>NC_134037.1:2463454-3139791 GCF_965140245.1 Athene noctua
TGTAATTAGCATGATCTCGTTAGTCTTTATTAGCATATTCAGGGATGTCAACTTTAATACACGTTTTGTGGATAATGAAGCAAAGATCGCTCACGGGACAGATGCCCCTTGAAACTGTCACCGAAATCCGGGATAAAAATAACTTCTCGACTCCAATGTGATGCAGATAAGCAGACACTTCTTTACTGACGGCCGGACGTGTAGGGGAGCGCTCTCACCAACAACACGTGCCAGGCACCAGAATCACACACCTTATCTAGAACTTACTCATCCATATTCATTAAGTCTTCATACATAAGCATACAACTTCCAGGAAATCATTCACATATTCTCCTCCTATTTCCGATTCTGCGCAGTAGAGGTTAGAAATGTCTAGAAATGGCTCTGGGTGTAATGGGAGCAGGTGGTCCGTGAGCCGGGGGTCGCCATCTCCCCCTGCCGGAATTACCTTTTGCTTAAGGACACGGTTTTCTTGGCAGGTACCTGCCAGCTGTTACGGTCACTGCCCTCAGTTCCCGTTCATCCTGGACCTTGACAGCTACTTGCATTCTTCTAGTCCTGTACATGTATTATAAATCAGGTTACAAATCACCTCGTGTTTCGTTACCTGGGTTCTAACCGTTCCTACTAAACAGTTGTGACCAGTCCCTTCAGCCTTGGTACGGGGCTGTACAGGGGATTTTAGAGGAGCAGTCAGTTGCTAGATTCAAACTACAATAAATGTAAAATGATTTTTACTAAAATATCCCTTAATTCTATACTTATATTAAAATCAAACACAATTTAATTTCAGTTGATAATAAAATCAGTAACATTTCCCCCCTTTGAAGGTGTTGAAAATCATTTCAATACTTTCACACTTTTTATTCATTTTCATCTTTGAGGCCAAAGTTGCCAGATGATGGTGGTGGCGCGCTGTAGCCTGGTGGCATAGTGGGTACTTCTCTCATCATTCTACGATATATTGCAGCCTATTAGTAAACTGTATGTTACCAACATAATCATCAACAGGACAGTTCATAGCAAAAACAGAATTTTGATTAAGGATTTCAGCCAAGAGCTCAAATTCTAATCCACTAAAAATGTTTCCTAGCCGATCTTCTGACATATCTTCTCGAATGGTTTCTGTTTCTTTTCCGATTTTGCCTCACAGATCTAAATCCTGTTCTACATCCTGTGTAACATTCGGGGTATGAATGCAGCAATGATCCAATCTGTCTTTGCGATATCCACACACTCCATGCTCTTTCAACAGAAGCATGTCTAGTGCCATCCTGTTCTGAAGTGTCATTCTAGAAGTTACCTGTAATTGGATGTTTAATTCTTGAAATCCTTTTCTTGTAACATCGGCCAATTTTTCTCCTTGTCCTGTTAAGTGATAAAGCCATTCTCTATTCCTGTAGGACGCTATTGGGTTCAAACAGACTCTAAAGCCCAGCCAATTTTTTACTCCTGTTGTTGGTTCATTCCAAGCGTCATCATCCGTTTCAGACCTTTTGATTCGTTGTAATTTTAAATTTTCCAGGGATCCCTTGAGTGGTGATTTCTTCCCAATCGGACACAATGTTGGCAGGCCTAAAGTAATTTGTTTCACCTTACCATCTACCGGTAAGTGGGTTGTCCGGGTGCCATCACTTAATGCCCAAACTAAATGCCCTGGGCTCTGAATGGCAGATTTCTTACAACTAGAGGAGTATCCTCTTCTGGGTGTAAAGAGACTAGTCATGGTGAGGTTATTATGAACACCTCGACAATAACAGCCAAACTTTAAAGCAGCTGCCAAATGAGGAATTCTTTGAATTATTAAGTCTGCATTGCTGCAATCATACACCCTTTCACATTTCTACCATGGTACTACATGTCCCTTTCCTTGTCGGGTAGTGCCTTTGTCTACTGTCGGGGGAAGGATTGCAAACACGCCTTTAATCCAGGTACTGTCCCAAGTTTTTAATTTTAATCTACCCGTTTGAACTCTTTTCCTGGTTACTGGATTGTTTTTCAAACATACGTCACATTTTGCAGTTATTAATTTAGCCATGTCTATCATCTTGACAGATAAAACTTGTTTTTGTAAAGAAGTTACTAAAGCTTCTGCTCCCTAATGACATTCTTGAGGTTTGGTTTGCATTCTTTCTTTTATTAACAAAGGTGGAACTACTGCTCGTCTGTGAGGGGTTACTGTTTTGGAGGGAATTAATGCCATTTGAAATATTCGTTCTCTTGCTGTCCGGTCGGCCAAATTACTTCTAGCAATTTCTTTTGTGTTCCTAATTAGGTGTGCTTTACAGTGCATGATTGCTACCTGATTTGGTTTTTGAACTGCTTGTAATAATTGTCAAATGTAATTTTGATGCATAATATTTGATCCCTGAGAGGACAGTAATTTTTTTTTTTTTTTCCACAAAGCTCCATGGACATGTACCACCCCAAGAGCATACTTTGAGTCTGTCCAGGTATTTACTTTCTTCGTTTCCCTTAGTTCTAAGGTTCGAATCAAAGCAATGAGTTCTGATCTCTAAGCTGATGTGGCACTCGTCAGTGCCTTTGCCTCTCTAACTGTGGTGTCTGTTGTTACCGCATGCCCAGCGTATCGAACTCCTTGCTCCATAAAGCTGCTGCCATCTGTGTACAATTCCCAGTCTGGTTGCTCCAAGGGTACATCCTTCAGATCTTCTCGACTGGAATAAACATACTCGATAGCAGCCAAGCAGTCCTGCTCCAGTGGCTCTTCTTCCTGTGTGGAACTTAAAAACACTGCAGGATTTACCAGGTTAGTTGTTTTTAGACTCACACCATCTTGTTCAGCCAGTACTACCTGGTACTTCATCATTCAGCTCAGAGACAGCCAATGTCCCCCCTTCTGTTCTAAACCAGTTATCACCGTCTGTGGGACACAGACTGTTATTGTGCTTCCCAAAGTTAATTTCTGAGCTGCCTGTGTGAGCATCACTGTTGCAGCCACAGCTCGAAGGCAGTTTGGGCACCCTTTGCTCCCCGTGTCCAGTTGTTTAGAGAAGTATCCGACAGGTCGTTTCCAGCTTCCCGTCTTCTGAGTCAGCACACCCAGTGCCAGGCGTTGTCTTTCGTGAGCCAACAGCTCACAGCCTTTGGTGATGTCCAGAAGTCCTAAGGCAGGCGCAGGCATTAAAGCGGTTCAGTTCTGTGACAGCCCGTTGTTGCTGTGGGCCCCATGTCGAAGGAGAGTTCTTCGGGCCTCATGTAGCAGTTTAGCTGTCAGACCATAACTCATGATCCAGAGGCGGCACCACCCTGTCATTCCTAAGAATGCTCTGAGTTCATGAATATTTTCCGGCTCACATGGCTTCTCAGTGTTCTGTTCCTAATTGCCGCTGCCCTTCTGAAATCTCAAAGTCCAAATATATCACAGTCTGACAAGCTATTTGGGCGCTTTTTTTTTTTTTTTTCCCCTTGGCTACCTTGTACCCATTCGGTGCCAGAAAATTAAAAAGATCTATTGTTACCTGTATGTAGGTAAATCTTTTTTTTTTCTGTAGCAATCAGTGTGTCATCCACATATTGTAAAAGCAAATGTCCAGGTGTTGGTTTGTCCTGTTTCCGTGTTTCAAGCTCTTTTGCCAGCTGATTTCCAAAAATTATCGGGCTATTTCTAAATCCTTGGGGTAGTCTTGTCCATGTCAGCTGCATCTTTGTCCTGTTTGTGGATTTTCCCACTCGAAAGCAAACAATTTTCTGTTTTCCTTCTCCAAGGCATACAAAAGAAAGCATCTTTTAAATCCAGCACTGTAAACCACTGATAAGTCTCCTTTAAAGCTGTTAACAGCGTGCAAGGATTTGCTGCTACAGGATATATACCCTTAACTATGTGATTCACTGCTCTGAAGTCTTGCACTAACCTATATTCACCCGACGGTTTTCTGACTGGTAGAATGAGAGTTTTATCCTCAGATTCACACTCCTCCAAGAGTTTATATTTCAAAAATTATCAATCAGTTTCTTTCTTATATCTGGTACCGATTGTTCTATAAAAATCCAAGCCAATTATATCTGAGCTGCCTCAGTTTCTACTTTCAAATCAGTATTTATTCTTTCTGGCAGCTTCTTTTAGTCTTCCCAGAAACGCTGAGGGAGATTCATTCTTATCTTGTCTCACCTCATACAATTTAGACCAGTTCAGAAACCTAGGCATGGCGTGTTTAACTCCATGTAAAACCCATTTCTGATACCGACTCAGTCTTTCTCTGTGCTCCACATTATTTGGATCCCCACTGCGGATCCCCAGACAGAAAGTTCTGCTCTAATATTCCACCTGCTGTCCCACTCAATACAGTCACTTCTGCCTGTGCTTTGCCAGCCTCCAATACCATCTGTTTTTTTCTGTATCATCTAACACATTAGCTAAAATCACCTGTAAATCACTCCAGTCCGGGTTCTGTGTTCTGATGATAGTATCTGCCACTCTGCCTGTTCTCTCCGGATCCTCTCTGTACACTCCTGCTGCCTGCTTCCAAGCCATCGAATCCGTCACTGAAAAGGCACTTTCACATACACCGGCCCATCGTTGCCAGCTCCCTGCCGCAGGGGAGCTATTGTTTGTACCTGCTGCCGAGTTCTTTCGAGATGCAGGGGTATGAATTACAACCTCAGACGGCCCTTCATCCACATCCTCTAGTCCGCTACTCTCAGGTTCCTCTACCTGTTCTCTATATTCTCGCCCCCCGATGCCGTTCTCCCTGTGGAGGGGATATATCTAATTCTGGCCCTCCATCCTTTTCAGTAGAAGCAATTCTTTCCTTCAAACAATCTTTTCAAGTTCACATGTTGAACAACACTTTTTCACCTTTTTATCGTCAAAAGTTATAGCCATTACTAAATTATCCCTACTAATCAGCTTACATTCTTTCTGCCAATCCTTCCTTTGTCTTAAATAGGAAAAAAAAAAAATCAACATACGGCACTTCATTTCCCTTCTCTTCTACAAAACAGCATTAACTGCAGAATGGTATTATAATGCAGTGTCCCATTCACGAGCCATTTTCCCTGATCACCCAGAGTATACAGAGGCCACCAGCGATTACAATATTCAATCATCTGACTTTTCCTCAAATCATCATGTACCTCTCCCCAGTGTGCTAACAAACATCCTAACGGAGAAGTTTTCAGAACTTTGTCATTTGCAGCCAGATTACACATCCTTTTGCTTTTAAACAAACGAGTCAGCGTAGATGCCATGGTTCAGTTACTTTGTTAACACAATATACAATCGATCACTCGCTCAAGCCTATCGCTTCGTCCTTCTCCGGCTGCACCCCGCGCGGGATAACAGAACCGCGGATCCGAACCCCACACCCGCTTCGTGCTCAGTTGCACGTCTCACGCTCACAAACACGCTCACAAACACGCTCACACCTTTCTACAGTTACTACGACAAACAAAGGTATATAACACAATACAACACAATTCTTAATTACCGTACAATATTCAATTGACGAAACAACCAGTACCACAACTGAGTGCATAAAAACTTTTAACTTCCAATTAAATGCACTCCTTCTGAGAACTCTACAGCGTATAGGGTCTCTTGTTTCCAAATCCAGCTGTCCAACCCTGCAATAGCTTTCGCTTGTGTCTTACGGGCAGAGGCCTCGGCTTCCAATACACGAGGATCCTCTAGCCCAACCCTGCGCAGCTTTCGCCGCGTCTGACAGGCAGGCTTGTACAGTGGGACTCTAACCCGCTCCTACTGGTGGGACTCTAACCCACTTATCCCAGTACAAAAGAGAAGTGTCTTACCAAAATCCAGGGGACGTCGCGAAGAGCCGCATGGATCGGGGATCGATGGGTGTCCCCGAGAAATCCTCGGTGCCGGCTGGAACCGATCAGGTCCCCGACTCCTCCGGTCTCTCAGCGAGGTCCCATCTGGGGTGCCAGAAACTGTCCCCGAAATCCGGGATGAAGATAACTTACCGACTCCAATGTGATGCAGATAAGCAGACACTTGTTTATTGACGGCCGGGTGCGCAGGTGCGTGCTCTCACCAACAACGCACACCAGTCACAAGAATTATACAGTTTCTATATTATTCATTCATACATATTCATTAAGTATTCATACCTAAACACAAGAATTCCTGGAAATCATTATCATACTTCCCTCCTACTTCCGATTCTGCGCATTGAAGCTTAGAAATGTCTAGAAATGAGTCTGGGGTGTGATTTGGGTCGGTGGCCCATGAGTCGGTGGTCGCGATCTCCCCCTGCCGGAATTACCCATTACCCAGTTTCACTGTTCCTTGGCAGAGATCTGTAAACTGTGACAGTTCATTCTCCCCAGTTCTCATTACTCTCAGGTTGTGGTACTTCTGAGGCATTATCCAATGTATTCTAGGTAATAAATTACTTCTGTGTCTAGACATCTCCAACAACTTCAAACAGAATTATTTTCAATTCTAAATCTAATTCCCTAAGCAGTATCTAGGTGTACCTAGTAAATGATTACTGACCAATTCTTCGGCCTTGGTACAGGGCTATACAGAGGAATTCACAGTAGCATTGGTTTCTGGTTAGATGTGCAAAATGCAAGATGTAAACATGTAACCCTACTAAAATATTTCTGTATTCATACTGGAATCAAACATTATTAATTGTAATAATTCTGATTGGTGTCAAATCAGTGACAGGGGGCCAAGGAGGGCAACGGCATCCTGGCTTGTGTCAGCACTGGCGTGGCCAGCAGGGCCAGGGAAGGGATCTGAGCCCTGGGCTCGGCACTGGGGAGGCCGCCCCTCGATTCCTGGGTTCAGTTTTGGGCCCCTCACCCCAAAAAGGCCATTGAATGACTCGAGCGTGGCCAGAGAAGGGCAACGGAGCTGGGGCAGGGTCTGGAGCACAGGTCTGCTGGGGAGCGGCTGGGGGAACTGGGGGGGTTCAGTCTGGAGCAGAGGAGGCTGAGGGGAGACCTCCTGGCCCTCTGCAACTCCCTGCCAGGAGGGGGCAGAGAGGGGGGATGAGTCTCTGGAGCCAAGGCCCCAGCGCCAGGCCCCGAGGGAATGGCCTCAAGCTGCCCAGGGCAGGGTCAGGCTGGCTCTGAGGAAGGATTTCTGTGCAGAAGGGGCTGTTGGGCGTTGGAATGGGCTGCCCAGGGCAGGGGGGAGTCCCCGGGATCCCTGGAGGGGTTGAAGAGTCGGGCTGAGCCAGCGCTGAGGGATCTGGGGGAGTTGGGAACGGTCGAGCACCCTGGCCGAGATGCTGTGCGTAGTGATGTTCACTGAGGTGTACTTCGTGCTCGGCGCCATGTTTGCCCAGTGGCTCTGGGTATGTGACGGCTGCACCGCGCTGTGGTGGGGAGTGGGATGGGGTGGGTGGGGTGAGGGGCTGTGGGGGTGATGTGGCCTGGGAGCTGCTCCCGTCTCACCCAGCTCTTGGTGTCCTGCAGAGTTCAAGGCAGAAGGCAAAGCATGGGACAGCTGACGCCAAGATGGAGAAGAGCAAACAACCGACCCTGCAGAAATGGTGAGTGCTGGGGGAGGCCCCAGATCCTGCCCCAGACCCTCAGCCCGTGCCCTGCCCGCGCTGGGCAGCCCTGCCCGTCCCGCCGGAGGGGCCGCGGTGCAGCAGGTTTACCTCCCTCTCTCCTCCCCTGCAGTGCCAGCGCGACGTTGCCGAGCACAGAGCGCCTCTGCCCGCTACTGTGGTCACCATCGCTGAGCTCCCTCCCGATGAGCAGCTCCAGTTCTGCGGACACCGTCTGCTCCTTCCCGGAGCCCTGCCCCGGTGCCACGGCAGATCTGGCGGCACAAGAGCGCTCAGGACCCGCCCAGACCCCCAAGGATGATCAGGCGCTGGTGGAGAATCTGGGACCAGCCCTGGGCCAGGACCCCCCACTGGAGAGGTCAGCTGGGACCAGTCAAGGGCAGGTCTCTGGGGATGAGGGCGAAGTGGTACAGAGACCCAGGGACGTGGAGCCAGACCCTGACACCCCCGTGACCATGGGCAGCACCATCTGGGCGGCGCCGGGCGGGAGCAGCCCAGCGGAGCCCAGTCCCCAGCAGCGGGTGCCCACGGGCAGGATGCGTGCCTGGGTGGCCCCGGGGCTGTGCAAGGGGGGCCGTGCCCTGCGGGAGTCCCGTGCCCAGCTCTGCAGGCGTGTCAGCGCCTGGTGGAAACGGGACCGGCAGTGCTGCTGCAGGTGCTCCCGCAAGCCCCTGAGGCAAAATTATCCCTGACTGCAGCGGGCAGCCTGGAGAGAGCAGTTGGGGGTGTAGGGCTGGGGAAGTCCCTGCAATGACCCCACCTGAAAAATAAAATATCTTAAAATATCTTTCCTCCATCCCTGGTGCCGTGGTTCTTCCACCCAGCCCTTGATGCGCGCCCTCCCCCGTCCCTTTGCCAAACCTCCCCTTTGGGTCCCTTGCTGACCCCCCGCCTCTGCCGGGTCTCCCCCAGGTCCTGGCTCTGGGACGGGGACGTTTGCTTGGCCCAGAGCTGCTCCTGCCAGAGCAGGCAGGGACTGTGCCTGCCTGCACCCTGCTCCTGCCTCCTGCCCCCTCCAGAGCCCGGGGGCTGCGGGGCACCCACTGCAGGAACAGGGGGACCGCACACGTCGGGTCTTTGCCTCTTTTCACCTGGAACACATTCGCTCAACAGTAAAGGTCTTTACTGTCAGGCAGGAATTCTTCCTGGCAGCGCTGGGCGCACTCGCTGTTACCGTCAGTTTGGCCTCACAAGAACCGCCGAAGGCTCAGCTGGAAGCTGTAGAAGGCAGGCAGGCTGTGCTGCAGCGCTGGGTGCTGGGGGGATCGTTCCACCCAAGGGCCGTGCCGAAAGACAAGGGCACGCTTCTCCTGTCACAGCAAAGCAGCGAATATTCCTGTCATTTCCGACATGTACGCACCGATTCCCAGAGGACCGACTGCCTGTGCCAGTGCGTTGTTTGGGGGAGAGTCCCTGCGGGGCTTCCCCAGGTGTCTGCTGGTTTCTCTGCCCTCCCCGGGATGGACCCGTCAGAGCTGCAAACATGAGGTCCTTGGGCACAATCCTGTGCGAGGCCCCTCACAGCTCTGAGCCCCAACTGCGGGCAGGCAGGAGGCAGCAGCTCCCCCCTTTTCCTGAGACTTTGCACTCACAAATCCCAGCTCTCAGGACTCCAAACCCAAACCACCTTTTGGCAGAAAAAGAGCCGCCGTGGCTGTGGCAGAAGAGTCAGAGGTCCCTCGGCCGGAGCTGATCCGGCCGTTCCCTGAGCCAGCGCTAATCAGCACGTGCAAGTATGGAAGCGCAGGCTGTGGCAGGTGTCCCCCCCAGTGAAGATCGGGCTCCATGGCCGCTGGAGCGGAGCAGCTCCTGATTGCCTTTGCTCTCGGGGCTTCCCGGCAGTTGGGGCCTTTGGCCAACGGGAGCCGCTACGGGGCACAGGTCAGATTGGGGCTGGGTGTCAATGGAGCCCTGGGGCAGCCATTTTGAGCTCCTCCCCTCGGGCAGCCATTTTGAGCTCCTCCCCTGGAGCAGCTCGCTGCCGTCGGTCGAGGACTCTCCCCTGGGGTCGGGACGTCGCCCAAGGAAGCTCCTCCAGGTGATCTGGGTCGGGGCGCTGCCCTGAGCAGGTCCTCGAGGTGGAGAGCCCTCGCTTGTCAGGTGAGTGATCAAGCGTTTGGGGTGGCCGTTAAACCCCACAGAGTTCTTTGTTCTGCGTTCTGGGGTGCCGTTGAACCCTGGAAAGCTGTTCTGTTCTCCGCGCACAGACATTCGAACCTGCAATTTACGGAGAGCTAGTTTCCTGCGCTCGTCGTAATTTGTCATTATTTTGGTGGGGGGCTGTCTAATTGAGAGCAGCCGTAAGGCCCGCGCTCCTCCCGCTGAGGCCGCCGCGGGCTCAACCCGAACCCCCCCACTCCTCACCCCGGGGAAGGCCCTTCCCCCGGCGCGGGGAGCAGCACGAGGTCGGGGCCGCCGGGCTCCGGCTGCGCGTTCACCCCCCGGCGGCCGGGCTCGAGCGGGCTGTCGGAGAAGCCCCGATCGCTGCCGCCCGTGTGTGCGGGCGGCACCAGGCGGCGGCGCGGCCCGGCCCGGCGGCGCAGAGGACACGGGGCCCCGCGGCCGTCGCTGCCCCGCAGCCCGGCCCGAGCCCCGCGCTCGCGCCCGCCCCTCGCGGCCGCCGCCGCCCGGCGCGGGAGCGGGAACGGGCGCCGCCGTTTGCCCGGCGCCGCCGTTTGCCCGGCGCCGCCGTTTGCCCGGCGCCGCCGTTTGCCCGGCGCCGCCGTTTGCCCGGCGCCGCCGTTTGCCCGGCGCCGCCGTTTGCCCGGCGCCGCCGTTTGCCCGGCGCCGCCGTTTGCCCGGCGCCGCCGTTTGCCCGGCGCCGCCGTTTGCCCGGCGCCGCCGTTTGCCCGGCGCCGCCGGGGCCGGTCCGGCCGCGCCGCGCATGCGCTGTGTCTGCGGGGCCGCGTGAGGCGGGGAGCCGGCGCGGAGGCGGCTCGGCGGGGCCCGGCCCCGGCCCTCAGCCCCCGCGGCCCCGACCCCGGCGCCGAGGAGCGCGTCGCCGCCCGCCGCCCTCGCGTCGCCGCCCTCCTCGATGCCGAGCCCCGGCGAGAAGCGGCGCTCGTCCCCGGTGCCCCGGCTGCGTGGGCCTGACCCCCAGCCGCCCCCGCCGCCCAGATCGGAGCCGGGTCCAGGCCCCTCCCTGCCCCGGACCGGCACCAAGTCCCTCACCTTCTCCCCACAGCCCGGTTCAGGTCACAGATGATCTCCCCTCCCCAGAACGGTGCCGGGCTTGATGCCCCCACCCCCAGGCCGGGGCCGGTTCCACATCCTGCGCCCCGAGCTGGCAGCCAGTCCTGACCCCAGCCCGGGCCAGCACAGGCTCAGAGACCGACTCCAGGTGTCAGAATATCCCCTGTCCCACAACGGCACTGGGGCCAGGACCCCTACCAAAAACTGGCGGGGGGCAGCCACCCGATGTGGCCTTGCCAGCCTTCACGGGACCCGGGATCTCTCCCCAAACTGGCCTTGGCGCTCCCCTGAATCCCAAGCCAGAGACGCTCCCCGTTCTCTGCCAGATATTAGGAGCACGGGGACCTCCCGATGTCTGCTCATCCCAAAGGCAAGGACATCCCCGCCCTGTCCGAGGCACAGCACTGAGGCAGCAATACCCCCTTCCCCAAGAGATTCCCCTGCCATGGACCCGCTGCCCCCCTGGACAAAATCTGCATCAGACTAGTGGCATCCTGGAGCAGGCTGCTGTTCCCAGACCTGGGGCTCACCAGCCATGGCACACACCTTTCCCCGAAGCAGGACTGAAGTGGGGGCCTCTCCCAAGCCTTAGAGGCCCCTCCAGCCTGGGGGATATTGGGCCATGGGATCAGTGCCAATGCTGGAATGGCTCCGGACAGAAGCTGGCTGTCTTCATGGCCAAGCCGGGGTCCCCCCCAGCCACCTAAGGGCTGCCCCCTGACAGCCTCTGCCCCATGCCTGCCCCATCCCCACCTGGAAAGCAAACAGAGGCTGAGCCTCCCCAGCCTTGTGCTGAAGCAGTAACTAGCCTTGGGCTGCAGTCCCAGATGTAGAAAAAGAAGCCTGGACGCTGTTTTCCCTCTGGGCGGCTGTCCCCACCTTTCCTGCCTCCTTTCTGCATCTGCAGGGACCTGCTGGCCTGGGACTAAGCCTGCTGAGGGGAAGAGAGAGCAGAGTGTGCTGCGCTGAACCATGCAGTCTGGGTTGGGATGCCGGATTCAAGGGCATCCCCGAGCATGATGTGGTGTAAAATGTTCAGTCTTATTCCCTCTTCTGCCCCAGGGAGGCCCTTGGAGAAGATGTGGAGCCAAAAGTGCCTGAGGAGGAGGAGGAGGAGGAAGAGCAGAGGAAGAGCCACAAGCACATTGAGGAGTGCAGGCAGGTGTGGCGGTAGGAGGGGAAGATCCTCTTGGGTCCCTGATATTTGGCTTTACCCTTCTTTTAGCTTTGTACAGTGCTTAGTGTCACACAGCAGCATTTATGTGAGAAGCAGCAGGGACAGGAACTCCTCAGGACTGGGTGGTGGGGGATTTGGGGGCTGGATCCTAGGGGTAGGATTTCCCGTGGATTGTAAGGGCGTAGGAGTGACGCCAAGCATCCAAACCAAAACCCCGCCGTGCCTAACCGCATCTGCACGCACGGGGGAAGTGAGAGAGGGGGGTGCTCTGAGCGTGTTCCTCTTGGCGCTGATGGCCTGCGGGGCTTTCCAGGAGAGGGAGGCCCGCGGGTGCTCATCGATCCTGCCGTAGCAGGAAGACAGAGCTTAGGGCTCCACACAGGCACCTCAGCATGGGGACAGGAGCCAGACCCTGGGCAGGCAGGGTTCCTGCAGCATCCCTCCCTCCAGAACGCAGGTCTTTGGGTGTGAAATGTGTGCCGCTTCCTTCACAGAGGCTGGCCAAGCTGCTCTTTGATGGCACGCAGATGGTGACAAATACCCGGGTGGCCGCTGACTTGAGGGAAACACAGAGGAGGGCAGAGGAGGCAGAGCTGAAGCTGCAGAGGTAAGAGACTGCACCGCGGGTCGGCGCTGCTGGGAAGGATGTTGGTGCAGCTTTCTGAGGACATCCTAATGCTGGTCATCCAGAAACACTTGGCAGTTAGGGCTGTGCTGTTCAGAAGGAAAATCTAGGCACCTCCAGGTCCCACCTGCTGTCACGTCCTGCTCCGAAGAGGGAGACAAGTGATGTAGATTCATAAATCCCCAACGGAGCAGAGATTGGTGAGACAAGTCTCAAAGTGCAGACATAAACATTTCTTCATTTCCCACAGTGTGTTGACTGGATACACAATAACTGACTAAGTGTAGAACAAATTATGGCAAGGGATATGATACGCCTTGCGTCCCTTAATGATAACAAGGGGGAAAAGAGAAGAAGAGAGAGAGAGATGGGAAGAGAGGGAGAGAGATCACCAGTCCAGGTTCCTGCGCTGGTTCTGCCAAGGAGGGTTCAGGGATGCATCCACCTGCTTCATTTCACTTCTTCACTTGCTCATCACCGTTATCCTTGCCCCCCCCCCCCCCATTTATACACGCTTTCCTCGGGTCCTTCCCCCAGATTGATCTACATATCACGTGTCATAGGTGTGGGGAGGGGCAAGGCGCTTCGTGGGGTGCTGTAATTAGCATGATCTCGTTAGTCTTTATTAGCATATTCAGGGATGTCAACTTTAATACACGTTTTGTGGATAATGAAGCAAAGATCGCTCACGGGACAGATGCCCCTTGAAACTGTCACCGAAATCCGGGATAAAAATAACTTCTCGACTCCAATGTGATGCAGATAAGCAGACACTTCTTTACTGACGGCCGGACGTGTAGGGGAGCGCTCTCACCAACAACACGTGCCAGGCACCAGAATCACACACCTTATCTAGAACTTACTCATCCATATTCATTAAGTCTTCATACATAAGCATACAACTTCCAGGAAATCATTCACATATTCTCCTCCTATTTCCGATTCTGCGCAGTAGAGGTTAGAAATGTCTAGAAATGGCTCTGGGTGTAATGGGAGCAGGTGGTCCGTGAGTCGGGGGTCGCCATCTCCCCCTGCCGGAATTACCTTTTGCTTAAGGACACGGTTTTCTTGGCAGGTACCTGCCAGCTGTTACGGTCACTGCCCTCAGTTCCCGTTCATCCTGGACCTTGACAGCTACTTGCATTCTTCTAGTCCTGTACATGTATTATAAATCAGGTTACAAATCACCTCGTGTTTCGTTACCTGGGTTCTAACCGTTCCTACTAAACAGTTGTGACCAGTCCCTTCAGCCTTGGTACGGGGCTGTACAGGGGATTTTAGAGGAGCAGTCAGTTGCTAGATTCAAACTACAATAAATGTAAAATGATTTTTACTAAAATATCCCTTAATTCTATACTTATATTAAAATCAAACACAATTTAATTTCAGTTGATAATAAAATCAGTAACATTTCCCCCCTTTGAAGGTGTTGAAAATCATTTCAATACTTTCACACTTTTATTCATTTTCATCTTTGAGGCCAAAGTTTGTCTTGCCAGATGATGGTGGTGGCGCGCTGTAGCCTGGTGGCATAGTGGGTACTTCTCTCATCATTCTACGATATATTGCAGCCTATTAGTAAACTGTATGTTACCAACATAATCATCAACAAGACAGTTCATAGCAAAAACAGAATTTTGATTAAGGATTTCAGCCAAGAGCTCAAATTCTATCCTAATCCACTAAAAATGTTTCCTAGCCGATCTTCTGACATATCTTCTCGAATGGTTTCTGTTTCTTTTCCGATTTTGCCTCACAGATCTAAATCCTGTTCTCCATCCTGTGTAATATTCGGGATATGAATGCAGCAATGGTCCAATCTGTCTTTGCGATATCCACACACTCCATGCTCTTTCAACAGAAGCATGTCTAGTGCCATCCTGTTCTGAAGTGTCATTCTAGAAGTTACCTGTAATTGGATGTTTAATTCTTGAAATCCTTTTCTTGTAACATCGGCCAATTTTTCTCCTTGTCCTGTTAAGTGATAAAGCCATTCTCTATTCCTGTAGGACGCTATTGGGTTCAAACAGACTCTAAAGCCCAGCCAATTTTTTACTCCTGTTGTTGGTTCATTCCAAGCGTCATCATCCGTTTCAGACCTTTTGATTCGTTGTAATTTTAAATTTTCCAGGGATCCCTTGAGTGGTGATTTCTTCCCAATCGGACACAGTGTTGGCAGGCCTAAAGTAATTTGTTTCACCTTACCATCTACCGGTAAGTGGGTTGTCCGGGTGCCATCACTTAATGCCCAAACTAAATGCCCTGGGCTCTGAATGGCAGATTTCTTACAACTAGAGGAGTATCCTCTTCTGGGTGTAAAGAGACTAGTCATGGTGAGGTTATTATGAACACCTCGACAATAACAGCCAAACTTTAAAGCAGCTGCCAAATGAGGAATTCTTTGAATTATTAAGTCTGCATTGCTGCAATCATACACCCTTTCACATTTCTACCATGGTACTACATGTCCCTTTCCTTGTCGGGTAGTGCCTTTGTCTACTGTCGGGGGAAGGATTGCAAACACGCCTTTAATCCAGGTACTGTCCCAAGTTTTTAATTTTAATCTACCCGTTTGAACTCTTTTCCTGGTTACTGGATTGTTTTTCAAACATACGTCACATTTTGCAGTTATTAATTTAGCCATGTCTATCATCTTGACAGATAAAACTTGTTTTTGTAAAGAAGTTACTAAAGCTTCTGCTCCCTAATGACATTCTTGAGGTTTGGTTTGCATTCTTTCTTTTATTAACAAAGGTGGAACTACTGCTCGTCTGTGAGGGGTTACTGTTTTGGAGGGAATTAATGCCATTTGAAATATTCGTTCTCTTGCTGTCCGGTCGGCCAAATTACTTCTAGCAATTTCTTTTGTGTTCCTAATTAGGTGTGCTTTACAGTGCATGATTGCTACCTGATTTGGTTTTTGAACTGCTTGTAATAATTGTCAAATGTAATTTTGATGCATAATATTTGATCCCTGAGAGGACAGTAATTTTTTTTTTTTTTTCCACAAAGCTCCATGGACATGTACCACCCCAAGAGCATACTTTGAGTCTGTCCAGGTATTTACTTTCTTCGTTTCCCTTAGTTCTAAGGTTCGAATCAAAGCAATGAGTTCTGATCTCTAAGCTGATGTGGCACTCGTCAGTGCCTTTGCCTCTCTAACTGTGGTGTCTGTTGTTACCGCATGCCCAGCGTATCGAACTCCTTGCTCCATAAAGCTGCTGCCATCTGTGTACAATTCCCAGTCTGGTTGCTCCAAGGGTACATCCTTCAGATCTTCTCGACTGGAATAAACATACTCAATAGCAGCCAAGCAGTCCTGCTCCAGTGGCTCTTCTTCCTGTGTGGAACTTAAAAACACTGCAGGATTTACCAGGTTAGTTGTTTTTAGACTCACACCATCTTGTTCAGCCAGTACTACCTGGTACTTCATCATTCAGCTCAGAGACAGCCAATGTCCCCCCTTCTGTTCTAAACCAGTTATCACCGTCTGTGGGACACAGACTGTTATTGTGCTTCCCAAAGTTAATTTCTGAGCTGCCTGTGTGAGCATCACTGTTGCAGCCACAGCTCGAAGGCAGTTTGGGCACCCTTTGCTCCCCGTGTCCAGTTGTTTAGAGAAGTATCCGACAGGTCGTTTCCAGCTTCCCGTCTTCTGAGTCAGCACACCCAGTGCCAGGCGTTGTCTTTCGTGAGCCAACAGCTCACAGCCTTTGGTGATGTCCAGAAGTCCTAAGGCAGGCGCAGGCATTAAAGCGGTTCAGTTCTGTGACAGCCCGTTGTTGCTGTGGGCCCCATGTCGAAGGAGAGTTCTTCGGGCCTCATGTAGCAGTTTAGCTGTCAGACCATAACTCATGATCCAGAGGCGGCACCACCCTGTCATTCCTAAGAATGCTCTGAGTTCATGAATATTTTCGGGCTCACATGGCTTCTCAGTGTTCTGTTCCTAATTGCCGCTGCCCTTCTGAAATCTCAAAGTCCAAATATATCACAGTCTGACAAGCTATTTGGGCGCTTTTTTTTTTTTTTTCCCCCCCCTGGCTACCTTGTACCCATTCGGTGCCAGAAAATTAAAAAGATCTATTGTTACCTGTATGTAGGTAAATCTTTTTTTTTTCTGTAGCAATCAGTGTGTCATCCACATATTGTAAAAGCAAATGTCCAGGTGTTGGTTTGTCCTGTTTCCGTGTTTCAAGCTCTTTTGCCAGCTGATTTCCAAAAATTATCGGGCTATTTCTAAATCCTTGGGGTAGTCTTGTCCATGTCAGCTGCATCTTTGTCCTGTTTGTGGATTTTCCCACTCGAAAGCAAACAATTTTCTGTTTTCCTTCTCCAAGGCATACAAAAGAAAGCATCTTTTAAATCCAGCACTGTAAACCACTGATAAGTCTCCTTTAAAGCTGTTAACAGCGTGCAAGGATTTGCTGCTACAGGATATATACCCTTAACTATGTGATTCACTGCTCTGAAGTCTTGCACTAACCTATATTCACCCGACGGTTTTCTGACTGGTAGAATGAGAGTTTTATCCTCAGATTCACACTCCTCCAAGAGTTTATATTTCAAAAATTATCAATCAGTTTCTTTCTTATATCTGGTACCGATTGTTCTATAAAAATCCAAGCCAATTATATCTGAGCTGCCTCAGTTTCTACTTTCAAATCAGTATTTATTCTTTCTGGCAGCTTCTTTTAGTCTTCCCAGAAACGCTGAGGGAGATTCATTCTTATCTTGTCTCACCTCATACAATTTAGACCAGTTCAGAAACCTAGGCATGGCGTGTTTAACTCCATGTAAAACCCATTTCTGATACCGACTCAGTCTTTCTCTGTGCTCCACATTATTTGGATCCCCACTGCGGATCCCCAGACAGAAAGTTCTGCTCTAATATTCCACCTGCTGTCCCACTCAATACAGTCACTTCTGCCTGTGCTTTGCCAGCCTCCAATACCATCTGTTTTTTTCTGTATCATCTAACACATTAGCTAAAATCACCTGTAAATCACTCCAGTCCGGGTTCTGTGTTCTGATGATAGTATCTGCCACTCTGCCTGTTCTCTCCGGATCCTCTCTGTACACTCCTGCTGCCTGCTTCCAAGCCATCGAATCCGTCACTGAAAAGGCACTTTCACATACACCGGCCCATCGTTGCCAGCTCCCTGCCGCAGGGGAGCTATTGTTTGTACCTGCTGCCGAGTTCTTTCGAGATGCAGGGGTATGAATTACAACCTCAGACGGCCCTTCATCCACATCCTCTAGTCCGCTACTCTCAGGTTCCTCTACCTGTTCTCTATATTCTCGCCCCCGATGCCGTTCTCCCTGTGGAGGGGATATATCTAATTCTGGCCCTCCATCCTTTTCAGTAGAAGCAATTCTTTCCTTCAAACAATCTTTTCAAGTTCACATGTTGAACAACACTTTTTCACCTTTTTATCGTCAAAAGTTATAGCCATTACTAAATTATCCCTACTAATCAGCTTACATTCTTTCTGCCAATCCTTCCTTTGTCTTAAATAGGAAAAAAAAAAAATCAACATACGGCACTTCATTTCCCTTCTCTTCTACAAAACAGCATTAACTGCAGAATGGTATTATAATGCAGTGTCCCATTCACGAGCCATTTTCCCTGATCACCCAGAGTATACAGAGGCCACCAGCGATTACAATATTCAATCATCTGACTTTTCCTCAAATCATCATGTACCTCTCCCCAGTGTGCTAACAAACATCCTAACGGAGAAGTTTTCAGAACTTTGTCATTTGCAGCCAGATTACACATCCTTTTGCTTTTAAACAAATGAGTCAGCGTAGATGCCATGGTTCAGTTACTTTGTTAACACAATATACAATCGATCACTCGCTCAAGCCTATCGCTTCGTCCTTCTCCGGCTGCACCCCGCGCGGGATAACAGAACCGCGGATCCGAACCCCACACCCGCTTCGTGCTCAGTTGCACGTCTCACGCTCACAAACACGCTCACACCTTTCTACAGTTACTACGACAAACAAAGGTATATAACACAATACAACACAATTCTTAATTACCGTACAATATTCAATTGACGAAACAACCAGTACCACAACTGAGTGCATAAAAACTTTTAACTTCCAATTAAATGCACTCCTTCTGAGAACTCTACAGCGTATAGGGTCTCTTGTTTCCAAATCCAGCTGTCCAACCCTGCAATAGCTTTCGCTTGTGTCTTACGGGCAGAGGCCTCGGCTTCCAATACACGAGGATCCTCTAGCCCAACCCTGCGCAGCTTTCGCCGCGTCTGACAGGCAGGCTTGTACAGTGGGACTCTAACCCGCTCCTACTGGTGGGACTCTAACCCACTTATCCCAGTACAAAAGAGAAGTGTCTTACCAAAATCCAGGGGACGTCGCGAAGAGCCGCATGGATCGGGGATCGATGGGTGTCCCCGAGAAATCCTCGGTGCCGGCTGGAACCGATCAGGTCCCCGACTCCTCCGGTCTCTCAGCGAGGTCCCATCTGGGGTGCCAGAAACTGTCCCCGAAATCCGGGATGAAGATAACTTACCGACTCCAATGTGATGCAGATAAGCAGACACTTGTTTATTGACGGCCGGGTGCGCGGGTGCGTGCTCTCACCAACAACGCACACCAGTCACAAGAATTATACAGTTTCTATATTATTCATTCATACATATTCATTAAGTATTCATACCTAAACACAAGAATTCCTGGAAATCATTATCATACTTCCCTCCTACTTCCGATTCTGCGCATTGAAGCTTAGAAATGTCTAGAAATGAGTCTGGGGTGTGATTTGGGTCGGTGGCCCATGAGTCGGTGGTCGCGATCTCCCCCTGCCGGAATTACCCATTACCCAGTTTCACTGTTCCTTGGCAGAGATCTGTAAACTGTGACAGTTCATTCTCCCCAGTTCTCATTACTCTCAGGTTGTGGTACTTCTGAGGCATTATCCAATGTATTCTAGGTAATAAATTACTTCTGTGTCTAGACATCTCCAACAACTTCAAACAGAATTATTTTCAATTCTAAATCTAATTCCCTAAGCAGTATCTAGGTGTACCTAGTAAATGATTACTGACCAATTCTTCGGCCTTGGTACAGGGCTATACAGAGGAATTCACAGTAGCATTGGTTTCTGGTTAGATGTGCAAAATGCAAGATGTAAACATGTAACCCTACTAAAATATTTCTGTATTCATACTGGAATCAAACATGATTAATTGTAATAATTCTGATTGGTGTCAAATCAGTGACAGGGGGCCAAGGAGGGCAACGGCATCCTGGCTTGTGTCAGCACTGGCGTGGCCAGCAGGGCCAGGGAAGGGCTCTGAGCCCTGGGCTCGGCACTGGGGAGGCCGCCCCTCGATTCCTGGGTTCAGTTTTGGGCCCCTCACCCCAAAAAGGCCATTGAATGACTCGAGCGTGGCCAGAGAAGGGCAACGGAGCTGGGGCAGGGTCTGGAGCACAGGTCTGCTGGGGAGCGGCTGGGGGAACTGGGGGGGTTCAGTCTGGAGCAGAGGAGGCTGAGGGGAGACCTCCTGGCCCTCTGCAACTCCCTGCCAGGAGGGGGCAGAGAGGGGGGATGAGTCTCTGGAGCCAAGGCCCCAGCGCCAGGCCCCGAGGGAATGGCCTCAAGCTGCCCAGGGCAGGGTCAGGCTGGCTCTGAGGAAGGATTTCTGTGCAGAAGGGGCTGTTGGGCGTTGGAATGGGCTGCCCAGGGCAGGGGGGAGTCCCCGGGATCCCTGGAGGGGTTGAAGAGTCGGGCTGAGCCAGCGCTGAGGGATCTGGGGGAGTTGGGAACGGTCGAGCACCCTGGCCGAGATGCTGTGCGTAGTGATGTTCACTGAGGTGTACTTCGTGCTCGGCGCCATGTTTGCCCAGTGGCTCTGGGTATGTGACGGCTGCACCGCGCTGTGGTGGGGAGTGGGATGGGGTGGGTGGGGTGAGGGGCTGTGGGGGTGATGTGGCCTGGGAGCTGCTCCCGTCTCACCCAGCTCTTGGTGTCCTGCAGAGTTCAAGGCAGAAGGCAAAGCATGGGACAGCTGACGCCAAGATGGAGAAGAGCAAACAACCGACCCTGCAGAAATGGTGAGTGCTGGGGGAGGCCCCAGATCCTGCCCCAGACCCTCAGCCCGTGCCCTGCCCGCGCTGGGCAGCCCTGCCCGTCCCGCCGGAGGGGCCGCGGTGCAGCAGGTTCACCTCCCTCTCTCCTCCCCTGCAGTGCCAGCGCGACGTTGCCGAGCACAGAGCGCCTGTGCCCGCTACTGTGGTCACCATCGCTGAGCTCCCTCCCGATGAGCAGCTCCAGTTCTGCGGACACCGTCTGCTCCTTCCCGGAGCCCTGCCCCGGTGCCACGGCAGATCTGGCGGCACAAGAGCGCTCAGGACCCGCCCAGACCCCCAAGGATGATCAGGCGCTGGTGGAGAATCTGGGACCAGCCCTGGGCCAGGACCCCCCACTGGAGAGGTCAGCTGGGACCAGTCAAGAGCAGGTCTCTGGGGATGAGGGCGAAGTGGTACAGAGACCCAGGGACGTGGAGCCAGACCCTGACACCCCCGTGACCATGGGCAGCACCATCTGGGCGGCGCCGGGCGGGAGCAGCCCAGCGGAGCCCAGTCCCCAGCAGCGGGTGCCCACGGGCAGGATGCGTGCCTGGGTGGCCCCGGGGCTGTGCAAGGGGGGCCGTGCCCTGCGGGAGTCCCGTGCCCAGCTCTGCAGGCGTGTCAGCGCCTGGTGGAAACGGGACCGGCAGTGCTGCTGCAGGTGCTCCCGCAAGCCCCTGAGGCAAAATTATCCCTGACTGCAGCGGGCAGCCTGGAGAGAGCAGTTGGGGGTGTAGGGCTGGGGAAGTCCCTGCAATGACCCCACCTGAAAAATAAAATATCTTAAAATATCTTTCCTCCATCCCTGGTGCCGTGGTTCTTCCACACAGCCCTTGATGCGCGCCCTCCCCCGTCCCTTTGCCAAACCTCCCCTTTGGGTCCCTTGCTGACCCCCCGCCTCTGCCGGGTCTCCCCCAGGTCCTGGCTCTGGGACGGGGACGTTTGCTTGGCCCAGAGCTGCTCCTGCCAGAGCAGGCAGGGACTGTGCCTGCCTGCACCCTGCTCCTGCCTCCTGCCCCCTCCAGAGCCCGGGGGCTGCGGGGCACCCACTGCAGGAACAGGGGGACCGCACACGTCGGGTCTTTGCCTCTTTTCACCTGGAACACATTCGCTCAACAGTAAAGGTCTTTACTGTCAGGCAGGAATTCTTCCTGGCAGCGCTGGGCGCACTCGCTGTTACCGTCAGTTTGGCCTCCCAAGAACCGCCGAAGGCTCAGCTGGAAGCTGTAGAAGGCAGGCAGGCTGTGCTGCAGCGCTGGGTGCTGGGGGGATCGTTCCACCCAAGGGCCGTGCCGAAAGACAAGGGCACGCTTCTCCTGTCACAGCAAAGCAGCGAATATTCATGTCATTTCCGACACGTACGCACCGATTCCCAGAGGACCGACTGCCCGTGCCAGTGCGTTGTTTGGGGGAGAGTCCCTGCGGGGCTTCCCCAGGTGTCTGCTGGTTTCTCTGCCCTCCCCGGGATGGACCCGTCAGAGCTGCAAACATGAGGTCCTTGGGCACAATCCTGTGCGAGGCCCCTCACAGCTCTGAGCCCCAACTGCGGGCAGGCAGGAGGCAGCAGCTCCCCCCTTTTCCTGAGACTTTGCACTCACAAATCCCAGCTCTCAGGACTCCAAACCCAAACCACCTTTTGGCAGAAAAAGAGCCGCCGTGGCTGTGGCAGAAGAGTCAGAGGTCCCTCGGCCGGAGCTGATCCGGCCGTTCCCTGAGCCAGCGCTAATCAGCACGTGCAAGTATGGAAGCGCAGGCTGTGGCAGGTGTCCCCCCCAGTGAAGATCGGGCTCCATGGCCGCTGGAGCGGAGCAGCTCCTGATTGCCTTTGCTCTCGGGGCTTCCCGGCAGTTGGGGCCTTTGGCCAACGGGAGCCGCTACGGGGCACAGGTCAGATTGGGGCTGGGTGTCAATGGAGCCCTGGGGCAGCCATTTTGAGCTCCTCCCCTCGGGCAGCCATTTTGAGCTCCTCCCCTGGAGCAGCTCGCTGCCGTCGGTCGAGGACTCTCCCCTGGGGTCGGGACGTCGCCCAAGGAAGCTCCTCCAGGTGATCTGGGTCGGGGCGCTGCCCTGAGCAGGTCCTCGAGGTGGAGAGCCCTCGCTTGTCAGGTGAGTGATCAAGCGTTTGGGGTGGCCGTTAAACCCCACAGAGTTCTTTGTTCTGCGTTCTGGGGTGCCGTTGAACCCTGGAAAGCTGTTCTGTTCTCCGCGCACAGACATTCGAACCTGCAATTTACGGAGAGCTAGTTTCCTGCGCTCGTCGTAATTTGTCATTATTTTGGTGGGGGGCTGTCTAATTGAGAGCAGCCGTAAGGCCCGCGCTCCTCCCGCTGAGGCCGCCGCGGGCTCAACCCGAACCCCCCCACTCCTCACCCCGGGGAAGGCCCTTCCCCCGGCGCGGGGAGCAGCACGAGGTCGGGGCCGCCGGGCTCCGGCTGCGCGTTCACCCCCCGGCGGCCGGGCTCGAGCGGGCTGTCGGAGAAGCCCCGATCGCTGCCGCCCGTGTGTGCGGGCGGCACCAGGCGGCGGCGCGGCCCGGCCCGGCGGCGCAGAGGACACGGGGCCCCGCGGCCGTCGCTGCCCCGCAGCCCGGCCCGAGCGCCGCGCTCGCGGCCGCCGTTTGCCCGGCGCCGCCGTTTGCCCGGCGCCGCCGTTTGCCCGGCGCCGCCGTTTGCCCGGCGCCGCCGTTTGCCCGGCGCCGCCGTTTGCCCGGCGCCGCCGTTTGCCCGGCGCCGCCGTTTGCCCGGGGCCGGTCCGGCCGCGCCGCGCATGCGCTGTGTCTGCGGGGCCGCGTGAGGCGGGGAGCCGGCGCGGAGGCGGCTCGGCGGGGCCCGGCCCCGGCCCTCAGCCCCCGCGGCCCCGACCCCGGCGCCGAGGAGCGCGTCGCCGCCCGCCGCCCTCGCGTCGCCGCCCTCCTCGATGCCGAGCCCCGGCGAGAAGCGGCGCTCGTCCCCGGTGCCCCGGCTGCGTGGGCCTGACCCCCAGCCGCCCCCGCCGCCCAGATCGGAGCCGGGTCCAGGCCCCTCCCTGCCCCGGACCGGCACCAAGTCCCTCACCTTCTCCCCACAGCCCGGTTCAGGTCACAGATGATCTCCCCTCCCCAGAACGGTGCCGGGCTTGATGCCCCCACCCCCAGGCCGGGGCCGGTTCCACATCCTGCGCCCCGAGCTGGCAGCCAGTCCTGACCCCAGCCCGGGCCAGCACAGGCTCAGAGACCGACTCCAGGTGTCAGAATATCCCCTGTCCCACAACGGCACTGGGGCCAGGACCCCTACCAAAAACTGGCGGGGGGCAGCCACCCGATGTGGCCTTGCCAGCCTTCACGGGACCCGGGATCTCTCCCCAAACTGGCCTTGGCGCTCCCCTGAATCCCAAGCCAGAGACGCTCCCTGTTCTCTGCCAGATATTAGGAGCACGGGGACCTCCCGATGTCTGCTCATCCCAAAGGCAAGGACATCCCCGCCCTGTCCGAGGCACAGCACTGAGGCAGCAATACCCCCTTCCCCAAGAGATTCCCCTGCCATGGACCCGCTGCCCCCCTGGACAAAATCTGCATCAGACTAGTGGCATCCTGGAGCAGGCTGCTGTTCCCAGACCTGGGGCTCACCAGCCATGGCACACACCTTTCCCCGAAGCAGGACTGAAGTGGGGGCCTCTCCCAAGCCTTAGAGGCCCCTCCAGCCTGGGGGATATTGGGCCATGGGATCAGTGCCAATGCTGGAATGGCTCCGGACAGAAGCTGGCTGTCTTCATGGCCAAGCCGGGGTCCCCCCCAGCCACCTAAGGGCTGCCCCCTGACAGCCTCTGCCCCATGCCTGCCCCATCCCCACCTGGAAAGCAAACAGAGGCTGAGCCTCCCCAGCCTTGTGCTGAAGCAGTAACTAGCCTTGGGCTGCAGTCCCAGATGTAGAAAAAGAAGCCTGGACGCTGTTTTCCCTCTGGGCGGCTGTCCCCACCTTTCCTGCCTCCTTTCTGCATCTGCAGGGACCTGCTGGCCTGGGACTAAGCCTGCTGAGGGGAAGAGAGAGCAGAGTGTGCTGCGCTGAACCATGCAGTCTGGGTTGGGATGCCGGATTCAAGGGCGTCCCCGAGCATGATGTGGTGTAAAATGTTCAGTCTTATTCCCTCTTCTGCCCCAGGGAGGCCCTTGGAGAAGATGTGGAGCCAAAAGTGCCTGAGGAGGAGGAGGAGGAGGAAGAGCAGAGGAAGAGCCACAAGCACATTGAGGAGTGCAGGCAGGTGTGGCGGTAGGAGGGGAAGATCCTCTTGGGTCCCTGATATTTGGCTTTACCCTTCTTTTAGCTTTGTACAGTGCTTAGTGTCACACAGCAGCATTTATGTGAGAAGCAGCAGGGACAGGAACTCCTCAGGACTGGGTGGTGGGGGATTTGGGGGCTGGATCCTAGGGGTAGGATTTCCCGTGGATTGTAAGGGCGTAGGAGTGACGCCAAGCATCCAAACCAAAACCCCGCCGTGCCTAACCGCATCTGCACGCACGGGGGAAGTGAGAGAGGGGGGTGCTCTGAGCGTGTTCCTCTTGGCGCTGATGGCCTGCGGGGCTTTCCAGGAGAGGGAGGCCCGCGGGTGCTCATCGATCCTGCCGTAGCAGGAAGACAGAGCTTAGGGCTCCACACAGGCACCTCAGCATGGGGACAGGAGCCAGACCCTGGGCAGGCAGGGTTCCTGCAGCATCCCTCCCTCCAGAACGCAGGTCTTTGGGTGTGAAATGTGTGCCGCTTCCTTCACAGAGGCTGGCCAAGCTGCTTTTTGATGGCACGCAGATGGTGACAAATACCCGGGTGGCCGCTGACTTGAGGGAAACACAGAGGAGGGCAGAGGAGGCAGAGCTGAAGCTGCAGAGGTAAGAGACTGCACCGCGGGTCGGCGCTGCTGGGAAGGATGTTGGTGCAGCTTTCTGAGGACATCCTAATGCTGGTCATCCAGAAACACTTGGCAGTTAGGGCTGTGCTGTTCAGAAGGAAAATCTAGGCACCTCCAGGTCCCACCTGCTGTCACGTCCTGCTCCGAAGAGGGAGACAAGTGACGTAGATTCATAAATCCCCAACGGAGCAGAGATTGGTGAGACAAGTCTCAAAGTGCAGACATAAACATTTCTTCATTTCCCACAGTGTGTTGACTGGATACACAATAACTGACTAAGTGAAGAACAAATTATGGCAAGGGATATGATACGCCTTGCGTCCCTTAATGATAACAAGGGGGAAAAGAGAAGAAGAGAGAGAGAGATGGGAAGAGAGGGAGAGAGATCACCAGTCCAGGTTCCTGCGCTGGTTCTGCCAAGGAGGGTTCAGGGATGCACCCACCTGCTTCACTTCACTTCTTCACTTGCTCATCACCGTTATCCTTGGCCCCCCCCCCATTTATACACGCTTTCCTCGGGTCCTTCCCCCAGATTGATCTACATATCACGTGTCATAGGTGTGGGGAGGGGCAAGGCGCTTCGTGGGGTGCTGTAATTAGCATGATCTCGTTAGTCTTTATTAGCATATTCAGGGATGTCAACTTTAATACACGTTTTGTGGATAATGAAGCAAAGATCGCTCACGGGACAGATGCCCCTTGAAACTGTCCCCGAAATCCGGGATAAAAATAACTTCTCGACTCCAGTGTGATGCAGATAAGCAGACACTTCTTTACTGACGGCCGGACGTGTAGGGGAGCGCTCTCACCAACAACACGTGCCAGGCACCAGAATCACACACCTTATCTAGAACTTACTCATCCATATTCATTAAGTCTTCATACATAAGCATACAACTTCCAGGAAATCATTCACATATTCTCCTCCTATTTCCGATTCTGCGCAGTAGAGGTTAGAAATGTCTAGAAATGGCTCTGGGTGTAATGGGAGCAGGTGGTCCGTGAGCCGGGGGTCGCCATCTCCCCCTGCCGGAATTACCTTTTGCTTAAGGACACGGTTTTCTTGGCAGGTACCTGCCAGCTGTTACGGTCACTGCCCTCAGTTCCCGTTCATCCTGGACCTTGACAGCTACTTGCATTCTTCTAGTCCTGTACATGTATTATAAATCAGGTTACAAATCACCTCGTGTTTCGTTACCTGGGTTCTAACCGTTCCTACTAAACAGTTGTGACCAGTCCCTTCAGCCTTGGTACGGGGCTGTACAGGGGATTTTAGAGGAGCAGTCAGTTGCTAGATTCAAACTACAATAAATGTAAAATGATTTTTACTAAAATATCCCTTAATTCTATGCTTATATTAAAATCAAACACAATTTAATTTCAGTTGATAATAAAATCAGTAACATTTCCCCCCTTTGAAGGTGTTGAAAATCATTTCAATACTTTCACACTTTTATTCATTTTCATCTTTGAGGCCAAAGTTTGTCTTGCCAGATGATGGTGGTGGCGCGCTGTAGCCTGGTGGCATAGTGGGTACTTCTCTCATCATTCTACGATATATTGCAGCCTATTAGTAAACTGTATGTTACCAACATAATCATCAACAGGACAATTCATAGCAAAAACAGAATTTTGATTAAGGATTTCAGCCAAGAGCTCAAATTCTATCCTAATCCACTAAAAATGTTTCCTAGCCGATCTTCTGACATATCTTCTCGAATGGTTTCTGTTTCTTTTCCGATTTTGCCTCACAGATCTAAATCCTGTTCTCCATCCTGTGTAACATTCGGGATATGAATGCAGCAATGATCCAATCTGTCTTTGCGATATCCACACACTCCATGCTCTTTCAACAGAAGCATGTCTAGTGCCATCCTGTTCTGAAGTGTCATTCTAGAAGTTACCTGTAATTGGATGTTTAATTCTTGAAATCCTTTTCTTGTAACATCGGCCAATTTTTCTCCTTGTCCTGTTAAGTGATAAAGCCATTCTCTATTCCTGTAGGACGCTATTGGGTTCAAACAGACTCTAAAGCCCAGCCAATTTTTTACTCCTGTTGTTGGTTCATTCCAAGCGTCATCATCCGTTTCAGACCTTTTGATTCGATGTAATTTTAAATTTTCCAGGGATCCCTTGAGTGGTGATTTCTTCCCAATCGGACACAATGTTGGCAGGCCTAAAGTAATTTGTTTCACCTTACCATCTACCGGTAAGTGGGTTGTCCGGGGTGCCATCACTTAATGCCCAAACTAAATGCCCTGGGCTCTGAATGGCAGATTTCTTACAACTAGAGGAGTATCCTCTTCTGGGTGTAAAGAGACTAGTCATGGTGAGGTTATTATGAACACCTCGACAATAACAGCCAAACTTTAAAGCAGCTGCCAAATGAGGAATTCTTTGAATTATTAAGTCTGCATTGCTGCAATCATACACCCTTTCACATTTCTACCATGGTACTACATGTCCCTTTCCTTGTCGGGTAGTGCCTTTGTCTACTGTCGGGGGAAGGATTGCAAACACGCCTTTAATCCAGGTACTGTCCCAAGTTTTTAATTTTAATCTACCCGTTTGAACTCTTTTCCTGGTTACTGGATTGTTTTTCAAACATACGTCACATTTTGCAGTTATTAATTTAGCCATGTCTATCATCTTGACAGATAAAACTTGTTTTTGTAAAGAAGTTACTAAAGCTTCTGCTCCCTAATGACATTCTTGAGGTTTGGTTTGCATTCTTTCTTTTATTAACAAAGGTGGAACTACTGCTCGTCTGTGAGGGGTTACTGTTTTGGAGGGAATTAATGCCATTTGAAATATTCGTTCTCTTGCTGTCCGGTCGGCCAAATTACTTCTAGCAATTTCTTTTGTGTTCCTAATTAGGTGTGCTTTACAGTGCATGATTGCTACCTGATTTGGTTTTTGAACTGCTTGTAATAATTGTCAAATGTAATTTTGATGCATAATATTTGATCCCTGAGAGGACAGTAATTTTTTTTTTTTTTCCACAAAGCTCCATGGACATGTACCACCCCAAGAGCATACTTTGAGTCTGTCCAAGTATTTACTTTCTTCGTTTCCCTTAGTTCTAAGGTTCGAATCAAAGCAATGAGTTCTGATCTCTAAGCTGATGTGGCACTCGTCAGTGCCTTTGCCTCTCTAACTGTGGTGTCTGTTGTTACCGCATGCCCAGCGTATCGAACTCCTTGCTCCATAAAGCTGCTGCCATCTGTGTACAATTCCCAGTCTGGTTGCTCCAAGGGTACATCCTTCAGATCTTCTCGACTGGAATAAACATACTCGATAGCAGCCAAGCAGTCCTGCTCCAGTGGCTCTTCTTCCTGTGTGGAACTTAAAAACACTGCAGGATTTACCAGGTTAGTTGTTTTTAGACTCACACCATCTTGTTCAGCCAGTACTACCTGGTACTTCATCATTCAGCTCAGAGACAGCCAATGTCCCCCCTTCTGTTCTAAACCAGTTATCACCGTCTGTGGGACACAGACTGTTATTGTGCTTCCCAAAGTTAATTTCTGAGCTGCCTGTGTGAGCATCACTGTTGCAGCCACAGCTCGAAGGCAGTTTGGGCACCCTTTGCTCCCCGTGTCCAGTTGTTTAGAGAAGTATCCGACAGGTCGTTTCCAGCTTCCCGTCTTCTGAGTCAGCACACCCAGTGCCAGGCGTTGTCTTTCGTGAGCCAACAGCTCACAGCCTTTGGTGATGTCCAGAAGTCCTAAGGCAGGCGCAGGCATTAAAGCGGTTCAGTTCTGTGACAGCCCGTTGTTGCTGTGGGCCCCATGTCGAAGGAGAGTTCTTTGGGCCTCATGTAGCAGTTTAGCTGTCAGACCATAACTCATGATCCAGAGGCGGCACCACCCTGTCATTCCTAAGAATGCTCTGAGTTCATGAATATTTTCGGGCTCACATGGCTTCTCAGTGTTCTGTTCCTAATTGCCGCTGCCCTTCTGAAATCTCAAAGTCCAAATATATCACAGTCTGACAAGCTATTTGGGCGCTTTTTTTTTTTTTTTTCCCCCTGGCTACCTTGTACCCATTCGGTGCCAGAAAATTAAAAAGATCTATTGTTACCTGTATGTAGGTAAATCTTTTTTTTTTCTGTAGCAATCAGTGTGTCATCCACATATTGTAAAAGCAAATGTCCAGGTGTTGGTTTGTCCTGTTTCCGTGTTTCAAGCTCTTTTGCCAGCTGATTTCCAAAAATTATCGGGCTATTTCTAAATCCTTGGGGTAGTCTTGTCCATGTCAGCTGCATCTTTGTCCTGTTTGTGGATTTTCCCACTCGAAAGCAAACAATTTTCTGTTTTCCTTCTCCAAGGCATACAAAAGAAAGCATCTTTTAAATCCAGCACTGTAAACCACTGATAAGTCTCCTTTAAAGCTGTTAACAGCGTGCAAGGATTTGCTGCTACAGGATATATACCCTTAACTATGTGATTCACTGCTCTGAAGTCTTGCACTAACCTATATTCACCCGACGGTTTTCTGACTGGTAGAATGAGAGTTTTATCCTCAGATTCACACTCCTCCAAGAGTTTATATTTCAAAAATTATCAATCAGTTTCTTTCTTATATCTGGTACCGATTGTTCTATAAAAATCCAAGCCAATTATATCTGAGCTGCCTCAGTTTCTACTTTCAAATCAGTATTTATTCTTTCTGGCAGCTTCTTTTAGTCTTCCCAGAAACGCTGAGGGAGATTCATTCTTATCTTGTCTCACCTCATACAATTTAGACCAGTTCAGAAACCTAGGCATGGCGTGTTTAACTCCATGTAAAACCCATTTCTGATACCGACTCAGTCTTTCTCTGTGCTCCACATTATTTGGATCCCCACTGCGGATCCCCAGACAGAAAGTTCTGCTCTAATATTCCACCTGCTGTCCCACTCAATACAGTCACTTCTGCCTGTGCTTTGCCAGCCTCCAATACCATCTGTTTTTTTCTGTATCATCTAACACATTAGCTAAAATCACCTGTAAATCACTCCAGTCCGGGTTCTGTGTTCTGATGATAGTATCTGCCACTCTGCCTGTTCTCTCCGGATCCTCTCTGTACACTCCTGCTGCCTGCTTCCAAGCCATCGAATCCGTCACTGAAAAGGCACTTTCACATACACCGGCCCATCGTTGCCAGCTCCCTGCCGCAGGGGAGCTATTGTTTGTACCTGCTGCCGAGTTCTTTCGAGATGCAGGGGTATGAATTACAACCTCAGACGGCCCTTCATCCACATCCTCTAGTCCGCTACTCTCAGGTTCCTCTACCTGTTCTCTATATTCTCGCCCCCGATGCCGTTCTCCCTGTGGAGGGGATATATCTAATTCTGGCCCTCCATCCTTTTCAGTAGAAGCAATTCTTTCCTTCAAACAATCTTTTCAAGTTCACATGTTGAACAACACTTTTTCACCTTTTTATCGTCAAAAGTTATAGCCATTACTAAATTATCCCTACTAATCAGCTTACATTCTTTCTGCCAATCCTTCCTTTGTCTTAAATAGGAAAAAAAAAAAATCAACATACGGCACTTCATTTCCCTTCTCTTCTACAAAACAGCATTAACTGCAGAATGGTATTATAATGCAGTGTCCCATTCACGAGCCATTTTCCCTGATCACCCAGAGTATACAGAGGCCACCAGCGATTACAATATTCAATCATCTGACTTTTCCTCAAATCATCATGTACCTCTCCCCAGTGTGCTAACAAACATCCTAACGGAGAAGTTTTCAGAACTTTGTCATTTGCAGCCAGATTACACATCCTTTTGCTTTTAAACAAACGAGTCAGCGTAGATGCCATGGTTCAGTTACTTTGTTAACACAATATACAATCGATCACTCGCTCAAGCCTATCGCTTCGTCCTTCTCCGGCTGCACCCCGCGCGGGATAACAGAACCGCGGATCCGAACCCCACACCCGCTTCGTGCTCAGTTGCACGTCTCACGCTCACAAACACGCTCACACCTTTCTACAGTTACTACGACAAACAAAGGTATATAACACAATACAACACAATTCTTAATTACCGTACAATATTCAATTGACGAAACAACCAGTACCACAACTGAGTGCATAAAAACTTTTAACTTCCAATTAAATGCACTCCTTCTGAGAACTCTACAGCGTATAGGGTCTCTTGTTTCCAAATCCAGCTGTCCAACCCTGCAATAGCTTTCGCTTGTGTCTTACGGGCAGAGGCCTCGGCTTCCAATACACGAGGATCCTCTAGCCCAACCCTGCGCAGCTTTCGCCGCGTCTGACAGGCAGGCTTGTACAGTGGGACTCTAACCCGCTCCTACTGGTGGGACTCTAACCCACTTATCCCAGTACAAAAGAGAAGTGTCTTACCAAAATCCAGGGGACGTCGCGGAGAGCCGCATGGATCGGGGATCGATGGGTGTCCCCGAGAAATCCTCGGTGCCGGCTGGAACCGATCAGGTCCCCGACTCCTCCGGTCTCTCAGCGAGGTCCCATCTGGGGTGCCAGAAACTGTCCCCGAAATCCGGGATGAAGATAACTTACCGACTCCAATGTGATGCAGATAAGCAGACACTTGTTTATTGACGGCCGGGTGCGCGGGTGCGTGCTCTCACCAACAACGCACACCAGTCACAAGAATTATACAGTTTCTATATTATTCATTCATACATATTCATTAAGTATTCATACCTAAACACAAGAATTCCTGGAAATCATTATCATACTTCCCTCCTACTTCCGATTCTGCGCACTGAAGCTTAGAAATGTCTAGAAATGAGTCTGGGGTGTGATTTGGGTCGGTGGCCCATGAGTCGGTGGTCGCGATCTCCCCCTGCCGGAATTACCCATTACCCAGTTTCACTGTTCCTTGGCAGAGATCTGTAAACTGTGACAGTTCATTCTCCCCAGTTCTCATTACTCTCAGGTTGTGGTACTTCTGAGGCATTATCCAATGTATTCTAGGTAATAAATTACTTCTGTGTCTAGACATCTCCAACAACTTCAAACAGAATTATTTTCAATTCTAAATCTAATTCCCTAAGCAGTATCTAGGTGTACCTAGTAAATGATTACTGACCAATTCTTCGGCCTTGGTACAGGGCTATACAGAGGAATTCACAGTAGCATTGGTTTCTGGTTAGATGTGCAAAATGCAAGATGTAAACATGTAACCCTACTAAAATATTTCTGTATTCATACTGGAATCAAACATTATTAATTGTAATAATTCTGATTGGTGTCAAATCAGTGACAGGGGGCCAAGGAGGGCAACGGCATCCTGGCTTGTGTCAGCACTGGCGTGGCCAGCAGGGCCAGGGAAGGGATCTGAGCCCTGGGCTCGGCACTGGGGAGGCCGCCCCTCGATTCCTGGGTTCAGTTTTGGGCCCCTCACCCCAAAAAGGCCATTGAATGACTCGAGCGTGGCCAGAGAAGGGCAACGGAGCTGGGGCAGGGTCTGGAGCACAGGTCTGCTGGGGAGCGGCTGGGGGAACTGGGGGGGTTCAGTCTGGAGCAGAGGAGGCTGAGGGGAGACCTCCTGGCCCTCTGCAACTCCCTGCCAGGAGGGGGCAGAGAGGGGGGATGAGTCTCTGGAGCCAAGGCCCCAGCGCCAGGCCCCGAGGGAATGGCCTCAAGCTGCCCAGGGCAGGGTCAGGCTGGCTCTGAGGAAGGATTTCTGTGCAGAAGGGGCTGTTGGGCGTTGGAATGGGCTGCCCAGGGCAGGGGGGAGTCCCCGGGATCCCTGGAGGGGTTGAAGAGTCGGGCTGAGCCAGCGCTGAGGGATCTGGGGGAGTTGGGAACGGTCGAGCACCCTGGCCGAGATGCTGTGCGTAGTGATGTTCACTGAGGTGTACTTCGTGCTCGGCGCCATGTTTGCCCAGTGGCTCTGGGTATGTGACGGCTGCACCGCGCTGTGGTGGGGAGTGGGATGGGGTGGGTGGGGTGAGGGGCTGTGGGGGTGATGTGGCCTGGGAGCTGCTCCCGTCTCACCCAGCTCTTGGTGTCCTGCAGAGTTCAAGGCAGAAGGCAAAGCATGGGACAGCTGACGCCAAGATGGAGAAGAGCAAACAACCGACCCTGCAGAAATGGTGAGTGCTGGGGGAGGCCCCAGATCCTGCCCCAGACCCTCAGCCCGTGCCCTGCCCGCGCTGGGCAGCCCTGCCCGTCCCGCCGGAGGGGCCGCGGTGCAGCAGGTTCACCTCCCTCTCTCCTCCCCTGCAGTGCCAGCGCGACGTTGCCGAGCACAGAGCGCCTGTGCCCGCTACTGTGGTCACCATCGCTGAGCTCCCTCCCGATGAGCAGCTCCAGTTCTGCGGACACCGTCTGCTCCTTCCCGGAGCCCTGCCCCGGTGCCACAGCAGATCTGGCGGCACAAGAGCGCTCAGGACCCGCCCAGACCCCCAAGGATGATCAGGCGCTGGTGGAGAATCTGGGACCAGCCCTGGGCCAGGACCCCCCACTGGAGAGGTCAGCTGGGACCAGTCAAGAGCAGGTCTCTGGGGATGAGGGCGAAGTGGTACAGAGACCCAGGGACGTGGAGCCAGACCCTGACACCCCCGTGACCATGGGCAGCACCATCTGGGCGGCGCCGGGCGGGAGCAGCCCAGCGGAGCCCAGTCCCCAGCAGCGGGTGCCCACGGGCAGGATGCGTGCCTGGGTGGCCCCGGGGCTGTGCAAGGGGGGCCGTGCCCTGCGGGAGTCCCGTGCCCAGCTCTGCAGGCGTGTCAGCGCCTGGTGGAAACGGGACCGGCAGTGCTGCTGCAGGTGCTCCCGCAAGCCCCTGAGGCAAAATTATCCCTGACTGCAGCGGGCAGCCTGGAGAGAGCAGTTGGGGGTGTAGGGCTGGGGAAGTCCCTGCAATGACCCCACCTGAAAAATAAAATATCTTAAAATATCTTTCCTCCATCCCTGGTGCCGTGGTTCTTCCACACAGCCCTTGATGCGCGCCCTCCCCCGTCCCTTTGCCAAACCTCCCCTTTGGGTCCCTTGCTGACCCCCCGCCTCTGCCGGGTCTCCCCCAGGTCCTGGCTCTGGGACGGGGACGTTTGCTTGGCCCAGAGCTGCTCCTGCCAGAGCAGGCAGGGACTGTGCCTGCCTGCACCCTGCTCCTGCCTCCTGCCCCCTCCAGAGCCCGGGGGCTGCGGGGCACCCACTGCAGGAACAGGGGGACCGCACACGTCGGGTCTTTGCCTCTTTTCACCTGGAACACATTCGCTCAACAGTAAAGGTCTTTACTGTCAGGCAGGAATTCTTCCTGGCAGCGCTGGGCGCACTCGCTGTTACCGTCAGTTTGGCCTCACAAGAACCGCCGAAGGCTCAGCTGGAAGCTGTAGAAGGCAGGCAGGCTGTGCTGCAGCGCTGGGTGCTGGGGGGATCGTTCCACCCAAGGGCCGTGCCGAAAGACAAGGGCACGCTTCTCCTGTCACACCAAAGCAGCGAATATTCCTGTCATTTCCGACACGTACGCACCGATTCCCAGAGGACCGACTGCCCGTGCCAGTGCGTTGTTTGGGGGAGAGTCCCTGCGGGGCTTCCCCAGGTGTCTGCTGGTTTCTCTGCCCTCCCCGGGATGGACCCGTCAGAGCTGCAAACATGAGGTCCTTGGGCACAATCCTGTGCGAGGCCCCTCACAGCTCTGAGCCCCAACTGCGGGCAGGCAGGAGGCAGCAGCTCCCCCCTTTTCCTGAGACTTTGCACTCACAAATCCCAGCTCTCAGGACTCCAAACCCAAACCACCTTTTGGCAGAAAAAGAGCCGCCGTGGCTGTGGCAGAAGAGTCAGAGGTCCCTCGGCCGGAGCTGATCCGTCCGTTCCCTGAGCCAGCGCTAATCAGCACGTGCAAGTATGGAAGCGCAGGCTGTGGCAGGTGTCCCCCCCAGTGAAGATCGGGCTCCATGGCCGCTGGAGCGGAGCAGCTCCTGATTGCCTTTGCTCTCGGGGCTTCCCGGCAGTTGGGGCCTTTGGCCAACGGGAGCCGCTACGGGGCACAGGTCAGATTGGGGCTGGGTGTCAATGGAGCCCTGGGGCAGCCATTTTGAGCTCCTCCCCTCGGGCAGCCATTTTGAGCTCCTCCCCTGGAGCAGCTCGCTGCCGTCGGTCGAGGACTCTCCCCTGGGGTCGGGACGTCGCCCAAGGAAGCTCCTCCAGGTGATCTGGGTCGGGGCGCTGCCCTGAGCAGGTCCTCGAGGTGGAGAGCCCTCGCTTGTCAGGTGAGTGATCAAGCGTTTGGGGTGGCCGTTAAACCCCACAGAGTTCTTTGTTCTGCGTTCTGGGGTGCCGTTGAACCCTGGAAAGCTGTTCTGTTCTCCGCGCACAGACATTCGAACCTGCAATTTACGGAGAGCTAGTTTCCTGCGCTCGTCGTAATTTGTCATTATTTTGGTGGGGGGCTGTCTAATTGAGAGCAGCCGTAAGGCCCGCGCTCCTCCCGCTGAGGCCGCCGCGGGCTCAACCCGAACCCCCCCACTCCTCACCCCGGGGAAGGCCCTTCCCCCGGCGCGGGGAGCAGCACGAGGTCGGGGCCGCCGGGCTCCGGCTGCGCGTTCACCCCCCGGCGGCCGGGCTCGAGCGGGCTGTCGGAGAAGCCCCGATCGCTGCCGCCCGTGTGTGCGGGCGGCACCAGGCGGCGGCGCGGCCCGGCCCGGCGGCGCAGAGGACACGGGGCCCCGCGGCCGTCGCTGCCCCGCAGCCCGGCCCGAGCGCCGCGCTCGCGGCCGCCGTTTGCCCGGCGCCGCCGTTTGCCCGGCGCCGCCGTTTGCCCGGCGCCGCCGTTTGCCCGGCGCCGCCGTTTGCCCGGCGCCGCCGTTTGCCCGGCGCCGCCGTTTGCCCGGCGCCGCCGTTTGCCCGGCGCCGCCGTTTGCCCGGCGCCGCCGTTTGCCCGGCGCCGCCGTTTGCCCGGCGCCGCCGTTTGCCCGGCGCCGCCGGGGCCGGTCCGGCCGCGCCGCGCATGCGCTGTGTCTGCGGGGCCGCGTGAGGCGGGGAGCCGGCGCGGAGGCGGCTCGGCGGGGCCCGGCCCCGGCCCTCAGCCCCCGCGGCCCCGACCCCGGCGCCGAGGAGCGCGTCGCCGCCCGCCGCCCTCGCGTCGCCGCCCTCCTCGATGCCGAGCCCCGGCGAGAAGCGGCGCTCGTCCCCGGTGCCCCGGCTGCGTGGGCCTGACCCCCAGCCGCCCCCGCCGCCCAGATCGGAGCCGGGTCCAGGCCCCTCCCTGCCCCGGACCGGCACCAAGTCCCTCACCTTCTCCCCACAGCCCGGTTCAGGTCACAGATGATCTCCCCTCCCCAGAACGGTGCCGGGCTTGATGCCCCCACCCCCAGGCCGGGGCCGGTTCCACATCCTGCGCCCCGAGCTGGCAGCCAGTCCTGACCCCAGCCCGGGCCAGCACAGGCTCAGAGACCGACTCCAGGTGTCAGAATATCCCCTGTCCCACAACGGCACTGGGGCCAGGACCCCTATCAAAAACTGGCGGGGGGCAGCCACCCGATGTGGCCTTGCCAGCCTTCACGGGACCCGGGATCTCTCCCCAAACTGGCCTTGGCGCTCCCCTGAATCCCAAGCCAGAGACGCTCCCCGTTCTCTGCCAGATATTAGGAGCACGGGGACCTCCCGATGTCTGCTCATCCCAAAGGCAAGGACATCCCCGCCCTGTCCGAGGCACAGCACTGAGGCAGCAATACCCCCTTCCCCAAGAGATTCCCCTGCCATGGACCCGCTGCCCCCCTGGACAAAATCTGCATCAGACTAGTGGCATCCTGGAGCAGGCTGCTGTTCCCAGACCTGGGGCTCACCAGCCATGGCACACACCTTTCCCCGAAGCAGGACTGAAGTGGGGGCCTCTCCCAAGCCTTAGAGGCCCCTCCAGCCTGGGGGATATTGGGCCATGGGATCAGTGCCAATGCTGGAATGGCTCCGGACAGAAGCTGGCTGTCTTCATGGCCAAGCCGGGGTCCCCCCCAGCCACCTAAGGGCTGCCCCCTGACAGCCTCTGCCCCATGCCTGCCCCATCCCCACCTGGAAAGCAAACAGAGGCTGAGCCTCCCCAGCCTTGTGCTGAAGCAGTAACTAGCCTTGGGCTGCAGTCCCAGATGTAGAAAAAGAAGCCTGGACGCTGTTTTCCCTCTGGGCGGCTGTCCCCACCTTTCCTGCCTCCTTTCTGCATCTGCAGGGACCTGCTGGCCTGGGACTAAGCCTGCTGAGGGGAAGAGAGAGCAGAGTGTGCTGCGCTGAACCATGCAGTCTGGGTTGGGATGCCGGATTCAAGGGCGTCCCCGAGCATGATGTGGTGTAAAATGTTCAGTCTTATTCCCTCTTCTGCCCCAGGGAGGCCCTTGGAGAAGATGTGGAGCCAAAAGTGCCTGAGGAGGAGGAGGAGGAGGAGGAAGAGCAGAGGAAGAGCCACAAGCACATTGAGGAGTGCAGGCAGGTGTGGCGGTAGGAGGGGAAGATCCTCTTGGGTCCCTGATATTTGGCTTTACCCTTCTTTTAGCTTTGTACAGTGCTTAGTGTCACACAGCAGCATTTATGTGAGAAGCAGCAGGGACAGGAACTCCTCAGGACTGGGTGGTGGGGGATTTGGGGGCTGGATCCTAGGGGTAGGATTTCCCGTGGATTGTAAGGGCGTAGGAGTGACGCCAAGCATCCAAACCAAAACCCCGCCGTGCCTAACCGCATCTGCACGCACGGGGGAAGTGAGAGAGGGGGGTGCTCTGAGCGTGTTCCTCTTGGCGCTGATGGCCTGCGGGGCTTTCCAGGAGAGGGAGGCCCGCGGGTGCTCATCGATCCTGCCGTAGCAGGAAGACAGAGCTTAGGGCTCCACACAGGCACCTCAGCATGGGGACAGGAGCCAGACCCTGGGCAGGCAGGGTTCCTGCAGCATCCCTCCCTCCAGAACGCAGGTCTTTGGGTGTGAAATGTGTGCCGCTTCCTTCACAGAGGCTGGCCAAGCTGCTTTTTGATGGCACGCAGATGGTGACAAATACCCGGGTGGCCGCTGACTTGAGGGAAACACAGAGGAGGGCAGAGGAGGCAGAGCTGAAGCTGCAGAGGTAAGAGACTGCACCGCGGGTCGGCGCTGCTGGGAAGGATGTTGGTGCAGCTTTCTGAGGACATCCTAATGCTGGTCATCCAGAAACACTTGGCAGTTAGGGCTGTGCTGTTCAGAAGGAAAATCTAGGCACCTCCAGGTCCCACCTGCTGTCACGTCCTGCTCCGAAGAGGGAGACAAGTGACGTAGATTCATAAATCCCCAACGGAGCAGAGATTGGTGAGACAAGTCTCAAAGTGCAGACATAAACATTTCTTCATTTCCCACAGTGTGTTGACTGGATACACAATAACTGACTAAGTGAAGAACAAATTATGGCAAGGGATATGATACGCCTTGCGTCCCTTAATGATAACAAGGGGGAAAAGAGAAGAAGAGAGAGAGAGATGGGAAGAGAGGGAGAGAGATCACCAGTCCAGGTTCCTGCGCTGGTTCTGCCAAGGAGGGTTCAGGGATGCACCCACCTGCTTCACTTCACTTCTTCACTTGCTCATCACCGTTATCCTTGCCCCCCCCCCCCCCATTTATACACGCTTTCCTCGGGTCCTTCCCCCAGATTGATCTACATATCACGTGTCATAGGTGTGGGGAGGGGCAAGGCGCTTCGTGGGGTGCTGTAATTAGCATGATCTCGTTAGTCTTTATTAGCATATTCAGGGATGTCAACTTTAATACACGTTTTGTGGATAATGAAGCAAAGATCGCTCACGGGACAGATGCCCCTTGAAACTGTCACCGAAATCCGGGATAAAAATAACTTCTCGACTCCAATGTGATGCAGATAAGCAGACACTTCTTTACTGACGGCCGGACGTGTAGGGGAGCGCTCTCACCAACAACACGTGCCAGGCACCAGAATCACACACCTTATCTAGAACTTACTCATCCATATTCATTAAGTCTTCATACATAAGCATACAACTTCCAGGAAATCATTCACATATTCTCCTCCTATTTCCGATTCTGCGCAGTAGAGGTTAGAAATGTCTAGAAATGGCTCTGGGTGTAATGGGAGCAGGTGGTCCGTGAGCCGGGGGTCGCCATCTCCCCCTGCCAGAATTACCCATTACCCAGTTTCACTGTTCCTTGGCAGAGATCTGTAAACTGTGACAGTTCATTCTCCCCAGTTCTCATTACTCTCAGGTTGTGGTACTTCTGAGGCATTATCCAATGTATTCTAGGTAATAAATTACTTCTGTGTCTAGACATCTCCAACAACTTCAAACAGAATTATTTTCAATTCTAAATCTAATTCCCTAAGCAGTATCTAGGTGTACCTAGTAAATGATTACTGACCAATTCTTCGGCCTTGGTACAGGGCTATACAGAGGAATTCACAGTAGCATTGGTTTCTGGTTAGATGTGCAAAATGCAAGATGTAAACATGTAACCCTACTAAAATATTTCTGTATTCATACTGGAATCAAACATGATTAATTGTAATAATTCTGATTGGTGTCAAATCAGTGACAGGGGGCCAAGGAGGGCAACGGCATCCTGGCTTGTGTCAGCACTGGCGTGGCCAGCAGGGCCAGGGAAGGGCTCTGAGCCCTGGGCTCGGCACTGGGGAGGCCGCCCCTCGATTCCTGGGTTCAGTTTTGGGCCCCTCACCCCAAAAAGGCCATTGAATGACTCGAGCGTGGCCAGAGAAGGGCAACGGAGCTGGGGCAGGGTCTGGAGCACAGGTCTGCTGGGGAGCGGCTGGGGGAACTGGGGGGGTTCAGTCTGGAGCAGAGGAGGCTGAGGGGAGACCTCCTGGCCCTCTGCAACTCCCTGCCAGGAGGGGGCAGAGAGGGGGGATGAGTCTCTGGAGCCAAGGCCCCAGCGCCAGGCCCCGAGGGAATGGCCTCAAGCTGCCCAGGGCAGGGTCAGGCTGGCTCTGAGGAAGGATTTCTGTGCAGAAGGGGCTGTTGGGCGTTGGAATGGGCTGCCCAGGGCAGGGGGGAGTCCCCGGGATCCCTGGAGGGGTTGAAGAGTCGGGCTGAGCCAGCGCTGAGGGATCTGGGGGAGTTGGGAACGGTCAGGGGGAGGGTCATGGTTGGGCTGGAGGAGCTGCAAGGGCTTTTCCAACCCAGATGGTTCTGGGATTTTGAGGGGACACCCCAGCACCTCCTCGCAGGGGCAAGGAGGTGGCAGGAGTGGCTGCTGGGTGTCACAAAGGGGGATCTGCCCGGCATGTGATGTCACAAAGGGGGGAGGTTCCAGCCACCTTGTGAGGTCACAAAGGGGCTCTGCCCACCTGCCCCAATATAAAAGGCCGCAGCAGCACTGGGCCAGCAGCCATGGCGTGTGGCAGCGAGCTCACCCTGGCCGAGATGCTGTGCGTAGTGATGTTCACTGAGGTGTACTTCGTGCTCGGCGCCATGTTTGCCCAGTGGCTCTGGGTATGTGACGGCTGCACCGCGCTGTGGTGGGGAGTGGGATGGGGTGGGTGGGGTGAGGGGCTGTGGGGGTGATGTGGCCTGGGAGCTGTTCCCGTCTCACCCAGCTCTTGGTGTCCTGCAGAGTTCAAGGCAGAAGGCAAAGCATGGGACAGCTGACGCCAAGATGGAGAAGAGCAAACAACCGACCCTGCAGAAATGGTGAGTGCTGGGGGAGGCCCCAGATCCTGCCCCAGACCCTCAGCCCGTGCCCTGCCCACGCTGGGCAGCCCTGCCCGTCCCGCCGGAGGGGCCGCGGTGCAGCAGGTTCACCTCTCTCTCCTCCCCTGCAGTGCCAGCGCGACGTTGCTGAGCACAGAGCGCCTGTGCCCGCTACTGTGGTCACCATCGCTGAGCTCCCTCCCGATGAGCAGCTCCAGTTCTGCGGACACCGTCTGCTCCTTCCCGGAGCCCTGCCCCGGTGCCACGGCAGATCTGGCGGCACAAGAGCGCTCAGGACCCGCCCAGACCCCCAAGGATGATCAGGCGCTGGTGGAGAATCTGGGACCAGCCCTGGGCCAGGACCCCCCACTGGAGAGGTCAGCTGGGACCAGTCAAGAGCAGGTCTCTGGGGATGAGGGCGAAGTGGTACAGAGTCCCAGGGACGTGGAGCCAGACCCTGACAGTCACCAGGAGCGCGTGTGGACGCTCTTTACCAGAATGTGCATTGAGGACAATGGAGTGGAGCTTCCTGCGCCAGACACGGACACCGAGAGGAGTCCAAACACGGGGTCCTTGGAAATGGGCTGGAGCAGCTCCATGATGTCGGGCAGCAGCACCCCCGTGACCATGGGCAGCACCATCTGGGCGGCGCCGGGCGGGAGCAGCCCAGCGGAGCCCAGTCCCCAGCAGCGGGTGCCCAAGGGCAGGATGCGTGCCTGGGCGGCCCGGGGGCTGTGCAAGGGGGGCCGTGCCCTGCGGGAGTCCTGTGCCCAGCTCTGCAGGCGTGTCAGCGCCTGGTGGAAACGGGACTGGCAGTGCTGCTGCAGGTGCTCCCGCAAGCCCCTGAGGCAAAACTATCCCTGACTGCAGCGGGCAGCCTGGAGAGAGCAGTTGGGGGTGTAGGGCTGGGGAAGTCCCTGCAATGACCCCACCTGAAAAATAAAATAAAATATCTTTCCTCCATCCCTGGTGCCGTGGTTCTTCCACACAGCCCTTGATGCGTGCCCTCCCCCGTCCCTTTGCCAAACCTCCCCTTTGGGTCCCTTGCTGACCCCCCGCCTCTGCCGGGTCTCCCCCAGGTCCTGGCTCTGGGACGGGGACGTTTGCTTGGCCCAGAGCTGCTCCTGCCAGAGCAGGCAGGGACTGTGCCTGCCTGCACCCTGCTCCTGCCTCCTGCCCCCTCCAGAGCCCGGGGGCTGCGGGGCACCCACTGCAGGAACAGGGGGACCGCACACGTCGGGTCTTTGCCTCTTTTCACCTGGAACACATTCGCTCAACAGTAAAGGTCTTTACTGTCAGGCAGGAATTCTTCCTGGCAGCGCTGGGCGCACTCGCTGTTACCGTCAGTTTGGCCTCACAAGAACCGCCGAAGGCTCAGCTGGAAGCTGTAGAAGGCAGGCAGGCTGTGCTGCAGCGCTGGGTGCTGGGGGGATCGTTCCACCCAAGGGCCGTGCCGAAAGACAAGGGCACGCTTCTCCTGTCACAGCAAAGCAGCGAATATTCCTGTCATTTCCGACACGTACACACCGATTCCCAGAGGACCGACTGCCCGTGCCAGTGCGTTGTTTGGGGGAGAGTCCCTGCGGGGCTTCCCCAGGTGTCTGCTGGTTTCTCTGCCCTCCCCGGGATGGACCCGTCAGAGCTGCAAACATGAGGTCCTTGGGCACAATCCTGTGCGAGGCCCCTCACAGCTCTGAGCCCCAACTGCGGGCAGGCAGGAGGCAGCAGCTCCCCCCTTTTCCTGAGACTTTGCACTCACAAATCCCAGCTCTCAGGACTCCAAACCCAAACCACCTTTTGGCAGAAAAAGAGCCGCCGTGGCTGTGGCAGAAGAGTCAGAGGTCCCTCGGCCGGAGCTGATCCGGCCGTTCCCTGAGCCAGCGCTAATCAGCACGTGCAAGTATGGAAGCGCAGGCTGTGGCAGGTGTCCCCCCCAGTGAAGATCGGGCTCCATGGCCGCTGGAGCGGAGCAGCTCCTGATTGCCTTTGCTCTCGGGGCTTCCCGGCAGTTGGGGCCTTTGGCCAACGGGAGCCGCTACGGGGCACAGGTCAGATTGGGGCTGGGTGTCAATGGAGCCCTGGGGCAGCCATTTTGAGCTCCTCCCCTCGGGCAGCCATTTTGAGCTCCTCCCCTGGAGCAGCTCGCTGCCGTCGGTCGAGGACTCTCCCCTGGGGTCGGGACGTCGCCCAAGGAAGCTCCTCCAGGTGATCTGGGTCGGGGCGCTGCCCTGAGCAGGTCCTCGAGGTGGAGAGCCCTCGCTTGTCAGGTGAGTGATCAAGCGTTTGGGGTGGCCGTTAAACCCCACAGAGTTCTTTGTTCTGCGTTCTGGGGTGCCGTTGAACCCTGGAAAGCTGTTCTGTTCTCCGCGCACAGACATTCGAACCTGCAATTTACGGAGAGCTAGTTTCCTGCGCTCGTCGTAATTTGTCATTATTTTGGTGGGGGGCTGTCTAATTGAGAGCAGCCGTAAGGCCCGCGCTCCTCCCGCTGAGGCCGCCGCGGGCTCAACCCGAACCCCCCCACTCCTCACCCCGGGGAAGGCCCTTCCCCCGGCGCGGGGAGCAGCACGAGGTCGGGGCCGCCGGGCTCCGGCTGCGCGTTCACCCCCCGGCGGCCGGGCTCGAGCGGGCTGTCGGAGAAGCCCCGATCGCTGCCGCCCGTGTGTGCGGGCGGCACCAGGCGGCGGCGCGGCCCGGCCCGGCGGCGCAGAGGACACGGGGCCCCGCGGCCGTCGCTGCCCCGCAGCCCGGCCCGAGCCCCGCGCTCGCGGCCGCCCCTCGCGGCCGCCGCCGCCCGGCGCGGGAGCGGGAGCGGCCGCCGCGGGGCGGGAACGGGCGGCGCACGCGCGGTCGCGCCGTTTGCCCGGCGCCGCCGTTTGCCCCGCGGCCGCCGTTTGCCCGGCGCCGCCGTTTGCCCGGCGCCGCCGTTTGCCCGGCGCCGCCGTTTGCCCGGCGCCGCCGTTTGCCCGGCGCCGCGCATGCGCTGTGTCTGCGGGGCCGCGTGAGGCGGGGAGCCGGCGCGGAGGCGGCTCGGCGGGGCCCGGCCCCGGCCCTCAGCCCCCGCGGCCCCGACCCCGGCGCCGAGGAGCGCGTCGCCGCCCGCCGCCCTCGCGTCGCCGCCCTCCTCGATGCCGAGCCCCGGCGAGAAGCGGCGCTCGTCCCCGGTGCCCCGGCTGCGTGGGCCTGACCCCCAGCCGCCCCCGCCGCCCAGATCGGAGCCGGGTCCAGGCCCCTCCCTGCCCCGGACCGGCACCAAGTCCCTCACCTTCTCCCCACAGCCCGGTTCAGGTCACAGATGATCTCCCCTCCCCAGAACGGTGCCGGGCTTGATGCCCCCACCCCCAGGCCGGGGCCGGTTCCACATCCTGCGCCCCGAGCTGGCAGCCAGTCCTGACCCCAGCCCGGGCCAGCACAGGCTCAGAGACCGACTCCAGGTGTCAGAATATCCCCTGTCCCACAACGGCACTGGGGCCAGGACCCCTACCAAAAACTGGCGGGGGGCAGCCACCCGATGTGGCCTTGCCAGCCTTCACGGGACCCGGGATCTCTCCCCAAACTGGCCTTGGCGCTCCCCTGAATCCCAAGCCAGAGACGCTCCCTGTTCTCTGCCAGATATTAGGAGCACGGGGACCTCCCGATGTCTGCTCATCCCAAAGGCAAGGACATCCCCGCCCTGTCCGAGGCACAGCACTGAGGCAGCAATACCCCCTTCCCCAAGAGATTCCCCTGCCATGGACCCGCTGCCCCCCTGGACAAAATCTGCATCAGACTAGTGGCATCCTGGAGCAGGCTGCTGTTCCCAGACCTGGGGCTCACCAGCCATGGCACACACCTTTCCCCGAAGCAGGACTGAAGTGGGGGCCTCTCCCAAGCCTTAGAGGCCCCTCCAGCCTGGGGGATATTGGGCCATGGGATCAGTGCCAATGCTGGAATGGCTCCGGACAGAAGCTGGCTGTCTTCATGGCCAAGCCGGGGTCCCCCCCAGCCACCTAAGGGCTGCCCCCTGACAGCCTCTGCCCCATGCCTGCCCCATCCCCACCTGGAAAGCAAACAGAGGCTGAGCCTCCCCAGCCTTGTGCTGAAGCAGTAACTAGCCTTGGGCTGCAGTCCCAGATGTAGAAAAAGAAGCCTGGACGCTGTTTTCCCTCTGGGCGGCTGTCCCCACCTTTCCTGCCTCCTTTCTGCATCTGCAGGGACCTGCTGGCCTGGGACTAAGCCTGCTGAGGGGAAGAGAGAGCAGAGTGTGCTGCGCTGAACCATGCAGTCTGGGTTGGGATGCCGGATTCAAGGGCGTCCCCGAGCATGATGTGGTGTAAAATGTTCAGTCTTATTCCCTCTTCTGCCCCAGGGAGGCCCTTGGAGAAGATGTGGAGCCAAAAGTGCCTGAGGAGGAGGAGGAGGAGGAGGAAGAGCAGAGGAAGAGCCACAAGCACATTGAGGAGTGCAGGCAGGTGTGGCGGTAGGAGGGGAAGATCCTCTTGGGTCCCTGATATTTGGCTTTACCCTTCTTTTAGCTTTGTACAGTGCTTAGTGTCACACAGCAGCATTTATGTGAGAAGCAGCAGGGACAGGAACTCCTCAGGACTGGGTGGTGGGGGATTTGGGGGCTGGATCCTAGGGGTAGGATTTCCCGTGGATTGTAAGGGCGTAGGAGTGACGCCAAGCATCCAAACCAAAACCCCGCCGTGCCTAACCGCATCTGCACGCACGGGGGAAGTGAGAGAGGGGGGTGCTCTGAGCGTGTTCCTCTTGGCGCTGATGGCCTGCGGGGCTTTCCAGGAGAGGGAGGCCCGCGGGTGCTCATCGATCCTGCCGTAGCAGGAAGACAGAGCTTAGGGCTCCACACAGGCACCTCAGCATGGGGACAGGAGCCAGACCCTGGGCAGGCAGGGTTCCTGCAGCATCCCTCCCTCCAGAACGCAGGTCTTTGGGTGTGAAATGTGTGCCGCTTCCTTCACAGAGGCTGGCCAAGCTGCTCTTTGATGGCACGCAGATGGTGACAAATACCCGGGTGGCCGCTGACTTGAGGGAAACACAGAGGAGGGCAGAGGAGGCAGAGCTGAAGCTGCAGAGGTAAGAGACTGCACCGCGGGTCGGCGCTGCTGGGAAGGATGTTGGTGCAGCTTTCTGAGGACATCCTAATGCTGGTCATCCAGAAACACTTGGCAGTTAGGGCTGTGCTGTTCAGAAGGAAAATCTAGGCACCTCCAGGTCCCACCTGCTGTCACGTCCTGCTCCGAAGAGGGAGACAAGTGACGTAGATTCATAAATCCCCAACGGAGCAGAGATTGGTGAGACAAGTCTCAAAGTGCAGACATAAACATTTCTTCATTTCCCACAGTGTGTTGACTGGATACACAATAACTGACTAAGTGAAGAACAAATTATGGCAAGGGATATGATACGCCTTGCGTCCCTTAATGATAACAAGGGGGAAAAGAGAAGAAGAGAGAGAGAGATGGGAAGAGAGGGAGAGAGATCACCAGTCCAGGTTCCTGCGCTGGTTCTGCCAAGGAGGGTTCAGGGATGCATCCACCTGCTTCACTTCACTTCTTCACTCGCTCATCACCGTTATCCTTGCCCCCCCCCCCCCCATTTATACACGCTTTCCTCGGGTCCTTCCCCCAGATTGATCTACATATCACGTGTCATAGGTGTGGGGAGGGGCAAGGCGCTTCGTGGGGTGCTGTAATTAGCATGATCTCGTTAGTCTTTATTAGCATATTCAGGGATGTCAACTTTAATACACGTTTTGTGGATAATGAAGCAAAGATCGCTCACGGGACAGATGCCCCTTGAAACTGTCACCGAAATCCGGGATAAAAATAACTTCTCGACTCCAGTGTGATGCAGATAAGCAGACACTTCTTTACTGACGGCCGGACGTGTAGGGGAGCGCTCTCACCAACAACACGTGCCAGGCACCAGAATCACACACCTTATCTAGAACTTACTCATCCATATTCATTAAGTCTTCATACATAAGCATACAACTTCCAGGAAATCATTCACATATTCTCCTCCTATTTCCGATTCTGCGCAGTAGAGGTTAGAAATGTCTAGAAATGGCTCTGGGTGTAATGGGAGCAGGTGGTCCGTGAGCCGGGGGTCGCCATCTCCCCCTGCCAGAATTACCCATTACCCAGTTTCACTGTTCCTTGGCAGAGATCTGTAAACTGTGACAGTTCATTCTCCCCAGTTCTCATTACTCTCAGGTTGTGGTACTTCTGAGGCATTATCCAATGTATTCTAGGTAATAAATTACTTCTGTGTCTAGACATCTCCAACAACTTCAAACAGAATTATTTTCAATTCTAAATCTAATTCCCTAAGCAGTATCTAGGTGTACCTAGTAAATGATTACTGACCAATTCTTCGGCCTTGGTACAGGGCTATACAGAGGAATTCACAGTAGCATTGGTTTCTGGTTAGATGTGCAAAATGCAAGATGTAAACATGTAACCCTACTAAAATATTTCTGTATTCATACTGGAATCAAACATGATTAATTGTAATAATTCTGATTGGTGTCAAATCAGTGACAGGGGGCCAAGGAGGGCAACGGCATCCTGGCTTGTGTCAGCACTGGCGTGGCCAGCAGGGCCAGGGAAGGGCTCTGAGCCCTGGGCTCGGCACTGGGGAGGCCGCCCCTCGATTCCTGGGTTCAGTTTTGGGCCCCTCACCCCAAAAAGGCCATTGAATGACTCGAGCGTGGCCAGAGAAGGGCAGCGGAGCTGGGGCAGGGTCTGGAGCACAGGTCTGCTGGGGAGCGGCTGGGGGAACTGGGGGGGTTCAGTCTGGAGCAGAGGAGGCTGAGGGGAGACCTCCTGGCCCTCTGCAACTCCCTGCCAGGAGGGGGCAGAGAGGGGGGATGAGTCTCTGGAGCCAAGGCCCCAGCGCCAGGCCCCGAGGGAATGGCCTCAAGCTGCCCAGGGCAGGGTCAGGCTGGCTCTGAGGAAGGATTTCTGTGCAGAAGGGGCTGTTGGGCGTTGGAATGGGCTGCCCAGGGCAGGGGGGAGTCCCCGGGATCCCTGGAGGGGTTGAAGAGTCGGGCTGAGCCAGCGCTGAGGGATCTGGGGGAGTTGGGAACGGTCAGGGGGAGGGTCATGGTTGGGCTGGAGGAGCTGCAAGGGCTTTTCCAACCCAGATGGTTCTGGGATTTTGAGGGGACACCCCAGCACCTCCTCGCAGGGGCAAGGAGGTGGCAGGAGTGGCTGCTGGGTGTCACAAAGGGGGATCTGCCCGGCATGTGATGTCACAAAGGGGGGAGGTTCCAGCCACCTTGTGAGGTCACAAAGGGGCTCTGCCCACCTGCCCCAATATAAAAGGCCGCAGCAGCACTGGGCCAGCAGCCATGGCGTGTGGCAGCGAGCTCACCCTGGCCGAGATGCTGTGCGTAGTGATGTTCACTGAGGTGTACTTCGTGCTCGGCGCCATGTTTGCCCAGTGGCTCTGGGTATGTGACGGCTGCACCGCGCTGTGGTGGGGAGTGGGATGGGGTGGGTGGGGTGAGGGGCTGTGGGGGTGATGTGGCCTGGGAGCTGTTCCCGTCTCACCCAGCTCTTGGTGTCCTGCAGAGTTCAAGGCAGAAGGCAAAGCATGGGACAGCTGACGCCAAGATGGAGAAGAGCAAACAACCGACCCTGCAGAAATGGTGAGTGCTGGGGGAGGCCCCAGATCCTGCCCCAGACCCTCAGCCCGTGCCCTGCCCACGCTGGGCAGCCCTGCCCGTCCCGCCGGAGGGGCCGCGGTGCAGCAGGTTCACCTCTCTCTCCTCCCCTGCAGTGCCAGCGCGACGTTGCTGAGCACAGAGCGCCTGTGCCCGCTACTGTGGTCACCATCGCTGAGCTCCCTCCCGATGAGCAGCTCCAGTTCTGCGGACACCGTCTGCTCCTTCCCGGAGCCCTGCCCCGGTGCCACGGCAGATCTGGCGGCACAAGAGCGCTCAGGACCCGCCCAGACCCCCAAGGATGATCAGGCGCTGGTGGAGAATCTGGGACCAGCCCTGGGCCAGGACCCCCCACTGGAGAGGTCAGCTGGGACCAGTCAAGAGCAGGTCTCTGGGGATGAGGGCGAAGTGGTACAGAGTCCCAGGGACGTGGAGCCAGACCCTGACAGTCACCAGGAGCGCGTGTGGACGCTCTTTACCAGAATGTGCATTGAGGACAATGGAGTGGAGCTTCCTGCGCCAGACACGGACACCGAGAGGAGTCCAAACACGGGGTCCTTGGAAATGGGCTGGAGCAGCTCCATGATGTCGGGCAGCAGCACCCCCGTGACCATGGGCAGCACCATCTGGGCGGCGCCGGGCGGGAGCAGCCCAGCGGAGCCCAGTCCCCAGCAGCGGGTGCCCAAGGGCAGGATGCGTGCCTGGGCGGCCCGGGGGCTGTGCAAGGGGGGCCGTGCCCTGCGGGAGTCCTGTGCCCAGCTCTGCAGGCGTGTCAGCGCCTGGTGGAAACGGGACTGGCAGTGCTGCTGCAGGTGCTCCCGCAAGCCCCTGAGGCAAAACTATCCCTGACTGCAGCGGGCAGCCTGGAGAGAGCAGTTGGGGGTGTAGGGCTGGGGAAGTCCCTGCAATGACCCCACCTGAAAAATAAAATAAAATATCTTTCCTCCATCCCTGGTGCCGTGGTTCTTCCACCCAGCCCTTGATGCGCGCCCTCCCCCGTCCCTTTGCCAAACCTCCCCTTTGGGTCCCTTGCTGACCCCCCGCCTCTGCCGGGTCTCCCCCAGGTCCTGGCTCTGGGACGGGGACGTTTGCTTGGCCCAGAGCTGCTCCTGCCAGAGCAGGCAGGGACTGTGCCTGCCTGCACCCTGCTCCTGCCTCCTGCCCCCTCCAGAGCCCGGGGGCTGCGGGGCACCCACTGCAGGAACAGGGGGACCGCACACGTCGGGTCTTTGCCTCTTTTCACCTGGAACACATTCGCTCAACAGTAAAGGTCTTTACTGTCAGGCAGGAATTCTTCCTGGCAGCGCTGGGCGCACTCGCTGTTACCGTCAGTTTGGCCTCACAAGAACCGCCGAAGGCTCAGCTGGAAGCTGTAGAAGGCAGGCAGGCTGTGCTGCAGCGCTGGGTGCTGGGGGGATCGTTCCACCCAAGGGCCGTGCCGAAAGACAAGGGCACGCTTCTCCTGTCACAGCAAAGCAGCGAATATTCCTGTCATTTCCGACACGTACACACCGATTCCCAGAGGACCGACTGCCCGTGCCAGTGCGTTGTTTGGGGGAGAGTCCCTGCGGGGCTTCCCCAGGTGTCTGCTGGTTTCTCTGCCCTCCCCGGGATGGACCCGTCAGAGCTGCAAACATGAGGTCCTTGGGCACAATCCTGTGCGAGGCCCCTCACAGCTCTGAGCCCCAACTGCGGGCAGGCAGGAGGCAGCAGCTCCCCCCTTTTCCTGAGACTTTGCACTCACAAATCCCAGCTCTCAGGACTCCAAACCCAAACCACCTTTTGGCAGAAAAAGAGCCGCCGTGGCTGTGGCAGAAGAGTCAGAGGTCCCTCGGCCGGAGCTGATCCGGCCGTTCCCTGAGCCAGCGCTAATCAGCACGTGCAAGTATGGAAGCGCAGGCTGTGGCAGGTGTCCCCCCCAGTGAAGATCGGGCTCCATGGCCGCTGGAGCGGAGCAGCTCCTGATTGCCTTTGCTCTCGGGGCTTCCCGGCAGTTGGGGCCTTTGGCCAACGGGAGCCGCTACGGGGCACAGGTCAGATTGGGGCTGGGTGTCAATGGAGCCCTGGGGCAGCCATTTTGAGCTCCTCCCCTCGGGCAGCCATTTTGAGCTCCTCCCCTGGAGCAGCTCGCTGCCGTCGGTCGAGGACTCTCCCCTGGGGTCGGGACGTCGCCCAAGGAAGCTCCTCCAGGTGATCTGGGTCGGGGCGCTGCCCTGAGCAGGTCCTCGAGGTGGAGAGCCCTCGCTTGTCAGGTGAGTGATCAAGCGTTTGGGGTGGCCGTTAAACCCCACAGAGTTCTTTGTTCTGCGTTCTGGGGTGCCGTTGAACCCTGGAAAGCTGTTCTGTTCTCCGCGCACAGACATTCGAACCTGCAATTTACGGAGAGCTAGTTTCCTGCGCTCGTCGTAATTTGTCATTATTTTGGTGGGGGGCTGTCTAATTGAGAGCAGCCGTAAGGCCCGCGCTCCTCCCGCTGAGGCCGCCGCGGGCTCAACCCGAACCCCCCCACTCCTCACCCCGGGGAAGGCCCTTCCCCCGGCGCGGGGAGCAGCACGAGGTCGGGGCCGCCGGGCTCCGGCTGCGCGTTCACCCCCCGGCGGCCGGGCTCGAGCGGGCTGTCGGAGAAGCCCCGATCGCTGCCGCCCGTGTGTGCGGGCGGCACCAGGCGGCGGCGCGGCCCGGCCCGGCGGCGCAGAGGACACGGGGCCCCGCGGCCGTCGCTGCCCCGCAGCCCGGCCCGAGCCCCGCGCTCGCGGCCGCCCCTCGCGGCCGCCGCCGCCCGGCGCGGGAGCGGGAGCGGCCGCCGCGGGGCGGGAACGGGCGGCGCACGCGCGGTCGCGCCGTTTGCCCGGCGCCGCCGTTTGCCCCGCGGCCGCCGTTTGCCCCGCGGCCGCCGTTTGCCCCGCGGCCGCCGTTTGCCCGGCGCCGCCGTTTGCCCGGCGCCGCCGTTTGCCCGGCGCCGCCGTTTGCCCGGCGCCGCCGTTTGCCCGGCGCCGCCGGGGCCGGTCCGGCCGCGCCGCGCATGCGCTGTGTCTGCGGGGCCGCGTGAGGCGGGGAGCCGGCGCGGAGGCGGCTCGGCGGGGCCCGGCCCCGGCCCTCAGCCCCCGCGGCCCCGACCCCGGCGCCGAGGAGCGCGTCGCCGCCCGCCGCCCTCGCGTCGCCGCCCTCCTCGATGCCGAGCCCCGGCGAGAAGCGGCGCTCGTCCCCGGTGCCCCGGCTGCGTGGGCCTGACCCCCAGCCGCCCCCGCCGCCCAGATCGGAGCCGGGTCCAGGCCCCTCCCTGCCCCGGACCGGCACCAAGTCCCTCACCTTCTCCCCACAGCCCGGTTCAGGTCACAGATGATCTCCCCTCCCCAGAACGGTGCCGGGCTTGATGCCCCCACCCCCAGGCCGGGGCCGGTTCCACATCCTGCGCCCCGAGCTGGCAGCCAGTCCTGACCCCAGCCCGGGCCAGCACAGGCTCAGAGACCGACTCCAGGTGTCAGAATATCCCCTGTCCCACAACGGCACTGGGGCCAGGACCCCTACCAAAAACTGGCGGGGGGCAGCCACCCGATGTGGCCTTGCCAGCCTTCACGGGACCCGGGATCTCTCCCCAAACTGGCCTTGGCGCTCCCCTGAATCCCAAGCCAGAGACGCTCCCTGTTCTCTGCCAGATATTAGGAGCACGGGGACCTCCCGATGTCTGCTCATCCCAAAGGCAAGGACATCCCCGCCCTGTCCGAGGCACAGCACTGAGGCAGCAATACCCCCTTCCCCAAGAGATTCCCCTGCCATGGACCCGCTGCCCCCCTGGACAAAATCTGCATCAGACTAGTGGCATCCTGGAGCAGGCTGCTGTTCCCAGACCTGGGGCTCACCAGCCATGGCACACACCTTTCCCCGAAGCAGGACTGAAGTGGGGGCCTCTCCCAAGCCTTAGAGGCCCCTCCAGCCTGGGGGATATTGGGCCATGGGATCAGTGCCAATGCTGGAATGGCTCCGGACAGAAGCTGGCTGTCTTCATGGCCAAGCCGGGGTCCCCCCCAGCCACCTAAGGGCTGCCCCCTGACAGCCTCTGCCCCATGCCTGCCCCATCCCCACCTGGAAAGCAAACAGAGGCTGAGCCTCCCCAGCCTTGTGCTGAAGCAGTAACTAGCCTTGGGCTGCAGTCCCAGATGTAGAAAAAGAAGCCTGGACGCTGTTTTCCCTCTGGGCGGCTGTCCCCACCTTTCCTGCCTCCTTTCTGCATCTGCAGGGACCTGCTGGCCTGGGACTAAGCCTGCTGAGGGGAAGAGAGAGCAGAGTGTGCTGCGCTGAACCATGCAGTCTGGGTTGGGATGCCGGATTCAAGGGCGTCCCCGAGCATGATGTGGTGTAAAATGTTCAGTCTTATTCCCTCTTCTGCCCCAGGGAGGCCCTTGGAGAAGATGTGGAGCCAAAAGTGCCTGAGGAGGAGGAGGAGGAGGAGGAAGAGCAGAGGAAGAGCCACAAGCACATTGAGGAGTGCAGGCAGGTGTGGCGGTAGGAGGGGAAGATCCTCTTGGGTCCCTGATATTTGGCTTTACCCTTCTTTTAGCTTTGTACAGTGCTTAGTGTCACACAGCAGCATTTATGTGAGAAGCAGCAGGGACAGGAACTCCTCAGGACTGGGTGGTGGGGGATTTGGGGGCTGGATCCTAGGGGTAGGATTTCCCGTGGATTGTAAGGGCGTAGGAGTGACGCCAAGCATCCAAACCAAAACCCCGCCGTGCCTAACCGCATCTGCACGCACGGGGGAAGTGAGAGAGGGGGGTGCTCTGAGCGTGTTCCTCTTGGCGCTGATGGCCTGCGGGGCTTTCCAGGAGAGGGAGGCCCGCGGGTGCTCATCGATCCTGCCGTAGCAGGAAGACAGAGCTTAGGGCTCCACACAGGCACCTCAGCATGGGGACAGGAGCCAGACCCTGGGCAGGCAGGGTTCCTGCAGCATCCCTCCCTCCAGAACGCAGGTCTTTGGGTGTGAAATGTGTGCCGCTTCCTTCACAGAGGCTGGCCAAGCTGCTCTTTGATGGCACGCAGATGGTGACAAATACCCGGGTGGCCGCTGACTTGAGGGAAACACAGAGGAGGGCAGAGGAGGCAGAGCTGAAGCTGCAGAGGTAAGAGACTGCACCGCGGGTCGGCGCTGCTGGGAAGGATGTTGGTGCAGCTTTCTGAGGACATCCTAATGCTGGTCATCCAGAAACACTTGGCAGTTAGGGCTGTGCTGTTCAGAAGGAAAATCTAGGCACCTCCAGGTCCCACCTGCTGTCACGTCCTGCTCCGAAGAGGGAGACAAGTGACGTAGATTCATAAATCCCCAACGGAGCAGAGATTGGTGAGACAAGTCTCAAAGTGCAGACATAAACATTTCTTCATTTCCCACAGTGTGTTGACTGGATACACAATAACTGACTAAGTGAAGAACAAATTATGGCAAGGGATATGATACGCCTTGCGTCCCTTAATGATAACAAGGGGGAAAAGAGAAGAAGAGAGAGAGAGATGGGAAGAGAGGGAGAGAGATCACCAGTCCAGGTTCCTGCGCTGGTTCTGCCAAGGAGGGTTCAGGGATGCACCCACCTGCTTCACTTCACTTCTTCACTCGCTCATCACCGTTATCCTTGCCCCCCCCCCCCCCATTTATACACGCTTTCCTCGGGTCCTTCCCCCAGATTGATCTACATATCACGTGTCATAGGTGTGGGGAGGGGCAAGGCGCTTCGTGGGGTGCTGTAATTAGCATGATCTCGTTAGTCTTTATTAGCATATTCAGGGATGTCAACTTTAATACACGTTTTGTGGATAATGAAGCAAAGATCGCTCACGGGACAGATGCCCCTTGAAACTGTCACCGAAATCCGGGATAAAAATAACTTCTCGACTCCAGTGTGATGCAGATAAGCAGACACTTCTTTACTGACGGCCGGACGTGTAGGGGAGCGCTCTCACCAACAACACGTGCCAGGCACCAGAATCACACACCTTATCTAGAACTTACTCATCCATATTCATTAAGTCTTCATACATAAGCATACAACTTCCAGGAAATCATTCACATATTCTCCTCCTATTTCCGATTCTGCGCAGTAGAGGTTAGAAATGTCTAGAAATGGCTCTGGGTGTAATGGGAGCAGGTGGTCCGTGAGCCGGGGGTCGCCATCTCCCCCTGCCAGAATTACCCATTACCCAGTTTCACTGTTCCTTGGCAGAGATCTGTAAACTGTGACAGTTCATTCTCCCCAGTTCTCATTACTCTCAGGTTGTGGTACTTCTGAGGCATTATCCAATGTATTCTAGGTAATAAATTACTTCTGTGTCTAGACATCTCCAACAACTTCAAACAGAATTATTTTCAATTCTAAATCTAATTCCCTAAGCAGTATCTAGGTGTACCTAGTAAATGATTACTGACCAATTCTTCGGCCTTGGTACAGGGCTATACAGAGGAATTCACAGTAGCATTGGTTTCTGGTTAGATGTGCAAAATGCAAGATGTAAACATGTAACCCTACTAAAATATTTCTGTATTCATACTGGAATCAAACATGATTAATTGTAATAATTCTGATTGGTGTCAAATCAGTGACAGGGGGCCAAGGAGGGCAACGGCATCCTGGCTTGTGTCAGCACTGGCGTGGCCAGCAGGGCCAGGGAAGGGCTCTGAGCCCTGGGCTCGGCACTGGGGAGGCCGCCCCTCGATTCCTGGGTTCAGTTTTGGGCCCCTCACCCCAAAAAGGCCATTGAATGACTCGAGCGTGGCCAGAGAAGGGCAACGGAGCTGGGGCAGGGTCTGGAGCACAGGTCTGCTGGGGAGCGGCTGGGGGAACTGGGGGGGTTCAGTCTGGAGCAGAGGAGGCTGAGGGGAGACCTCCTGGCCCTCTGCAACTCCCTGCCAGGAGGGGGCAGAGAGGGGGGATGAGTCTCTGGAGCCAAGGCCCCAGCGCCAGGCCCCGAGGGAATGGCCTCAAGCTGCCCAGGGCAGGGTCAGGCTGGCTCTGAGGAAGGATTTCTGTGCAGAAGGGGCTGTTGGGCGTTGGAATGGGCTGCCCAGGGCAGGGGGGAGTCCCCGGGATCCCTGGAGGGGTTGAAGAGTCGGGCTGAGCCAGCGCTGAGGGATCTGGGGGAGTTGGGAACGGTCAGGGGGAGGGTCATGGTTGGGCTGGAGGAGCTGCAAGGGCTTTTCCAACCCAGATGGTTCTGGGATTTTGAGGGGACACCCCAGCACCTCCTCGCAGGGGCAAGGAGGTGGCAGGAGTGGCTGCTGGGTGTCACAAAGGGGGATCTGCCCGGCATGTGATGTCACAAAGGGGGGAGGTTCCAGCCACCTTGTGAGGTCACAAAGGGGCTCTGCCCACCTGCCCCAATATAAAAGGCCGCAGCAGCACTGGGCCAGCAGCCATGGCGTGTGGCAGCGAGCTCACCCTGGCCGAGATGCTGTGCGTAGTGATGTTCACTGAGGTGTACTTCGTGCTCGGCGCCATGTTTGCCCAGTGGCTCTGGGTATGTGACGGCTGCACCGCGCTGTGGTGGGGAGTGGGATGGGGTGGGTGGGGTGAGGGGCTGTGGGGGTGATGTGGCCTGGGAGCTGCTCCCGTCTCACCCAGCTCTTGGTGTCCTGCAGAGTTCAAGGCAGAAGGCAAAGCATGGGACAGCTGACGCCAAGATGGAGAAGAGCAAACAACCGACCCTGCAGAAATGGTGAGTGCTGGGGGAGGCCCCAGATCCTGCCCCAGACCCTCAGCCCGTGCCCTGCCCGCGCTGGGCAGCCCTGCCCGTCCCGCCGGAGGGGCCGCGGTGCAGCAGGTTCACCTCCCTCTCTCCTCCCCTGCAGTGCCAGCGCGACGTTGCTGAGCACAGAGCGCCTGTGCCCGCTACTGTGGTCACCATCGCTGAGCTCCCTCCCGATGAGCAGCTCCAGTTCTGCGGACACCGTCTGCTCCTTCCCGGAGCCCTGCCCCGGTGCCACGGCAGATCTGGCGGCACAAGAGCGCTCAGGACCCGCCCAGACCCCCAAGGATGATCAGGCGCTGGTGGAGAATCTGGGACCAGCCCTGGGCCAGGACCCCCCACTGGAGAGGTCAGCTGGGACCAGTCAAGAGCAGGTCTCTGGGGATGAGGGCGAAGTGGTACAGAGACCCAGGGACGTGGAGCCAGACCCTGACAGTCACCAGGAGCGCGTGTGGACGCTCTTTACCAGAATGTGCATTGAGGACAATGGAGTGGAGCTTCCTGCGCCAGACACGGACACCGAGAGGAGTCCAAACACGGGGTCCTTGGAAATGGGCTGGAGCAGCTCCATGATGTCGGGCAGCAGCACCCCCGTGACCATGGGCAGCACCATCTGGGCGGCGCCGGGCGGGAGCAGCCCAGCGGAGCCCAGTCCCCAGCAGCGGGTGCCCAAGGGCAGGATGCGTGCCTGGGCGGCCCGGGGGCTGTGCAAGGGGGGCCGTGCCCTGCGGGAGTCCTGTGCCCAGCTCTGCAGGCGTGTCAGCGCCTGGTGGAAACGGGACTGGCAGTGCTGCTGCAGGTGCTCCCGCAAGCCCCTGAGGCAAAACTATCCCTGACTGCAGCGGGCAGCCTGGAGAGAGCAGTTGGGGGTGTAGGGCTGGGGAAGTCCCTGCAATGACCCCACCTGAAAAATAAAATAAAATATCTTTCCTCCATCCCTGGTGCCGTGGTTCTTCCACACAGCCCTTGATGCGCGCCCTCCCCCGTCCCTTTGCCAAACCTCCCCTTTGGGTCCCTTGCTGACCCCCCGCCTCTGCCGGGTCTCCCCCAGGTCCTGGCTCTGGGACGGGGACGTTTGCTTGGCCCAGAGCTGCTCCTGCCAGAGCAGGCAGGGACTGTGCCTGCCTGCACCCTGCTCCTGCCTCCTGCCCCCTCCAGAGCCCGGGGGCTGCGGGGCACCCACTGCAGGAACAGGGGGACCGCACACGTCGGGTCTTTGCCTCTTTTCACCTGGAACACATTCGCTCAACAGTAAAGGTCTTTACTGTCAGGCAGGAATTCTTCCTGGCAGCGCTGGGCGCACTCGCTGTTACCGTCAGTTTGGCCTCACAAGAACCGCCGAAGGCTCAGCTGGAAGCTGTAGAAGGCAGGCAGGCTGTGCTGCAGCGCTGGGTGCTGGGGGGATCGTTCCACCCAAGGGCCGTGCCGAAAGACAAGGGCACGCTTCTCCTGTCACAGCAAAGCAGCGAATATTCCTGTCATTTCCGACACGTACGCACCGATTCCCAGAGGACCGACTGCCCGTGCCAGTGCGTTGTTTGGGGGAGAGTCCCTGCGGGGCTTCCCCAGGTGTCTGCTGGTTTCTCTGCCCTCCCCGGGATGGACCCGTCAGAGCTGCAAACATGAGGTCCTTGGGCACAATCCTGTGCGAGGCCCCTCACAGCTCTGAGCCCCAACTGCGGGCAGGCAGGAGGCAGCAGCTCCCCCCTTTTCCTGAGACTTTGCACTCACAAATCCCAGCTCTCAGGACTCCAAACCCAAACCACCTTTTGGCAGAAAAAGAGCCGCCGTGGCTGTGGCAGAAGAGTCAGAGGTCCCTCGGCCGGAGCTGATCCGGCCGTTCCCTGAGCCAGCGCTAATCAGCACGTGCAAGTATGGAAGCGCAGGCTGTGGCAGGTGTCCCCCCCAGTGAAGATCGGGCTCCATGGCCGCTGGAGCGGAGCAGCTCCTGATTGCCTTTGCTCTCGGGGCTTCCCGGCAGTTGGGGCCTTTGGCCAACGGGAGCCGCTACGGGGCACAGGTCAGATTGGGGCTGGGTGTCAATGGAGCCCTGGGGCAGCCATTTTGAGCTCCTCCCCTCGGGCAGCCATTTTGAGCTCCTCCCCTGGAGCAGCTCGCTGCCGTCGGTCGAGGACTCTCCCCTGGGGTCGGGACGTCGCCCAAGGAAGCTCCTCCAGGTGATCTGGGTCGGGGCGCTGCCCTGAGCAGGTCCTCGAGGTGGAGAGCCCTCGCTTGTCAGGTGAGTGATCAAGCGTTTGGGGTGGCCGTTAAACCCCACAGAGTTCTTTGTTCTGCGTTCTGGGGTGCCGTTGAACCCTGGAAAGCTGTTCTGTTCTCCGCGCACAGACATTCGAACCTGCAATTTACGGAGAGCTAGTTTCCTGCGCTCGTCGTAATTTGTCATTATTTTGGTGGGGGGCTGTCTAATTGAGAGCAGCCGTAAGGCCCGCGCTCCTCCCGCTGAGGCCGCCGCGGGCTCAACCCGAACCCCCCCACTCCTCACCCCGGGGAAGGCCCTTCCCCCGGCGCGGGGAGCAGCACGAGGTCGGGGCCGCCGGGCTCCGGCTGCGCGTTCACCCCCCGGCGGCCGGGCTCGAGCGGGCTGTCGGAGAAGCCCCGATCGCTGCCGCCCGTGTGTGCGGGCGGCACCAGGCGGCGGCGCGGCCCGGCCCGGCGGCGCAGAGGACACGGGGCCCCGCGGCCGTCGCTGCCCCGCAGCCCGGCCCGAGCGCCGCGCTCGCGGCCGCCGTTTGCCCGGCGCCGCCGTTTGCCCGGCGCCGCCGTTTGCCCGGCGCCGCCGTTTGCCCGGCGCCGCCGTTTGCCCGGCGCCGCCGTTTGCCCGGCGCCGCCGTTTGCCCGGCGCCGCCGTTTGCCCGGCGCCGCCGTTTGCCCGGCGCCGCCGGGGCCGGTCCGGCCGCGCCGCGCATGCGCTGTGTCTGCGGGGCCGCGTGAGGCGGGGAGCCGGCGCGGAGGCGGCTCGGCGGGGCCCGGCCCCGGCCCTCAGCCCCCGCGGCCCCGACCCCGGCGCCGAGGAGCGCGTCGCCGCCCGCCGCCCTCGCGTCGCCGCCCTCCTCGATGCCGAGCCCCGGCGAGAAGCGGCGCTCGTCCCCGGTGCCCCGGCTGCGTGGGCCTGACCCCCAGCCGCCCCCGCCGCCCAGATCGGAGCCGGGTCCAGGCCCCTCCCTGCCCCGGACCGGCACCAAGTCCCTCACCTTCTCCCCACAGCCCGGTTCAGGTCACAGATGATCTCCCCTCCCCAGAACGGTGCCGGGCTTGATGCCCCCACCCCCAGGCCGGGGCCGGTTCCACATCCTGCGCCCCGAGCTGGCAGCCAGTCCTGACCCCAGCCCGGGCCAGCACAGGCTCAGAGACCGACTCCAGGTGTCAGAATATCCCCTGTCCCACAACGGCACTGGGGCCAGGACCCCTACCAAAAACTGGCGGGGGGCAGCCACCCGATGTGGCCTTGCCAGCCTTCACGGGACCCGGGATCTCTCCCCAAACTGGCCTTGGCGCTCCCCTGAATCCCAAGCCAGAGACGCTCCCCGTTCTCTGCCAGATATTAGGAGCACGGGGACCTCCCGATGTCTGCTCATCCCAAAGGCAAGGACATCCCCGCCCTGTCCGAGGCACAGCACTGAGGCAGCAATACCCCCTTCCCCAAGAGATTCCCCTGCCATGGACCCGCTGCCCCCCTGGACAAAATCTGCATCAGACTAGTGGCATCCTGGAGCAGGCTGCTGTTCCCAGACCTGGGGCTCACCAGCCATGGCACACACCTTTCCCCGAAGCAGGACTGAAGTGGGGGCCTCTCCCAAGCCTTAGAGGCCCCTCCAGCCTGGGGGATATTGGGCCATGGGATCAGTGCCAATGCTGGAATGGCTCCGGACAGAAGCTGGCTGTCTTCATGGCCAAGCCGGGGTCCCCCCCAGCCACCTAAGGGCTGCCCCCTGACAGCCTCTGCCCCATGCCTGCCCCATCCCCACCTGGAAAGCAAACAGAGGCTGAGCCTCCCCAGCCTTGTGCTGAAGCAGTAACTAGCCTTGGGCTGCAGTCCCAGATGTAGAAAAAGAAGCCTGGACGCTGTTTTCCCTCTGGGCGGCTGTCCCCACCTTTCCTGCCTCCTTTCTGCATCTGCAGGGACCTGCTGGCCTGGGACTAAGCCTGCTGAGGGGAAGAGAGAGCAGAGTGTGCTGCGCTGAACCATGCAGTCTGGGTTGGGATGCCGGATTCAAGGGCATCCCCGAGCATGATGTGGTGTAAAATGTTCAGTCTTATTCCCTCTTCTGCCCCAGGGAGGCCCTTGGAGAAGATGTGGAGCCAAAAGTGCCTGAGGAGGAGGAGGAGGAGGAGGAAGAGCAGAGGAAGAGCCACAAGCACATTGAGGAGTGCAGGCAGGTGTGGCGGTAGGAGGGGAAGATCCTCTTGGGTCCCTGATATTTGGCTTTACCCTTCTTTTAGCTTTGTACAGTGCTTAGTGTCACACAGCAGCATTTATGTGAGAAGCAGCAGGGACAGGAACTCCTCAGGACTGGGTGGTGGGGGATTTGGGGGCTGGATCCTAGGGGTAGGATTTCCCGTGGATTGTAAGGGCGTAGGAGTGACGCCAAGCATCCAAACCAAAACCCCGCCGTGCCTAACCGCATCTGCACGCACGGGGGAAGTGAGAGAGGGGGGTGCTCTGAGCGTGTTCCTCTTGGCGCTGATGGCCTGCGGGGCTTTCCAGGAGAGGGAGGCCCGCGGGTGCTCATCGATCCTGCCGTAGCAGGAAGACAGAGCTTAGGGCTCCACACAGGCACCTCAGCATGGGGACAGGAGCCAGACCCTGGGCAGGCAGGGTTCCTGCAGCATCCCTCCCTCCAGAACGCAGGTCTTTGGGTGTGAAATGTGTGCCGCTTCCTTCACAGAGGCTGGCCAAGCTGCTCTTTGATGGCACGCAGATGGTGACAAATACCCGGGTGGCCGCTGACTTGAGGGAAACACAGAGGAGGGCAGAGGAGGCAGAGCTGAAGCTGCAGAGGTAAGAGACTGCACCGCGGGTCGGCGCTGCTGGGAAGGATGTTGGTGCAGCTTTCTGAGGACATCCTAATGCTGGTCATCCAGAAACACTTGGCAGTTAGGGCTGTGCTGTTCAGAAGGAAAATCTAGGCACCTCCAGGTCCCACCTGCTGTCACGTCCTGCTCCGAAGAGGGAGACAAGTGACGTAGATTCATAAATCCCCAACGGAGCAGAGATTGGTGAGACAAGTCTCAAAGTGCAGACATAAACATTTCTTCATTTCCCACAGTGTGTTGACTGGATACACAATAACTGACTAAGTGAAGAACAAATTATGGCAAGGGATATGATACGCCTTGCGTCCCTTAATGATAACAAGGGGGAAAAGAGAAGAAGAGAGAGAGAGATGGGAAGAGAGGGAGAGAGATCACCAGTCCAGGTTCCTGCGCTGGTTCTGCCAAGGAGGGTTCAGGGATGCATCCACCTGCTTCACTTCACTTCTTCACTCGCTCATCACCGTTATCCTTGCCCCCCCCCCCCCCATTTATACACGCTTTCCTCGGGTCCTTCCCCCAGATTGATCTACATATCACGTGTCATAGGTGTGGGGAGGGGCAAGGCGCTTCGTGGGGTGCTGTAATTAGCATGATCTCGTTAGTCTTTATTAGCATATTCAGGGATGTCAACTTTAATACACGTTTTGTGGATAATGAAGCAAAGATCGCTCACGGGACAGATGCCCCTTGAAACTGTCACCGAAATCCGGGATAAAAATAACTTCTCGACTCCAGTGTGATGCAGATAAGCAGACACTTCTTTACTGACGGCCGGACGTGTAGGGGAGCGCTCTCACCAACAACACGTGCCAGGCACCAGAATCACACACCTTATCTAGAACTTACTCATCCATATTCATTAAGTCTTCATACATAAGCATACAACTTCCAGGAAATCATTCACATATTCTCCTCCTATTTCCGATTCTGCGCAGTAGAGGTTAGAAATGTCTAGAAATGGCTCTGGGTGTAATGGGAGCAGGTGGTCCGTGAGCCGGGGGTCGCCATCTCCCCCTGCCAGAATTACCCATTACCCAGTTTCACTGTTCCTTGGCAGAGATCTGTAAACTGTGACAGTTCATTCTCCCCAGTTCTCATTACTCTCAGGTTGTGGTACTTCTGAGGCATTATCCAATGTATTCTAGGTAATAAATTACTTCTGTGTCTAGACATCTCCAACAACTTCAAACAGAATTATTTTCAATTCTAAATCTAATTCCCTAAGCAGTATCTAGGTGTACCTAGTAAATGATTACTGACCAATTCTTCGGCCTTGGTACAGGGCTATACAGAGGAATTCACAGTAGCATTGGTTTCTGGTTAGATGTGCAAAATGCAAGATGTAAACATGTAACCCTACTAAAATATTTCTGTATTCATACTGGAATCAAACATGATTAATTGTAATAATTCTGATTGGTGTCAAATCAGTGACAGGGGGCCAAGGAGGGCAACGGCATCCTGGCTTGTGTCAGCACTGGCGTGGCCAGCAGGGCCAGGGAAGGGCTCTGAGCCCTGGGCTCGGCACTGGGGAGGCCGCCCCTCGATTCCTGGGTTCAGTTTTGGGCCCCTCACCCCAAAAAGGCCATTGAATGACTCGAGCGTGGCCAGAGAAGGGCAACGGAGCTGGGGCAGGGTCTGGAGCACAGGTCTGCTGGGGAGCGGCTGGGGGAACTGGGGGGGTTCAGTCTGGAGCAGAGGAGGCTGAGGGGAGACCTCCTGGCCCTCTGCAACTCCCTGCCAGGAGGGGGCAGAGAGGGGGGATGAGTCTCTGGAGCCAAGGCCCCAGCGCCAGGCCCCGAGGGAATGGCCTCAAGCTGCCCAGGGCAGGGTCAGGCTGGCTCTGAGGAAGGATTTCTGTGCAGAAGGGGCTGTTGGGCGTTGGAATGGGCTGCCCAGGGCAGGGGGGAGTCCCCGGGATCCCTGGAGGGGTTGAAGAGTCGGGCTGAGCCAGCGCTGAGGGATCTGGGGGAGTTGGGAACGGTCAGGGGGAGGGTCATGGTTGGGCTGGAGGAGCTGCAAGGGCTTTTCCAACCCAGATGGTTCTGGGATTTTGAGGGGACACCCCAGCACCTCCTCGCAGGGGCAAGGAGGTGGCAGGAGTGGCTGCTGGGTGTCACAAAGGGGGATCTGCCCGGCATGTGATGTCACAAAGGGGGGAGGTTCCAGCCACCTTGTGAGGTCACAAAGGGGCTCTGCCCACCTGCCCCAATATAAAAGGCCGCAGCAGCACTGGGCCAGCAGCCATGGCGTGTGGCAGCGAGCTCACCCTGGCCGAGATGCTGTGCGTAGTGATGTTCACTGAGGTGTACTTCGTGCTCGGCGCCATGTTTGCCCAGTGGCTCTGGGTATGTGACGGCTGCACCGCGCTGTGGTGGGGAGTGGGATGGGGTGGGTGGGGTGAGGGGCTGTGGGGGTGATGTGGCCTGGGAGCTGCTCCCGTCTCACCCAGCTCTTGGTGTCCTGCAGAGTTCAAGGCAGAAGGCAAAGCATGGGACAGCTGACGCCAAGATGGAGAAGAGCAAACAACCGACCCTGCAGAAATGGTGAGTGCTGGGGGAGGCCCCAGATCCTGCCCCAGACCCTCAGCCCGTGCCCTGCCCGCGCTGGGCAGCCCTGCCCGTCCCGCCGGAGGGGCCGCGGTGCAGCAGGTTCACCTCCCTCTCTCCTCCCCTGCAGTGCCAGCGCGACGTTGCTGAGCACAGAGCGCCTGTGCCCGCTACTGTGGTCACCATCGCTGAGCTCCCTCCCGATGAGCAGCTCCAGTTCTGCGGACACCGTCTGCTCCTTCCCGGAGCCCTGCCCCGGTGCCACGGCAGATCTGGCGGCACAAGAGCGCTCAGGACCCGCCCAGACCCCCAAGGATGATCAGGCGCTGGTGGAGAATCTGGGACCAGCCCTGGGCCAGGACCCCCCACTGGAGAGGTCAGCTGGGACCAGTCAAGAGCAGGTCTCTGGGGATGAGGGCGAAGTGGTACAGAGACCCAGGGACGTGGAGCCAGACCCTGACAGTCACCAGGAGCGCGTGTGGACGCTCTTTACCAGAATGTGCATTGAGGACAATGGAGTGGAGCTTCCTGCGCCAGACACGGACACCGAGAGGAGTCCAAACACGGGGTCCTTGGAAATGGGCTGGAGCAGCTCCATGATGTCGGGCAGCAGCACCCCCGTGACCATGGGCAGCACCATCTGGGCGGCGCCGGGCGGGAGCAGCCCAGCGGAGCCCAGTCCCCAGCAGCGGGTGCCCAAGGGCAGGATGCGTGCCTGGGCGGCCCGGGGGCTGTGCAAGGGGGGCCGTGCCCTGCGGGAGTCCTGTGCCCAGCTCTGCAGGCGTGTCAGCGCCTGGTGGAAACGGGACTGGCAGTGCTGCTGCAGGTGCTCCCGCAAGCCCCTGAGGCAAAACTATCCCTGACTGCAGCGGGCAGCCTGGAGAGAGCAGTTGGGGGTGTAGGGCTGGGGAAGTCCCTGCAATGACCCCACCTGAAAAATAAAATAAAATATCTTTCCTCCATCCCTGGTGCCGTGGTTCTTCCACACAGCCCTTGATGCGCGCCCTCCCCCGTCCCTTTGCCAAACCTCCCCTTTGGGTCCCTTGCTGACCCCCCGCCTCTGCCGGGTCTCCCCCAGGTCCTGGCTCTGGGACGGGGACGTTTGCTTGGCCCAGAGCTGCTCCTGCCAGAGCAGGCAGGGACTGTGCCTGCCTGCACCCTGCTCCTGCCTCCTGCCCCCTCCAGAGCCCGGGGGCTGCGGGGCACCCACTGCAGGAACAGGGGGACCGCACACGTCGGGTCTTTGCCTCTTTTCACCTGGAACACATTCGCTCAACAGTAAAGGTCTTTACTGTCAGGCAGGAATTCTTCCTGGCAGCGCTGGGCGCACTCGCTGTTACCGTCAGTTTGGCCTCACAAGAACCGCCGAAGGCTCAGCTGGAAGCTGTAGAAGGCAGGCAGGCTGTGCTGCAGCGCTGGGTGCTGGGGGGATCGTTCCACCCAAGGGCCGTGCCGAAAGACAAGGGCACGCTTCTCCTGTCACAGCAAAGCAGCGAATATTCCTGTCATTTCCGACACGTACGCACCGATTCCCAGAGGACCGACTGCCCGTGCCAGTGCGTTGTTTGGGGGAGAGTCCCTGCGGGGCTTCCCCAGGTGTCTGCTGGTTTCTCTGCCCTCCCCGGGATGGACCCGTCAGAGCTGCAAACATGAGGTCCTTGGGCACAATCCTGTGCGAGGCCCCTCACAGCTCTGAGCCCCAACTGCGGGCAGGCAGGAGGCAGCAGCTCCCCCCTTTTCCTGAGACTTTGCACTCACAAATCCCAGCTCTCAGGACTCCAAACCCAAACCACCTTTTGGCAGAAAAAGAGCCGCCGTGGCTGTGGCAGAAGAGTCAGAGGTCCCTCGGCCGGAGCTGATCCGGCCGTTCCCTGAGCCAGCGCTAATCAGCACGTGCAAGTATGGAAGCGCAGGCTGTGGCAGGTGTCCCCCCCAGTGAAGATCGGGCTCCATGGCCGCTGGAGCGGAGCAGCTCCTGATTGCCTTTGCTCTCGGGGCTTCCCGGCAGTTGGGGCCTTTGGCCAACGGGAGCCGCTACGGGGCACAGGTCAGATTGGGGCTGGGTGTCAATGGAGCCCTGGGGCAGCCATTTTGAGCTCCTCCCCTCGGGCAGCCATTTTGAGCTCCTCCCCTGGAGCAGCTCGCTGCCGTCGGTCGAGGACTCTCCCCTGGGGTCGGGACGTCGCCCAAGGAAGCTCCTCCAGGTGATCTGGGTCGGGGCGCTGCCCTGAGCAGGTCCTCGAGGTGGAGAGCCCTCGCTTGTCAGGTGAGTGATCAAGCGTTTGGGGTGGCCGTTAAACCCCACAGAGTTCTTTGTTCTGCGTTCTGGGGTGCCGTTGAACCCTGGAAAGCTGTTCTGTTCTCCGCGCACAGACATTCGAACCTGCAATTTACGGAGAGCTAGTTTCCTGCGCTCGTCGTAATTTGTCATTATTTTGGTGGGGGGCTGTCTAATTGAGAGCAGCCGTAAGGCCCGCGCTCCTCCCGCTGAGGCCGCCGCGGGCTCAACCCGAACCCCCCCACTCCTCACCCCGGGGAAGGCCCTTCCCCCGGCGCGGGGAGCAGCACGAGGTCGGGGCCGCCGGGCTCCGGCTGCGCGTTCACCCCCCGGCGGCCGGGCTCGAGCGGGCTGTCGGAGAAGCCCCGATCGCTGCCGCCCGTGTGTGCGGGCGGCACCAGGCGGCGGCGCGGCCCGGCCCGGCGGCGCAGAGGACACGGGGCCCCGCGGCCGTCGCTGCCCCGCAGCCCGGCCCGAGCGCCGCGCTCGCGGCCGCCGTTTGCCCGGCGCCGCCGTTTGCCCGGCGCCGCCGTTTGCCCGGCGCCGCCGTTTGCCCGGCGCCGCCGTTTGCCCGGCGCCGCCGTTTGCCCGGCGCCGCCGTTTGCCCGGCGCCGCCGTTTGCCCGGCGCCGCCGTTTGCCCGGCGCCGCCGTTTGCCCGGCGCCGCCGTTTGCCCGGCGCCGCCGGGGCCGGTCCGGCCGCGCCGCGCATGCGCTGTGTCTGCGGGGCCGCGTGAGGCGGGGAGCCGGCGCGGAGGCGGCTCGGCGGGGCCCGGCCCCGGCCCTCAGCCCCCGCGGCCCCGACCCCGGCGCCGAGGAGCGCGTCGCCGCCCGCCGCCCTCGCGTCGCCGCCCTCCTCGATGCCGAGCCCCGGCGAGAAGCGGCGCTCGTCCCCGGTGCCCCGGCTGCGTGGGCCTGACCCCCAGCCGCCCCCGCCGCCCAGATCGGAGCCGGGTCCAGGCCCCTCCCTGCCCCGGACCGGCACCAAGTCCCTCACCTTCTCCCCACAGCCCGGTTCAGGTCACAGATGATCTCCCCTCCCCAGAACGGTGCCGGGCTTGATGCCCCCACCCCCAGGCCGGGGCCGGTTCCACATCCTGCGCCCCGAGCTGGCAGCCAGTCCTGACCCCAGCCCGGGCCAGCACAGGCTCAGAGACCGACTCCAGGTGTCAGAATATCCCCTGTCCCACAACGGCACTGGGGCCAGGACCCCTACCAAAAACTGGCGGGGGGCAGCCACCCGATGTGGCCTTGCCAGCCTTCACGGGACCCGGGATCTCTCCCCAAACTGGCCTTGGCGCTCCCCTGAATCCCAAGCCAGAGACGCTCCCCGTTCTCTGCCAGATATTAGGAGCACGGGGACCTCCCGATGTCTGCTCATCCCAAAGGCAAGGACATCCCCGCCCTGTCCGAGGCACAGCACTGAGGCAGCAATACCCCCTTCCCCAAGAGATTCCCCTGCCATGGACCCGCTGCCCCCCTGGACAAAATCTGCATCAGACTAGTGGCATCCTGGAGCAGGCTGCTGTTCCCAGACCTGGGGCTCACCAGCCATGGCACACACCTTTCCCCGAAGCAGGACTGAAGTGGGGGCCTCTCCCAAGCCTTAGAGGCCCCTCCAGCCTGGGGGATATTGGGCCATGGGATCAGTGCCAATGCTGGAATGGCTCCGGACAGAAGCTGGCTGTCTTCATGGCCAAGCCGGGGTCCCCCCCAGCCACCTAAGGGCTGCCCCCTGACAGCCTCTGCCCCATGCCTGCCCCATCCCCACCTGGAAAGCAAACAGAGGCTGAGCCTCCCCAGCCTTGTGCTGAAGCAGTAACTAGCCTTGGGCTGCAGTCCCAGATGTAGAAAAAGAAGCCTGGACGCTGTTTTCCCTCTGGGCGGCTGTCCCCACCTTTCCTGCCTCCTTTCTGCATCTGCAGGGACCTGCTGGCCTGGGACTAAGCCTGCTGAGGGGAAGAGAGAGCAGAGTGTGCTGCGCTGAACCATGCAGTCTGGGTTGGGATGCCGGATTCAAGGGCATCCCCGAGCATGATGTGGTGTAAAATGTTCAGTCTTATTCCCTCTTCTGCCCCAGGGAGGCCCTTGGAGAAGATGTGGAGCCAAAAGTGCCTGAGGAGGAGGAGGAGGAGGAGGAAGAGCAGAGGAAGAGCCACAAGCACATTGAGGAGTGCAGGCAGGTGTGGCGGTAGGAGGGGAAGATCCTCTTGGGTCCCTGATATTTGGCTTTACCCTTCTTTTAGCTTTGTACAGTGCTTAGTGTCACACAGCAGCATTTATGTGAGAAGCAGCAGGGACAGGAACTCCTCAGGACTGGGTGGTGGGGGATTTGGGGGCTGGATCCTAGGGGTAGGATTTCCCGTGGATTGTAAGGGCGTAGGAGTGACGCCAAGCATCCAAACCAAAACCCCGCCGTGCCTAACCGCATCTGCACGCACGGGGGAAGTGAGAGAGGGGGGTGCTCTGAGCGTGTTCCTCTTGGCGCTGATGGCCTGCGGGGCTTTCCAGGAGAGGGAGGCCCGCGGGTGCTCATCGATCCTGCCGTAGCAGGAAGACAGAGCTTAGGGCTCCACACAGGCACCTCAGCATGGGGACAGGAGCCAGACCCTGGGCAGGCAGGGTTCCTGCAGCATCCCTCCCTCCAGAACGCAGGTCTTTGGGTGTGAAATGTGTGCCGCTTCCTTCACAGAGGCTGGCCAAGCTGCTCTTTGATGGCACGCAGATGGTGACAAATACCCGGGTGGCCGCTGACTTGAGGGAAACACAGAGGAGGGCAGAGGAGGCAGAGCTGAAGCTGCAGAGGTAAGAGACTGCACCGCGGGTCGGCGCTGCTGGGAAGGATGTTGGTGCAGCTTTCTGAGGACATCCTAATGCTGGTCATCCAGAAACACTTGGCAGTTAGGGCTGTGCTGTTCAGAAGGAAAATCTAGGCACCTCCAGGTCCCACCTGCTGTCACGTCCTGCTCCGAAGAGGGAGACAAGTGACGTAGATTCATAAATCCCCAACGGAGCAGAGATTGGTGAGACAAGTCTCAAAGTGCAGACATAAACATTTCTTCATTTCCCACAGTGTGTTGACTGGATACACAATAACTGACTAAGTGAAGAACAAATTATGGCAAGGGATATGATACGCCTTGCGTCCCTTAATGATAACAAGGGGGAAAAGAGAAGAAGAGAGAGAGAGATGGGAAGAGAGGGAGAGAGATCACCAGTCCAGGTTCCTGCGCTGGTTCTGCCAAGGAGGGTTCAGGGATGCATCCACCTGCTTCACTTCACTTCTTCACTCGCTCATCACCGTTATCCTTGCCCCCCCCCCCCCCATTTATACACGCTTTCCTCGGGTCCTTCCCCCAGATTGATCTACATATCACGTGTCATAGGTGTGGGGAGGGGCAAGGCGCTTCGTGGGGTGCTGTAATTAGCATGATCTCGTTAGTCTTTATTAGCATATTCAGGGATGTCAACTTTAATACACGTTTTGTGGATAATGAAGCAAAGATCGCTCACGGGACAGATGCCCCTTGAAACTGTCACCGAAATCCGGGATAAAAATAACTTCTCGACTCCAGTGTGATGCAGATAAGCAGACACTTCTTTACTGACGGCCGGACGTGTAGGGGAGCGCTCTCACCAACAACACGTGCCAGGCACCAGAATCACACACCTTATCTAGAACTTACTCATCCATATTCATTAAGTCTTCATACATAAGCATACAACTTCCAGGAAATCATTCACATATTCTCCTCCTATTTCCGATTCTGCGCAGTAGAGGTTAGAAATGTCTAGAAATGGCTCTGGGTGTAATGGGAGCAGGTGGTCCGTGAGCCGGGGGTCGCCATCTCCCCCTGCCAGAATTACCCATTACCCAGTTTCACTGTTCCTTGGCAGAGATCTGTAAACTGTGACAGTTCATTCTCCCCAGTTCTCATTACTCTCAGGTTGTGGTACTTCTGAGGCATTATCCAATGTATTCTAGGTAATAAATTACTTCTGTGTCTAGACATCTCCAACAACTTCAAACAGAATTATTTTCAATTCTAAATCTAATTCCCTAAGCAGTATCTAGGTGTACCTAGTAAATGATTACTGACCAATTCTTCGGCCTTGGTACAGGGCTATACAGAGGAATTCACAGTAGCATTGGTTTCTGGTTAGATGTGCAAAATGCAAGATGTAAACATGTAACCCTACTAAAATATTTCTGTATTCATACTGGAATCAAACATGATTAATTGTAATAATTCTGATTGGTGTCAAATCAGTGACAGGGGGCCAAGGAGGGCAACGGCATCCTGGCTTGTGTCAGCACTGGCGTGGCCAGCAGGGCCAGGGAAGGGCTCTGAGCCCTGGGCTCGGCACTGGGGAGGCCGCCCCTCGATTCCTGGGTTCAGTTTTGGGCCCCTCACCCCAAAAAGGCCATTGAATGACTCGAGCGTGGCCAGAGAAGGGCAACGGAGCTGGGGCAGGGTCTGGAGCACAGGTCTGCTGGGGAGCGGCTGGGGGAACTGGGGGGGTTCAGTCTGGAGCAGAGGAGGCTGAGGGGAGACCTCCTGGCCCTCTGCAACTCCCTGCCAGGAGGGGGCAGAGAGGGGGGATGAGTCTCTGGAGCCAAGGCCCCAGCGCCAGGCCCCGAGGGAATGGCCTCAAGCTGCCCAGGGCAGGGTCAGGCTGGCTCTGAGGAAGGATTTCTGTGCAGAAGGGGCTGTTGGGCGTTGGAATGGGCTGCCCAGGGCAGGGGGGAGTCCCCGGGATCCCTGGAGGGGTTGAAGAGTCGGGCTGAGCCAGCGCTGAGGGATCTGGGGGAGTTGGGAACGGTCAGGGGGAGGGTCATGGTTGGGCTGGAGGAGCTGCAAGGGCTTTTCCAACCCAGATGGTTCTGGGATTTTGAGGGGACACCCCAGCACCTCCTCGCAGGGGCAAGGAGGTGGCAGGAGTGGCTGCTGGGTGTCACAAAGGGGGATCTGCCCGGCATGTGATGTCACAAAGGGGGGAGGTTCCAGCCACCTTGTGAGGTCACAAAGGGGCTCTGCCCACCTGCCCCAATATAAAAGGCCGCAGCAGCACTGGGCCAGCAGCCATGGCGTGTGGCAGCGAGCTCACCCTGGCCGAGATGCTGTGCGTAGTGATGTTCACTGAGGTGTACTTCGTGCTCGGCGCCATGTTTGCCCAGTGGCTCTGGGTATGTGACGGCTGCACCGCGCTGTGGTGGGGAGTGGGATGGGGTGGGTGGGGTGAGGGGCTGTGGGGGTGATGTGGCCTGGGAGCTGCTCCCGTCTCACCCAGCTCTTGGTGTCCTGCAGAGTTCAAGGCAGAAGGCAAAGCATGGGACAGCTGACGCCAAGATGGAGAAGAGCAAACAACCGACCCTGCAGAAATGGTGAGTGCTGGGGGAGGCCCCAGATCCTGCCCCAGACCCTCAGCCCGTGCCCTGCCCGCGCTGGGCAGCCCTGCCCGTCCCGCCGGAGGGGCCGCGGTGCAGCAGGTTCACCTCCCTCTCTCCTCCCCTGCAGTGCCAGCGCGACGTTGCTGAGCACAGAGCGCCTGTGCCCGCTACTGTGGTCACCATCGCTGAGCTCCCTCCCGATGAGCAGCTCCAGTTCTGCGGACACCGTCTGCTCCTTCCCGGAGCCCTGCCCCGGTGCCACGGCAGATCTGGCGGCACAAGAGCGCTCAGGACCCGCCCAGACCCCCAAGGATGATCAGGCGCTGGTGGAGAATCTGGGACCAGCCCTGGGCCAGGACCCCCCACTGGAGAGGTCAGCTGGGACCAGTCAAGAGCAGGTCTCTGGGGATGAGGGCGAAGTGGTACAGAGACCCAGGGACGTGGAGCCAGACCCTGACAGTCACCAGGAGCGCGTGTGGACGCTCTTTACCAGAATGTGCATTGAGGACAATGGAGTGGAGCTTCCTGCGCCAGACACGGACACCGAGAGGAGTCCAAACACGGGGTCCTTGGAAATGGGCTGGAGCAGCTCCATGATGTCGGGCAGCAGCACCCCCGTGACCATGGGCAGCACCATCTGGGCGGCGCCGGGCGGGAGCAGCCCAGCGGAGCCCAGTCCCCAGCAGCGGGTGCCCAAGGGCAGGATGCGTGCCTGGGCGGCCCGGGGGCTGTGCAAGGGGGGCCGTGCCCTGCGGGAGTCCTGTGCCCAGCTCTGCAGGCGTGTCAGCGCCTGGTGGAAACGGGACCGGCAGTGCTGCTGCAGGTGCTCCCGCAAGCCCCTGAGGCAAAATTATCCCTGACTGCAGCGGGCAGCCTGGAGAGAGCAGTTGGGGGTGTAGGGCTGGGGAAGTCCCTGCAATGACCCCACCTGAAAAATAAAATATCTTAAAATATCTTTCCTCCATCCCTGGTGCCGTGGTTCTTCCACACAGCCCTTGATGCGCGCCCTCCCCCGTCCCTTTGCCAAACCTCCCCTTTGGGTCCCTTGCTGACCCCCCGCCTCTGCCGGGTCTCCCCCAGGTCCTGGCTCTGGGACGGGGACGTTTGCTTGGCCCAGAGCTGCTCCTGCCAGAGCAGGCAGGGACTGTGCCTGCCTGCACCCTGCTCCTGCCTCCTGCCCCCTCCAGAGCCCGGGGGCTGCGGGGCACCCACTGCAGGAACAGGGGGACCGCACACGTCGGGTCTTTGCCTCTTTTCACCTGGAACACATTCGCTCAACAGTAAAGGTCTTTACTGTCAGGCAGGAATTCTTCCTGGCAGCGCTGGGCGCACTCGCTGTTACCGTCAGTTTGGCCTCACAAGAACCGCCGAAGGCTCAGCTGGAAGCTGTAGAAGGCAGGCAGGCTGTGCTGCAGCGCTGGGTGCTGGGGGGATCGTTCCACCCAAGGGCCGTGCCGAAAGACAAGGGCACGCTTCTCCTGTCACAGCAAAGCAGCGAATATTCCTGTCATTTCCGACACGTACGCACCGATTCCCAGAGGACCGACTGCCCGTGCCAGTGCGTTGTTTGGGGGAGAGTCCCTGCGGGGCTTCCCCAGGTGTCTGCTGGTTTCTCTGCCCTCCCCGGGATGGACCCGTCAGAGCTGCAAACATGAGGTCCTTGGGCACAATCCTGTGCGAGGCCCCTCACAGCTCTGAGCCCCAACTGCGGGCAGGCAGGAGGCAGCAGCTCCCCCCTTTTCCTGAGACTTTGCACTCACAAATCCCAGCTCTCAGGACTCCAAACCCAAACCACCTTTTGGCAGAAAAAGAGCCGCCGTGGCTGTGGCAGAAGAGTCAGAGGTCCCTCGGCCGGAGCTGATCCGGCCGTTCCCTGAGCCAGCGCTAATCAGCACGTGCAAGTATGGAAGCGCAGGCTGTGGCAGGTGTCCCCCCCAGTGAAGATCGGGCTCCATGGCCGCTGGAGCGGAGCAGCTCCTGATTGCCTTTGCTCTCGGGGCTTCCCGGCAGTTGGGGCCTTTGGCCAACGGGAGCCGCTACGGGGCACAGGTCAGATTGGGGCTGGGTGTCAATGGAGCCCTGGGGCAGCCATTTTGAGCTCCTCCCCTCGGGCAGCCATTTTGAGCTCCTCCCCTGGAGCAGCTCGCTGCCGTCGGTCGAGGACTCTCCCCTGGGGTCGGGACGTCGCCCAAGGAAGCTCCTCCAGGTGATCTGGGTCGGGGCGCTGCCCTGAGCAGGTCCTCGAGGTGGAGAGCCCTCGCTTGTCAGGTGAGTGATCAAGCGTTTGGGGTGGCCGTTAAACCCCACAGAGTTCTTTGTTCTGCGTTCTGGGGTGCCGTTGAACCCTGGAAAGCTGTTCTGTTCTCCGCGCACAGACATTCGAACCTGCAATTTACGGAGAGCTAGTTTCCTGCGCTCGTCGTAATTTGTCATTATTTTGGTGGGGGGCTGTCTAATTGAGAGCAGCCGTAAGGCCCGCGCTCCTCCCGCTGAGGCCGCCGCGGGCTCAACCCGAACCCCCCCACTCCTCACCCCGGGGAAGGCCCTTCCCCCGGCGCGGGGAGCAGCACGAGGTCGGGGCCGCCGGGCTCCGGCTGCGCGTTCACCCCCCGGCGGCCGGGCTCGAGCGGGCTGTCGGAGAAGCCCCGATCGCTGCCGCCCGTGTGTGCGGGCGGCACCAGGCGGCGGCGCGGCCCGGCCCGGCGGCGCAGAGGACACGGGGCCCCGCGGCCGTCGCTGCCCCGCAGCCCGGCCCGAGCGCCGCGCTCGCGCCCGCCCCTCGCGGCCGCCGTTTGCCCGGCGCCGCCGTTTGCCCGGCGCCGCCGTTTGCCCGGCGCCGCCGTTTGCCCGGCGCCGCCGTTTGCCCGGCGCCGCCGTTTGCCCGGCGCCGCCGTTTGCCCGGCGCCGCCGTTTGCCCGGCGCCGCCGTTTGCCCGGCGCCGCCGTTTGCCCGGCGCCGCCGTTTGCCCGGCGCCGCCGTTTGCCCGGCGCCGCCGGGGCCGGTCCGGCCGCGCCGCGCATGCGCTGTGTCTGCGGGGCCGCGTGAGGCGGGGAGCCGGCGCGGAGGCGGCTCGGCGGGGCCCGGCCCCGGCCCTCAGCCCCCGCGGCCCCGACCCCGGCGCCGAGGAGCGCGTCGCCGCCCGCCGCCCTCGCGTCGCCGCCCTCCTCGATGCCGAGCCCCGGCGAGAAGCGGCGCTCGTCCCCGGTGCCCCGGCTGCGTGGGCCTGACCCCCAGCCGCCCCCGCCGCCCAGATCGGAGCCGGGTCCAGGCCCCTCCCTGCCCCGGACCGGCACCAAGTCCCTCACCTTCTCCCCACAGCCCGGTTCAGGTCACAGATGATCTCCCCTCCCCAGAACGGTGCCGGGCTTGATGCCCCCACCCCCAGGCCGGGGCCGGTTCCACATCCTGCGCCCCGAGCTGGCAGCCAGTCCTGACCCCAGCCCGGGCCAGCACAGGCTCAGAGACCGACTCCAGGTGTCAGAATATCCCCTGTCCCACAACGGCACTGGGGCCAGGACCCCTACCAAAAACTGGCGGGGGGCAGCCACCCGATGTGGCCTTGCCAGCCTTCACGGGACCCGGGATCTCTCCCCAAACTGGCCTTGGCGCTCCCCTGAATCCCAAGCCAGAGACGCTCCCCGTTCTCTGCCAGATATTAGGAGCACGGGGACCTCCCGATGTCTGCTCATCCCAAAGGCAAGGACATCCCCGCCCTGTCCGAGGCACAGCACTGAGGCAGCAATACCCCCTTCCCCAAGAGATTCCCCTGCCATGGACCCGCTGCCCCCCTGGACAAAATCTGCATCAGACTAGTGGCATCCTGGAGCAGGCTGCTGTTCCCAGACCTGGGGCTCACCAGCCATGGCACACACCTTTCCCCGAAGCAGGACTGAAGTGGGGGCCTCTCCCAAGCCTTAGAGGCCCCTCCAGCCTGGGGGATATTGGGCCATGGGATCAGTGCCAATGCTGGAATGGCTCCGGACAGAAGCTGGCTGTCTTCATGGCCAAGCCGGGGTCCCCCCCAGCCACCTAAGGGCTGCCCCCTGACAGCCTCTGCCCCATGCCTGCCCCATCCCCACCTGGAAAGCAAACAGAGGCTGAGCCTCCCCAGCCTTGTGCTGAAGCAGTAACTAGCCTTGGGCTGCAGTCCCAGATGTAGAAAAAGAAGCCTGGACGCTGTTTTCCCTCTGGGCGGCTGTCCCCACCTTTCCTGCCTCCTTTCTGCATCTGCAGGGACCTGCTGGCCTGGGACTAAGCCTGCTGAGGGGAAGAGAGAGCAGAGTGTGCTGCGCTGAACCATGCAGTCTGGGTTGGGATGCCGGATTCAAGGGCATCCCCGAGCATGATGTGGTGTAAAATGTTCAGTCTTATTCCCTCTTCTGCCCCAGGGAGGCCCTTGGAGAAGATGTGGAGCCAAAAGTGCCTGAGGAGGAGGAGGAGGAGGAGGAAGAGCAGAGGAAGAGCCACAAGCACATTGAGGAGTGCAGGCAGGTGTGGCGGTAGGAGGGGAAGATCCTCTTGGGTCCCTGATATTTGGCTTTACCCTTCTTTTAGCTTTGTACAGTGCTTAGTGTCACACAGCAGCATTTATGTGAGAAGCAGCAGGGACAGGAACTCCTCAGGACTGGGTGGTGGGGGATTTGGGGGCTGGATCCTAGGGGTAGGATTTCCCGTGGATTGTAAGGGCGTAGGAGTGACGCCAAGCATCCAAACCAAAACCCCGCCGTGCCTAACCGCATCTGCACGCACGGGGGAAGTGAGAGAGGGGGGTGCTCTGAGCGTGTTCCTCTTGGCGCTGATGGCCTGCGGGGCTTTCCAGGAGAGGGAGGCCCGCGGGTGCTCATCGATCCTGCCGTAGCAGGAAGACAGAGCTTAGGGCTCCACACAGGCACCTCAGCATGGGGACAGGAGCCAGACCCTGGGCAGGCAGGGTTCCTGCAGCATCCCTCCCTCCAGAACGCAGGTCTTTGGGTGTGAAATGTGTGCCGCTTCCTTCACAGAGGCTGGCCAAGCTGCTCTTTGATGGCACGCAGATGGTGACAAATACCCGGGTGGCCGCTGACTTGAGGGAAACACAGAGGAGGGCAGAGGAGGCAGAGCTGAAGCTGCAGAGGTAAGAGACTGCACCGCGGGTCGGCGCTGCTGGGAAGGATGTTGGTGCAGCTTTCTGAGGACATCCTAATGCTGGTCATCCAGAAACACTTGGCAGTTAGGGCTGTGCTGTTCAGAAGGAAAATCTAGGCACCTCCAGGTCCCACCTGCTGTCACGTCCTGCTCCGAAGAGGGAGACAAGTGACGTAGATTCATAAATCCCCAACGGAGCAGAGATTGGTGAGACAAGTCTCAAAGTGCAGACATAAACATTTCTTCATTTCCCACAGTGTGTTGACTGGATACACAATAACTGACTAAGTGAAGAACAAATTATGGCAAGGGATATGATACGCCTTGCGTCCCTTAATGATAACAAGGGGGAAAAGAGAAGAAGAGAGAGAGAGATGGGAAGAGAGGGAGAGAGATCACCAGTCCAGGTTCCTGCGCTGGTTCTGCCAAGGAGGGTTCAGGGATGCATCCACCTGCTTCACTTCACTTCTTCACTCGCTCATCACCGTTATCCTTGCCCCCCCCCCCCCCATTTATACACGCTTTCCTCGGGTCCTTCCCCCAGATTGATCTACATATCACGTGTCATAGGTGTGGGGAGGGGCAAGGCGCTTCGTGGGGTGCTGTAATTAGCATGATCTCGTTAGTCTTTATTAGCATATTCAGGGATGTCAACTTTAATACACGTTTTGTGGATAATGAAGCAAAGATCGCTCACGGGACAGATGCCCCTTGAAACTGTCACCGAAATCCGGGATAAAAATAACTTCTCGACTCCAGTGTGATGCAGATAAGCAGACACTTCTTTACTGACGGCCGGACGTGTAGGGGAGCGCTCTCACCAACAACACGTGCCAGGCACCAGAATCACACACCTTATCTAGAACTTACTCATCCATATTCATTAAGTCTTCATACATAAGCATACAACTTCCAGGAAATCATTCACATATTCTCCTCCTATTTCCGATTCTGCGCAGTAGAGGTTAGAAATGTCTAGAAATGGCTCTGGGTGTAATGGGAGCAGGTGGTCCGTGAGCCGGGGGTCGCCATCTCCCCCTGCCAGAATTACCCATTACCCAGTTTCACTGTTCCTTGGCAGAGATCTGTAAACTGTGACAGTTCATTCTCCCCAGTTCTCATTACTCTCAGGTTGTGGTACTTCTGAGGCATTATCCAATGTATTCTAGGTAATAAATTACTTCTGTGTCTAGACATCTCCAACAACTTCAAACAGAATTATTTTCAATTCTAAATCTAATTCCCTAAGCAGTATCTAGGTGTACCTAGTAAATGATTACTGACCAATTCTTCGGCCTTGGTACAGGGCTATACAGAGGAATTCACAGTAGCATTGGTTTCTGGTTAGATGTGCAAAATGCAAGATGTAAACATGTAACCCTACTAAAATATTTCTGTATTCATACTGGAATCAAACATGATTAATTGTAATAATTCTGATTGGTGTCAAATCAGTGACAGGGGGCCAAGGAGGGCAACGGCATCCTGGCTTGTGTCAGCACTGGCGTGGCCAGCAGGGCCAGGGAAGGGCTCTGAGCCCTGGGCTCGGCACTGGGGAGGCCGCCCCTCGATTCCTGGGTTCAGTTTTGGGCCCCTCACCCCAAAAAGGCCATTGAATGACTCGAGCGTGGCCAGAGAAGGGCAACGGAGCTGGGGCAGGGTCTGGAGCACAGGTCTGCTGGGGAGCGGCTGGGGGAACTGGGGGGGTTCAGTCTGGAGCAGAGGAGGCTGAGGGGAGACCTCCTGGCCCTCTGCAACTCCCTGCCAGGAGGGGGCAGAGAGGGGGGATGAGTCTCTGGAGCCAAGGCCCCAGCGCCAGGCCCCGAGGGAATGGCCTCAAGCTGCCCAGGGCAGGGTCAGGCTGGCTCTGAGGAAGGATTTCTGTGCAGAAGGGGCTGTTGGGCGTTGGAATGGGCTGCCCAGGGCAGGGGGGAGTCCCCGGGATCCCTGGAGGGGTTGAAGAGTCGGGCTGAGCCAGCGCTGAGGGATCTGGGGGAGTTGGGAACGGTCAGGGGGAGGGTCATGGTTGGGCTGGAGGAGCTGCAAGGGCTTTTCCAACCCAGATGGTTCTGGGATTTTGAGGGGACACCCCAGCACCTCCTCGCAGGGGCAAGGAGGTGGCAGGAGTGGCTGCTGGGTGTCACAAAGGGGGATCTGCCCGGCATGTGATGTCACAAAGGGGGGAGGTTCCAGCCACCTTGTGAGGTCACAAAGGGGCTCTGCCCACCTGCCCCAATATAAAAGGCCGCAGCAGCACTGGGCCAGCAGCCATGGCGTGTGGCAGCGAGCTCACCCTGGCCGAGATGCTGTGCGTAGTGATGTTCACTGAGGTGTACTTCGTGCTCGGCGCCATGTTTGCCCAGTGGCTCTGGGTATGTGACGGCTGCACCGCGCTGTGGTGGGGAGTGGGATGGGGTGGGTGGGGTGAGGGGCTGTGGGGGTGATGTGGCCTGGGAGCTGCTCCCGTCTCACCCAGCTCTTGGTGTCCTGCAGAGTTCAAGGCAGAAGGCAAAGCATGGGACAGCTGACGCCAAGATGGAGAAGAGCAAACAACCGACCCTGCAGAAATGGTGAGTGCTGGGGGAGGCCCCAGATCCTGCCCCAGACCCTCAGCCCGTGCCCTGCCCGCGCTGGGCAGCCCTGCCCGTCCCGCCGGAGGGGCCGCGGTGCAGCAGGTTCACCTCCCTCTCTCCTCCCCTGCAGTGCCAGCGCGACGTTGCTGAGCACAGAGCGCCTGTGCCCGCTACTGTGGTCACCATCGCTGAGCTCCCTCCCGATGAGCAGCTCCAGTTCTGCGGACACCGTCTGCTCCTTCCCGGAGCCCTGCCCCGGTGCCACGGCAGATCTGGCGGCACAAGAGCGCTCAGGACCCGCCCAGACCCCCAAGGATGATCAGGCGCTGGTGGAGAATCTGGGACCAGCCCTGGGCCAGGACCCCCCACTGGAGAGGTCAGCTGGGACCAGTCAAGAGCAGGTCTCTGGGGATGAGGGCGAAGTGGTACAGAGACCCAGGGACGTGGAGCCAGACCCTGACAGTCACCAGGAGCGCGTGTGGACGCTCTTTACCAGAATGTGCATTGAGGACAATGGAGTGGAGCTTCCTGCGCCAGACACGGACACCGAGAGGAGTCCAAACACGGGGTCCTTGGAAATGGGCTGGAGCAGCTCCATGATGTCGGGCAGCAGCACCCCCGTGACCATGGGCAGCACCATCTGGGCGGCGCCGGGCGGGAGCAGCCCAGCGGAGCCCAGTCCCCAGCAGCGGGTGCCCAAGGGCAGGATGCGTGCCTGGGCGGCCCGGGGGCTGTGCAAGGGGGGCCGTGCCCTGCGGGAGTCCTGTGCCCAGCTCTGCAGGCGTGTCAGCGCCTGGTGGAAACGGGACTGGCAGTGCTGCTGCAGGTGCTCCCGCAAGCCCCTGAGGCAAAACTATCCCTGACTGCAGCGGGCAGCCTGGAGAGAGCAGTTGGGGGTGTAGGGCTGGGGAAGTCCCTGCAATGACCCCACCTGAAAAATAAAATAAAATATCTTTCCTCCATCCCTGGTGCCGTGGTTCTTCCACACAGCCCTTGATGCGCGCCCTCCCCCGTCCCTTTGCCAAACCTCCCCTTTGGGTCCCTTGCTGACCCCCCGCCTCTGCCGGGTCTCCCCCAGGTCCTGGCTCTGGGACGGGGACGTTTGCTTGGCCCAGAGCTGCTCCTGCCAGAGCAGGCAGGGACTGTGCCTGCCTGCACCCTGCTCCTGCCTCCTGCCCCCTCCAGAGCCCGGGGGCTGCGGGGCACCCACTGCAGGAACAGGGGGACCGCACACGTCGGGTCTTTGCCTCTTTTCACCTGGAACACATTCGCTCAACAGTAAAGGTCTTTACTGTCAGGCAGGAATTCTTCCTGGCAGCGCTGGGCGCACTCGCTGTTACCGTCAGTTTGGCCTCACAAGAACCGCCGAAGGCTCAGCTGGAAGCTGTAGAAGGCAGGCAGGCTGTGCTGCAGCGCTGGGTGCTGGGGGGATCGTTCCACCCAAGGGCCGTGCCGAAAGACAAGGGCACGCTTCTCCTGTCACACCAAAGCAGCGAATATTCCTGTCATTTCCGACACGTACGCACCGATTCCCAGAGGACCGACTGCCCGTGCCAGTGCGTTGTTTGGGGGAGAGTCCCTGCGGGGCTTCCCCAGGTGTCTGCTGGTTTCTCTGCCCTCCCCGGGATGGACCCGTCAGAGCTGCAAACATGAGGTCCTTGGGCACAATCCTGTGCGAGGCCCCTCACAGCTCTGAGCCCCAACTGCGGGCAGGCAGGAGGCAGCAGCTCCCCCCTTTTCCTGAGACTTTGCACTCACAAATCCCAGCTCTCAGGACTCCAAACCCAAACCACCTTTTGGCAGAAAAAGAGCCGCCGTGGCTGTGGCAGAAGAGTCAGAGGTCCCTCGGCCGGAGCTGATCCGGCCGTTCCCTGAGCCAGCGCTAATCAGCACGTGCAAGTATGGAAGCGCAGGCTGTGGCAGGTGTCCCCCCCAGTGAAGATCGGGCTCCATGGCCGCTGGAGCGGAGCAGCTCCTGATTGCCTTTGCTCTCGGGGCTTCCCGGCAGTTGGGGCCTTTGGCCAACGGGAGCCGCTACGGGGCACAGGTCAGATTGGGGCTGGGTGTCAATGGAGCCCTGGGGCAGCCATTTTGAGCTCCTCCCCTCGGGCAGCCATTTTGAGCTCCTCCCCTGGAGCAGCTCGCTGCCGTCGGTCGAGGACTCTCCCCTGGGGTCGGGACGTCGCCCAAGGAAGCTCCTCCAGGTGATCTGGGTCGGGGTGCTGCCCTGAGCAGGTCCTCGAGGTGGAGAGCCCTCGCTTGTCAGGTGAGTGATCAAGCGTTTGGGGTGGCCGTTAAACCCCACAGAGTTCTTTGTTCTGCGTTCTGGGGTGCCGTTGAACCCTGGAAAGCTGTTCTGTTCTCCGCGCACAGACATTCGAACCTGCAATTTACGGAGAGCTAGTTTCCTGCGCTCGTCGTAATTTGTCATTATTTTGGTGGGGGGCTGTCTAATTGAGAGCAGCCGTAAGGCCCGCGCTCCTCCCGCTGAGGCCGCCGCGGGCTCAACCCGAACCCCCCCACTCCTCACCCCGGGGAAGGCCCTTCCCCCGGCGCGGGGAGCAGCACGAGGTCGGGGCCGCCGGGCTCCGGCTGCGCGTTCACCCCCCGGCGGCCGGGCTCGAGCGGGCTGTCGGAGAAGCCCCGATCGCTGCCGCCCGTGTGTGCGGGCGGCACCAGGCGGCGGCGCGGCCCGGCCCGGCGGCGCAGAGGACACGGGGCCCCGCGGCCGCCGTTTGCCCCGCGGCCGCCGTTTGCCCCGCGGCCGCCGTTTGCCCCGCGGCCGCCGTTTGCCCCGCGGCCGCCGTTTGCCCGGCGCCGCCGGGGCCGGTCCGGCCGCGCCGCGCATGCGCTGTGTCTGCGGGGCCGCGTGAGGCGGGGAGCCGGCGCGGAGGCGGCTCGGCGGGGCCCGGCCCCGGCCCTCAGCCCCCGCGGCCCCGACCCCGGCGCCGAGGAGCGCGTCGCCGCCCGCCGCCCTCGCGTCGCCGCCCTCCTCGATGCCGAGCCCCGGCGAGAAGCGGCGCTCGTCCCCGGTGCCCCGGCTGCGTGGGCCTGACCCCCAGCCGCCCCCGCCGCCCAGATCGGAGCCGGGTCCAGGCCCCTCCCTGCCCCGGACCGGCACCAAGTCCCTCACCTTCTCCCCACAGCCCGGTTCAGGTCACAGATGATCTCCCCTCCCCAGAACGGTGCCGGGCTTGATGCCCCCACCCCCAGGCCGGGGCCGGTTCCACATCCTGCGCCCCGAGCTGGCAGCCAGTCCTGACCCCAGCCCGGGCCAGCACAGGCTCAGAGACCGACTCCAGGTGTCAGAATATCCCCTGTCCCACAACGGCACTGGGGCCAGGACCCCTACCAAAAACTGGCGGGGGGCAGCCACCCGATGTGGCCTTGCCAGCCTTCACGGGACCCGGGATCTCTCCCCAAACTGGCCTTGGCGCTCCCCTGAATCCCAAGCCAGAGACGCTCCCCGTTCTCTGCCAGATATTAGGAGCACGGGGACCTCCCGATGTCTGCTCATCCCAAAGGCAAGGACATCCCCGCCCTGTCCGAGGCACAGCACTGAGGCAGCAATACCCCCTTCCCCAAGAGATTCCCCTGCCATGGACCCGCTGCCCCCCTGGACAAAATCTGCATCAGACTAGTGGCATCCTGGAGCAGGCTGCTGTTCCCAGACCTGGGGCTCACCAGCCATGGCACACACCTTTCCCCGAAGCAGGACTGAAGTGGGGGCCTCTCCCAAGCCTTAGAGGCCCCTCCAGCCTGGGGGATATTGGGCCATGGGATCAGTGCCAATGCTGGAATGGCTCCGGACAGAAGCTGGCTGTCTTCATGGCCAAGCCGGGGTCCCCCCCAGCCACCTAAGGGCTGCCCCCTGACAGCCTCTGCCCCATGCCTGCCCCATCCCCACCTGGAAAGCAAACAGAGGCTGAGCCTCCCCAGCCTTGTGCTGAAGCAGTAACTAGCCTTGGGCTGCAGTCCCAGATGTAGAAAAAGAAGCCTGGACGCTGTTTTCCCTCTGGGCGGCTGTCCCCACCTTTCCTGCCTCCTTTCTGCATCTGCAGGGACCTGCTGGCCTGGGACTAAGCCTGCTGAGGGGAAGAGAGAGCAGAGTGTGCTGCGCTGAACCATGCAGTCTGGGTTGGGATGCCGGATTCAAGGGCATCCCCGAGCATGATGTGGTGTAAAATGTTCAGTCTTATTCCCTCTTCTGCCCCAGGGAGGCCCTTGGAGAAGATGTGGAGCCAAAAGTGCCTGAGGAGGAGGAGGAGGAGGAGGAAGAGCAGAGGAAGAGCCACAAGCACATTGAGGAGTGCAGGCAGGTGTGGCGGTAGGAGGGGAAGATCCTCTTGGGTCCCTGATATTTGGCTTTACCCTTCTTTTAGCTTTGTACAGTGCTTAGTGTCACACAGCAGCATTTATGTGAGAAGCAGCAGGGACAGGAACTCCTCAGGACTGGGTGGTGGGGGATTTGGGGGCTGGATCCTAGGGGTAGGATTTCCCGTGGATTGTAAGGGCGTAGGAGTGACGCCAAGCATCCAAACCAAAACCCCGCCGTGCCTAACCGCATCTGCACGCACGGGGGAAGTGAGAGAGGGGGGTGCTCTGAGCGTGTTCCTCTTGGCGCTGATGGCCTGCGGGGCTTTCCAGGAGAGGGAGGCCCGCGGGTGCTCATCGATCCTGCCGTAGCAGGAAGACAGAGCTTAGGGCTCCACACAGGCACCTCAGCATGGGGACAGGAGCCAGACCCTGGGCAGGCAGGGTTCCTGCAGCATCCCTCCCTCCAGAACGCAGGTCTTTGGGTGTGAAATGTGTGCCGCTTCCTTCACAGAGGCTGGCCAAGCTGCTCTTTGATGGCACGCAGATGGTGACAAATACCCGGGTGGCCGCTGACTTGAGGGAAACACAGAGGAGGGCAGAGGAGGCAGAGCTGAAGCTGCAGAGGTAAGAGACTGCACCGCGGGTCGGCGCTGCTGGGAAGGATGTTGGTGCAGCTTTCTGAGGACATCCTAATGCTGGTCATCCAGAAACACTTGGCAGTTAGGGCTGTGCTGTTCAGAAGGAAAATCTAGGCACCTCCAGGTCCCACCTGCTGTCACGTCCTGCTCCGAAGAGGGAGACAAGTGACGTAGATTCATAAATCCCCAACGGAGCAGAGATTGGTGAGACAAGTCTCAAAGTGCAGACATAAACATTTCTTCATTTCCCACAGTGTGTTGACTGGATACACAATAACTGACTAAGTGAAGAACAAATTATGGCAAGGGATATGATACGCCTTGCGTCCCTTAATGATAACAAGGGGGAAAAGAGAAGAAGAGAGAGAGAGATGGGAAGAGAGGGAGAGAGATCACCAGTCCAGGTTCCTGCGCTGGTTCTGCCAAGGAGGGTTCAGGGATGCATCCACCTGCTTCACTTCACTTCTTCACTCGCTCATCACCGTTATCCTTGCCCCCCCCCCCCCATTTATACACGCTTTCCTCGGGTCCTTCCCCCAGATTGATCTACATATCACGTGTCATAGGTGTGGGGAGGGGCAAGGCGCTTCGTGGGGTGCTGTAATTAGCATGATCTCGTTAGTCTTTATTAGCATATTCAGGGATGTCAACTTTAATACACGTTTTGTGGATAATGAAGCAAAGATCGCTCACGGGACAGATGCCCCTTGAAACTGTCACCGAAATCCGGGATAAAAATAACTTCTCGACTCCAGTGTGATGCAGATAAGCAGACACTTCTTTACTGACGGCCGGACGTGTAGGGGAGCGCTCTCACCAACAACACGTGCCAGGCACCAGAATCACACACCTTATCTAGAACTTACTCATCCATATTCATTAAGTCTTCATACATAAGCATACAACTTCCAGGAAATCATTCACATATTCTCCTCCTATTTCCGATTCTGCGCAGTAGAGGTTAGAAATGTCTAGAAATGGCTCTGGGTGTAATGGGAGCAGGTGGTCCGTGAGCCGGGGGTCGCCATCTCCCCCTGCCGGAATTACCTTTTGCTTAAGGACACGGTTTTCTTGGCAGGTACCTGCCAGCTGTTACGGTCACTGCCCTCAGTTCCCGTTCATCCTGGACCTTGACAGCTACTTGCATTCTTCTAGTCCTGTACATGTATTATAAATCAGGTTACAAATCACCTCGTGTTTCGTTACCTGGGTTCTAACCGTTCCTACTAAACAGTTGTGACCAGTCCCTTCAGCCTTGGTACGGGGCTGTACAGGGGATTTTAGAGGAGCAGTCAGTTGCTAGATTCAAACTACAATAAATGTAAAATGATTTTTACTAAAATATCCCTTAATTCTATGCTTATATTAAAATCAAACACAATTTAATTTCAGTTGATAATAAAATCAGTAACATTTCCCCCCTTTGAAGGTGTTGAAAATCATTTCAATACTTTCACACTTTTATTCATTTTCATCTTTGAGGCCAAAGTTTGTCTTGCCAGATGATGGTGGTGGCGCGCTGTAGCCTGGTGGCATAGTGGGTACTTCTCTCATCATTCTACGATATATTGCAGCCTATTAGTAAACTGTATGTTACCAACATAATCATCAACAGGACAATTCATAGCAAAAACAGAATTTTGATTAAGGATTTCAGCCAAGAGCTCAAATTCTATCCTAATCCACTAAAAATGTTTCCTAGCCGATCTTCTGACATATCTTCTTGAATGGTTTCTGTTTCTTTTCCGATTTTGCCTCACAGATCTAAATCCTGTTCTCCATCCTGTGTAACATTCGGGATATGAATGCAGCAATGGTCCAATCTGTCTTTGCGATATCCACACACTCCATGCTCTTTCAACAGAAGCATGTCTAGTGCCATCCTGTTCTGAAGTGTCATTCTAGAAGTTACCTGTAATTGGATGTTTAATTCTTGAAATCCTTTTCTTGTAACATCGGCCAATTTTTCTCCTTGTCCTGTTAAGTGATAAAGCCATTCTCTATTCCTGTAGGACGCTATTGGGTTCAAACAGACTCTAAAGCCCAGCCAATTTTTTACTCCTGTTGTTGGTTCATTCCAAGCGTCATCATCCGTTTCAGACCTTTTGATTCGTTGTAATTTTAAATTTTCCAGGGATCCCTTGAGTGGTGATTTCTTCCCAATCGGACACAATGTTGGCAGGCCTAAAGTAATTTGTTTCACCTTACCATCTACCGGTAAGTGGGTTGTCCGGGTGCCATCACTTAATGCCCAAACTAAATGCCCTGGGCTCTGAATGGCAGATTTCTTACAACTAGAGGAGTATCCTCTTCTGGGTGTAAAGAGACTAGTCATGGTGAGGTTATTATGAACACCTCGACAATAACAGCCAAACTTTAAAGCAGCTGCCAAATGAGGAATTCTTTGAATTATTAAGTCTGCATTGCTGCAATCATACACCCTTTCACATTTCTACCATGGTACTACATGTCCCTTTCCTTGTCGGGTAGTGCCTTTGTCTACTGTCGGGGGAAGGATTGCAAACACGCCTTTAATCCAGGTACTGTCCCAAGTTTTTAATTTTAATCTACCCGTTTGAACTCTTTTCCTGGTTACTGGATTGTTTTTCAAACATACGTCACATTTTGCAGTTATTAATTTAGCCATGTCTGTCATCTTGACAGATAAAACTTGTTTTTGTAAAGAAGTTACTAAAGCTTCTGCTCCCTAATGACATTCTTGAGGTTTGGTTTGCATTCTTTCTTTTATTAACAAAGGTGGAACTACTGCTCGTCTGTGAGGGGTTACTGTTTTGGAGGGAATTAATGCCATTTGAAATATTCGTTCTCTTGCTGTCCGGTCGGCCAAATTACTTCTAGCAATTTCTTTTGTGTTCCTAATTAGGTGTGCTTTACAGTGCATGATTGCTACCTGATTTGGTTTTTGAACTGCTTGTAATAATTGTCAAATGTAATTTTGATGCATAATATTTGATCCCTGAGAGGACAGTAATTTTTTTTTTTTTTTCCACAAAGCTCCATGGACATGTACCACCCCAAGAGCATACTTTGAGTCTGTCCAGGTATTTACTTTCTTCGTTTCCCTTAGTTCTAAGGTTCGAATCAAAGCAATGAGTTCTGATCTCTAAGCTGATGTGGCACTCGTCAGTGCCTTTGCCTCTCTAACTGTGGTGTCTGTTGTTACCGCATGCCCAGCGTATCGAACTCCTTGCTCCATAAAGCTGCTGCCATCTGTGTACAATTCCCAGTCTGGTTGCTCCAAGGGTACATCCTTCAGATCTTCTCGACTGGAATAAACATACTCGATAGCAGCCAAGCAGTCCTGCTCCAGTGGCTCTTCTTCCTGTGTGGAACTTAAAAACACTGCAGGATTTACCAGGTTAGTTGTTTTTAGACTCACACCATCTTGTTCAGCCAGTACTACCTGGTACTTCATCATTCAGCTCAGAGACAGCCAATGTCCCCCCTTCTGTTCTAAACCAGTTATCACCGTCTGTGGGACACAGACTGTTATTGTGCTTCCCAAAGTTAATTTCTGAGCTGCCTGTGTGAGCATCACTGTTGCAGCCACAGCTCGAAGGCAGTTTGGGCACCCTTTGCTCCCCGTGTCCAGTTGTTTAGAGAAGTATCCGACAGGTCGTTTCCAGCTTCCCGTCTTCTGAGTCAGCACACCCAGTGCCAGGCGTTGTCTTTCGTGAGCCAACAGCTCACAGCCTTTGGTGATGTCCAGAAGTCCTAAGGCAGGCGCAGGCATTAAAGCGGTTCAGTTCTGTGACAGCCCGTTGTTGCTGTGGGCCCCATGTCGAAGGAGAGTTCTTCGGGCCTCATGTAGCAGTTTAGCTGTCAGACCATAACTCATGATCCAGAGGCGGCACCACCCTGTCATTCCTAAGAATGCTCTGAGTTCATGAATATTTTCGGGCTCACATGGCTTCTCAGTGTTCTGTTCCTAATTGCCGCTGCCCTTCTGAAATCTCAAAGTCCAAATATATCACAGTCTGACAAGCTATTTGGGCGCTTTTTTTTTTTTTTTCCCCTTGGCTACCTTGTACCCATTCGGTGCCAGAAAATTAAAAAGATCTATTGTTACCTGTATGTAGGTAAATCTTTTTTTTTTCTGTAGCAATCAGTGTGTCATCCACATATTGTAAAAGCAAATGTCCAGGTGTTGGTTTGTCCTGTTTCCGTGTTTCAAGCTCTTTTGCCAGCTGATTTCCAAAAATTATCGGGCTATTTCTAAATCCTTGGGGTAGTCTTGTCCATGTCAGCTGCATCTTTGTCCTGTTTGTGGATTTTCCCACTCGAAAGCAAACAATTTTCTGTTTTCCTTCTCCAAGGCATACAAAAGAAAGCATCTTTTAAATCCAGCACTGTAAACCACTGATAAGTCTCCTTTAAAGCTGTTAACAGCGTGCAAGGATTTGCTGCTACAGGATATATACCCTTAACTATGTGATTCACTGCTCTGAAGTCTTGCACTAACCTATATTCACCCGACGGTTTTCTGACTGGTAGAATGAGAGTTTTATCCTCAGATTCACACTCCTCCAAGAGTTTATATTTCAAAAATTATCAATCAGTTTCTTTCTTATATCTGGTACCGATTGTTCTATAAAAATCCAAGCCAATTATATCTGAGCTGCCTCAGTTTCTACTTTCAAATCAGTATTTATTCTTTCTGGCAGCTTCTTTTAGTCTTCCCAGAAACGCTGAGGGAGATTCATTCTTATCTTGTCTCACCTCATACAATTTAGACCAGTTCAGAAACCTAGGCATGGCGTGTTTAACTCCATGTAAAACCCATTTCTGATACCGACTCAGTCTTTCTCTGTGCTCCACATTATTTGGATCCCCACTGCGGATCCCCAGACAGAAAGTTCTGCTCTAATATTCCACCTGCTGTCCCACTCAATACAGTCACTTCTGCCTGTGCTTTGCCAGCCTCCAATACCATCTGTTTTTTTCTGTATCATCTAACACATTAGCTAAAATCACCTGTAAATCACTCCAGTCCGGGTTCTGTGTTCTGATGATAGTATCTGCCACTCTGCCTGTTCTCTCCGGATCCTCTCTGTACACTCCTGCTGCCTGCTTCCAAGCCATCGAATCCGTCACTGAAAAGGCACTTTCACATACACCGGCCCATCGTTGCCAGCTCCCTGCCGCAGGGGAGCTATTGTTTGTACCTGCTGCCGAGTTCTTTCGAGATGCAGGGGTATGAATTACAACCTCAGACGGCCCTTCATCCACATCCTCTAGTCCGCTACTCTCAGGTTCCTCTACCTGTTCTCTATATTCTCGCCCCCGATGCCGTTCTCCCTGTGGAGGGGATATATCTAATTCTGGCCCTCCATCCTTTTCAGTAGAAGCAATTCTTTCCTTCAAACAATCTTTTCAAGTTCACATGTTGAACAACACTTTTTCACCTTTTTATCGTCAAAAGTTATAGCCATTACTAAATTATCCCTACTAATCAGCTTACATTCTTTCTGCCAATCCTTCCTTTGTCTTAAATAGGAAAAAAAAAAAATCAACATACGGCACTTCATTTCCCTTCTCTTCTACAAAACAGCATTAACTGCAGAATGGTATTATAATGCAGTGTCCCATTCACGAGCCATTTTCCCTGATCACCCAGAGTATACAGAGGCCACCAGCGATTACAATATTCAATCATCTGACTTTTCCTCAAATCATCATGTACCTCTCCCCAGTGTGCTAACAAACATCCTAACGGAGAAGTTTTCAGAACTTTGTCATTTGCAGCCAGATTACACATCCTTTTGCTTTTAAACAAACGAGTCAGCGTAGATGCCATGGTTCAGTTACTTTGTTAACACAATATACAATCGATCACTCGCTCAAGCCTATCGCTTCGTCCTTCTCCGGCTGCACCCCGCGCGGGATAACAGAACCGCGGATCCGAACCCCACACCCGCTTCGTGCTCAGTTGCACGTCTCACGCTCACAAACACGCTCACACCTTTCTACAGTTACTACGACAAACAAAGGTATATAACACAATACAACACAATTCTTAATTACCGTACAATATTCAATTGACGAAACAACCAGTACCACAACTGAGTGCATAAAAACTTTTAACTTCCAATTAAATGCACTCCTTCTGAGAACTCTACAGCGTATAGGGTCTCTTGTTTCCAAATCCAGCTGTCCAACCCTGCAATAGCTTTCGCTTGTGTCTTACGGGCAGAGGCCTCGGCTTCCAATACACGAGGATCCTCTAGCCCAACCCTGCGCAGCTTTCGCCGCGTCTGACAGGCAGGCTTGTACAGTGGGACTCTAACCCGCTCCTACTGGTGGGACTCTAACCCACTTATCCCAGTACAAAAGAGAAGTGTCTTACCAAAATCCAGGGGACGTCGCGGAGAGCCGCATGGATCGGGGATCGATGGGTGTCCCCGAGAAATCCTCGGTGCCGGCTGGAACCGATCAGGTCCCCGACTCCTCCGGTCTCTCAGCGAGGTCCCATCTGGGGTGCCAGAAACTGTCCCCGAAATCCGGGATGAAGATAACTTACCGACTCCAATGTGATGCAGATAAGCAGACACTTGTTTATTGACGGCCGGGTGCGCGGGTGCGTGCTCTCACCAACAACGCACACCAGTCACAAGAATTATACAGTTTCTATATTATTCATTCATCCATATTCATTAAGTATTCATACCTAAACACAAGAATTCCTGGAAATCATTATCATACTTCCCTCCTACTTCCGATTCTGCGCACTGAAGCTTAGAAATGTCTAGAAATGAGTCTGGGGTGTGATTTGGGTCGGTGGCCCATGAGTCGGTGGTCGCGATCTCCCCCTGCCGGAATTACCCATTACCCAGTTTCACTGTTCCTTGGCAGAGATCTGTAAACTGTGACAGTTCATTCTCCCCAGTTCTCATTACTCTCAGGTTGTGGTACTTCTGAGGCATTATCCAATGTATTCTAGGTAATAAATTACTTCTGTGTCTAGACATCTCCAACAACTTCAAACAGAATTATTTTCAATTCTAAATCTAATTCCCTAAGCAGTATCTAGGTGTACCTAGTAAATGATTACTGACCAATTCTTCGGCCTTGGTACAGGGCTATACAGAGGAATTCACAGTAGCATTGGTTTCTGGTTAGATGTGCAAAATGCAAGATGTAAACATGTAACCCTACTAAAATATTTCTGTATTCATACTGGAATCAAACATTATTAATTGTAATAATTCTGATTGGTGTCAAATCAGTGACAGGGGGCCAAGGAGGGCAACGGCATCCTGGCTTGTGTCAGCACTGGCGTGGCCAGCAGGGCCAGGGAAGGGATCTGAGCCCTGGGCTCGGCACTGGGGAGGCCGCCCCTCGATTCCTGGGTTCAGTTTTGGGCCCCTCACCCCAAAAAGGCCATTGAATGACTCGAGCGTGGCCAGAGAAGGGCAACGGAGCTGGGGCAGGGTCTGGAGCACAGGTCTGCTGGGGAGCGGCTGGGGGAACTGGGGGGGTTCAGTCTGGAGCAGAGGAGGCTGAGGGGAGACCTCCTGGCCCTCTGCAACTCCCTGCCAGGAGGGGGCAGAGAGGGGGGATGAGTCTCTGGAGCCAAGGCCCCAGCGCCAGGCCCCGAGGGAATGGCCTCAAGCTGCCCAGGGCAGGGTCAGGCTGGCTCTGAGGAAGGATTTCTGTGCAGAAGGGGCTGTTGGGCGTTGGAATGGGCTGCCCAGGGCAGGGGGGAGTCCCCGGGATCCCTGGAGGGGTTGAAGAGTCGGGCTGAGCCAGCGCTGAGGGATCTGGGGGAGTTGGGAACGGTCGAGCACCCTGGCCGAGATGCTGTGCGTAGTGATGTTCACTGAGGTGTACTTCGTGCTCGGCGCCATGTTTGCCCAGTGGCTCTGGGTATGTGACGGCTGCACCGCGCTGTGGTGGGGAGTGGGATGGGGTGGGTGGGGTGAGGGGCTGTGGGGGTGATGTGGCCTGGGAGCTGCTCCCGTCTCACCCAGCTCTTGGTGTCCTGCAGAGTTCAAGGCAGAAGGCAAAGCATGGGACAGCTGACGCCAAGATGGAGAAGAGCAAACAACCGACCCTGCAGAAATGGTGAGTGCTGGGGGAGGCCCCAGATCCTGCCCCAGACCCTCAGCCCGTGCCCTGCCCGCGCTGGGCAGCCCTGCCCGTCCCGCCGGAGGGGCCGCGGTGCAGCAGGTTCACCTCCCTCTCTCCTCCCCTGCAGTGCCAGCGCGACGTTGCCGAGCACAGAGCGCCTGTGCCCGCTACTGTGGTCACCATCGCTGAGCTCCCTCCCGATGAGCAGCTCCAGTTCTGCGGACACCGTCTGCTCCTTCCCGGAGCCCTGCCCCGGTGCCACAGCAGATCTGGCGGCACAAGAGCGCTCAGGACCCGCCCAGACCCCCAAGGATGATCAGGCGCTGGTGGAGAATCTGGGACCAGCCCTGGGCCAGGACCCCCCACTGGAGAGGTCAGCTGGGACCAGTCAAGAGCAGGTCTCTGGGGATGAGGGCGAAGTGGTACAGAGACCCAGGGACGTGGAGCCAGACCCTGACACCCCCGTGACCATGGGCAGCACCATCTGGGCGGCGCCGGGCGGGAGCAGCCCAGCGGAGCCCAGTCCCCAGCAGCGGGTGCCCACGGGCAGGATGCGTGCCTGGGTGGCCCCGGGGCTGTGCAAGGGGGGCCGTGCCCTGCGGGAGTCCCGTGCCCAGCTCTGCAGGCGTGTCAGCGCCTGGTGGAAACGGGACCGGCAGTGCTGCTGCAGGTGCTCCCGCAAGCCCCTGAGGCAAAATTATCCCTGACTGCAGCGGGCAGCCTGGAGAGAGCAGTTGGGGGTGTAGGGCTGGGGAAGTCCCTGCAATGACCCCACCTAAAAAATAAAATATCTTAAAATATCTTTCCTCCATCCCTGGTGCCGTGGTTCTTCCACACAGCCCTTGATGCGCGCCCTCCCCCGTCCCTTTGCCAAACCTCCCCTTTGGGTCCCTTGCTGACCCCCCTGCCTCTGCCGGGTCTCCCCCAGGTCCTGGCTCCGAGCTCCCCCGGGCTTGGTCACCTCTGTCCGGCCCCGCGTCCGTAGGCACCGCGACGGGGACTTTTGCTCGGCCCAGAGCTGCTCCTGCCAGAGCAGGCAGGGACTGTGCCTGCCTGCACCCTGCTCCTGCCTCCTGCCCCCTCCAGAGCCCGGGGGCTGCGGGGCACCCACTGCAGGAACAGGGGGACTGCACACGTCGGGTCTTTGCCTCTTTTCACCTGGAACAAGCTTCTCACTCTCAAGCAGATATGCTTCATTAGCAGCGCTGGGGTCGCCCTGGGGATTCTGCACCCGAGGATTAGTCAGGGACGTCGGTTTACTCACACACAGATCAGATATTCATTACATTTCCTACAGGAAAGTTTGCCACAGGGACAGAGAGGCCCTCGAGGAGGAGCTCACTTCACTGTCCCTGAGAGAAGCCGGGAGCTGTCACTGTCACCATCAGGTGTCTCCCAGCTGAGCCTGTGTGAGGAGGAGGAGGGAGAAGCCTGAGCCCAGCACTCCCGAGCGGCCTGAGACTCTCCTTCCTGCCCCGAAGGAGGCGTCAGGCTGTGTCAGTGCCACGGGGGCCCTGGGTCACCCCGGCGGGGTGTCTGTGCGGCTGCAGGGACACCTGCGGGGCAGGCTGGGCAGGAGCTCGGCCCAGCTCACCACACAGGCTCTGCAGGAGGGAAATTCCGCAGCTTTTGGCCCATTTCAGCCAGGGCAGCGGCAGAGCTCGGCGGCGGCGGCCGTGAGGGGAAGGCGCGAGCAAGGGGCTCGGGCCGAGCTGCGGGGGAGCGACGGCCGCGGGGCCCCGTGTCCTCTGCGCCGCCGGGCCGGGCCGCGCCGCCTCCTTTGCCCCCCGCTGCCGGTGCCACTCGTGGCTCCGGGACCAGAGCCAAGGGCTGGAGGCCGGCGCCGGTCCCGAGACTGCGCGTCCCTCGGCGGGGCGGTCAGAGCCGCCCCCGTGGCCACTGCCCTTCTAGAAGGGGCTGAAGGGCCCCTGACACGGACTGGAGAGAGAAAAGGAGCAGCAGAGGAGAGCGCCGGCCCACCCCGGCCCAGCCCCTCATCGCCGCTGATGCCGATGGCCTTCCCCCAGGGCACGCGGTTTCACTTTGGTTGCTCACTCTTATTAGGGCCGAGGGAAGCTGGGGCTGGCTTGGGGAGGGCCAGGGCATCCCTGGGGGGGTGGCAGCTTCCCAGCACCAGGCCCCTCCCACAGAGCCCACCGGTGGCCCCAGCACCCCTCTCTGTCCTCAGCCCCTGGCCTGGCCCTTCTCTCCCGGGGCTGGAAGGTGCCCGGCCCCTCGCTGTGCCCCTCGTGCTGCTGGGCTGGCCTTGCCCCGTGTCCCCACGACCCCCCCATCACCCGGAGCACCCCAGAGCCGGCAGGGCCAGCAGGATCACCCAGGCGGTCGGGAGAAGACAGGGAGAGGGTGCTGGGTCCGGGCTGCCCCACAGCAGCCCCACGCTCCAGCCGGGATCTCCCCCCACAGCCGGAGGAAGCGCCACGAAGGAGAAGGGTGGGAAAGCGGCGTCGGCGGGGACGCGGCTTCTGCGAGGGAGCTCCCCCACGGGACGGGAGACGTGGGTCGAGATGGGAACGTCGGTGCTGCCACCAGCTCGGAGCTCCTCAGGAGCCAGCCCTCCTCCTCCCACAGCAGCGACCTGGAGGAGCTGGCCACGTCCCTCATGGAGTCCCTGGGCGGGACCCGAGTCTGCCGCGACCTCCTGGGAAAACTGAAGGAGGCTCGGGATCGCGGCGCTCCAAGCGCTTCCCAAGACATCCGCAAGGAATACGCCACCTGCCTGGAGTGCCGGCGGTGCCTCACTGGCAGCTGCCCGCACCGCAGCGAGCCCCTGCCAGAGCGGGACCTGCCCACGCTGGCCGCCATCCTCCACAGCGTGGACCTGCTGGTGCACCGGGAGGAGCTCCAGCTGGAGCTGGGCATGGGCTTTGAGCTGGTCCTGGCTGGGGAAACCGTCTACGTCTGGCAGAGAACCCATCGGGTCCCCGAAATCCCCCCGGAGCGATGCTGGGAGGGTGCCGTGTGCCACACCGGGCACGGGAGAGGTGGGGGGAGGTGGCCATCCTGCGGGGCGGGCAGAGGGCCAGGGCTGATGTCAGCCAGGGAAGCCCAGGAGAGCCCCGATGCCGCTGCTCGCACCGCCAAAGCCCCTTCGCTCAGAGACCCCTTTGGATCCCAGGGCCCCCCTCCCTACTCTGGGGGCCCCTGCTGGAGGACAAACGGAGCCCTGGGGTCCCTGCTCACCTCCCCTCTCTTGTAGGGTGGCAAGAGGAAGGTGAACCACAGCCGGGGGAACGGGGTGTGCCCAGGGAACGGGCCCCGGGGTGAGGCAGCGTGAGAAGAGGCTGTGCTGGAGAAATGAAGGGAAGGAGGAAAGTGCTCACCTGGAGAAGCAGCCAGTCATGGGCTCCCCTCTCCCCACTAACACGAGACTGCGGTGGAGAACTCAGAAGTGAAAGACAATTTTTATTGACTGATTCAACCAGTAGTATCCTAAAACATCTCCGAGCTGTCAGTTCTCCAGTGAGGGTCTTGCACACCTGAAGCTGGGGAAGGTGGCTTTTCAGCAGCTGAATGTTGCAGAGAGCTGAGAAAAGAGCCCTTCCCTGCTCCACCCGGCAGGACAGACCCCGGCCGCGATACACAGAAATCCAAACAACATGAAAGGGAGAATGAAGTAGGCCCCAGGGAGCTCTCGCTGTGCCAGAGTCCCCGGCTCCCTGTGAGTCCCCCCCAGGGCTGTCCAGCCACCACCACCTCTGGGTCGGTGACCCCGGGCAGAGGTTGGAGCTGCTGGACACTTCCCTGCCTCTGCCGGAGCCCTGGGGAGGGACAGGCAGGCTCTGCCCCGGGTACAGCCCCAGGGCTCCCTGCAGGGCCTCTGCGGCTTCGGGGCAGCGCTGCCGGGAGTCCCCCGGGCTGGGGGGTCAGTGACCTCCAGAGCCAGGAGCAGAGCAGCGCCCGTGCTGGCGGGGGGGGACAGGCATGGGGGCTGCTCTGTGCCCCGGCCCCCCACCGCTGGGGCTGGTGTGGCCCCAGTTCCTCCATCCCAGGTCCCTGCTTCAGCCTTGGTGCCAACTGTCCCTCCAAGGAGCCTCTGGGGAGCGCTCCCGTGGTGCAGCCCCTTCCCCTTCCCCTGCAGCTCCAAGACCCCAGCAGGGCACCAGTCATGGCCCCCAGAGGAAAAAGGCTCCGAGCCCCCCAGCCTGGCTGCCCCGCAGTAGCCACCAGGCACCTCTGCCAGCCCCGGCAAGGGACGCACAGCCTCGGGATTGACTCCATCCTCCAGCCCCATTTCTCTAGGACTAAAGCCACAAATGGGACCCACAGAGGAGGAATGTAAAAGAGGAGCCCCAGCAGCAGCAGGAGGGAGATCTCCCCCAGAGCTGCTGAGAGGCTGCGGGGAGGAGAAGGCCTTGGGACGGGGGAAGGTTGTGCCACGGGGCTGGGGACATGGGGCAGGCTCCCAAGCTTCATGCTCCCAGCAGCTTCTTGACCATGTAGCCTGGCATGCTGTAGAGGAAGAGCGCGACCATGACGATGAGCAACAGGGCCAGCACCATTTTGATGATGAGCCACTTGTAGCGCGTGCAGATGAGGTATTTGATGGACTTGAGTGGGTTCAGGAACCAGATGAAGGACGTGTCCGGGCGGCTGCAGGGGAAGCAAACACCCATCGTTAATGCTGTAGCCACAGAGGAGGGCGGGATGGTGGGCAGTGGACATGGTGGGCAAAGGGACGTGCAGGATCCCTTCCCGGGGTAAGTCTGCAGAGTGGAGGAGCGCAACCAGGAGAATCAGGAGGGTGGGCCAGGGAAGATGGCATGCTGTGCCAGATGGAGCAATGCGGGTTTGTGAGGGTTCCACTTGAAGCTGGAAGCTGGTGGTGAGGACTGGAGGGGAGCAGGAGGTGGTGGGAGGCCCAGGCAAGGGGATGGAGCCAAGAAGCGAGGCAGAGGAGGAACAGAGTAAGGAAAAAAAAGAGTTGGCTCTGCTCGTGACCCTCGTTCCCCCAGCATGACCCCTCCGCACCTCTCCATGCCTGCCTCCCCCCCACCCCTGGGGAGCACCCCCAGCATCTCCCAGAGCTCAGGTGCCTGCTGGGGACTGGGGTTTCCCACTTACATGGGTTTCTCCAGTGGGTCGGGCTCGTTGCGAGCCAGCCCGGCGGGGGATTTCTCTGCCTCCTCTGCTGTCAGAAGGTGCAGTTCAGCCTCAACTTTCCCCTGCAGGAAGCAGAGTTGTGCTGGGAACTAGGCAATGCTCCCCACCTCAGCCCCCCCAGCCACGGTGACAGAGGGGACCTGAGAGAAGAGAGGCAAGTGCCGGGGAGCAGAGGGTGTCTGCACAGAGTGCAGTCCCCAGGATGCAAAATCCCTCCCTTTTCCCCATCCTTACGGTGACCTCCAGCTCATCGTTCTCATCTCTGGCCACGAACGGCCACCAGCCCTTCACCCGCTTCTGCTTGAAGATGGAGACCATGGGCAGCTCTGCCTCGTTCGTCACCATCTCCAGGCTGCACTGTTTCGACGTCTTGGCTCCTCGGGGGAAGCGGTTCAGGTCCAGCTCGATGGCCCCTGGCAGGAGAAAGGGGAGCACAGATGTTGGCATCCCCAAAATGCTGAGTCCTTGGCTGCAGGTGGGCTGGGTCAGTATCTCCTGCCCTGAAGAGCAACTTTGAACTAGGTCTGGGAACAGCGAAGCTGAGATCTTTGCTGCAGGAGGAGCCTTTGTGCAGCAGAGACAAGGGCTCTCATCCTACCTGCTCTTACCAGTAGCATCTAAAGGGGGGTTGCAGGATGTTGTGGGCTTGAGGAGCAGAGCTGCCCTTCCAGGTCCTGTTCCTATACAGGCTTTATCTCATCCCACACTGCTCCCTACTTGGCCAGCCATGGCTGTCCCGTCACCCCAACTCAACGGGCCCTCCACTCACCGAGGAAATCATCGGCCGAGTGTGGCAGTTAGGGTCTGGCGCTCGGAAGATATCGCGTTGTACGGGAAGATAAAACGTAGGCAGACGGATGTGACGCCATGGACCCAGGGTATAAAAAGCGGTGTTACGCAATAATAAACGCCATTTGCCATCCATCACATTGATGTCTGTGTGCAGATGGACCGAGCGGCCTGGGGTTGGCCGCCGTGTTGTTTTTCCCTGAGCCAGGTCGTTAAGCATCATTAGGCAACAAATGGTGCCGAAACCCGGGAAGCGGGAAGCGGCTAGCTAGGGAAGACGTCTGGAATTCCACTGCTGTAGGGAGGACGCTCCCAGGACCAACAAGGAGTAGAGAATATAAATTCTCAGGACCAACAAGGAGGGGGAACATCCTGTGAAGGTCGCCTTGTGAAGGTCGGATTGCAGTTCCCAAGGACCCGCGAGGAAGACGGAAGCTCTCGTGAAGGTCGTATCACAGTTACATAAGCAGTGGGGAATTGAGTGCAAGTCGATTTTACTCGCGCTGGCGCGAGGCTTTTACAGCCCTTGGGTTGTGGGAAAGACTTTAAGTTGTGGGGGAGGGTTAAACTAGCCCTTAAGAAAGCTATGCAGAAGCAGAAAACTGGGAAGGCGGCAAAAAACTGTTTATTGGCCACCCCTAGATTAGGGGTTGGTGCTCAGACTACTAACCTCCCAAGCGATACTGATTATATTGAGCCAAAGGATTCGCAGGAGGGTGGTACACTCCCTCAATCCTCGGACCCCGATCCGCTTACGGAAGGGGAAGGGCGAAAACAAGTAAAATCTCTCCAGGGCGGTTTGATAGAGGAGGCAAGAAAATCCTTCTGGGGCTGTTTGGTAGAGGAGGCAAGGAACGCCGCAGAGATATCAGAATCAATACAAACCTGGGACCGACCACCGCCCTATGTGCCCCAGAATGGCGCCGAAAAAAGAGGGGGAGGGCAAGATAAAAATGGTCCCGAAGAAAAGAATGAGGAAGTGCCAGCAACCACGAGCAAGGCTAGAGGGGAGGGGTGTACGGGTGAGGACTATAGAGCCAGTTATGAGGCTAGAGGGGAGGAGTGTACGGGTGAGGAGCACAGAGCCGGAGAGAATAAAAGGAAAGGTGGGGGAAGTGTTCGGGGAGGGGTGGAGAGCGCAGGCGAGGGGCGGAGAGCATGTACGGGTGAGGAGTACAGAGCCGGAGAGAATAAAAAGAAAGCTGGGGGAAGTGTTTGGGGAGGAGTGGAGAGCCCGGGCGAGGGGCGGAGAGCCAATCTAAGCGGCCACCCGGAGAGACACCTTGATAAAGCAGGGCCCTCCCCTAGCAGGAGGTGGGGCGAGCCTAGAGGAAGGGAGCGGCCCGCCCGTAAGGGGAGTGGAAGGGGAAGGAGTCTGACAAAAAGTTATTGGAGCCCAGAAATGACCTGGCAGTCGAGTTCTGACTTCGGGTCAGACAGTAGCGAGGACGAATGGTTTACAGTCGACTTAAACTTAAAGGAAAAAGGAACGGGAGCAGACAGAACTAAAGGCCAACACCCCCCACCCATCCACTCTAAAGAGAATCCACGAGAAAAGCAAACCCCCCTCACGGACTGGAGAGAAACAAAAATGACATGCGCCGACTTATTCCCACCGGCAGCACTAGCATTCCCGGTCCGGGTGACAGACGGGGGACAGAGGGTTTACTCGCCCATAAACCCTAAAGACATACAGGCGATTGGTAAAGCAACTGCCGATAAAGGTCTCAATTCCGCCTTAGTCTCCACCCTTATTGATGGTGTTTTTGGGGGAGACGACATGCTCCCATCTGACATAATACAAACTTGTAGATTAATCTTTGATGGAACAGGGATGATTGTTTTTAAACAAGAATGGGAGGATATTTGTGGAAGATTATTGGTTCAAGTAGTGGGGGCAGACCATCCCTTGCATGGATCTAGCTTGCAACATCTGATGGGTACAGATCCAGCGATAATTACCCCTCAAGCGCAAGCTCAAGGCCTACGAGCCCAGAAAATTATGGCAACTACTCGTGCGGCCAGAGACGCCATTTGCATAGCTTGTAGGGTCGTTGCAAAGCCGTCCTCTTGGTCTACTATGAAACAAAATGAAAGTGAGAGCTTTACACAGTTCATAGACCGCCTCCAGGCAGCGATCGACTCTTCAACATTACCTGCAGAGGCAAAAGGCCCAGCTGTAACAGAATGCATACGTCAACAATGCAATTCAGCGACCAAAGAAATTTTCCAACCCTGGATGGAGCAAAGCACTCCTGAACCCACTCCCCCCTCGAGAAGAGACCCATTTTATGGCTCAACTTATTATAGCTCAACCTGCGATACAGCCCCAACTGCAACCATCATTCAATACATGGACAATATCTTGATCGCCGCGCCGTCAGAAAATCAGGTGGACCACTTGGTGTCAACAATTTCCGAAACCCTGAAAGCAAACGGGTTCGAAATTGTGAGTGCAAAAATTAAGAAAGGACCATGTGTAAGCTTTTTAGGAGTAGGAATTGCAGGTTCTTATATAACCCCTCCTCAGGTAAAAATCCGTCGACACATTGAAACACTTTATGATATGCAACAGCTAGTAGGGTCTTTACAATGGCTCCGCAATATCGTCCTAATTCCCCCTGAAATCCTGGCCCCCCTGTATGATCTTCTAAAAGGAAAAAAACCATGGGAGAAAAAAGCTCTGACGACGGAAGCAATGAGCTCTCTCGATTTCATCGAACAACAGGTATCGTCAAGCACGCTCGCCAGATGGGACCCCAATGAACCACTTGATCTGTACGTACATTTCATGTCAGGAGGAGGAGTAGGAGCACTAGCTCAGGGCTCCCCTGAAGAAGCCCAACCAATACAATGGATAGCCCTGGGAAAACCATCACGTGCTTTCTCTCCAGGGGTCGAGTGCATTGGCAATCTCATCATGAAAGGCAGAAAACTCGCCCTAAGACACTTGGGCATTGAGCCTGCCAGGATATATCTCCCGTAAGCAGCTCTCAACGCAGTCAGTGATGACATCAGAGTATTTAGCTATAGCCCTGACTGGATTTGGTGGAGAAATCCGGTACGCCACAAAACCTCCCTGGACTCAAATGTTGGCGGTTGTACACGTTGACCCCCCATCTAAGGTCATGGACCGACCTCAGGAAGGACCAACAGTCTTTACAGATGCATCTTCAACGACATCGACTGCCGTAGCAGTGTGGCAATCAGGAGACGAATGGCACCGTATCAAAACAGCCGATTATGAGCTTTCAGTTCAACAGCTGGAAGCAGCAGCTATAGTACTAGCATGCGGGCTGTTCCCGATGGAACATCTCAATATAGTGACTGACTCCATGTTTGCAGCTAAACTTTGCCTAGCCATGTCAGGCCCTGGCGTGACAACATCCACAGCAGCGCTAATGCTCAAAGAGGCACTCTCCGCCAGGAAAGGCACCTTTTCAGTTCTCCATGTCAACAGTCAAAGTCCTGTTAAAAGGTACTTCCAAATTGGTGATGATAAAGCTGACACTGCTGCAAAAGAATTACGGACGCTAAGGGAGGCCCGTCAACTACATGAATCTCTGAAATCGAAATTAGAAATATTAGCAAAGGCAGAAGGCTTTACCAATGCCATTCCATCAGAAGACCAAGTACGCCTTTTGGCAAACGCCCTGCTAATGTTCAACCAATTCCCCAGAGAAGAGGCGCATAGCCCCGCCCAAAAATACTGGACCACTCGAGCATTAGAAGAAGGTCCACCGGCCACAATCAGAAATGAACTGGGAAAATGGGAACAGGGGTGGAGGCTAGTTTTAACAGGACGGGAGTATTCTGCAGTTAAAAAGGTGAAATTAAATGGTGCCCTCTTAAACCCGACCTCTAGGATGAAACTAATGAGAACTATAAGTTTTTATTCACAGGACCTAACCATCAGGCACCCCCGTAACCCGTATGCTCCTGTGGCAAGAGAGGAGAGTGAGTTGGAGAATACCCTGACTACAACGGATAGCTCTGCTTCACCAGAACCCGAGCATCAGCTGAGATGCCCCCGCAAAGGGCTGCTGTGGTGTTTTTGTGTAATTTTGCTGCTGCGATGTTTCTGTTTGATTTTGCTTTTAGGGTTCATAGTATCTTGTGGCTCGTATGAACACCAGCCATGGGAATGGGTATTAACGAGATGGGATCAAGAGATGCTGCAAACAATCATCACTTCGGGGCCTCCTAGCTTTCAGGTAAAACTCTGTAACTTAGCCCCAGTAGAGTCCTGTTTACACACGTCGAGCTATTACATGTGTCCCGGCTCTAACCCCGGCAGGCCTTACTGTAACGCCCCCAATCAGTATTACTGTTCCCACTGGGGATGTGAGACAATTGCCTCAGATTGGGCACCAGGGGCAGGACCAGACAAATATTTGAAAGAACAACCAGGACCTTACGGGTGTGTCATTCCTCCAAAAGACCCCTTAAGACCAGGGCTAGCAGCAACCCATGGGAAAATCAAGAATTGTTGTCTGTACCTTAGGCTCAGTGTCACCAATGAGGATGATCCGAGATGGATGATTGGGAAAACTCGGGGCGTCAGACACTATGAATCTAGTACAGACAGGGGGAGCTTGTTTTCTATTAGAAAACGGGAAATACAAAGCAGCACAGCAATCGCCCCCAATGTCATAGCCAAAAGTGACAATGACGTCGAGCAAGGAAGAGAAAGCTTGCCATTATCCACCCCTATCTTGACTACCCCCCTAGTAGCTAAGCAGATAACCCCTCCAAGCAAACCCAAGGTGGGCCCTTACCGCTTACCTGATAAGCCGTTCCTTAATGTACTGAATGCTACCTTTTGGTCATTGAACCAATCAGATCCAGACCTCACGAGCTCCTGCTGGCTGTGCTGCAATATGAACCCGCCCTTTTATGAGGGCGTCGCCCTCAATGCCTCCTTTTACAATTCGCCAGACAATAATCCAACTCAATGCAGGTGGGACACACCACGGAGAGGGATCACCCTGAACCAGGTCAAAGGCCAGGGCGTATGTCTGGGCAATACCGCTTTGGCAAACCGGGGTAGTTTTGTTTGTGCGAACACTGTTAGGGTCAATAGAGCCTACAAATGGGCAATCCCGCCTACATCCGCAAAGTGGGTCTGCCACAAGTCAGGAGTAACCCCCTGTGTGTCCCTTATTCTTTTTGATAATTCTGCCAACTTTTGTGTCCAAGTTATAGTTGTTCCTAAGGTCCTATATCACCCAGAGGAAGACCTATATCACTATTTCAAAGAACCTCACTGGACTGATAAAAGAGCGGTACTAACAGGCATCACCATTGCAACGCTGCTCGGGCTAAGAGCGGTCGGCACAGCCACGGGAGTTTTGGCCCTCGCAACCCAGCGCCAGGGATTATCCCAGCTACAAATGACCATAGATGAGGACCTGCAAAGAATTGAAAAAACTATCTCCTTTTTGGAAAAAGTCTCTTTCCTTTTGAAGGTCGTTTTGCAGAATAGGCAAGGGTTAAAGCTTCTACTGTTGTATCAAAGAGGTTTTTGTACCACATTAGGGGAAGAATGTTGTTTTTATGCAGCCCACACAGGAATCGTACAGGACACCATGGCTGAATTGAGAGATCGGCTAGCCCAAAGGGAAAGAGAAGCCCTACAAGAATGGTTTGGCTCTTGGTTCAGTCTCCATGGCTAACCATCCTTTTTTCCACTCTGATCGGCCCACTCACCATAATACTGCTGGTACTAATTTTTGGGCCTTGCATATTGAATAAGTCAGTGTCGTTTGTGAAAAGCTGCTTAGAAAAGGTTAACATTCTGTTTATCGATCTCTTTAGAGCAAATGCTCTAAAGCATGCTCACTCAGCACTCAATATATTACCTCCTTAGTCTGTCATTTTAAGTCTGATAGTCTAAGTATTATCTATAGCCTTAATGTTTTATATGCATGCTTTATTTTTATATTTACCAGCGTTAAGAACAAAGAACTCTAAATATTTTACCTTTAGAAACTCCCTTGGTCTTCCCCCAGAGTGCTGGCCAGACTCTGGGTAGAACCCAACAGGAGATTTAGAATCAGATGTTCCCGCTTAAAGGAACTTGCCAGTCATTTTGGCCTGTTGATTTCAGAGCAGGGCCTGCTTGCAGCGATGTTGGATGCCTCTCCTACGGATGGACGCATCACGTAGGGTTTCCGGTTTGTGAGGAAGGGCACTCTGATTCTCGCTGCACCCAGGGTTCCCTAGTGATTGCGGGTCTGAATGTTAGCATTCTTACTGACTAAGTGCACTATTTTATATTTTAATCACAAATAATACATTTAGTTTACCTTTTTATCAATGATTGCAGCTGCTATATAATTCCAGCCTTTATGAAACATTCTTTAGGTACGCTGTGTTTTTTAAGGTTTATCTAATTCCTAATCAATATAACTTTCCAATAAATTTGACAGGTATTGTCATATCATTAAAATAGCATGGGAGGGGGGGGAAATGTGGGAGTTAGGGTCTGGCGCTCGGAAGATATCGCGTTGTACGGGAAGATAAAACGTAGGCAGACGGATGTGACGCCATGGACCCAGGGTATAAAAAGCGGTGTTACGCAATAATAAACGCCATTTGCCATCCATCACATTGATGTCTGTGTGCAGATGGACCGAGCGGCCTGGGGTTGGCCGCCGTGTTGTTTTTCCCTGAGCCAGGTCGTTAAGCATCATTAGGCAAGAGACGAGAAGTGGTCAGCATCCCAGACCTGCAGGGTGAGACGAGCTGGGATCTTGTACTCCGTCTCATCCCAGGAGAACATGGACTCCTTCTTGGAGATGACGATCCTCTCCTCGGCCATCAGGTAGTCGAAGGGGAAGATGTAGCGCCAGTTGAAGTTGTCTTCACCGGTGAGCGAGTGGTAATGGAGCCCCTCGCAGGGGGGAGAACGTGGCGCAGGGATGGCTGCCGGTTGTCACAAAGGGGATCCCAGCCGCCCTGTGACGTCACAAAGGGGATTCCAGCTGCCTTGTGATGTCACAAAGGGGATCCCAGCCGCCCTGTGACGTCACTAAGGGGATTCCAGCTGCCTTGTGATGTCACAAAGGGGATTCCAGCCGCCTTGTGATGTCACAAAGGGTGCTCCAGCCACCCTGTGAGGTCAAAAACGGGGGAGGCTCCAGCCACCCAATATAAAAGGCCGCAGCCGCCCTGGGCCCACAGCCATGGAGTGTTCCAACAGCCTCACCTCGGCAGACATCTTCCCACTGTTCATGCTCCTCCTGCCGCCCCTCCTGTTCGTCGGCGTGTTGATGGTCGAGTGGCTCTGGGTATGTGACGGCTGCACTGTGCTGTGCCGGGGGGTGGGATGGCGGGAGGTGTTGGGGGGCTGTGGGGCTGATGTGGTGTGGGGGGGTTGGGGATGCTGTGGGGAGTTGTGGGGTGTATGGTGTGGGTCTGGGAGCTGCCTCTGTCTCACTCAGCTCTTGGTGTCCTGCAGAGCTCAAGGCAGAAGGCAAAGCAAGGGACAACGGTGAAAGCAAGGATGGAGAAGAGTGAATTCAACCTGGAAACATGGTGAGTGCTGGGGGAGGCCCCCAGATCCTGCCCCAGACCCTCAGCCCGTGCCCTGCCCGCGCTGGGCAGCCCTGCCCATCCCGCCGGAGGGGCCGCGGTGCAGCAGGTTCACCTCCCTCTCTCCTCCCCTGCAGTGCCAGCGCGACGTTGCTGAACACAGAGCAACTGTGCCCGCTACACCGGACACGATCAATGATCTCCGTCCTAATAAGCAGCTCCAGTTCTGCGGACACCGTCTGCTCCTTCCCGGAGCCCTGCCCCGGTGCCACGGCAGATCTGGCGGCACAAGAGCGCTCAGGACCCGCCCAGACCCCCAAGGATGATCAGGCGCTGGTGGAGAACCTGGGACCAGCCCTGGGCCAGGACCCCCCACTGGAGAGGTCAGCAGGGAGCAGTCAAGAGCAGGTCTCTGGGGATGAGGGCGAAGTAGCACAGAGACCCAGGGATGTGGAGCCAGACCCTGACAGTCACCAGGAGCACGTGTGGACGCTCTTTACCAGAATGTGCATTGAGGACAATGGAGTGGAGCTTCCTGCGCCAGACACGGACACCGAGAGGATTCCAAACACGGGATCCTTGGAAATGGGCTGGAGCAGCTCCATGATGTCGGGCAGCAGCACCCCCGTGACCATGGGCAGCACCATCTGGGCGGCGCCGAGTGGGAGCAGCCCAGCGGAGCCCAGTCCCCAGCAGCGGGTGCCCACGGGCAGGATGCGTGGCAACCCAGCGCCAGGGATTATCCCAGCTACAAATGACCATAGATGAGGGCCTGCAAAGAATTGAAAAAACTATCTCCTTTTTGGAAAAAGTCTCTTTCCTTTTGAAGGTCGTTTTGCAGAATAGGCAAGGGTTAAAGCTTCTACTGTTGTATCAAAGAGGTTTTTGTACCACATTAGGGGAAGAATGTTGTTTTTATGCAGCCCACACAGGAATCGTACAGGACACCATGGCTGAATTGAGAGATCGGCTAGCCCAAAGGGAAAGAGAAGCCCTACAAGAATGGTTTGGCTCTTGGTTCAGTCTCCATGGCTAACCATCCTTTTTTCCACTCTGATCGGCCCACTCACCATAATACTGCTGGTACTAATTTTTGGGCCTTGCATATTGAATAAGTCAGTGTCGTTTGTGAAAAGCTGCTTAGAAAAGGTTAACATTCTGTTTATCGATCTCTTTAGAGCAAATGCTCTAAAGCATGCTCACTCAGCACTCAATATATTACCTCCTTAGTCTGTCATTTTAAGTCTGATAGTCTAAGTATTATCTATAGCCTTAATGTTTTATATGCATGCTTTATTTTTATATTTACCAGCGTTAAGAACAAAGAACTCTAAATATTTTACCTTTAGAAACTCCCTTGGTCTTCCCCCAGAGTGCTGGCCAGACTCTGGGTAGAACCCAACAGGAGATTTAGAATCAGATGTTCCCGCTTAAAGGAATTTGCCAGTCATTTTGGCCTGTTGATTTCAGAGCAGGGCCTGCTTGCAGCGATGTTGGATGCCTCTCCTACGGATGGACGCATCACGTAGGGTTTCCGGTTTGTGAGGAAGGGCACTCTGATTCTCGCTGCACCCAGGGTTCCCTAGTGATTGCGGGTCTGAATGTTAGCATTCTTATTGACTAAGTGCACTATTTTATATTTTAATCACAAATAATACATTTAGTTTACCTTTTTATCAATGATTGCAGCTGCTATATAATTCCAGCCTTTATGAAACATTCTTTAGGTACGCTGTGTTTTTTAAGGTTTATCTAATTCCTAATCAATATAACTTTCCAATAAATTTGACAGGTATTGTCATATCATTAAAATAGCATGGGAGGGGGGGGAAATGTGGGAGTTAGGGTCTGGCGCTCGGAAGATATCGCGTTGTACGGGAAGATAAAACGTAGGCAGACGGATGTGACGCCATGGACCCAGGGTATAAAAAGCGGTGTTACGCAATAATAAACGCCATTTGCCATCCATCACATTGATGTCTGTGTGCAGATGGACCGAGCGGCCTGGGGTTGGCCGCCGTGTTGTTTTTCCCTGAGCCAGGTCGTTAAGCATCATTAGGCAAGAGACGAGAAGTGGTCAGCATCCCAGACCTGCAGGGTGAGACGAGCTGGGATCTTGTACTCCGTCTCATCCCAGGAGAACATGGACTCCTTCTTGGAGATGACGATCCTCTCCTCGGCCATCAGGTAGTCGAAGGGGAAGATGTAGCGCCAGTTGAAGTTGTCTTCACCGGTGAGCGAGTGGTAATGGAGCCCCTCGCAGGGGGGAGAACGTGGCGCAGGGATGGCTGCCGGTTGTCACAAAGGGGATCCCAGCCGCCCTGTGACGTCACAAAGGGGATTCCAGCTGCCTTGTGATGTCACAAAGGGGATTCCAGCCGCCTTGTGATGTCACAAAGGGGATTCCAGCTGCCTTGTGATGTCACAAAGGGGATCCCAGCCGCCCTGTGACGTCACTAAGGGGATTCCAGCTGCCTTGTGATGTCACAAAGGGGATTCCAGCCACCTTGTGATGTCACAAAGGGTGCTCCAGCCACCCTGTGAGGTCAAAAACGGGGGAGGCTCCAGCCACCCAATATAAAAGGCCGCAGCCGCCCTGGGCCCACAGCCATGGAGTGTTCCAACAGCCTCACCTCGGCAGACATCTTCCCACTGTTCATGCTCCTCCTGCCGCCCCTCCTGTTCGTCGGCGTGTTGATGGTCGAGTGGCTCTGGGTATGTGACGGCTGCACTGTGCTGTGCCGGGGGGTGGGATGGCGTGGGGAGGTGTTGGGGGGCTGTGGGGCTGATGTGGTGTGGGGGGGTTGGGGATGCTGTGGGGAGTTGTGGGGTGTATGGTGTGGGTCTGGGAGCTGCCTCTGTCTCACTCAGCTCTTGGTGTCCTGCAGAGCTCAAGGCAGAAGGCAAAGCAAGGGACAACGGTGAAAGCAAGGATGGAGAAGAGTGAATTCAACCTGGAAACATGGTGAGTGCTGGGGGAGGCCCCCAGATCCTGCCCCAGACCCTCAGCCCGTGCCCTGCCCGCGCTGGGCAGCCCTGCCCATCCCGCCGGAGGGGCCGCGGTGCAGCAGGTTCACCTCCCTCTCTCCTCCCCTGCAGTGCCAGCGCGACGTTGCTGAACACAGAGCAACTGTGCCCGCTACACCGGACACGATCAATGATCTCCGTCCTAATAAGCAGCTCCAGTTCTGCGGACACCGTCTGCTCCTTCCCGGAGCCCTGCCCCGGTGCCACGGCAGATCTGGCGGCACAAGAGCGCTCAGGACCCGCCCAGACCCCCAAGGATGATCCGGGGCTGGTGGAGAACCTGGGACCAGCCCTGGGCCAGGACCCCCCACTGGAGAGGTCAGCAGGGAGCAGTCAAGAGCAGGTCTCTGGGGATGAGGGCGAAGTAGCACAGAGACCCAGGGATGTGGAGCCAGACCCTGACAGTCACCAGGAGCACGTGTGGACGCTCTTTACCAGAATGTGCATTGAGGACAATGGAGTGGAGCTTCCTGCGCCAGACACGGACACCGAGAGGATTCCAAACACGGGATCCTTGGAAATGGGCTGGAGCAGCTCCATGATGTCGGGCAGCAGCACCCCCGTGACCATGGGCAGCACCATCTGGGCGGCGCCGGGCGGGAGCAGCCCAGCGGAGCCCAGTCCCCAGCAGCGGGTGCCCACGGGCAGGAAGCGTGCCTGGGCGGCCCGGGGGCTGTGCAAGTGGGGCCGTGCCCTGCGGGAGTCCCGTGCCCAGCTCTGCAGGCGTGTCAGCACCTGGTGGAAACGGGACCGGCAGTGCTGCTGCAGGTGCTCCCGCAAGCCCCTGAGGCAAAACTATCCCTGACTGCAGCGGGCAGCCTGGAGAGAGCAGTTGGGGTTGTAGGGCTGGGGAAGTCCCTGCAATGACCCCACCTGAAAAATATCTTTCCTCCATCCCTGGTGCCGTGGTTCTTCCACACAGCCCTTGATGCGCGCCCTCCCCTGTCCCCTTTGCCAAACCTCCCCTTTGGGTCCCTTGCTGACCCCCCCGCCTCTGCCGGGTCTCCCCCAGGTCCTGGCTCCGAGCTCCCCCGGGCTTGGTCACCTCTGTCCGGCCCCGCGTCCGTAGGCACCGCGACGGGGGCGTTTGCTTGGCCCAGAGCTGCTCCTGCCAGAGCAGGCAGGGACTGTGCCTGCCTGCACCCTGCTCCTGCCTCCTGCCCCCTCCAGAGCCCGGGGGCTGCGGGGCACCCACTGCAGGAACAGGGGGACCGCACACGTCGGGTCTTTGCCTCTTTTCACCTGGAACACATTCACTCAACAGTAAAGGTCTTTACTGTCAGGCAGGAATTCTTCCTGGCAGCGCTGGGCGCACTCGCTGTTACCGTCAGTTTGGCCTCACAAGAACCGCCGAAGGCTCAGCTGGAAGCTGTAGAAGGCAGGCAGGCTGTGCTGCAGCGCTGGGTGCTGGGGGGATCGTTCCACCCAAGGGCCGTGCCGAAAGACAAGGGCACGCTTCTCCTGTCACACCAAAGCAGCGAATATTCCTGTCATTTCCGACACGTACACACCGATTCCCGGAGGACCGACTGCCCGTGCCAGTGCGTTGTTTGGGGGAGAGTCCCTGCGGGGCTTCCCCAGGTGTCTGCTGGTTTCTCTGCCCTCCCCGGGATGGACCCGTCAGAGCTGCAAACATGAGGTCCTTGGGCACAATCCTGTGCGAGGCCCCTCACAGCTCTGAGCCCCAACTGCGGGCAGGCAGGAGGCAGCAGCTCCCCCCTTTTCCTGAGACTTTGCACTCACAAATCCCAGCTCTCAGGACTCCAAACCCAAACCACCTTTTGGCAGAAAAAGAGCCGCCGTGGCTGTGGCAGAAGAGTCAGAGGTCCCTCGGCCGGAGCTGATCCGGCCGTTCCCTGAGCCAGCGCTAATCAGCACGTGCAAGTATGGAAGCGCAGGCTGTGGCAGGTGTCCCCCCCAGTGAAGATCGGGCTCCATGGCCGCTGGAGCGGAGCAGCTCCTGATTGCCTTTGCTCTCGGGGCTTCCCGGCAGTTGGGGCCTTTGGCCAACGGGAGCCGCTACGGGGCACAGGTCAGATTGGGGCTGGGTGTCAATGGAGCCCTGGGGCAGCCATTTTGAGCTCCTCCCCTCGGGCAGCCATTTTGAGCTCCTCCCCTCGGGCAGCCATTTTGAGCTCCTCCCCTGGAGCAGCTCGCTGCCGTCGGTCGAGGACTCTCCCCTGGGGTCGGGACGTCGCCCAAGGAAGCTCCTCCAGGTGATCTGGGTCGGGGCGCTGCCCTGAGCAGGTCCTCGAGGTGGAGAGCCCTCGCTTGTCAGGTGAGTGATCAAGCGTTTGGGGTGGCCGTTAAACCCCACAGAGTTCTTTGTTCTGCGTTCTGGGGTGCCGTTGAACCCTGGAAAGCTGTTCTGTTCTCCGCGCACAGACATTCGAACCTGCAATTTACGGAGAGCTAGTTTCCTGCGCTCGTCGTAATTTGTCATTATTTTGGTGGGGGGCTGTCTAATTGAGAGCAGCCGTAAGGCCCGCGCTCCTCCCGCTGAGGCCGCCGCGGGCTCAACCCGAACCCCCCCACTCCTCACCCCGGGGAAGGCCCTTCCCCCGGCGCGGGGAGCAGCACGAGGTCGGGGCCGCCGGGCTCCGGCTGCGCGTTCACCCCCCGGCGGCCGGGCTCGAGCGGGCTGTCGGAGAAGCCCCGATCGCTGCCGCCCGTGTGTGCGGGCGGCACCAGGCGGCGGCGCGGCCCGGCCCGGCGGCGCAGAGGACACGGGGCCCCGCGGCCGTCGCTGCCCCGCAGCCCGGCCCGAGCCCCGCGCTCGCGCCCGCCCCTCGCGGCCGCCGCCGCCCGGCGCGGGAGCGGGAGCGGCCGCCGCGGGGCGGGAACGGGCGGCGCACGCGCGTTTGCCCGGCGCCGCCGTTTGCCCGGCGCCGCCGTTTGCCCGGCGCCGCCGTTTGCCCGGCGCCGCCGTTTGCCCGGCGCCGTCGTTTGCCCGGCGCCGCCGTTTGCCCGGCGCCGCCGGGGCCGGTCCGGCCGCGCCGCGCATGCGCTGTGTCTGCGGGGCCGCGTGAGGCGGGGAGCCGGCGCGGAGGCGGCTCGGCGGGGCCCGGCCCCGGCCCTCAGCCCCCGCGGCCCCGACCCCGGCGCCGAGGAGCGCGTCGCCGCCCGCCGCCCTCGCGTCGCCGCCCTCCTCGATGCCGAGCCCCGGCGAGAAGCGGCGCTCGTCCCCGGTGCCCCGGCTGCGTGGGCCTGACCCCCAGCCGCCCCCGCCGCCCAGATCGGAGCCGGGTCCAGGCCCCTCCCTGCCCCGGACCGGCACCAAGTCCCTCACCTTCTCCCCACAGCCCGGTTCAGGTCACAGATGATCTCCCCTCCCCAGAACGGTGCCAGGCTTGATGCCCCCACCCCCAGGCCGGGGCCGGTTCCACATCCTGCGCCCCGAGCTGGCAGCCAGTCCTGACCCCAGCCCGGGCCAGCACAGGCTCAGAGACCGACTCCAGGTGTCAGAATATCCCCTGTCCCACAACGGCACTGGGGCCAGGACCCCTACCAAAAACTGGCGGGGGGCAGCCACCCGATGTGGCCTTGCCAGCCTTCACGGGACCCGGGATCTCTCCCCAAACTGGCCTTGGCGCTCCCCTGAATCCCAAGCCAGAGACGCTCCCTGTTCTCTGCCAGATATTAGGAGCACGGGGACCTCCCGATGTCTGCTCATCCCAAAGGCAAGGACATCCCCGCCCTGTCCGAGGCACAGCACTGAGGCAGCAATACCCCCTTCCCCAAGAGATTCCCCTGCCATGGACCCGCTGCCCCCCTGGACAAAATCTGCATCAGACTAGTGGCATCCTGGAGCAGGCTGCTGTTCCCAGACCTGGGGCTCACCAGCCATGGCACACACCTTTCCCCGAAGCAGGACTGAAGTGGGGGCCTCTCCCAAGCCTTAGAGGCCCCTCCAGCCTGGGGGATATTGGGCCATGGGATCAGTGCCAATGCTGGAATGGCTCCGGACAGAAGCTGGCTGTCTTCATGGCCAAGCCGGGGTCCCCCCCAGCCACCTAAGGGCTGCCCCCTGACAGCCTCTGCCCCATGCCTGCCCCATCCCCACCTGGAAAGCAAACAGAGGCTGAGCCTCCCCAGCCTTGTGCTGAAGCAGTAACTAGCCTTGGGCTGCAGTCCCAGATGTAGAAAAAGAAGCCTGGACGCTGTTTTCCCTCTGGGCGGCTGTCCCCACCTTTCCTGCCTCCTTTCTGCATCTGCAGGGACCTGCTGGCCTGGGACTAAGCCTGCTGAGGGGAAGAGAGAGCAGAGTGTGCTGCGCTGAACCATGCAGTCTGGGTTGGGATGCCGGATTCAAGGGCATCCCCGAGCATGATGTGGTGTAAAATGTTCAGTCTTATTCCCTCTTCTGCCCCAGGGAGGCCCTTGGAGAAGATGTGGAGCCAAAAGTGCCTGAGGAGGAGGAGGAGGAGGAAGAGCAGAGGAAGAGCCACAAGCACATTGAGGAGTGCAGGCAGGTGTGGCGGTAGGAGGGGAAGATCCTCTTGGGTCCCTGATATTTGGCTTTACCCTTCTTTTAGCTTTGTACAGTGCTTAGTGTCACACAGCAGCATTTATGTGAGAAGCAGCAGGGACAGGAACTCCTCAGGACTGGGTGGTGGGGGATTTGGGGGCTGGATCCTAGGGGTAGGATTTCCCGTGGATTGTAAGGGCGTAGGAGTGACGCCAAGCATCCAAACCAAAACCCCGCCGTGCCTAACCGCATCTGCACGCACGGGGGAAGTGAGAGAGGGGGGTGCTCTGAGCGTGTTCCTCTTGGCGCTGATGGCCTGCGGGGCTTTCCAGGAGAGGGAGGCCCGCGGGTGCTCATCGATCCTGCCGTAGCAGGAAGACAGAGCTTAGGGCTCCACACAGGCACCTCAGCATGGGGACAGGAGCCAGACCCTGGGCAGGCAGGGTTCCTGCAGCATCCCTCCCTCCAGAACGCAGGTCTTTGGGTGTGAAATGTGTGCCGCTTCCTTCACAGAGGCTGGCCAAGCTGCTCTTTGATGGCACGCAGATGGTGACAAATACCCGGGTGGCCGCTGACTTGAGGGAAACACAGAGGAGGGCAGAGGAGGCAGAGCTGAAGCTGCAGAGGTAAGAGACTGCACCGCGGGTCGGCGCTGCTGGGAAGGATGTTGGTGCAGCTTTCTGAGGACATCCTAATGCTGGTCATCCAGAAACACTTGGCAGTTAGGGCTGTGCTGTTCAGAAGGAAAATCTAGGCACCTCCAGGTCCCACCTGCTGTCACGTCCTGCTCCGAAGAGGGAGACAAGTGACGTAGATTCATAAATCCCCAACGGAGCAGAGATTGGTGAGACAAGTCTCAAAGTGCAGACATAAACATTTCTTCATTTCCCACAGTGTGTTGACTGGATACACAATAACTGACTAAGTGAAGAACAAATTATGGCAAGGGATATGATACGCCTTGCGTCCCTTAATGATAACAAGGGGGAAAAGAGAAGAAGAGAGAGAGAGATGGGAAGAGAGGGAGAGAGATCACCAGTCCAGGTTCCTGCGCTGGTTCTGCCAAGGAGGGTTCAGGGATGCATCCACCTGCTTCACTTCACTTCTTCACTCGCTCATCACCGTTATCCTTGCCCCCCCCCCCATTTATACACGCTTTCCTCGGGTCCTTCCCCCAGATTGATCTACATATCACGTGTCATAGGTGTGGGGAGGGGCAAGGCGCTTCGTGGGGTGCTGTAATTAGCATGATCTCGTTAGTCTTTATTAGCATATTCAGGGATGTCAACTTTAATACACGTTTTGTGGATAATGAAGCAAAGATCGCTCACGGGACAGATGCCCCTTGAAACTGTCACCGAAATCCGGGATAAAAATAACTTCTCGACTCCAATGTGATGCAGATAAGCAGACACTTCTTTACTGACGGCCGGACGTGTAGGGGAGCGCTCTCACCAACAACACGTGCCAGGCACCAGAATCACACACCTTATCTAGAACTTACTCATCCATATTCATTAAGTCTTCATACATAAGCATACAACTTCCAGGAAATCATTCACATATTCTCCTCCTATTTCCGATTCTGCGCAGTAGAGGTTAGAAATGTCTAGAAATGGCTCTGGGTGTAATGGGAGCAGGTGGTCCGTGAGCCGGGGGTCGCCATCTCCCCCTGCCGGAATTACCTTTTGCTTAAGGACACGGTTTTCTTGGCAGGTACCTGCCAGCTGTTACGGTCACTGCCCTCAGTTCCCGTTCATCCTGGACCTTGACAGCTACTTGCATTCTTCTAGTCCTGTACATGTATTATAAATCAGGTTACAAATCACCTCGTGTTTCGTTACCTGGGTTCTAACCGTTCCTACTAAACAGTTGTGACCAGTCCCTTCAGCCTTGGTACGGGGCTGTACAGGGGATTTTAGAGGAGCAGTCAGTTGCTAGATTCAAACTACAATAAATGTAAAATGATTTTTACTAAAATATCCCTTAATTCTATACTTATATTAAAATCAAACACAATTTAATTTCAGTTGATAATAAAATCAGTAACATTTCCCCCCTTTGAAGGTGTTGAAAATCATTTCAATACTTTCACACTTTTTATTCATTTTCATCTTTGAGGCCAAAGTTGCCAGATGATGGTGGTGGCGCGCTGTAGCCTGGTGGCATAGTGGGTACTTCTCTCATCATTCTACGATATATTGCAGCCTATTAGTAAACTGTATGTTACCAACATAATCATCAACAGGACAATTCATAGCAAAAACAGAATTTTGATTAAGGATTTCAGCCAAGAGCTCAAATTCTATCCTAATCCACTAAAAATGTTTCCTAGCCGATCTTCTGACATATCTTCTCGAATGGTTTCTGTTTCTTTTCCGATTTTGCCTCACAGATCTAAATCCTGTTCTACATCCTGTGTAACATTCGGGGTATGAATGCAGCAATGATCCAATCTGTCTTTGCGATATCCACACACTCCATGCTCTTTCAACAGAAGCATGTCTAGTGCCATCCTGTTCTGAAGTGTCATTCTAGAAGTTACCTGTAATTGGATGTTTAATTCTTGAAATCCTTTTCTTGTAACATCGGCCAATTTTTCTCCTTGTCCTGTTAAGTGATAAAGCCATTCTCTATTCCTGTAGGACGCTATTGGGTTCAAACAGACTCTAAAGCCCAGCCAATTTTTTACTCCTGTTGTTGGTTCATTCCAAGCGTCATCATCCGTTTCAGACCTTTTGATTCGTTGTAATTTTAAATTTTCCAGGGATCCCTTGAGTGGTGATTTCTTCCCAATCGGACACAATGTTGGCAGGCCTAAAGTAATTTGTTTCACCTTACCATCTACCGGTAAGTGGGTTGTCCGGGTGCCATCACTTAATGCCCAAACTAAATGCCCTGGGCTCTGAATGGCAGATTTCTTACAACTAGAGGAGTATCCTCTTCTGGGTGTAAAGAGACTAGTCATGGTGAGGTTATTATGAACACCTCGACAATAACAGCCAAACTTTAAAGCAGCTGCCAAATGAGGAATTCTTTGAATTATTAAGTCTGCATTGCTGCAATCATACACCCTTTCACATTTCTACCATGGTACTACATGTCCCTTTCCTTGTCGGGTAGTGCCTTTGTCTACTGTCGGGGGAAGGATTGCAAACACGCCTTTAATCCAGGTACTGTCCCAAGTTTTTAATTTTAATCTACCCGTTTGAACTCTTTTCCTGGTTACTGGATTGTTTTTCAAACATACGTCACATTTTGCAGTTATTAATTTAGCCATGTCTATCATCTTGACAGATAAAACTTGTTTTTGTAAAGAAGTTACTAAAGCTTCTGCTCCCTAATGACATTCTTGAGGTTTGGTTTGCATTCTTTCTTTTATTAACAAAGGTGGAACTACTGCTCGTCTGTGAGGGGTTACTGTTTTGGAGGGAATTAATGCCATTTGAAATATTCGTTCTCTTGCTGTCCGGTCGGCCAAATTACTTCTAGCAATTTCTTTTGTGTTCCTAATTAGGTGTGCTTTACAGTGCATGATTGCTACCTGATTTGGTTTTTGAACTGCTTGTAATAATTGTCAAATGTAATTTTGATGCATAATATTTGATCCCTGAGAGGACAGTAATTTTTTTTTTTTTTTCCACAAAGCTCCATGGACATGTACCACCCCAAGAGCATACTTTGAGTCTGTCCAGGTATTTACTTTCTTCGTTTCCCTTAGTTCTAAGGTTCGAATCAAAGCAATGAGTTCTGATCTCTAAGCTGATGTGGCACTCGTCAGTGCCTTTGCCTCTCTAACTGTGGTGTCTGTTGTTACCGCATGCCCAGCGTATCGAACTCCTTGCTCCATAAAGCTGCTGCCATCTGTGTACAATTCCCAGTCTGGTTGCTCCAAGGGTACATCCTTCAGATCTTCTCGACTGGAATAAACATACTCGATAGCAGCCAAGCAGTCCTGCTCCAGTGGCTCTTCTTCCTGTGTGGAACTTAAAAACACTGCAGGATTTACCAGGTTAGTTGTTTTTAGACTCACACCATCTTGTTCAGCCAGTACTACCTGGTACTTCATCATTCAGCTCAGAGACAGCCAATGTCCCCCCTTCTGTTCTAAACCAGTTATCACCGTCTGTGGGACACAGACTGTTATTGTGCTTCCCAAAGTTAATTTCTGAGCTGCCTGTGTGAGCATCACTGTTGCAGCCACAGCTCGAAGGCAGTTTGGGCACCCTTTGCTCCCCGTGTCCAGTTGTTTAGAGAAGTATCCGACAGGTCGTTTCCAGCTTCCCGTCTTCTGAGTCAGCACACCCAGTGCCAGGCGTTGTCTTTCGTGAGCCAACAGCTCACAGCCTTTGGTGATGTCCAGAAGTCCTAAGGCAGGCGCAGGCATTAAAGCGGTTCAGTTCTGTGACAGCCCGTTGTTGCTGTGGGCCCCATGTCGAAGGAGAGTTCTTCGGGCCTCATGTAGCAGTTTAGCTGTCAGACCATAACTCATGATCCAGAGGCGGCACCACCCTGTCATTCCTAAGAATGCTCTGAGTTCATGAATATTTTCCGGCTCACATGGCTTCTCAGTGTTCTGTTCCTAATTGCCGCTGCCCTTCTGAAATCTCAAAGTCCAAATATATCACAGTCTGACAAGCTATTTGGGCGCTTTTTTTTTTTTTTTTCCCCTTGGCTACCTTGTACCCATTCGGTGCCAGAAAATTAAAAAGATCTATTGTTACCTGTATGTAGGTAAATCTTTTTTTTTTCTGTAGCAATCAGTGTGTCATCCACATATTGTAAAAGCAAATGTCCAGGTGTTGGTTTGTCCTGTTTCCGTGTTTCAAGCTCTTTTGCCAGCTGATTTCCAAAAATTATCGGGCTATTTCTAAATCCTTGGGGTAGTCTTGTCCATGTCAGCTGCATCTTTGTCCTGTTTGTGGATTTTCCCACTCGAAAGCAAACAATTTTCTGTTTTCCTTCTCCAAGGCATACAAAAGAAAGCATCTTTTAAATCCAGCACTGTAAACCACTGATAAGTCTCCTTTAAAGCTGTTAACAGCGTGCAAGGATTTGCTGCTACAGGATATATACCCTTAACTATGTGATTCACTGCTCTGAAGTCTTGCACTAACCTATATTCACCCGACGGTTTTCTGACTGGTAGAATGAGAGTTTTATCCTCAGATTCACACTCCTCCAAGAGTTTATATTTCAAAAATTATCAATCAGTTTCTTTCTTATATCTGGTACCGATTGTTCTATAAAAATCCAAGCCAATTATATCTGAGCTGCCTCAGTTTCTACTTTCAAATCAGTATTTATTCTTTCTGGCAGCTTCTTTTAGTCTTCCCAGAAACGCTGAGGGAGATTCATTCTTATCTTGTCTCACCTCATACAATTTAGACCAGTTCAGAAACCTAGGCATGGCGTGTTTAACTCCATGTAAAACCCATTTCTGATACCGACTCAGTCTTTCTCTGTGCTCCACATTATTTGGATCCCCACTGCGGATCCCCAGACAGAAAGTTCTGCTCTAATATTCCACCTGCTGTCCCACTCAATACAGTCACTTCTGCCTGTGCTTTGCCAGCCTCCAATACCATCTGTTTTTTTCTGTATCATCTAACACATTAGCTAAAATCACCTGTAAATCACTCCAGTCCGGGTTCTGTGTTCTGATGATAGTATCTGCCACTCTGCCTGTTCTCTCCGGATCCTCTCTGTACACTCCTGCTGCCTGCTTCCAAGCCATCGAATCCGTCACTGAAAAGGCACTTTCACATACACCGGCCCATCGTTGCCAGCTCCCTGCCGCAGGGGAGCTATTGTTTGTACCTGCTGCCGAGTTCTTTCGAGATGCAGGGGTATGAATTACAACCTCAGACGGCCCTTCATCCACATCCTCTAGTCCGCTACTCTCAGGTTCCTCTACCTGTTCTCTATATTCTCGCCCCCGATGCCGTTCTCCCTGTGGAGGGGATATATCTAATTCTGGCCCTCCATCCTTTTCAGTAGAAGCAATTCTTTCCTTCAAACAATCTTTTCAAGTTCACATGTTGAACAACACTTTTTCACCTTTTTATCGTCAAAAGTTATAGCCATTACTAAATTATCCCTACTAATCAGCTTACATTCTTTCTGCCAATCCTTCCTTTGTCTTAAATAGGAAAAAAAAAAAAATCAACATACGGCACTTCATTTCCCTTCTCTTCTACAAAACAGCATTAACTGCAGAATGGTATTATAATGCAGTGTCCCATTCACGAGCCATTTTCCCTGATCACCCAGAGTATACAGAGGCCACCAGCGATTACAATATTCAATCATCTGACTTTTCCTCAAATCATCACGTACCTCTCCCCAGTGTGCTAACAAACATCCTAACGGAGAAGTTTTCAGAACTTTGTCATTTGCAGCCAGATTACACATCCTTTTGCTTTTAAACAAATGAGTCAGCGTAGATGCCATGGTTCAGTTACTTTGTTAACACAATATACAATCGATCACTCGCTCAAGCCTATCGCTTCGTCCTTCTCCGGCTGCACCCCGCGCGGGATAACAGAACCGCGGATCCGAACCCCACACCCGCTTCGTGCTCAGTTGCACGTCTCACGCTCACAAACACGCTCACACCTTTCTACAGTTACTACGACAAACAAAGGTATATAACACAATACAACACAATTCTTAATTACCGTACAATATTCAATTGACGAAACAACCAGTACCACAACTGAGTGCATAAAAACTTTTAACTTCCAATTAAATGCACTCCTTCTGAGAACTCTACAGCGTATAGGGTCTCTTGTTTCCAAATCCAGCTGTCCAACCCTGCAATAGCTTTCGCTTGTGTCTTACGGGCAGAGGCCTCGGCTTCCAATACACGAGGATCCTCTAGCCCAACCCTGCGCAGCTTTCGCCGCGTCTGACAGGCAGGCTTGTACAGTGGGACTCTAACCCGCTCCTACTGGTGGGACTCTAACCCACTTATCCCAGTACAAAAGAGAAGTGTCTTACCAAAATCCAGGGGACGTCGCGAAGAGCCGCATGGATCGGGGATCGATGGGTGTCCCCGAGAAATCCTCGGTGCCGGCTGGAACCGATCAGGTCCCCGACTCCTCCGGTCTCTCAGCGAGGTCCCATCTGGGGTGCCAGAAACTGTCCCCGAAATCCGGGATGAAGATAACTTACCGACTCCAATGTGATGCAGATAAGCAGACACTTGTTTATTGACGGCCGGGTGCGCGGGTGCGTGCTCTCACCAACAACGCACACCAGTCACAAGAATTAGACAGTTTCTATATTATTCATTCATACATATTCATTAAGTATTCATACCTAAACACAAGAATTCCTGGAAATCATTATCATACTTCCCTCCTACTTCTGATTCTGCGCACTGAAGCTTAGAAATGTCTAGAAATGAGTCTGGGGTGTGATTTGGGTCGGTGGCCCATGAGTCGGTGGTCGCGATCTCCCCCTGCCGGAATTACCCATTACCCAGTTTCACTGTTCCTTGGCAGAGATCTGTAAACTGTGACAGTTCATTCTCCCCAGTTCTCATTACTCTCAGGTTGTGGTACTTCTGAGGCATTATCCAATGTATTCTAGGTAATAAATTACTTCTGTGTCTAGACATCTCCAACAACTTCAAACAGAATTATTTTCAATTCTAAATCTAATTCCCTAAGCAGTATCTAGGTGTACCTAGTAAATGATTACTGACCAATTCTTCGGCCTTGGTACAGGGCTATACAGAGGAATTCACAGTAGCATTGGTTTCTGGTTAGATGTGCAAAATGCAAGATGTAAACATGTAACCCTACTAAAATATTTCTGTATTCATACTGGAATCAAACATTATTAATTGTAATAATTCTGATTGGTGTCAAATCAGTGACAGGGGGCCAAGGAGGGCAACGGCATCCTGGCTTGTGTCAGCACTGGCGTGGCCAGCAGGGCCAGGGAAGGGATCTGAGCCCTGGGCTCGGCACTGGGGAGGCCGCTCCTCGATTCCTGGGTTCAGTTTTGGGCCCCTCACCCCAAAAAGGCCATTGAATGACTCGAGCGTGGCCAGAGAAGGGCAACGGAGCTGGGGCAGGGTCTGGAGCACAGGTCTGCTGGGGAGCGGCTGGGGGAACTGGGGGGGTTCAGTCTGGAGCAGAGGAGGCTGAGGGGAGACCTCCTGGCCCTCTGCAACTCCCTGCCAGGAGGGGGCAGAGAGGGGGGATGAGTCTCTGGAGCCAAGGCCCCAGCGCCAGGCCCCGAGGGAATGGCCTCAAGCTGCCCAGGGCAGGGTCAGGCTGGCTCTGAGGAAGGATTTCTGTGCAGAAGGGGCTGTTGGGCGTTGGAATGGGCTGCCCAGGGCAGGGGGGAGTCCCCGGGATCCCTGGAGGGGTTGAAGAGTCGGGCTGAGCCAGCGCTGAGGGATCTGGGGGAGTTGGGAACGGTCGAGCACCCTGGCTGAGATGCTGTGCGTAGTGATGTTCACTGAGGTGTACTTCGTGCTCGGCGCCATGTTTGCCCAGTGGCTCTGGGTATGTGACGGCTGCACCGCGCTGTGGTGGGGAGTGGGATGGGGTGGGTGGGGTGAGGGGCTGTGGGGGTGATGTGGCCTGGGAGCTGCTCCCGTCTCACCCAGCTCTTGGTGTCCTGCAGAGTTCAAGGCAGAAGGCAAAGCATGGGACAGCTGACGCCAAGATGGAGAAGAGCAAACAACCGACCCTGCAGAAATGGTGAGTGCTGGGGGAGGCCCCAGATCCTGCCCCAGACCCTCAGCCCGTGCCCTGCCCGCGCTGGGCAGCCCTGCCCGTCCCGCCGGAGGGGCCGCGGTGCAGCAGGTTTACCTCCCTCTCTCCTCCCCTGCAGTGCCAGCGCGACGTTGCCGAGCACAGAGCGCCTCTGCCCGCTACTGTGGTCACCATCGCTGAGCTCCCTCCCGATGAGCAGCTCCAGTTCTGCGGACACCGTCTGCTCCTTCCCGGAGCCCTGCCCCGGTGCCACAGCAGATCTGGCGGCACAAGAGCGCTCAGGACCCGCCCAGACCCCCAAGGATGATCAGGCGCTGGTGGAGAATCTGGGACCAGCCCTGGGCCAGGACCCCCCACTGGAGAGGTCAGCTGGGACCAGTCAAGAGCAGGTCTCTGGGGATGAGGGCGAAGTGGTACAGAGACCCAGGCATGTGGAGCCAGACCCTGACACCCCCGTGACCATGGGCAGCACCATCTGGGCGGCGCCGGGCGGGAGCAGCCCAGCGGAGCCCAGTCCCCAGCAGCGGGTGCCCACGGGCAGGATGCGTGCCTGGGTGGCCCCGGGGCTGTGCAAGGGGGGCCGTGCCCTGCGGGAGTCCTGTGCCCAGCTCTGCAGGCGTGTCAGCGCCTGGTGGAAACGGGACTGGCAGTGCTGCTGCAGGTGCTCCCGCAAGCCCCTGAGGCAAAATTATCCCTGACTGCAGCGGGCAGCCTGGAGAGAGCAGTTGGGGGTGTAGGGCTGGGGAAGTCCCTGCAATGACCCCACCTAAAAAATAAAATAAAATATCTTTCCTCCATCCCTGGTGCCGTGGTTCTTCCACACAGCCCTTGATGCGCGCCCTCCCCCGTCCCTTTGCCAAACCTCCCCTTTGGGTCCCTTGCTGACCCCCCGCCTCTGCCGGGTCTCCCCCAGGTCCTGGCTCCGAGCTCCCCCGGGCTTGGTCACCTCTGTCCGGCCCCGTGTCCGTAGGCACCGCGACGGGGGACTTTTACTCGGCCCAGAGCTGCTCCTGCCAGAGCAGGCAGGGACTGTGCCTGCCTGCACCCTGCTCCTGCCTCCTGCCCCCTCCAGAGCCCGGGGGCTGCGGGGCACCCACTGCAGGAACAGGGGGACCGCACACGTCGGGTCTTTGCCTCTTTTCACCTGGAACAAGCTTCTCACTCTCAAGCAGATATGCTTCATTAGCAGCGCTGGGGTCGCCCTGGGGATTCTCCACCCGAGGATTAGTCAGGGACGTCGGTTTACTCACACACAGATCAGATATTCATTACATTTCCTACAGGAAAGTTTGCCACAGGGACAGAGAGGCCCTCGAGGAGGAGCTCACTTCACTGTCCCTGAGAGAAGCCGGGAGCTGTCACTGTCACCATCAGGTGTCTCCCAGCTGAGCCTGTGTGAGGAGGAGGAGGGAGAAGCCTGAGCCCAGCACTCCCGAGCGGCCTGAGACTCTCCTTCCTGCCCCGAAGGAGGCGTCAGGCTGTGTCAGTGCCACGGGGGCCCTGGGTCACCCCGGCGGGGTGTCTGTGCGGCTGCAGGGACACCTGCGGGGCAGGCTGGGCAGGAGCTCGGCCCAGCTCACCACACAGGCTCTGCAGGAGGGAAATTCCGCAGCTTTTGGCCCATTTCAGCCAGGGCAGCGGCAGAGCTCGGCGGCGGCGGCCGTGAGGGGAAGGCGCGAGCGCGGGGCTCGGGCCGAGCTGCGGGGGAGCGACGGCCGCGGGGCCCCGTGTCCTCTGCGCCGCCGGGCCGGGCCGCGCCGCCTCCTTTGCCCCCCGCTGCCGGTGCCACTCGTGGCTCCGGGACCAGAGCCAAGGGCTGGAGGCCGGCGCCGGTCCCGAGACTGCGCGTCCCTCGGCGGGGCGGTCAGAGCCGCCCCCGTGGCCACTGCCCTTCTAGAAGGGGCTGAAGGGCCCCTGACACGGACTGGAGAGAGAAAAGGAGCAGCAGAGGAGAGCGCCGGCCCACCCCGTCCCAGCCCCTCATCGCCGCTGATGCCGATGGCCTTCCCCCAGGGCACGCGGTTTCACTTTGGTTGCTCACTCTTATTAGGGCCGAGGGAAGCTGGGGCTGGCTTGGGGAGGGCCAGGGCATCCCTGGGGGGGTGGCAGCTTCCCAGCACCAGGCCCCTCCCACAGAGCCCACCGGTGGCCCCAGCACCCCTCTCTGTCCTCAGCCCCTGGCCTGGCCCTTCTCTCCCGGGGCTGGAAGGTGCCCGGCCCCTCGCTGTGCCCCTCGTGCTGCTGGGCTGGCCTTGCCCCGTGTCCCCATGACCCCCCCATCACCCGGAGCACCCCAGAGCCGGCAGGGCCGGCAGGATCACCCAGGCGGTCGGGAGAAGACAGGGAGAGGGTGCTGGGTCCGGGCTGCCCCACAGCAGCCCCACGCTCCAGCCGGGATCTCCCCCCACAGCCGGAGGAGGCGCCACGAAGGAGAAGGGTGGGAAAGCGGCGTCGGCGGGGACGCGGCTTCTGCGAGGGAGCTCCCCCACGGGACGGGAGACGTGGGTCGAGATGGGAACGTCGGTGCTGCCACCAGCTCGGAGCTCCTCAGGAGCCAGCCCTCCTCCTCCCACAGCAGCGACCTGGAGGAGCTGGCCACGTCCCTCATGGAGTCCCTGGGCGGGACCCGAGTCTGCCGCGACCTCCTGGGAAAACTGAAGGAGGCTCGGGATCGCGGCGCTCCAAGCGCTTCCCAAGACATCCGCAAGGAATACGCCACCTGCCTGGAGTGCCGGCGGTGCCTCACCGGCAGCTGCCCGCACCGCAGCGAGCCCCTGCCAGAGCGGGACCTGCCCACGCTGGCCGCCATCCTCCACAGCGTGGACCTGCTGGTGCACCGGGAGGAGCTCCAGCTGGAGCTGGGCATGGGCTTTGAGCTGGTCCTGGCTGGGGAAACCGTCTACGTCTGGCAGAGAACCCATCGGGTCCCCGAAATCCCCCCGGAGCGATGCTGGGAGGGTGCCGTGTGCCACACCGGGCACGGGAGAGGTGGGGGGAGGTGGCCATCCTGCGGGGCGGGCAGAGGGCCAGGGCTGATGTCAGCCAGGGAAGCCCAGGAGAGCCCCGATGCCGCTGCTCGCACCGCCAAAGCCCCTTCGCTCAGAGACCCCTTTGGATCCCAGGGCCCCCCTCCCTACTCTGGGGGCCCCTGCTGGAGGACAAACGGAGCCCTGGGGTCCCTGCTCACCTCCCCTCTCTTGTAGGGTGGCAAGAGGAAGGTGAACCACAGCCGGGGGAACGGGGTGTGCCCAGGGAACGGGCCCCGGGGTGAGGCAGCGTGAGAAGAGGCTGTGCTGGAGAAATGAAGGGAAGGAGGAAAGTGCTCACCTGGAGAAGCAGCCAGTCATGGGCTCCCCTCTCCCCACTAACACGAGACTGCGGTGGAGAACTCAGAAGTGAAAGACAATTTTTATTGACTGATTCAACCAGTAGTATCCTAAAACATCTCCGAGCTGTCAGTTCTCCAGTGAGGGTCTTGCACACCTGAAGCTGGGGAAGGTGGCTTTTCAGCAGCTGAATGTTGCAGAGAGCTGAGAAAAGAGCCCTTCCCTGCTCCACCCGGCAGGACAGACCCCGGCCGCGATACACAGAAATCCAAACAACATGAAAGGGAGAATGAAGTAGGCCCCAGGGAGCTCTCGCTGTGCCAGAGTCCCCGGCTCCCTGTGAGTCCCCCCCAGGGCTGTCCAGCCACCACCACCTCTGGGTCGGTGACCCCGGGCAGAGGTTGGAGCTGCTGGACACTTCCCTGCCTCTGCCGGAGCCCTGGGGAGGGACAGGCAGGCTCTGCCCCGGGTACAGCCCCAGGGCTCCCTGCAGGGCCTCTGCGGCTTCGGGGCAGCGCTGCCGGGAGTCCCCCGGGCTGGGGGGTCAGTGACCTCCAGAGCCAGGAGCAGAGCAGCGCCCGTGCTGGCGGGGGGGGACAGGCATGGGGGCTGCTCTGTGCCCCGGCCCCCCACCGCTGGGGCTGGTGTGGCCCCAGTTCCTCCATCCCAGGTCCCTGCTTCAGCCTTGGTGCCAACTGTCCCTCCAAGGAGCCTCTGGGGAGCGCTCCCGTGGTGCAGCCCCTTCCCCTTCCCCTGCAGCTCCAAGACCCCAGCAGGGCACCAGTCATGGCCCCCAGAGGAAAAAGGCTCCGAGCCCCCCAGCCTGGCTGCCCCGCAGTAGCCACCAGGCACCTCTGCCAGCCCCGGCGAGGGACGCACAGCCTCGGGATTGACTCCATCCTCCAGCCCCATTTCTCTAGGACTAAAGCCACAAATGGGACCCACAGAGGAGGAATGTAAAAGAGGAGCCCCAGCAGCAGCAGGAGGGAGATCTCCCCCAGAGCTGCTGAGAGGCTGCGGGGAGGAGAAGGCCTTGGGACGGGGGAAGGTTGTGCCACGGGGCTGGGGACATGGGGCAGGCTCCCAAGCTTCATGCTCCCAGCAGCTTCTTGACCATGTAGCCTGGCATGCTGTAGAGGAAGAGCGCGACCATGACGATGAGCAACAGGGCCAGCACCATTTTGATGATGAGCCACTTGTAGCGCGTGCAGATGAGGTATTTGATGGACTTGAGTGGGTTCAGGAACCAGATGAAGGACGTGTCCGGGCGGCTGCAGGGGAAGCAAACACCCATCGTTAATGCTGTAGCCACAGAGGAGGGCGGGATGGTGGGCAGTGGACATGGTGGGCAAAGGGACGTGCAGGATCCCTTCCCGGGGTAAGTCTGCAGAGTGGAGGAGCGCAACCAGGAGAATCAGGAGGGTGGGCCAGGGAAGATGGCATGCTGTGCCAGATGGAGCAATGCGGGTTTGTGAGGGTTCCACTTGAAGCTGGAAGCTGGTGGTGAGGACTGGAGGGGAGCAGGAGGTGGTGGGAGGCCCAGGCAAGGGGATGGAGCCAAGAAGCGAGGCAGAGGAGGAACAGAGTAAGGAAAAAAAAGAGTTGGCTCTGCTCGTGACCCTCGTTCCCCCAGCATGACCCCTCCGCACCTCTCCATGCCTGCCTCCCCCCCACCCCTGGGGAGCACCCCCAGCATCTCCCAGAGCTCAGGTGCCTGCTGGGGACTGGGGTTTCCCACTTACATGGGTTTCTCCAGTGGGTCGGGCTCGTTGCGAGCCAGCCCGGCGGGGGATTTCTCTGCCTCCTCTGCTGTCAGAAGGTGCAGTTCAGCCTCAACTTTCCCCTGCAGGAAGCAGAGTTGTGCTGGGAACTAGGCAATGCTCCCCACCTCAGCCCCCCCAGCCACGGTGACAGAGGGGACCTGAGAGAAGAGAGGCAAGTGCCGGGGAGCAGAGGGTGTCTGCACAGAGTGCAGTCCCCAGGATGCAAAATCCCTCCCTTTTCCCCATCCTTACGGTGACCTCCAGCTCATCGTTCTCATCTCTGGCCACGAACGGCCACCAGCCCTTCACCCGCTTCTGCTTGAAGATGGAGACCATGGGCAGCTCTGCCTCGTTCGTCACCATCTCCAGGCTGCACTGTTTCGACGTCTTGGCTCCTCGGGGGAAGCGGTTCAGGTCCAGCTCGATGGCCCCTGGCAGGAGAAAGGGGAGCACAGATGTTGGCATCCCCAAAATGCTGAGTCCTTGGCTGCAGGTGGGCTGGGTCAGTATCTCCTGCCCTGAAGAGCAACTTTGAACTAGGTCTGGGAACAGCGAAGCTGAAATCTTTGCTGCAGGAGGAGCCTTTGTGCAGCAGAGACAAGGGCTCTCATCCTACCTGCTCTTACCAGTAGCATCTAAAGGGGGGTTGCAGGATGTTGTGGGCTTGAGGAGCAGAGCTGCCCTTCCAGGTCCTGTTCCTATACAGGCTTTATCTCATCCCACACTGCTCCCTACTTGGCCAGCCATGGCTGTCCCGTCACCCCAACTCAACGGGCCCTCCACTCACCGAGGAAATCATCGGCCGAGTGTGGCAGTTAGGGTCTGGCGCTCGGAAGATATCGCGTTGTACGGGAAGATAAAACGTAGGCAGACGGATGTGACGCCATGGACCCAGGGTATAAAAAGCGGTGTTACGCAATAATAAACGCCATTTGCCATCCATCACGTTGATGTCTGTGTGCAGATGGACCGAGCGGCCTGGGGTTGGCCGCCGTGTTGTTTTTCCCTGAGCCAGGTCGTTAAGCATCATTAGGCAACAAATGGTGCCGAAACCCGGGAAGCGGGAAGCGGCTAGCTAGGGAAGACGTCTGGAATTCCACTGCTGTAGGGAGGACGCTCCCAGGACCAACAAGGAGTAGAGAATATAAATTCTCAGGACCAACAAGGAGGGGGAACATCCTTGTGAAGGTCGCCTTGTGAAGGTCGGATTGCAGTTCCCAAGGACCCGCGAGGAAGACGGAAGCTCTCGTGAAGGTCGTATCACAGTTACATAAGCAGTGGGGAATTGAGTGCAAGTCGATTTTACTCGCGCTGGCGCGAGGCTTTTACAGCCCTTGGGTTGTGGGAAAGACTTTAAGTTGTGGGGGAGGGTTAAACTAGCCCTTAAGAAAGCTATGCAGAAGCAGAAAACTGGGAAGGCGGCAAAAAACTGTTTATTGGCCACCCCTAGATTAGGGGTTGGTGCTCAGACTACTAACCTCCCAAGCGATACTGATTATATTGAGCCAAAGGATTCGCAGGAGGGTGGTACACTCCCTCAATCCTCGGACCCCGATCCGCTTACGGAAGGGGAAGGGCGAAAACAAGTAAAATCTCTCCAGGGCGGTTTGATAGAGGAGGCAAGAAAATCCTTCTGGGGCTGTTTGGTAGAGGAGGCAAGGAACGCCGCAGAGATATCAGAATCAATACAAACCTGGGACCGACCACCGCCCTATGTGCCCCAGAATGGCGCCGAAAAAAGAGGGGGAGGGCAAGATAAAAATGGTCCCGAAGAAAAGAATGAGGAAGTGCCAGCAACCACGAGCAAGGCTAGAGGGGAGGGGTGTACGGGTGAGGACTATAGAGCCAGTTATGAGGCTAGAGGGGAGGAGTGTACGGGTGAGGAGCACAGAGCCGGAGAGAATAAAAGGAAAGGTGGGGGAAGTGTTCGGGGAGGGGTGGAGAGCGCAGGCGAGGGGCGGAGAGCATGTACGGGTGAGGAGTACAGAGCCGGAGAGAATAAAAAGAAAGCTGGGGGAAGTGTTTGGGGAGGAGTGGAGAGCCCGGGCGAGGGGCGGAGAGCCAATCTAAGCGGCCACCCGGAGAGACACCTTGATAAAGCAGGGCCCTCCCCTAGCAGGAGGTGGGGCGAGCCTAGAGGAAGGGAGCGGCCCGCCCGTAAGGGGAGTGGAAGGGGAAGGAGTCTGACAAAAAGTTATTGGAGCCCAGAAATGACCTGGCAGTCGAGTTCTGACTTCGGGTCAGACAGTAGCGAGGACGAATGGTTTACAGTCGACTTAAACTTAAAGGAAAAAGGAACGGGAGCAGACAGAACTAAAGGCCAACACCCCCCACCCATCCACTCTAAAGAGAATCCACGAGAAAAGCAAACCCCCCTCACGGACTGGAGAGAAACAAAAATGACATGCGCCGACTTATTCCCACCGGCAGCACTAGCATTCCCGGTCCGGGTGACAGACGGGGGACAGAGGGTTTACTCGCCCATAAACCCTAAAGACATACAGGCGATTGGTAAAGCAACTGCCGATAAAGGTCTCAATTCCGCCTTAGTCTCCACCCTTATTGATGGTGTTTTTGGGGGAGACGACATGCTCCCATCTGACATAATACAAACTTGTAGATTAATCTTTGATGGAACAGGGATGATTGTTTTTAAACAAGAATGGGAGGATATTTGTGGAAGATTATTGGTTCAAGTAGTGGGGGCAGACCATCCCTTGCATGGATCTAGCTTGCAACATCTGATGGGTACAGATCCAGCGATAATTACCCCTCAAGCGCAAGCTCAAGGCCTACGAGCCCAGAAAATTATGGCAACTACTCGTGCGGCCAGAGACGCCATTTGCATAGCTTGTAGGGTCGTTGCAAAGCCGTCCTCTTGGTCTACTATGAAACAAAATGAAAGTGAGAGCTTTACACAGTTCATAGACCGCCTCCAGGCAGCGATCGACTCTTCAACATTACCTGCAGAGGCAAAAGGCCCAGCTGTAACAGAATGCATACGTCAACAATGCAATTCAGCGACCAAAGAAATTTTCCAACCCTGGATGGAGCAAAGCACTCCTGAACCCACTCCCCCCTCGAGAAGAGACCCATTTTATGGCTCAACTTATTATAGCTCAACCTGCGATACAGCCCCAACTGCAACCATCATTCAATACATGGACAATATCTTGATCGCCGCGCCGTCAGAAAATCAGGTGGACCACTTGGTGTCAACAATTTCCGAAACCCTGAAAGCAAACGGGTTCGAAATTGTGAGTGCAAAAATTAAGAAAGGACCATGTGTAAGCTTTTTAGGAGTAGGAATTGCAGGTTCTTATATAACCCCTCCTCAGGTAAAAATCCGTCGACACATTGAAACACTTTATGATATGCAACAGCTAGTAGGGTCTTTACAATGGCTCCGCAATATCGTCCTAATTCCCCCTGAAATCCTGGCCCCCCTGTATGATCTTCTAAAAGGAAAAAAACCATGGGAGAAAAAAGCTCTGACGACGGAAGCAATGAGCTCTCTCGATTTCATCGAACAACAGGTATCGTCAAGCACGCTCGCCAGATGGGACCCCAATGAACCACTTGATCTGTACGTACATTTCATGTCAGGAGGAGGAGTAGGAGCACTAGCTCAGGGCTCCCCTGAAGAAGCCCAACCAATACAATGGATAGCCCTGGGAAAACCATCACGTGCTTTCTCTCCAGGGGTCGAGTGCATTGGCAATCTCATCATGAAAGGCAGAAAACTCGCCCTAAGACACTTGGGCATTGAGCCTGCCAGGATATATCTCCCGTAAGCAGCTCTCAACGCAGTCAGTGATGACATCAGAGTATTTAGCTATAGCCCTGACTGGATTTGGTGGAGAAATCCGGTACGCCACAAAACCTCCCTGGACTCAAATGTTGGCGGTTGTACACGTTGACCCCCCATCTAAGGTCATGGACCGACCTCAGGAAGGACCAACAGTCTTTACAGATGCATCTTCAACGACATCGACTGCCGTAGCAGTGTGGCAATCAGGAGACGAATGGCACCGTATCAAAACAGCCGATTATGAGCTTTCAGTTCAACAGCTGGAAGCAGCAGCTATAGTACTAGCATGCGGGCTGTTCCCGATGGAACATCTCAATATAGTGACTGACTCCATGTTTGCAGCTAAACTTTGCCTAGCCATGTCAGGCCCTGGCGTGACAACATCCACAGCAGCGCTAATGCTCAAAGAGGCACTCTCCGCCAGGAAAGGCACCTTTTCAGTTCTCCATGTCAACAGTCAAAGTCCTGTTAAAAGGTACTTCCAAATTGGTGATGATAAAGCTGACACTGCTGCAAAAGAATTACGGACGCTAAGGGAGGCCCGTCAACTACATGAATCTCTGAAATCGAAATTAGAAATATTAGCAAAGGCAGAAGGCTTTACCAATGCCATTCCATCAGAAGACCAAGTACGCCTTTTGGCAAACGCCCTGCTAATGTTCAACCAATTCCCCAGAGAAGAGGCGCATAGCCCCGCCCAAAAATACTGGACCACTCGAGCATTAGAAGAAGGTCCACCGGCCACAATCAGAAATGAACTGGGAAAATGGGAACAGGGGTGGAGGCTAGTTTTAACAGGACGGGAGTATTCTGCAGTTAAAAAGGTGAAATTAAATGGTGCCCTCTTAAACCCGACCTCTAGGATGAAACTAATGAGAACTATAAGTTTTTATTCACAGGACCTAACCATCAGGCACCCCCGTAACCCGTATGCTCCTGTGGCAAGAGAGGAGAGTGAGTTGGAGAATACCCTGACTACAACGGATAGCTCTGCTTCACCAGAACCCGAGCATCAGCTGAGATGCCCCCGCAAAGGGCTGCTGTGGTGTTTTTGTGTAATTTTGCTGCTGCGATGTTTCTGTTTGATTTTGCTTTTAGGGTTCATAGTATCTTGTGGCTCGTATGAACACCAGCCATGGGAATGGGTATTAACGAGATGGGATCAAGAGATGCTGCAAACAATCATCACTTCGGGGCCTCCTAGCTTTCAGGTAAAACTCTGTAACTTAGCCCCAGTAGAGTCCTGTTTACACACGTCGAGCTATTACATGTGTCCCGGCTCTAACCCCGGCAGGCCTTACTGTAACGCCCCCAATCAGTATTACTGTTCCCACTGGGGATGTGAGACAATTGCCTCAGATTGGGCACCAGGGGCAGGACCAGACAAATATTTGAAAGAACAACCAGGACCTTACGGGTGTGTCATTCCTCCAAAAGACCCCTTAAGACCAGGGCTAGCAGCAACCCATGGGAAAATCAAGAATTGTTGTCTGTACCTTAGGCTCAGTGTCACCAATGAGGATGATCCGAGATGGATGATTGGGAAAACTCGGGGCGTCAGACACTATGAATCTAGTACAGACAGGGGGAGCTTGTTTTCTATTAGAAAACGGGAAATACAAAGCAGCACAGCAATCGCCCCCAATGTCATAGCCAAAAGTGACAATGACGTCGAGCAAGGAAGAGAAAGCTTGCCATTATCCACCCCTATCTTGACTACCCCCCTAGTAGCTAAGCAGATAACCCCTCCAAGCAAACCCAAGGTGGGCCCTTACCGCTTACCTGATAAGCCGTTCCTTAATGTACTGAATGCTACCTTTTGGTCATTGAACCAATCAGATCCAGACCTCACGAGCTCCTGCTGGCTGTGCTGCAATATGAACCCGCCCTTTTATGAGGGCGTCGCCCTCAATGCCTCCTTTTACAATTCGCCAGACAATAATCCAACTCAATGCAGGTGGGACACACCACGGAGAGGGATCACCCTGAACCAGGTCAAAGGCCAGGGCGTATGTCTGGGCAATACCGCTTTGGCAAACCGGGGTAGTTTTGTTTGTGCGAACACTGTTAGGGTCAATAGAGCCTACAAATGGGCAATCCCGCCTACATCCGCAAAGTGGGTCTGCCACAAGTCAGGAGTAACCCCCTGTGTGTCCCTTATTCTTTTTGATAATTCTGCCAACTTTTGTGTCCAAGTTATAGTTGTTCCTAAGGTCCTATATCACCCAGAGGAAGACCTATATCACTATTTCAAAGAACCTCACTGGACTGATAAAAGAGCGGTACTAACAGGCATCACCATTGCAACGCTGCTCGGGCTAAGAGCGGTCGGCACAGCCACGGGAGTTTTGGCCCTCGCAACCCAGCGCCAGGGATTATCCCAGCTACAAATGACCATAGATGAGGACCTGCAAAGAATTGAAAAAACTATCTCCTTTTTGGAAAAAGTCTCTTTCCTTTTGAAGGTCGTTTTGCAGAATAGGCAAGGGTTAAAGCTTCTACTGTTGTATCAAAGAGGTTTTTGTACCACATTAGGGGAAGAATGTTGTTTTTATGCAGCCCACACAGGAATCGTACAGGACACCATGGCTGAATTGAGAGATCGGCTAGCCCAAAGGGAAAGAGAAGCCCTACAAGAATGGTTTGGCTCTTGGTTCAGTCTCCATGGCTAACCATCCTTTTTTCCACTCTGATCGGCCCACTCACCATAATACTGCTGGTACTAATTTTTGGGCCTTGCATATTGAATAAGTCAGTGTCGTTTGTGAAAAGCTGCTTAGAAAAGGTTAACATTCTGTTTATCGATCTCTTTAGAGCAAATGCTCTAAAGCATGCTCACTCAGCACTCAATATATTACCTCCTTAGTCTGTCATTTTAAGTCTGATAGTCTAAGTATTATCTATAGCCTTAATGTTTTATATGCATGCTTTATTTTTATATTTACCAGCGTTAAGAACAAAGAACTCTAAATATTTTACCTTTAGAAACTCCCTTGGTCTTCCCCCAGAGTGCTGGCCAGACTCTGGGTAGAACCCAACAGGAGATTTAGAATCAGATGTTCCCGCTTAAAGGAACTTGCCAGTCATTTTGGCCTGTTGATTTCAGAGCAGGGCCTGCTTGCAGCGATGTTGGATGCCTCTCCTACGGATGGACGCATCACGTAGGGTTTCCGGTTTGTGAGGAAGGGCACTCTGATTCTCGCTGCACCCAGGGTTCCCTAGTGATTGCGGGTCTGAATGTTAGCATTCTTACTGACTAAGTGCACTATTTTATATTTTAATCACAAATAATACATTTAGTTTACCTTTTTATCAATGATTGCAGCTGCTATATAATTCCAGCCTTTATGAAACATTCTTTAGGTACGCTGTGTTTTTTAAGGTTTATCTAATTCCTAATCAATATAACTTTCCAATAAATTTGACAGGTATTGTCATATCATTAAAATAGCATGGGAGGGGGGGGAAATGTGGGAGTTAGGGTCTGGCGCTCGGAAGATATCGCGTTGTACGGGAAGATAAAACGTAGGCAGACGGATGTGACGCCATGGACCCAGGGTATAAAAAGCGGTGTTACGCAATAATAAACGCCATTTGCCATCCATCACATTGATGTCTGTGTGCAGATGGACCGAGCGGCCTGGGGTTGGCCGCCGTGTTGTTTTTCCCTGAGCCAGGTCGTTAAGCATCATTAGGCAAGAGACGAGAAGTGGTCAGCATCCCAGACCTGCAGGGTGAGACGAGCTGGGATCTTGTACTCCGTCTCATCCCAGGAGAACATGGACTCCTTCTTGGAGATGACGATCCTCTCCTCGGCCATCAGGTAGTCGAAGGGGAAGATGTAGCGCCAGTTGAAGTTGTCTTCACCGGTGAGCGAGTGGTAATGGAGCCCCTCGCAGGGGGGAGAACGTGGCGCAGGGATGGCTGCCGGTTGTCACAAAGGGGATCCCAGCCGCCCTGTGACGTCACAAAGGGGATTCCAGCTGCCTTGTGATGTCACAAAGGGGATCCCAGCCGCCCTGTGACGTCACTAAGGGGATTCCAGCTGCCTTGTGATGTCACAAAGGGGATTCCAGCCGCCTTGTGATGTCACAAAGGGTGCTCCAGCCACCCTGTGAGGTCAAAAACGGGGGAGGCTCCAGCCACCCAATATAAAAGGCCGCAGCCGCCCTGGGCCCACAGCCATGGAGTGTTCCAACAGCCTCACCTCGGCAGACATCTTCCCACTGTTCATGCTCCTCCTGCCGCCCCTCCTGTTCGTCGGCGTGTTGATGGTCGAGTGGCTCTGGGTATGTGACGGCTGCACTGTGCTGTGCCGGGGGGTGGGATGGCGGGAGGTGTTGGGGGGCTGTGGGGCTGATGTGGTGTGGGGGGGTTGGGGATGCTGTGGGGAGTTGTGGGGTGTATGGTGTGGGTCTGGGAGCTGCCTCTGTCTCACTCAGCTCTTGGTGTCCTGCAGAGCTCAAGGCAGAAGGCAAAGCAAGGGACAACGGTGAAAGCAAGGATGGAGAAGAGTGAATTCAACCTGGAAACATGGTGAGTGCTGGGGGAGGCCCCCAGATCCTGCCCCAGACCCTCAGCCCGTGCCCTGCCCGCGCTGGGCAGCCCTGCCCATCCCGCCGGAGGGGCCGCGGTGCAGCAGGTTCACCTCCCTCTCTCCTCCCCTGCAGTGCCAGCGCGACGTTGCTGAACACAGAGCAACTGTGCCCGCTACACCGGACACGATCAATGATCTCCGTCCTAATAAGCAGCTCCAGTTCTGCGGACACCGTCTGCTCCTTCCCGGAGCCCTGCCCCGGTGCCACGGCAGATCTGGCGGCACAAGAGCGCTCAGGACCCGCCCAGACCCCCAAGGATGATCAGGCGCTGGTGGAGAACCTGGGACCAGCCCTGGGCCAGGACCCCCCACTGGAGAGGTCAGCAGGGAGCAGTCAAGAGCAGGTCTCTGGGGATGAGGGCGAAGTAGCACAGAGACCCAGGGATGTGGAGCCAGACCCTGACAGTCACCAGGAGCACGTGTGGACGCTCTTTACCAGAATGTGCATTGAGGACAATGGAGTGGAGCTTCCTGCGCCAGACACGGACACCGAGAGGATTCCAAACACGGGATCCTTGGAAATGGGCTGGAGCAGCTCCATGATGTCGGGCAGCAGCACCCCCGTGACCATGGGCAGCACCATCTGGGCGGCGCCGAGTGGGAGCAGCCCAGCGGAGCCCAGTCCCCAGCAGCGGGTGCCCACGGGCAGGATGCGTGGCAACCCAGCGCCAGGGATTATCCCAGCTACAAATGACCATAGATGAGGGCCTGCAAAGAATTGAAAAAACTATCTCCTTTTTGGAAAAAGTCTCTTTCCTTTTGAAGGTCGTTTTGCAGAATAGGCAAGGGTTAAAGCTTCTACTGTTGTATCAAAGAGGTTTTTGTACCACATTAGGGGAAGAATGTTGTTTTTATGCAGCCCACACAGGAATCGTACAGGACACCATGGCTGAATTGAGAGATCGGCTAGCCCAAAGGGAAAGAGAAGCCCTACAAGAATGGTTTGGCTCTTGGTTCAGTCTCCATGGCTAACCATCCTTTTTTCCACTCTGATCGGCCCACTCACCATAATACTGCTGGTACTAATTTTTGGGCCTTGCATATTGAATAAGTCAGTGTCGTTTGTGAAAAGCTGCTTAGAAAAGGTTAACATTCTGTTTATCGATCTCTTTAGAGCAAATGCTCTAAAGCATGCTCACTCAGCACTCAATATATTACCTCCTTAGTCTGTCATTTTAAGTCTGATAGTCTAAGTATTATCTATAGCCTTAATGTTTTATATGCATGCTTTATTTTTATATTTACCAGCGTTAAGAACAAAGAACTCTAAATATTTTACCTTTAGAAACTCCCTTGGTCTTCCCCCAGAGTGCTGGCCAGACTCTGGGTAGAACCCAACAGGAGATTTAGAATCAGATGTTCCCGCTTAAAGGAATTTGCCAGTCATTTTGGCCTGTTGATTTCAGAGCAGGGCCTGCTTGCAGCGATGTTGGATGCCTCTCCTACGGATGGACGCATCACGTAGGGTTTCCGGTTTGTGAGGAAGGGCACTCTGATTCTCGCTGCACCCAGGGTTCCCTAGTGATTGCGGGTCTGAATGTTAGCATTCTTATTGACTAAGTGCACTATTTTATATTTTAATCACAAATAATACATTTAGTTTACCTTTTTATCAATGATTGCAGCTGCTATATAATTCCAGCCTTTATGAAACATTCTTTAGGTACGCTGTGTTTTTTAAGGTTTATCTAATTCCTAATCAATATAACTTTCCAATAAATTTGACAGGTATTGTCATATCATTAAAATAGCATGGGAGGGGGGGGAAATGTGGGAGTTAGGGTCTGGCGCTCGGAAGATATCGCGTTGTACGGGAAGATAAAACGTAGGCAGACGGATGTGACGCCATGGACCCAGGGTATAAAAAGCGGTGTTACGCAATAATAAACGCCATTTGCCATCCATCACATTGATGTCTGTGTGCAGATGGACCGAGCGGCCTGGGGTTGGCCGCCGTGTTGTTTTTCCCTGAGCCAGGTCGTTAAGCATCATTAGGCAAGAGACGAGAAGTGGTCAGCATCCCAGACCTGCAGGGTGAGACGAGCTGGGATCTTGTACTCCGTCTCATCCCAGGAGAACATGGACTCCTTCTTGGAGATGACGATCCTCTCCTCGGCCATCAGGTAGTCGAAGGGGAAGATGTAGCGCCAGTTGAAGTTGTCTTCACCGGTGAGCGAGTGGTAATGGAGCCCCTCGCAGGGGGGAGAACGTGGCGCAGGGATGGCTGCCGGTTGTCACAAAGGGGATCCCAGCCGCCCTGTGACGTCACAAAGGGGATTCCAGCTGCCTTGTGATGTCACAAAGGGGATTCCAGCCGCCTTGTGATGTCACAAAGGGGATTCCAGCTGCCTTGTGATGTCACAAAGGGGATCCCAGCCGCCCTGTGACGTCACTAAGGGGATTCCAGCTGCCTTGTGATGTCACAAAGGGGATTCCAGCCACCTTGTGATGTCACAAAGGGTGCTCCAGCCACCCTGTGAGGTCAAAAACGGGGGAGGCTCCAGCCACCCAATATAAAAGGCCGCAGCCGCCCTGGGCCCACAGCCATGGAGTGTTCCAACAGCCTCACCTCGGCAGACATCTTCCCACTGTTCATGCTCCTCCTGCCGCCCCTCCTGTTCGTCGGCGTGTTGATGGTCGAGTGGCTCTGGGTATGTGACGGCTGCACTGTGCTGTGCCGGGGGGTGGGATGGCGTGGGGAGGTGTTGGGGGGCTGTGGGGCTGATGTGGTGTGGGGGGGTTGGGGATGCTGTGGGGAGTTGTGGGGTGTATGGTGTGGGTCTGGGAGCTGCCTCTGTCTCACTCAGCTCTTGGTGTCCTGCAGAGCTCAAGGCAGAAGGCAAAGCAAGGGACAACGGTGAAAGCAAGGATGGAGAAGAGTGAATTCAACCTGGAAACATGGTGAGTGCTGGGGGAGGCCCCCAGATCCTGCCCCAGACCCTCAGCCCGTGCCCTGCCCGCGCTGGGCAGCCCTGCCCATCCCGCCGGAGGGGCCGCGGTGCAGCAGGTTCACCTCCCTCTCTCCTCCCCTGCAGTGCCAGCGCGACGTTGCTGAACACAGAGCAACTGTGCCCGCTACACCGGACACGATCAATGATCTCCGTCCTAATAAGCAGCTCCAGTTCTGCGGACACCGTCTGCTCCTTCCCGGAGCCCTGCCCCGGTGCCACGGCAGATCTGGCGGCACAAGAGCGCTCAGGACCCGCCCAGACCCCCAAGGATGATCCGGGGCTGGTGGAGAACCTGGGACCAGCCCTGGGCCAGGACCCCCCACTGGAGAGGTCAGCAGGGAGCAGTCAAGAGCAGGTCTCTGGGGATGAGGGCGAAGTAGCACAGAGACCCAGGGATGTGGAGCCAGACCCTGACAGTCACCAGGAGCACGTGTGGACGCTCTTTACCAGAATGTGCATTGAGGACAATGGAGTGGAGCTTCCTGCGCCAGACACGGACACCGAGAGGATTCCAAACACGGGATCCTTGGAAATGGGCTGGAGCAGCTCCATGATGTCGGGCAGCAGCACCCCCGTGACCATGGGCAGCACCATCTGGGCGGCGCCGGGCGGGAGCAGCCCAGCGGAGCCCAGTCCCCAGCAGCGGGTGCCCACGGGCAGGAAGCGTGCCTGGGCGGCCCGGGGGCTGTGCAAGTGGGGCCGTGCCCTGCGGGAGTCCCGTGCCCAGCTCTGCAGGCGTGTCAGCACCTGGTGGAAACGGGACCGGCAGTGCTGCTGCAGGTGCTCCCGCAAGCCCCTGAGGCAAAACTATCCCTGACTGCAGCGGGCAGCCTGGAGAGAGCAGTTGGGGTTGTAGGGCTGGGGAAGTCCCTGCAATGACCCCACCTGAAAAATATCTTTCCTCCATCCCTGGTGCCGTGGTTCTTCCACACAGCCCTTGATGCGCGCCCTCCCCTGTCCCCTTTGCCAAACCTCCCCTTTGGGTCCCTTGCTGACCCCCCCGCCTCTGCCGGGTCTCCCCCAGGTCCTGGCTCCGAGCTCCCCCGGGCTTGGTCACCTCTGTCCGGCCCCGCGTCCGTAGGCACCGCGACGGGGGCGTTTGCTTGGCCCAGAGCTGCTCCTGCCAGAGCAGGCAGGGACTGTGCCTGCCTGCACCCTGCTCCTGCCTCCTGCCCCCTCCAGAGCCCGGGGGCTGCGGGGCACCCACTGCAGGAACAGGGGGACCGCACACGTCGGGTCTTTGCCTCTTTTCACCTGGAACACATTCACTCAACAGTAAAGGTCTTTACTGTCAGGCAGGAATTCTTCCTGGCAGCGCTGGGCGCACTCGCTGTTACCGTCAGTTTGGCCTCACAAGAACCGCCGAAGGCTCAGCTGGAAGCTGTAGAAGGCAGGCAGGCTGTGCTGCAGCGCTGGGTGCTGGGGGGATCGTTCCACCCAAGGGCCGTGCCGAAAGACAAGGGCACGCTTCTCCTGTCACACCAAAGCAGCGAATATTCCTGTCATTTCCGACACGTACACACCGATTCCCGGAGGACCGACTGCCCGTGCCAGTGCGTTGTTTGGGGGAGAGTCCCTGCGGGGCTTCCCCAGGTGTCTGCTGGTTTCTCTGCCCTCCCCGGGATGGACCCGTCAGAGCTGCAAACATGAGGTCCTTGGGCACAATCCTGTGCGAGGCCCCTCACAGCTCTGAGCCCCAACTGCGGGCAGGCAGGAGGCAGCAGCTCCCCCCTTTTCCTGAGACTTTGCACTCACAAATCCCAGCTCTCAGGACTCCAAACCCAAACCACCTTTTGGCAGAAAAAGAGCCGCCGTGGCTGTGGCAGAAGAGTCAGAGGTCCCTCGGCCGGAGCTGATCCGGCCGTTCCCTGAGCCAGCGCTAATCAGCACGTGCAAGTATGGAAGCGCAGGCTGTGGCAGGTGTCCCCCCCAGTGAAGATCGGGCTCCATGGCCGCTGGAGCGGAGCAGCTCCTGATTGCCTTTGCTCTCGGGGCTTCCCGGCAGTTGGGGCCTTTGGCCAACGGGAGCCGCTACGGGGCACAGGTCAGATTGGGGCTGGGTGTCAATGGAGCCCTGGGGCAGCCATTTTGAGCTCCTCCCCTCGGGCAGCCATTTTGAGCTCCTCCCCTCGGGCAGCCATTTTGAGCTCCTCCCCTGGAGCAGCTCGCTGCCGTCGGTCGAGGACTCTCCCCTGGGGTCGGGACGTCGCCCAAGGAAGCTCCTCCAGGTGATCTGGGTCGGGGCGCTGCCCTGAGCAGGTCCTCGAGGTGGAGAGCCCTCGCTTGTCAGGTGAGTGATCAAGCGTTTGGGGTGGCCGTTAAACCCCACAGAGTTCTTTGTTCTGCGTTCTGGGGTGCCGTTGAACCCTGGAAAGCTGTTCTGTTCTCCGCGCACAGACATTCGAACCTGCAATTTACGGAGAGCTAGTTTCCTGCGCTCGTCGTAATTTGTCATTATTTTGGTGGGGGGCTGTCTAATTGAGAGCAGCCGTAAGGCCCGCGCTCCTCCCGCTGAGGCCGCCGCGGGCTCAACCCGAACCCCCCCACTCCTCACCCCGGGGAAGGCCCTTCCCCCGGCGCGGGGAGCAGCACGAGGTCGGGGCCGCCGGGCTCCGGCTGCGCGTTCACCCCCCGGCGGCCGGGCTCGAGCGGGCTGTCGGAGAAGCCCCGATCGCTGCCGCCCGTGTGTGCGGGCGGCACCAGGCGGCGGCGCGGCCCGGCCCGGCGGCGCAGAGGACACGGGGCCCCGCGGCCGTCGCTGCCCCGCAGCCCGGCCCGAGCCCCGCGCTCGCGCCCGCCCCTCGCGGCCGCCGCCGCCCGGCGCGGGAGCGGGAGCGGCCGCCGCGGGGCGGGAACGGGCGGCGCACGCGCGTTTGCCCGGCGCCGCCGTTTGCCCGGCGCCGCCGTTTGCCCGGCGCCGCCGTTTGCCCGGCGCCGCCGTTTGCCCGGCGCCGTCGTTTGCCCGGCGCCGCCGTTTGCCCGGCGCCGCCGGGGCCGGTCCGGCCGCGCCGCGCATGCGCTGTGTCTGCGGGGCCGCGTGAGGCGGGGAGCCGGCGCGGAGGCGGCTCGGCGGGGCCCGGCCCCGGCCCTCAGCCCCCGCGGCCCCGACCCCGGCGCCGAGGAGCGCGTCGCCGCCCGCCGCCCTCGCGTCGCCGCCCTCCTCGATGCCGAGCCCCGGCGAGAAGCGGCGCTCGTCCCCGGTGCCCCGGCTGCGTGGGCCTGACCCCCAGCCGCCCCCGCCGCCCAGATCGGAGCCGGGTCCAGGCCCCTCCCTGCCCCGGACCGGCACCAAGTCCCTCACCTTCTCCCCACAGCCCGGTTCAGGTCACAGATGATCTCCCCTCCCCAGAACGGTGCCAGGCTTGATGCCCCCACCCCCAGGCCGGGGCCGGTTCCACATCCTGCGCCCCGAGCTGGCAGCCAGTCCTGACCCCAGCCCGGGCCAGCACAGGCTCAGAGACCGACTCCAGGTGTCAGAATATCCCCTGTCCCACAACGGCACTGGGGCCAGGACCCCTACCAAAAACTGGCGGGGGGCAGCCACCCGATGTGGCCTTGCCAGCCTTCACGGGACCCGGGATCTCTCCCCAAACTGGCCTTGGCGCTCCCCTGAATCCCAAGCCAGAGACGCTCCCTGTTCTCTGCCAGATATTAGGAGCACGGGGACCTCCCGATGTCTGCTCATCCCAAAGGCAAGGACATCCCCGCCCTGTCCGAGGCACAGCACTGAGGCAGCAATACCCCCTTCCCCAAGAGATTCCCCTGCCATGGACCCGCTGCCCCCCTGGACAAAATCTGCATCAGACTAGTGGCATCCTGGAGCAGGCTGCTGTTCCCAGACCTGGGGCTCACCAGCCATGGCACACACCTTTCCCCGAAGCAGGACTGAAGTGGGGGCCTCTCCCAAGCCTTAGAGGCCCCTCCAGCCTGGGGGATATTGGGCCATGGGATCAGTGCCAATGCTGGAATGGCTCCGGACAGAAGCTGGCTGTCTTCATGGCCAAGCCGGGGTCCCCCCCAGCCACCTAAGGGCTGCCCCCTGACAGCCTCTGCCCCATGCCTGCCCCATCCCCACCTGGAAAGCAAACAGAGGCTGAGCCTCCCCAGCCTTGTGCTGAAGCAGTAACTAGCCTTGGGCTGCAGTCCCAGATGTAGAAAAAGAAGCCTGGACGCTGTTTTCCCTCTGGGCGGCTGTCCCCACCTTTCCTGCCTCCTTTCTGCATCTGCAGGGACCTGCTGGCCTGGGACTAAGCCTGCTGAGGGGAAGAGAGAGCAGAGTGTGCTGCGCTGAACCATGCAGTCTGGGTTGGGATGCCGGATTCAAGGGCATCCCCGAGCATGATGTGGTGTAAAATGTTCAGTCTTATTCCCTCTTCTGCCCCAGGGAGGCCCTTGGAGAAGATGTGGAGCCAAAAGTGCCTGAGGAGGAGGAGGAGGAGGAAGAGCAGAGGAAGAGCCACAAGCACATTGAGGAGTGCAGGCAGGTGTGGCGGTAGGAGGGGAAGATCCTCTTGGGTCCCTGATATTTGGCTTTACCCTTCTTTTAGCTTTGTACAGTGCTTAGTGTCACACAGCAGCATTTATGTGAGAAGCAGCAGGGACAGGAACTCCTCAGGACTGGGTGGTGGGGGATTTGGGGGCTGGATCCTAGGGGTAGGATTTCCCGTGGATTGTAAGGGCGTAGGAGTGACGCCAAGCATCCAAACCAAAACCCCGCCGTGCCTAACCGCATCTGCACGCACGGGGGAAGTGAGAGAGGGGGGTGCTCTGAGCGTGTTCCTCTTGGCGCTGATGGCCTGCGGGGCTTTCCAGGAGAGGGAGGCCCGCGGGTGCTCATCGATCCTGCCGTAGCAGGAAGACAGAGCTTAGGGCTCCACACAGGCACCTCAGCATGGGGACAGGAGCCAGACCCTGGGCAGGCAGGGTTCCTGCAGCATCCCTCCCTCCAGAACGCAGGTCTTTGGGTGTGAAATGTGTGCCGCTTCCTTCACAGAGGCTGGCCAAGCTGCTCTTTGATGGCACGCAGATGGTGACAAATACCCGGGTGGCCGCTGACTTGAGGGAAACACAGAGGAGGGCAGAGGAGGCAGAGCTGAAGCTGCAGAGGTAAGAGACTGCACCGCGGGTCGGCGCTGCTGGGAAGGATGTTGGTGCAGCTTTCTGAGGACATCCTAATGCTGGTCATCCAGAAACACTTGGCAGTTAGGGCTGTGCTGTTCAGAAGGAAAATCTAGGCACCTCCAGGTCCCACCTGCTGTCACGTCCTGCTCCGAAGAGGGAGACAAGTGACGTAGATTCATAAATCCCCAACGGAGCAGAGATTGGTGAGACAAGTCTCAAAGTGCAGACATAAACATTTCTTCATTTCCCACAGTGTGTTGACTGGATACACAATAACTGACTAAGTGAAGAACAAATTATGGCAAGGGATATGATACGCCTTGCGTCCCTTAATGATAACAAGGGGGAAAAGAGAAGAAGAGAGAGAGAGATGGGAAGAGAGGGAGAGAGATCACCAGTCCAGGTTCCTGCGCTGGTTCTGCCAAGGAGGGTTCAGGGATGCATCCACCTGCTTCACTTCACTTCTTCACTCGCTCATCACCGTTATCCTTGCCCCCCCCCCCATTTATACACGCTTTCCTCGGGTCCTTCCCCCAGATTGATCTACATATCACGTGTCATAGGTGTGGGGAGGGGCAAGGCGCTTCGTGGGGTGCTGTAATTAGCATGATCTCGTTAGTCTTTATTAGCATATTCAGGGATGTCAACTTTAATACACGTTTTGTGGATAATGAAGCAAAGATCGCTCACGGGACAGATGCCCCTTGAAACTGTCACCGAAATCCGGGATAAAAATAACTTCTCGACTCCAATGTGATGCAGATAAGCAGACACTTCTTTACTGACGGCCGGACGTGTAGGGGAGCGCTCTCACCAACAACACGTGCCAGGCACCAGAATCACACACCTTATCTAGAACTTACTCATCCATATTCATTAAGTCTTCATACATAAGCATACAACTTCCAGGAAATCATTCACATATTCTCCTCCTATTTCCGATTCTGCGCAGTAGAGGTTAGAAATGTCTAGAAATGGCTCTGGGTGTAATGGGAGCAGGTGGTCCGTGAGCCGGGGGTCGCCATCTCCCCCTGCCGGAATTACCTTTTGCTTAAGGACACGGTTTTCTTGGCAGGTACCTGCCAGCTGTTACGGTCACTGCCCTCAGTTCCCGTTCATCCTGGACCTTGACAGCTACTTGCATTCTTCTAGTCCTGTACATGTATTATAAATCAGGTTACAAATCACCTCGTGTTTCGTTACCTGGGTTCTAACCGTTCCTACTAAACAGTTGTGACCAGTCCCTTCAGCCTTGGTACGGGGCTGTACAGGGGATTTTAGAGGAGCAGTCAGTTGCTAGATTCAAACTACAATAAATGTAAAATGATTTTTACTAAAATATCCCTTAATTCTATACTTATATTAAAATCAAACACAATTTAATTTCAGTTGATAATAAAATCAGTAACATTTCCCCCCTTTGAAGGTGTTGAAAATCATTTCAATACTTTCACACTTTTTATTCATTTTCATCTTTGAGGCCAAAGTTGCCAGATGATGGTGGTGGCGCGCTGTAGCCTGGTGGCATAGTGGGTACTTCTCTCATCATTCTACGATATATTGCAGCCTATTAGTAAACTGTATGTTACCAACATAATCATCAACAGGACAATTCATAGCAAAAACAGAATTTTGATTAAGGATTTCAGCCAAGAGCTCAAATTCTATCCTAATCCACTAAAAATGTTTCCTAGCCGATCTTCTGACATATCTTCTCGAATGGTTTCTGTTTCTTTTCCGATTTTGCCTCACAGATCTAAATCCTGTTCTACATCCTGTGTAACATTCGGGGTATGAATGCAGCAATGATCCAATCTGTCTTTGCGATATCCACACACTCCATGCTCTTTCAACAGAAGCATGTCTAGTGCCATCCTGTTCTGAAGTGTCATTCTAGAAGTTACCTGTAATTGGATGTTTAATTCTTGAAATCCTTTTCTTGTAACATCGGCCAATTTTTCTCCTTGTCCTGTTAAGTGATAAAGCCATTCTCTATTCCTGTAGGACGCTATTGGGTTCAAACAGACTCTAAAGCCCAGCCAATTTTTTACTCCTGTTGTTGGTTCATTCCAAGCGTCATCATCCGTTTCAGACCTTTTGATTCGTTGTAATTTTAAATTTTCCAGGGATCCCTTGAGTGGTGATTTCTTCCCAATCGGACACAATGTTGGCAGGCCTAAAGTAATTTGTTTCACCTTACCATCTACCGGTAAGTGGGTTGTCCGGGTGCCATCACTTAATGCCCAAACTAAATGCCCTGGGCTCTGAATGGCAGATTTCTTACAACTAGAGGAGTATCCTCTTCTGGGTGTAAAGAGACTAGTCATGGTGAGGTTATTATGAACACCTCGACAATAACAGCCAAACTTTAAAGCAGCTGCCAAATGAGGAATTCTTTGAATTATTAAGTCTGCATTGCTGCAATCATACACCCTTTCACATTTCTACCATGGTACTACATGTCCCTTTCCTTGTCGGGTAGTGCCTTTGTCTACTGTCGGGGGAAGGATTGCAAACACGCCTTTAATCCAGGTACTGTCCCAAGTTTTTAATTTTAATCTACCCGTTTGAACTCTTTTCCTGGTTACTGGATTGTTTTTCAAACATACGTCACATTTTGCAGTTATTAATTTAGCCATGTCTATCATCTTGACAGATAAAACTTGTTTTTGTAAAGAAGTTACTAAAGCTTCTGCTCCCTAATGACATTCTTGAGGTTTGGTTTGCATTCTTTCTTTTATTAACAAAGGTGGAACTACTGCTCGTCTGTGAGGGGTTACTGTTTTGGAGGGAATTAATGCCATTTGAAATATTCGTTCTCTTGCTGTCCGGTCGGCCAAATTACTTCTAGCAATTTCTTTTGTGTTCCTAATTAGGTGTGCTTTACAGTGCATGATTGCTACCTGATTTGGTTTTTGAACTGCTTGTAATAATTGTCAAATGTAATTTTGATGCATAATATTTGATCCCTGAGAGGACAGTAATTTTTTTTTTTTTTTCCACAAAGCTCCATGGACATGTACCACCCCAAGAGCATACTTTGAGTCTGTCCAGGTATTTACTTTCTTCGTTTCCCTTAGTTCTAAGGTTCGAATCAAAGCAATGAGTTCTGATCTCTAAGCTGATGTGGCACTCGTCAGTGCCTTTGCCTCTCTAACTGTGGTGTCTGTTGTTACCGCATGCCCAGCGTATCGAACTCCTTGCTCCATAAAGCTGCTGCCATCTGTGTACAATTCCCAGTCTGGTTGCTCCAAGGGTACATCCTTCAGATCTTCTCGACTGGAATAAACATACTCGATAGCAGCCAAGCAGTCCTGCTCCAGTGGCTCTTCTTCCTGTGTGGAACTTAAAAACACTGCAGGATTTACCAGGTTAGTTGTTTTTAGACTCACACCATCTTGTTCAGCCAGTACTACCTGGTACTTCATCATTCAGCTCAGAGACAGCCAATGTCCCCCCTTCTGTTCTAAACCAGTTATCACCGTCTGTGGGACACAGACTGTTATTGTGCTTCCCAAAGTTAATTTCTGAGCTGCCTGTGTGAGCATCACTGTTGCAGCCACAGCTCGAAGGCAGTTTGGGCACCCTTTGCTCCCCGTGTCCAGTTGTTTAGAGAAGTATCCGACAGGTCGTTTCCAGCTTCCCGTCTTCTGAGTCAGCACACCCAGTGCCAGGCGTTGTCTTTCGTGAGCCAACAGCTCACAGCCTTTGGTGATGTCCAGAAGTCCTAAGGCAGGCGCAGGCATTAAAGCGGTTCAGTTCTGTGACAGCCCGTTGTTGCTGTGGGCCCCATGTCGAAGGAGAGTTCTTCGGGCCTCATGTAGCAGTTTAGCTGTCAGACCATAACTCATGATCCAGAGGCGGCACCACCCTGTCATTCCTAAGAATGCTCTGAGTTCATGAATATTTTCCGGCTCACATGGCTTCTCAGTGTTCTGTTCCTAATTGCCGCTGCCCTTCTGAAATCTCAAAGTCCAAATATATCACAGTCTGACAAGCTATTTGGGCGCTTTTTTTTTTTTTTTTCCCCTTGGCTACCTTGTACCCATTCGGTGCCAGAAAATTAAAAAGATCTATTGTTACCTGTATGTAGGTAAATCTTTTTTTTTTCTGTAGCAATCAGTGTGTCATCCACATATTGTAAAAGCAAATGTCCAGGTGTTGGTTTGTCCTGTTTCCGTGTTTCAAGCTCTTTTGCCAGCTGATTTCCAAAAATTATCGGGCTATTTCTAAATCCTTGGGGTAGTCTTGTCCATGTCAGCTGCATCTTTGTCCTGTTTGTGGATTTTCCCACTCGAAAGCAAACAATTTTCTGTTTTCCTTCTCCAAGGCATACAAAAGAAAGCATCTTTTAAATCCAGCACTGTAAACCACTGATAAGTCTCCTTTAAAGCTGTTAACAGCGTGCAAGGATTTGCTGCTACAGGATATATACCCTTAACTATGTGATTCACTGCTCTGAAGTCTTGCACTAACCTATATTCACCCGACGGTTTTCTGACTGGTAGAATGAGAGTTTTATCCTCAGATTCACACTCCTCCAAGAGTTTATATTTCAAAAATTATCAATCAGTTTCTTTCTTATATCTGGTACCGATTGTTCTATAAAAATCCAAGCCAATTATATCTGAGCTGCCTCAGTTTCTACTTTCAAATCAGTATTTATTCTTTCTGGCAGCTTCTTTTAGTCTTCCCAGAAACGCTGAGGGAGATTCATTCTTATCTTGTCTCACCTCATACAATTTAGACCAGTTCAGAAACCTAGGCATGGCGTGTTTAACTCCATGTAAAACCCATTTCTGATACCGACTCAGTCTTTCTCTGTGCTCCACATTATTTGGATCCCCACTGCGGATCCCCAGACAGAAAGTTCTGCTCTAATATTCCACCTGCTGTCCCACTCAATACAGTCACTTCTGCCTGTGCTTTGCCAGCCTCCAATACCATCTGTTTTTTTCTGTATCATCTAACACATTAGCTAAAATCACCTGTAAATCACTCCAGTCCGGGTTCTGTGTTCTGATGATAGTATCTGCCACTCTGCCTGTTCTCTCCGGATCCTCTCTGTACACTCCTGCTGCCTGCTTCCAAGCCATCGAATCCGTCACTGAAAAGGCACTTTCACATACACCGGCCCATCGTTGCCAGCTCCCTGCCGCAGGGGAGCTATTGTTTGTACCTGCTGCCGAGTTCTTTCGAGATGCAGGGGTATGAATTACAACCTCAGACGGCCCTTCATCCACATCCTCTAGTCCGCTACTCTCAGGTTCCTCTACCTGTTCTCTATATTCTCGCCCCCGATGCCGTTCTCCCTGTGGAGGGGATATATCTAATTCTGGCCCTCCATCCTTTTCAGTAGAAGCAATTCTTTCCTTCAAACAATCTTTTCAAGTTCACATGTTGAACAACACTTTTTCACCTTTTTATCGTCAAAAGTTATAGCCATTACTAAATTATCCCTACTAATCAGCTTACATTCTTTCTGCCAATCCTTCCTTTGTCTTAAATAGGAAAAAAAAAAAAATCAACATACGGCACTTCATTTCCCTTCTCTTCTACAAAACAGCATTAACTGCAGAATGGTATTATAATGCAGTGTCCCATTCACGAGCCATTTTCCCTGATCACCCAGAGTATACAGAGGCCACCAGCGATTACAATATTCAATCATCTGACTTTTCCTCAAATCATCACGTACCTCTCCCCAGTGTGCTAACAAACATCCTAACGGAGAAGTTTTCAGAACTTTGTCATTTGCAGCCAGATTACACATCCTTTTGCTTTTAAACAAATGAGTCAGCGTAGATGCCATGGTTCAGTTACTTTGTTAACACAATATACAATCGATCACTCGCTCAAGCCTATCGCTTCGTCCTTCTCCGGCTGCACCCCGCGCGGGATAACAGAACCGCGGATCCGAACCCCACACCCGCTTCGTGCTCAGTTGCACGTCTCACGCTCACAAACACGCTCACACCTTTCTACAGTTACTACGACAAACAAAGGTATATAACACAATACAACACAATTCTTAATTACCGTACAATATTCAATTGACGAAACAACCAGTACCACAACTGAGTGCATAAAAACTTTTAACTTCCAATTAAATGCACTCCTTCTGAGAACTCTACAGCGTATAGGGTCTCTTGTTTCCAAATCCAGCTGTCCAACCCTGCAATAGCTTTCGCTTGTGTCTTACGGGCAGAGGCCTCGGCTTCCAATACACGAGGATCCTCTAGCCCAACCCTGCGCAGCTTTCGCCGCGTCTGACAGGCAGGCTTGTACAGTGGGACTCTAACCCGCTCCTACTGGTGGGACTCTAACCCACTTATCCCAGTACAAAAGAGAAGTGTCTTACCAAAATCCAGGGGACGTCGCGAAGAGCCGCATGGATCGGGGATCGATGGGTGTCCCCGAGAAATCCTCGGTGCCGGCTGGAACCGATCAGGTCCCCGACTCCTCCGGTCTCTCAGCGAGGTCCCATCTGGGGTGCCAGAAACTGTCCCCGAAATCCGGGATGAAGATAACTTACCGACTCCAATGTGATGCAGATAAGCAGACACTTGTTTATTGACGGCCGGGTGCGCGGGTGCGTGCTCTCACCAACAACGCACACCAGTCACAAGAATTAGACAGTTTCTATATTATTCATTCATACATATTCATTAAGTATTCATACCTAAACACAAGAATTCCTGGAAATCATTATCATACTTCCCTCCTACTTCTGATTCTGCGCACTGAAGCTTAGAAATGTCTAGAAATGAGTCTGGGGTGTGATTTGGGTCGGTGGCCCATGAGTCGGTGGTCGCGATCTCCCCCTGCCGGAATTACCCATTACCCAGTTTCACTGTTCCTTGGCAGAGATCTGTAAACTGTGACAGTTCATTCTCCCCAGTTCTCATTACTCTCAGGTTGTGGTACTTCTGAGGCATTATCCAATGTATTCTAGGTAATAAATTACTTCTGTGTCTAGACATCTCCAACAACTTCAAACAGAATTATTTTCAATTCTAAATCTAATTCCCTAAGCAGTATCTAGGTGTACCTAGTAAATGATTACTGACCAATTCTTCGGCCTTGGTACAGGGCTATACAGAGGAATTCACAGTAGCATTGGTTTCTGGTTAGATGTGCAAAATGCAAGATGTAAACATGTAACCCTACTAAAATATTTCTGTATTCATACTGGAATCAAACATTATTAATTGTAATAATTCTGATTGGTGTCAAATCAGTGACAGGGGGCCAAGGAGGGCAACGGCATCCTGGCTTGTGTCAGCACTGGCGTGGCCAGCAGGGCCAGGGAAGGGATCTGAGCCCTGGGCTCGGCACTGGGGAGGCCGCTCCTCGATTCCTGGGTTCAGTTTTGGGCCCCTCACCCCAAAAAGGCCATTGAATGACTCGAGCGTGGCCAGAGAAGGGCAACGGAGCTGGGGCAGGGTCTGGAGCACAGGTCTGCTGGGGAGCGGCTGGGGGAACTGGGGGGGTTCAGTCTGGAGCAGAGGAGGCTGAGGGGAGACCTCCTGGCCCTCTGCAACTCCCTGCCAGGAGGGGGCAGAGAGGGGGGATGAGTCTCTGGAGCCAAGGCCCCAGCGCCAGGCCCCGAGGGAATGGCCTCAAGCTGCCCAGGGCAGGGTCAGGCTGGCTCTGAGGAAGGATTTCTGTGCAGAAGGGGCTGTTGGGCGTTGGAATGGGCTGCCCAGGGCAGGGGGGAGTCCCCGGGATCCCTGGAGGGGTTGAAGAGTCGGGCTGAGCCAGCGCTGAGGGATCTGGGGGAGTTGGGAACGGTCGAGCACCCTGGCTGAGATGCTGTGCGTAGTGATGTTCACTGAGGTGTACTTCGTGCTCGGCGCCATGTTTGCCCAGTGGCTCTGGGTATGTGACGGCTGCACCGCGCTGTGGTGGGGAGTGGGATGGGGTGGGTGGGGTGAGGGGCTGTGGGGGTGATGTGGCCTGGGAGCTGCTCCCGTCTCACCCAGCTCTTGGTGTCCTGCAGAGTTCAAGGCAGAAGGCAAAGCATGGGACAGCTGACGCCAAGATGGAGAAGAGCAAACAACCGACCCTGCAGAAATGGTGAGTGCTGGGGGAGGCCCCAGATCCTGCCCCAGACCCTCAGCCCGTGCCCTGCCCGCGCTGGGCAGCCCTGCCCGTCCCGCCGGAGGGGCCGCGGTGCAGCAGGTTTACCTCCCTCTCTCCTCCCCTGCAGTGCCAGCGCGACGTTGCCGAGCACAGAGCGCCTCTGCCCGCTACTGTGGTCACCATCGCTGAGCTCCCTCCCGATGAGCAGCTCCAGTTCTGCGGACACCGTCTGCTCCTTCCCGGAGCCCTGCCCCGGTGCCACAGCAGATCTGGCGGCACAAGAGCGCTCAGGACCCGCCCAGACCCCCAAGGATGATCAGGCGCTGGTGGAGAATCTGGGACCAGCCCTGGGCCAGGACCCCCCACTGGAGAGGTCAGCTGGGACCAGTCAAGAGCAGGTCTCTGGGGATGAGGGCGAAGTGGTACAGAGACCCAGGCATGTGGAGCCAGACCCTGACACCCCCGTGACCATGGGCAGCACCATCTGGGCGGCGCCGGGCGGGAGCAGCCCAGCGGAGCCCAGTCCCCAGCAGCGGGTGCCCACGGGCAGGATGCGTGCCTGGGTGGCCCCGGGGCTGTGCAAGGGGGGCCGTGCCCTGCGGGAGTCCTGTGCCCAGCTCTGCAGGCGTGTCAGCGCCTGGTGGAAACGGGACTGGCAGTGCTGCTGCAGGTGCTCCCGCAAGCCCCTGAGGCAAAATTATCCCTGACTGCAGCGGGCAGCCTGGAGAGAGCAGTTGGGGGTGTAGGGCTGGGGAAGTCCCTGCAATGACCCCACCTAAAAAATAAAATAAAATATCTTTCCTCCATCCCTGGTGCCGTGGTTCTTCCACACAGCCCTTGATGCGCGCCCTCCCCCGTCCCTTTGCCAAACCTCCCCTTTGGGTCCCTTGCTGACCCCCCCGCCTCTGCCAGGTCTCCCCCAGGTCCTGGCTCCGAGCTCCCCCGGGCTTGGTCACCTCTGTCCGGCCCCGTGTCCGTAGGCACCGCGACGGGGGACTTTTACTCGGCCCAGAGCTGCTCCTGCCAGAGCAGGCAGGGACTGTGCCTGCCTGCACCCTGCTCCTGCCTCCTGCCCCCTCCAGAGCCCGGGGGCTGCGGGGCACCCACTGCAGGAACAGGGGGACCGCACACGTCGGGTCTTTGCCTCTTTTCACCTGGAACAAGCTTCTCACTCTCAAGCAGATATGCTTCATTAGCAGCGCTGGGGTCGCCCTGGGGATTCTCCACCCGAGGATTAGTCAGGGACGTCGGTTTACTCACACACAGATCAGATATTCATTACATTTCCTACAGGAAAGTTTGCCACAGGGACAGAGAGGCCCTCGAGGAGGAGCTCACTTCACTGTCCCTGAGAGAAGCCGGGAGCTGTCACTGTCACCATCAGGTGTCTCCCAGCTGAGCCTGTGTGAGGAGGAGGAGGGAGAAGCCTGAGCCCAGCACTCCCGAGCGGCCTGAGACTCTCCTTCCTGCCCCGAAGGAGGCGTCAGGCTGTGTCAGTGCCACGGGGGCCCTGGGTCACCCCGGCGGGGTGTCTGTGCGGCTGCAGGGACACCTGCGGGGCAGGCTGGGCAGGAGCTCGGCCCAGCTCACCACACAGGCTCTGCAGGAGGGAAATTCCGCAGCTTTTGGCCCATTTCAGCCAGGGCAGCGGCAGAGCTCGGCGGCGGCGGCCGTGAGGGGAAGGCGCGAGCGCGGGGCTCGGGCCGAGCTGCGGGGGAGCGACGGCCGCGGGGCCCCGTGTCCTCTGCGCCGCCGGGCCGGGCCGCGCCGCCTCCTTTGCCCCCCGCTGCCGGTGCCACTCGTGGCTCCGGGACCAGAGCCAAGGGCTGGAGGCCGGCGCCGGTCCCGAGACTGCGCGTCCCTCGGCGGGGCGGTCAGAGCCGCCCCCGTGGCCACTGCCCTTCTAGAAGGGGCTGAAGGGCCCCTGACACGGACTGGAGAGAGAAAAGGAGCAGCAGAGGAGAGCGCCGGCCCACCCCGTCCCAGCCCCTCATCGCCGCTGATGCCGATGGCCTTCCCCCAGGGCACGCGGTTTCACTTTGGTTGCTCACTCTTATTAGGGCCGAGGGAAGCTGGGGCTGGCTTGGGGAGGGCCAGGGCATCCCTGGGGGGGTGGCAGCTTCCCAGCACCAGGCCCCTCCCACAGAGCCCACCGGTGGCCCCAGCACCCCTCTCTGTCCTCAGCCCCTGGCCTGGCCCTTCTCTCCCGGGGCTGGAAGGTGCCCGGCCCCTCGCTGTGCCCCTCGTGCTGCTGGGCTGGCCTTGCCCCGTGTCCCCATGACCCCCCCATCACCCGGAGCACCCCAGAGCCGGCAGGGCCGGCAGGATCACCCAGGCGGTCGGGAGAAGACAGGGAGAGGGTGCTGGGTCCGGGCTGCCCCACAGCAGCCCCACGCTCCAGCCGGGATCTCCCCCCACAGCCGGAGGAGGCGCCACGAAGGAGAAGGGTGGGAAAGCGGCGTCGGCGGGGACGCGGCTTCTGCGAGGGAGCTCCCCCACGGGACGGGAGACGTGGGTCGAGATGGGAACGTCGGTGCTGCCACCAGCTCGGAGCTCCTCAGGAGCCAGCCCTCCTCCTCCCACAGCAGCGACCTGGAGGAGCTGGCCACGTCCCTCATGGAGTCCCTGGGCGGGACCCGAGTCTGCCGCGACCTCCTGGGAAAACTGAAGGAGGCTCGGGATCGCGGCGCTCCAAGCGCTTCCCAAGACATCCGCAAGGAATACGCCACCTGCCTGGAGTGCCGGCGGTGCCTCACCGGCAGCTGCCCGCACCGCAGCGAGCCCCTGCCAGAGCGGGACCTGCCCACGCTGGCCGCCATCCTCCACAGCGTGGACCTGCTGGTGCACCGGGAGGAGCTCCAGCTGGAGCTGGGCATGGGCTTTGAGCTGGTCCTGGCTGGGGAAACCGTCTACGTCTGGCAGAGAACCCATCGGGTCCCCGAAATCCCCCCGGAGCGATGCTGGGAGGGTGCCGTGTGCCACACCGGGCACGGGAGAGGTGGGGGGAGGTGGCCATCCTGCGGGGCGGGCAGAGGGCCAGGGCTGATGTCAGCCAGGGAAGCCCAGGAGAGCCCCGATGCCGCTGCTCGCACCGCCAAAGCCCCTTCGCTCAGAGACCCCTTTGGATCCCAGGGCCCCCCTCCCTACTCTGGGGGCCCCTGCTGGAGGACAAACGGAGCCCTGGGGTCCCTGCTCACCTCCCCTCTCTTGTAGGGTGGCAAGAGGAAGGTGAACCACAGCCGGGGGAACGGGGTGTGCCCAGGGAACGGGCCCCGGGGTGAGGCAGCGTGAGAAGAGGCTGTGCTGGAGAAATGAAGGGAAGGAGGAAAGTGCTCACCTGGAGAAGCAGCCAGTCATGGGCTCCCCTCTCCCCACTAACACGAGACTGCGGTGGAGAACTCAGAAGTGAAAGACAATTTTTATTGACTGATTCAACCAGTAGTATCCTAAAACATCTCCGAGCTGTCAGTTCTCCAGTGAGGGTCTTGCACACCTGAAGCTGGGGAAGGTGGCTTTTCAGCAGCTGAATGTTGCAGAGAGCTGAGAAAAGAGCCCTTCCCTGCTCCACCCGGCAGGACAGACCCCGGCCGCGATACACAGAAATCCAAACAACATGAAAGGGAGAATGAAGTAGGCCCCAGGGAGCTCTCGCTGTGCCAGAGTCCCCGGCTCCCTGTGAGTCCCCCCCAGGGCTGTCCAGCCACCACCACCTCTGGGTCGGTGACCCCGGGCAGAGGTTGGAGCTGCTGGACACTTCCCTGCCTCTGCCGGAGCCCTGGGGAGGGACAGGCAGGCTCTGCCCCGGGTACAGCCCCAGGGCTCCCTGCAGGGCCTCTGCGGCTTCGGGGCAGCGCTGCCGGGAGTCCCCCGGGCTGGGGGGTCAGTGACCTCCAGAGCCAGGAGCAGAGCAGCGCCCGTGCTGGCGGGGGGGGACAGGCATGGGGGCTGCTCTGTGCCCCGGCCCCCCACCGCTGGGGCTGGTGTGGCCCCAGTTCCTCCATCCCAGGTCCCTGCTTCAGCCTTGGTGCCAACTGTCCCTCCAAGGAGCCTCTGGGGAGCGCTCCCGTGGTGCAGCCCCTTCCCCTTCCCCTGCAGCTCCAAGACCCCAGCAGGGCACCAGTCATGGCCCCCAGAGGAAAAAGGCTCCGAGCCCCCCAGCCTGGCTGCCCCGCAGTAGCCACCAGGCACCTCTGCCAGCCCCGGCGAGGGACGCACAGCCTCGGGATTGACTCCATCCTCCAGCCCCATTTCTCTAGGACTAAAGCCACAAATGGGACCCACAGAGGAGGAATGTAAAAGAGGAGCCCCAGCAGCAGCAGGAGGGAGATCTCCCCCAGAGCTGCTGAGAGGCTGCGGGGAGGAGAAGGCCTTGGGACGGGGGAAGGTTGTGCCACGGGGCTGGGGACATGGGGCAGGCTCCCAAGCTTCATGCTCCCAGCAGCTTCTTGACCATGTAGCCTGGCATGCTGTAGAGGAAGAGCGCGACCATGACGATGAGCAACAGGGCCAGCACCATTTTGATGATGAGCCACTTGTAGCGCGTGCAGATGAGGTATTTGATGGACTTGAGTGGGTTCAGGAACCAGATGAAGGACGTGTCCGGGCGGCTGCAGGGGAAGCAAACACCCATCGTTAATGCTGTAGCCACAGAGGAGGGCGGGATGGTGGGCAGTGGACATGGTGGGCAAAGGGACGTGCAGGATCCCTTCCCGGGGTAAGTCTGCAGAGTGGAGGAGCGCAACCAGGAGAATCAGGAGGGTGGGCCAGGGAAGATGGCATGCTGTGCCAGATGGAGCAATGCGGGTTTGTGAGGGTTCCACTTGAAGCTGGAAGCTGGTGGTGAGGACTGGAGGGGAGCAGGAGGTGGTGGGAGGCCCAGGCAAGGGGATGGAGCCAAGAAGCGAGGCAGAGGAGGAACAGAGTAAGGAAAAAAAAGAGTTGGCTCTGCTCGTGACCCTCGTTCCCCCAGCATGACCCCTCCGCACCTCTCCATGCCTGCCTCCCCCCCACCCCTGGGGAGCACCCCCAGCATCTCCCAGAGCTCAGGTGCCTGCTGGGGACTGGGGTTTCCCACTTACATGGGTTTCTCCAGTGGGTCGGGCTCGTTGCGAGCCAGCCCGGCGGGGGATTTCTCTGCCTCCTCTGCTGTCAGAAGGTGCAGTTCAGCCTCAACTTTCCCCTGCAGGAAGCAGAGTTGTGCTGGGAACTAGGCAATGCTCCCCACCTCAGCCCCCCCAGCCACGGTGACAGAGGGGACCTGAGAGAAGAGAGGCAAGTGCCGGGGAGCAGAGGGTGTCTGCACAGAGTGCAGTCCCCAGGATGCAAAATCCCTCCCTTTTCCCCATCCTTACGGTGACCTCCAGCTCATCGTTCTCATCTCTGGCCACGAACGGCCACCAGCCCTTCACCCGCTTCTGCTTGAAGATGGAGACCATGGGCAGCTCTGCCTCGTTCGTCACCATCTCCAGGCTGCACTGTTTCGACGTCTTGGCTCCTCGGGGGAAGCGGTTCAGGTCCAGCTCGATGGCCCCTGGCAGGAGAAAGGGGAGCACAGATGTTGGCATCCCCAAAATGCTGAGTCCTTGGCTGCAGGTGGGCTGGGTCAGTATCTCCTGCCCTGAAGAGCAACTTTGAACTAGGTCTGGGAACAGCGAAGCTGAAATCTTTGCTGCAGGAGGAGCCTTTGTGCAGCAGAGACAAGGGCTCTCATCCTACCTGCTCTTACCAGTAGCATCTAAAGGGGGGTTGCAGGATGTTGTGGGCTTGAGGAGCAGAGCTGCCCTTCCAGGTCCTGTTCCTATACAGGCTTTATCTCATCCCACACTGCTCCCTACTTGGCCAGCCATGGCTGTCCCGTCACCCCAACTCAACGGGCCCTCCACTCACCGAGGAAATCATCGGCCGAGTGTGGCAGTTAGGGTCTGGCGCTCGGAAGATATCGCGTTGTACGGGAAGATAAAACGTAGGCAGACGGATGTGACGCCATGGACCCAGGGTATAAAAAGCGGTGTTACGCAATAATAAACGCCATTTGCCATCCATCACGTTGATGTCTGTGTGCAGATGGACCGAGCGGCCTGGGGTTGGCCGCCGTGTTGTTTTTCCCTGAGCCAGGTCGTTAAGCATCATTAGGCAACAAATGGTGCCGAAACCCGGGAAGCGGGAAGCGGCTAGCTAGGGAAGACGTCTGGAATTCCACTGCTGTAGGGAGGACGCTCCCAGGACCAACAAGGAGTAGAGAATATAAATTCTCAGGACCAACAAGGAGGGGGAACATCCTTGTGAAGGTCGCCTTGTGAAGGTCGGATTGCAGTTCCCAAGGACCCGCGAGGAAGACGGAAGCTCTCGTGAAGGTCGTATCACAGTTACATAAGCAGTGGGGAATTGAGTGCAAGTCGATTTTACTCGCGCTGGCGCGAGGCTTTTACAGCCCTTGGGTTGTGGGAAAGACTTTAAGTTGTGGGGGAGGGTTAAACTAGCCCTTAAGAAAGCTATGCAGAAGCAGAAAACTGGGAAGGCGGCAAAAAACTGTTTATTGGCCACCCCTAGATTAGGGGTTGGTGCTCAGACTACTAACCTCCCAAGCGATACTGATTATATTGAGCCAAAGGATTCGCAGGAGGGTGGTACACTCCCTCAATCCTCGGACCCCGATCCGCTTACGGAAGGGGAAGGGCGAAAACAAGTAAAATCTCTCCAGGGCGGTTTGATAGAGGAGGCAAGAAAATCCTTCTGGGGCTGTTTGGTAGAGGAGGCAAGGAACGCCGCAGAGATATCAGAATCAATACAAACCTGGGACCGACCACCGCCCTATGTGCCCCAGAATGGCGCCGAAAAAAGAGGGGGAGGGCAAGATAAAAATGGTCCCGAAGAAAAGAATGAGGAAGTGCCAGCAACCACGAGCAAGGCTAGAGGGGAGGGGTGTACGGGTGAGGACTATAGAGCCAGTTATGAGGCTAGAGGGGAGGAGTGTACGGGTGAGGAGCACAGAGCCGGAGAGAATAAAAGGAAAGGTGGGGGAAGTGTTCGGGGAGGGGTGGAGAGCGCAGGCGAGGGGCGGAGAGCATGTACGGGTGAGGAGTACAGAGCCGGAGAGAATAAAAAGAAAGCTGGGGGAAGTGTTTGGGGAGGAGTGGAGAGCCCGGGCGAGGGGCGGAGAGCCAATCTAAGCGGCCACCCGGAGAGACACCTTGATAAAGCAGGGCCCTCCCCTAGCAGGAGGTGGGGCGAGCCTAGAGGAAGGGAGCGGCCCGCCCGTAAGGGGAGTGGAAGGGGAAGGAGTCTGACAAAAAGTTATTGGAGCCCAGAAATGACCTGGCAGTCGAGTTCTGACTTCGGGTCAGACAGTAGCGAGGACGAATGGTTTACAGTCGACTTAAACTTAAAGGAAAAAGGAACGGGAGCAGACAGAACTAAAGGCCAACACCCCCCACCCATCCACTCTAAAGAGAATCCACGAGAAAAGCAAACCCCCCTCACGGACTGGAGAGAAACAAAAATGACATGCGCCGACTTATTCCCACCGGCAGCACTAGCATTCCCGGTCCGGGTGACAGACGGGGGACAGAGGGTTTACTCGCCCATAAACCCTAAAGACATACAGGCGATTGGTAAAGCAACTGCCGATAAAGGTCTCAATTCCGCCTTAGTCTCCACCCTTATTGATGGTGTTTTTGGGGGAGACGACATGCTCCCATCTGACATAATACAAACTTGTAGATTAATCTTTGATGGAACAGGGATGATTGTTTTTAAACAAGAATGGGAGGATATTTGTGGAAGATTATTGGTTCAAGTAGTGGGGGCAGACCATCCCTTGCATGGATCTAGCTTGCAACATCTGATGGGTACAGATCCAGCGATAATTACCCCTCAAGCGCAAGCTCAAGGCCTACGAGCCCAGAAAATTATGGCAACTACTCGTGCGGCCAGAGACGCCATTTGCATAGCTTGTAGGGTCGTTGCAAAGCCGTCCTCTTGGTCTACTATGAAACAAAATGAAAGTGAGAGCTTTACACAGTTCATAGACCGCCTCCAGGCAGCGATCGACTCTTCAACATTACCTGCAGAGGCAAAAGGCCCAGCTGTAACAGAATGCATACGTCAACAATGCAATTCAGCGACCAAAGAAATTTTCCAACCCTGGATGGAGCAAAGCACTCCTGAACCCACTCCCCCCTCGAGAAGAGACCCATTTTATGGCTCAACTTATTATAGCTCAACCTGCGATACAGCCCCAACTGCAACCATCATTCAATACATGGACAATATCTTGATCGCCGCGCCGTCAGAAAATCAGGTGGACCACTTGGTGTCAACAATTTCCGAAACCCTGAAAGCAAACGGGTTCGAAATTGTGAGTGCAAAAATTAAGAAAGGACCATGTGTAAGCTTTTTAGGAGTAGGAATTGCAGGTTCTTATATAACCCCTCCTCAGGTAAAAATCCGTCGACACATTGAAACACTTTATGATATGCAACAGCTAGTAGGGTCTTTACAATGGCTCCGCAATATCGTCCTAATTCCCCCTGAAATCCTGGCCCCCCTGTATGATCTTCTAAAAGGAAAAAAACCATGGGAGAAAAAAGCTCTGACGACGGAAGCAATGAGCTCTCTCGATTTCATCGAACAACAGGTATCGTCAAGCACGCTCGCCAGATGGGACCCCAATGAACCACTTGATCTGTACGTACATTTCATGTCAGGAGGAGGAGTAGGAGCACTAGCTCAGGGCTCCCCTGAAGAAGCCCAACCAATACAATGGATAGCCCTGGGAAAACCATCACGTGCTTTCTCTCCAGGGGTCGAGTGCATTGGCAATCTCATCATGAAAGGCAGAAAACTCGCCCTAAGACACTTGGGCATTGAGCCTGCCAGGATATATCTCCCGTAAGCAGCTCTCAACGCAGTCAGTGATGACATCAGAGTATTTAGCTATAGCCCTGACTGGATTTGGTGGAGAAATCCGGTACGCCACAAAACCTCCCTGGACTCAAATGTTGGCGGTTGTACACGTTGACCCCCCATCTAAGGTCATGGACCGACCTCAGGAAGGACCAACAGTCTTTACAGATGCATCTTCAACGACATCGACTGCCGTAGCAGTGTGGCAATCAGGAGACGAATGGCACCGTATCAAAACAGCCGATTATGAGCTTTCAGTTCAACAGCTGGAAGCAGCAGCTATAGTACTAGCATGCGGGCTGTTCCCGATGGAACATCTCAATATAGTGACTGACTCCATGTTTGCAGCTAAACTTTGCCTAGCCATGTCAGGCCCTGGCGTGACAACATCCACAGCAGCGCTAATGCTCAAAGAGGCACTCTCCGCCAGGAAAGGCACCTTTTCAGTTCTCCATGTCAACAGTCAAAGTCCTGTTAAAAGGTACTTCCAAATTGGTGATGATAAAGCTGACACTGCTGCAAAAGAATTACGGACGCTAAGGGAGGCCCGTCAACTACATGAATCTCTGAAATCGAAATTAGAAATATTAGCAAAGGCAGAAGGCTTTACCAATGCCATTCCATCAGAAGACCAAGTACGCCTTTTGGCAAACGCCCTGCTAATGTTCAACCAATTCCCCAGAGAAGAGGCGCATAGCCCCGCCCAAAAATACTGGACCACTCGAGCATTAGAAGAAGGTCCACCGGCCACAATCAGAAATGAACTGGGAAAATGGGAACAGGGGTGGAGGCTAGTTTTAACAGGACGGGAGTATTCTGCAGTTAAAAAGGTGAAATTAAATGGTGCCCTCTTAAACCCGACCTCTAGGATGAAACTAATGAGAACTATAAGTTTTTATTCACAGGACCTAACCATCAGGCACCCCCGTAACCCGTATGCTCCTGTGGCAAGAGAGGAGAGTGAGTTGGAGAATACCCTGACTACAACGGATAGCTCTGCTTCACCAGAACCCGAGCATCAGCTGAGATGCCCCCGCAAAGGGCTGCTGTGGTGTTTTTGTGTAATTTTGCTGCTGCGATGTTTCTGTTTGATTTTGCTTTTAGGGTTCATAGTATCTTGTGGCTCGTATGAACACCAGCCATGGGAATGGGTATTAACGAGATGGGATCAAGAGATGCTGCAAACAATCATCACTTCGGGGCCTCCTAGCTTTCAGGTAAAACTCTGTAACTTAGCCCCAGTAGAGTCCTGTTTACACACGTCGAGCTATTACATGTGTCCCGGCTCTAACCCCGGCAGGCCTTACTGTAACGCCCCCAATCAGTATTACTGTTCCCACTGGGGATGTGAGACAATTGCCTCAGATTGGGCACCAGGGGCAGGACCAGACAAATATTTGAAAGAACAACCAGGACCTTACGGGTGTGTCATTCCTCCAAAAGACCCCTTAAGACCAGGGCTAGCAGCAACCCATGGGAAAATCAAGAATTGTTGTCTGTACCTTAGGCTCAGTGTCACCAATGAGGATGATCCGAGATGGATGATTGGGAAAACTCGGGGCGTCAGACACTATGAATCTAGTACAGACAGGGGGAGCTTGTTTTCTATTAGAAAACGGGAAATACAAAGCAGCACAGCAATCGCCCCCAATGTCATAGCCAAAAGTGACAATGACGTCGAGCAAGGAAGAGAAAGCTTGCCATTATCCACCCCTATCTTGACTACCCCCCTAGTAGCTAAGCAGATAACCCCTCCAAGCAAACCCAAGGTGGGCCCTTACCGCTTACCTGATAAGCCGTTCCTTAATGTACTGAATGCTACCTTTTGGTCATTGAACCAATCAGATCCAGACCTCACGAGCTCCTGCTGGCTGTGCTGCAATATGAACCCGCCCTTTTATGAGGGCGTCGCCCTCAATGCCTCCTTTTACAATTCGCCAGACAATAATCCAACTCAATGCAGGTGGGACACACCACGGAGAGGGATCACCCTGAACCAGGTCAAAGGCCAGGGCGTATGTCTGGGCAATACCGCTTTGGCAAACCGGGGTAGTTTTGTTTGTGCGAACACTGTTAGGGTCAATAGAGCCTACAAATGGGCAATCCCGCCTACATCCGCAAAGTGGGTCTGCCACAAGTCAGGAGTAACCCCCTGTGTGTCCCTTATTCTTTTTGATAATTCTGCCAACTTTTGTGTCCAAGTTATAGTTGTTCCTAAGGTCCTATATCACCCAGAGGAAGACCTATATCACTATTTCAAAGAACCTCACTGGACTGATAAAAGAGCGGTACTAACAGGCATCACCATTGCAACGCTGCTCGGGCTAAGAGCGGTCGGCACAGCCACGGGAGTTTTGGCCCTCGCAACCCAGCGCCAGGGATTATCCCAGCTACAAATGACCATAGATGAGGACCTGCAAAGAATTGAAAAAACTATCTCCTTTTTGGAAAAAGTCTCTTTCCTTTTGAAGGTCGTTTTGCAGAATAGGCAAGGGTTAAAGCTTCTACTGTTGTATCAAAGAGGTTTTTGTACCACATTAGGGGAAGAATGTTGTTTTTATGCAGCCCACACAGGAATCGTACAGGACACCATGGCTGAATTGAGAGATCGGCTAGCCCAAAGGGAAAGAGAAGCCCTACAAGAATGGTTTGGCTCTTGGTTCAGTCTCCATGGCTAACCATCCTTTTTTCCACTCTGATCGGCCCACTCACCATAATACTGCTGGTACTAATTTTTGGGCCTTGCATATTGAATAAGTCAGTGTCGTTTGTGAAAAGCTGCTTAGAAAAGGTTAACATTCTGTTTATCGATCTCTTTAGAGCAAATGCTCTAAAGCACGCTCACTCAGCACTCAATATATTACCTCCTTAGTCTGTCATTTTAAGTCTGATAGTCTAAGTATTATCTATAGCCTTAATGTTTTATATGCATGCTTTATTTTTATATTTACCAGCGTTAAGAACAAAGAACTCTAAATATTTTACCTTTAGAAACTCCCTTGGTCTTCCCCCAGAGTGCTGGCCAGACTCTGGGTAGAACCCAACAGGAGATTTAGAATCAGATGTTCCCGCTTAAAGGAACTTGCCAGTCATTTTGGCCTGTTGATTTCAGAGCAGGGCCTGCTTGCAGCGATGTTGGATGCCTCTCCTACGGATGGACGCATCACGTAGGGTTTCCGGTTTGTGAGGAAGGGCACTCTGATTCTCGCTGCACCCAGGGTTCCCTAGTGATTGCGGGTCTGAATGTTAGCATTCTTATTGACTAAGTGCACTATTTTATATTTTAATCACAAATAATACATTTAGTTTACCTTTTTATCAATGATTGCAGCTGCTATATAATTCCAGCCTTTATGAAACATTCTTTAGGTACGCTGTGTTTTTTAAGGTTTATCTAATTCCTAATCAATATAACTTTCCAATAAATTTGACAGGTATTGTCATATCATTAAAATAGCATGGGAGGGGGGGGAAATGTGGGAGTTAGGGTCTGGCGCTCGGAAGATATCGCGTTGTATGGGAAGATAAAACGTAGGCAGACGGATGTGACGCCATGGACCCAGGGTATAAAAAGCGGTGTTACGCAATAATAAACGCCATTTGCCATCCATCACATTGATGTCTGTGTGCAGATGGACCGAGCGGCCTGGGGTTGGCCGCCGTGTTGTTTTTCCCTGAGCCAGGTCGTTAAGCATCATTAGGCAAGAGACGAGAAGTGGTCAGCATCCCAGACCTGCAGGGTGAGACGAGCTGGGATCTTGTACTCCGTCTCATCCCAGGAGAACATGGACTCCTTCTTGGAGATGACGATCCTCTCCTCGGCCATCAGGTAGTCGAAGGGGAAGATGTAGCGCCAGTTGAAGTTGCCTTCACCGGTGAGCGAGTGGTAATGGAGCCCCTCGCAGGGGGGAGAACGTGGCGCAGGGATGGCTGCCGGTTGTCACAAAGGGGATCCCAGCCGCCCTGTGACGTCACAAAGGGGATCCCAGCCGCCCTGTGACGTCACAAAGGGGATTCCAGCCACCTTGTGATGTCACAAAGGGGATTCCAGCTGCCTTGTGATGTCACAAAGGGTGCTCCAGCCACCCTGTGAGGTCAAAAGCGGGGGAGGCTCCAGCCACCCAATATAAAAGGCCGCAGCCGCCCTGGGCCCACAGCCATGGAGTGTTCCAACAGCCTCACCTCGGCAGACATCTTCCCACTGTTCATGCTCCTCCTGCCGCCCCTCCTGTTCGTCGGCGTGTTGATGGTCGAGTGGCTCTGGGTATGTGACGGCTGCACTGTGCTGTGCCGGGGGGTGGGATGGCATGGGGAGGTGTTGGGGGGCTGTGGGGCTGATGTGGTGTGGGGGGGTTGGGGATGCTGTGGGGAGTTGTGGGGTGTATGGTGTGGGTCTGGGAGCTGCCTCTGTCTCACTCAGCTCTTGGTGTCCTGCAGAGCTCAAGGCAGAAGGCAAAGCAAGGGACAACGGTGAAAGCAAGGATGGAGAAGAGTGAATTCAACCTGGAAACATGGTGAGTGCTGGGGGAGGCCCCCAGATCCTGCCCCAGACCCTCAGCCCGTGCCCTGCCCGCGCTGGGCAGCCCTGCCCGTCCCGCCGGAGGGGCCGCGGTGCAGCAGGTTCACCTCCCTCTCTCCTCCCCTGCAGTGCCAGCGCGACGTTGCCGAGCACAGAGCGCCTCTGCCCGCTACTGTGGTCACCATCGCTGAGCTCCCTCCCGATGAGCAGCTCCAGTTCTGCGGACACCGTCTGCTCCTTCCCGGAGCCCTGCCCCGGTGCCACGGCAGATCTGGCGGCACAAGAGCGCTCAGGACCCGCCCAGACCCCCAAGGATGATCAGGTGCTGGTGGAGAATCTCGGACCAGCCCTGGGCCAGGACCCCCCACTGGAGAGGTCAGCAGGGAGCAGTCAAGAGCAGGTCTCTGGGGATGAGGGCGAAGTAGCACAGAGACCCAGGGATGTGGAGCCAGACCCTGACAGTCACCAGGAGCACGTGTGGACGCTCTTTGCCAGAATGTGCATTGAGGACAATGGAGTGGAGCTTCCTGCGCCAGACACGGACACCGAGAGGATTCCAAACACGGGATCCTTGGAAATGGGCTGGAGCAGCTCCATGATGTCGGGCAGCAGCACCCCCGTGACCATGGGCAGCACCATCTGGGCGGCGCCGGGCGGGAGCAGCCCAGCGGAGCCCAGTCCCCAGCAGCGGGTGCCCACGGGCAGGATGCGTGCCTGGGCGGCCCGGGGGCTGTGCAAGTGGGGCCGTGCCCTGCGGGAGTCCCGTGCCCAGCTCTGCAGGCGTGTCAGCGCCTGGTGGAAACGGGACTGGCAGTGCTGCTGCAGGTGCTCCCGCAAGCCTCTGAGGCAAAACTATCCCTGACTGCAGCGGGCAGCCTGGAGAGAGCAGTTGGGGGTGTAGGGCTGGGGAAGTCCCTGCAATGACCCCACCTGAAAAATAAAATATCTTTTCTCCATCCCTGGTGCCGTGGTTCTTCCACACAGCCCTTGATGCGCGCCCTCCCCCGTACCCTTTGCCAAACCTCCCCTTTGGGTCCCTTGCTGACCCCCCCGCCTCTGCCGGGTCTCCCCCAGATCCTGGCTCCGAGCTCCCCCGGGCTTGGTCACCTCTGTCCGGCCCCGCGTCCGTAGGCACCGCGACGGGGGCGTTTGCTTGGCCCAGAGCTGCTCCTGCCAGAGCAGGCAGGGACTGTGCCTGCCTGCACCCTGCTCCTGCCTCCTGCCCCCTCCAGAGCCCGGGGGCTGCGGGGCACCCACTGCAGGAACAGGGGGACCGCACACGTCGGGTCTTTGCCTCTTTTCACCTGGAACACATTCGCTCAACAGTAAAGGTCTTTACTGTCAGGCAGGAATTCTTCCTGGCAGCGCTGGGCGCACTCGCTGTTACCGTCAGTTTGGCCTCCCAAGAACCGCCGAAGGCTCAGCTGGAAGCTGTAGAAGGCAGGCAGGCTGTGCTGCAGCGCTGGGTGCTGGGGGGATCGTTCCACCCAAGGGCCGTGCCGAAAGACAAGGGCACGCTTCTCCTGTCACAGCAAAGCAGCGAATATTCCTGTCCTTTCCGACACGTACACACCGATTCCCAGAGAACCGACTGCCCGTGCCAGTGCGTTGTTTGGGGGAGAGTCCCTGCGGGGCTTCCCCAGGTGTCTGCTGGTTTCTCTGCCCTCCCTGGGATGGACCCGTCAGAGCTGCAAACATGAGGTCCTTGGGCACAATCCCCTGCGAGGCCCCTCACAGCTCTGAGCCCCAACTGCGGGCAGGCAGGAGGCAGCAGCTCCCCCCTTTTCCTGAGACTTTGCACTCACAAATCCCAGCTCTCAGGACTCCAAACCCAAACCACCTTTTGGCAGAAAAAGAGCCGCCGTGGCTGTGGCAGAAGAGTCAGAGGTCCCTCGGCCGGAGCTGATCCGGCCGTTCCCTGAGCCAGCGCTAATCAGCACGTGCAAGTATGGAAGCGCAGGCTGTGGCAGGTGTCCCCCCCAGTGAAGATCGGGCTCCATGGCCGCTGGAGCGGAGCAGCTCCTGATTGCCTTTGCTCTCGGGGCTTCCCGGCAGTTGGGGCCTTTGGCCAACGGGAGCCGCTACGGGGCACAGGTCAGATTGGGGCTGGGTGTCAATGGAGCCCTGGGGCAGCCATTTTGAGCTCCTCCCCTCGGGCAGCCATTTTGAGCTCCTCCCCTGGAGCAGCTCGCTGCCGTCGGTCGAGGACTCTCCCCTGGGGTCAGGACGCTGCCCAGGGAAACTCCTCCAGGTGATCTGGGTCGGGGCGCTGCCCTGAGCAGGTCCTTAAGGTACCGAGCTCTCACTTGTTATGTGAGTGACAGAGAGTTTTGGGTTCACAGACTCATTTCAGTCGGAAAAGCCCTTGAAAATAATCTAATCCAACCTGGGCAGCCCATTCCAACGCCCAACAGCCCCTTCTGCACAGAAATCCTTCCTCAGAGCCAGCCTGACCCTGCCCTGGGCAGCTTGAGGCCATTCCCTCGGGGCCTGGCGCTGGCGCCTTGGCTCCAGAGACTCATCCCCCCTCTCTGCCCCCTCCTGGCAGGGAGTTGCAGAGGGCCAGGAGGTCTCCCCTCAGCCTCCTCTGCTCCAGACTGAACCCCCCCAGTTCCCCCAGCCGCTCCCCAGCAGACCTGTGCTCCAGACCCTGCCCCAGCTCCGTTGCCCTTCTCTGGCCACGCTCGAGTCATTCAATGGCCTTTTTGGGGTGAGGGGCCCAAAACTGAACCCAGGAATCGAGGGGCGGCCTCCCCAGTGCCGAGCCCAGGGCTCAGATCCCTTCCCTGGCCCTGCTGGCCACGCCAGTGCTGACACAAGCCAGGATGCCGTTGCCCTCCTTGGCCCCCTGGGCACACTCTGGCTCATTCTCACCCCCCCCAGTCCCTCTCTGACCGGCAGCTCTCCAGCCACTCCTCCCCAGGCCTGTAGCCCTGCCGGGGGTTGTTGTGGCCCAAGGGCAGCCCCCGGCATTTGCCCTCAGTGAAACTCCCCCAGTGGGGCTCAGCCCCTCGCTCAGCCTGTCCAGGTCTCTCTGCAGCCTCCCTACCCTCGAGCAGACCAACACTCCCACCCAACTGGGTGTCATCTGCAAACTGACTGCGGGGGCACTCGATCCCCTCGTCCAGATCCTCAATAAAGACGTTAAACAGGAGCAGCCCCAAAACCCAGCCCTAGGGTCACTCTTCGTGACCGGCCGCCAACTGGATTTAACTCTGTTCCCCACAGCTCCTTGGGCCCGGCCGTCCAGACAGTTTTTCACCCACTGAAGCTGTGCCCATCCAAGCCGTGAGCAGCCAGTTTCGCCAGGAGAATGCTGTGGGAAACGCTGTCTAAGGCCTTCCTGAAGTCAAGGTAACAACATCCACAGCCTGTCCCTCACCCAATCAGCAGTTCGCCCTGTTGTAGAAGGAGATCAGGTTTGCCAGGCAGGACCTGCCTTTCATAACCCCGTGCTGACTGGGCCTGACCCCCTGGCTGTCCATTGTATGACTTTTCACAGCCCCGGATGACCTGCTCCATGACCTTCCCTGGCACCGAGGGCAGACTGACAGGTCTGTAGTTTCCTGGATCCTCCTTTCTGCCTCTCTTGCAGATGGGCGTCGCATTTGCCACCCGCCAGTCCAGTGGGAGCTCCCCAGTCAGCCCTGAGTCCAGGTAAATCCTGGGCAGCGGCTTGGCGAGCACATCTGCCAGCTCCCGCAGCACCCTTGGGTGTCACCCCTCCGCTCCCACAGCCGTGTGTGCATCCAGGCGGTGCAGCAGGTCTCTGACCACCTCCTCTGCAACTGGGCTGCCCCCAGTCTGCTCCCCCTCCCCATCTCCCAGCTCCTGAGGCTGGGTGTCCAGGGAACGGCCAGTTCCACTGCTACAGACTGAGCAAAGTAGGCCTTGAGCACCTCAGCCTTTTCCTCATCCTTTGTGACTCTCTTTCCCTCTGCATCCAATAAAGGAGGGAGATTTTCCCTAATCCTCCTTTCGTATTTAATGAATGTACAGAAATATTTTTTACTGTGTTTAACGGCTATAGTCAGGTTGAGCTCTAGTTGTGCTTTGGCTCTCCTAATGTTCTGCCTGCAGAGCTTCACTACATCTTTAAAGTCTTCATGAGAGATCACTGTCACCTCTGTCCGGCCCCGCGTCCGTAGGCACTGCGACGGGGACGTTTTCTTGGCCCAGAGCTGCTCCTGCCAGAGCAGGCAGGGACTGTGCCTGCCTGCACCCTGCTCCTGCCTCCTGCCCCCTCCAGAGCCCGGGGGCTGCGGGGCACCCACTGCAGGAACAGGGGGACTGCACACGTCGGGTCTTTGCCTCTTTTCACCTGGAACAAGCTTCTCACTCTCAAGCAGATATGCTTCATTAGCAGCGCTGGGGTCGCCCTGGGGATTCTCCACCCGAGGATTAGTCAGGGACGTCGGTTTACTCACACACAGATCAGATATTCATTACATTTCCTACAGGAAAGTTTGCCACAGGGACAGAGAGGCCCTCGAGGAGGAGCTCACTTCACTGTCCCTGAGAGAAGCCGGGAGCTGTCACTGTCACCATCAGGTGTCTCCCAGCTGAGCCTGTGTGAGGAGGAGGAGGGAGAAGCCTGAGCCCAGCACTCCCGAGCGGCCTGAGACTCTCCTTCCTGCCCCGAAGGAGGCGTCAGGCTGTGTCAGTGCCACGGGGGCCCTGGGTCACCCCGGCGGGGTGTCTGTGCGGCTGCAGGGACACCTGCGGGGCAGGCTGGGCAGGAGCTCGGCCCAGCTCACCACACAGGCTCTGCAGGAGGGAAATTCCGCAGCTTTTGGCCCATTTCAGCCAGGGCAGCGGCAGAGCTCGGCGGCGGCGGCCGTGAGGGGAAGGCGCGAGCGCGGGGCTCGGGCCGAGCTGCGGGGGAGCGACGGCCGCGGGGCCCCGTGTCCTCTGCGCCGCCGGGCCGGGCCGCGCCGCCTCCTTTGCCCCCCGCTGCCGGTGCCACTCGTGGCTCCGGGACCAGAGCCAAGGGCTGGAGGCCGGCGCCGGTCCCGAGACTGCGCGTCCCTCGGCGGGGCGGTCAGAGCCGCCCCCGTGGCCACTGCCCTTCTAGAAGGGGCTGAAGGGCCCCTGACACGGACTGGAGAGAGAAAAGGAGCAGCAGAGGAGAGCGCCGGCCCACCCCGTCCCAGCCCCTCATCGCCGCTGATGCCGATGGCCTTCCCCCAGGGCACGTGGTTTCACTTTGGTTGCTCACTCTTATTAGGGCCGAGGGAAGCTGGGGCTGGCTTGGGGAGGGCCAGGGCATCCCTGGGGGGGTGGCAGCTTCCCAGCACCAGGCCCCTCCCACAGAGCCCACCGGTGGCCCCAGCACCCCTCTCTGTCCTCAGCCCCTGGCCTGGCCCTTCTCTCCCGGGGCTGGAAGGTGCCCGGCCCCTCGCTGTGCCCCTCGTGCTGCTGGGCTGGCCTTGCCCCGTGTCCCCATGACCCCCCCATCACCCGGAGCACCCCAGAGCCGGCAGGGCCGGCAGGATCACCCAGGCGGTCGGGAGAAGACAGGGAGAGGGTGCTGGGTCCGGGCTGCCCCACAGCAGCCCCACGCTCCAGCCGGGATCTCCCCCCACAGCCGGAGGAGGCGCCACGAAGGAGAAGGGTGGGAAAGCGGCGTCGGCGGGGACGCGGCTTCTGCGAGGGAGCTCCCCCACGGGACGGGAGACGTGGGTCGAGATGGGAACGTCGGTGCTGCCACCAGCTCGGAGCTCCTCAGGAGCCAGCCCTCCTCCTCCCACAGCAGCGACCTGGAGGAGCTGGCCACGTCCCTCATGGAGTCCCTGGGCGGGACCCGAGTCTGCCGCGACCTCCTGGGAAAACTGAAGGAGGCTCGGGATCGCGGCGCTCCAAGCGCTTCCCAAGACATCCGCAAGGAATACGCCACCTGCCTGGAGTGCCGGCGGTGCCTCACCGGCAGCTGCCCGCACCGCAGCGAGCCCCTGCCAGAGCGGGACCTGCCCACGCTGGCCGCCATCCTCCACAGCGTGGACCTGCTGGTGCACCGGGAGGAGCTCCAGCTGGAGCTGGGCATGGGCTTTGAGCTGGTCCTGGCTGGGGAAACCGTCTACGTCTGGCAGAGAACCCATCGGGTCCCCGAAATCCCCCCGGAGCGATGCTGGGAGGGTGCCGTGTGCCACACCGGGCACGGGAGAGGTGGGGGGAGGTGGCCATCCTGCGGGGCGGGCAGAGGGCCAGGGCTGATGTCAGCCAGGGAAGCCCAGGAGAGCCCCGATGCCGCTGCTCGCACCGCCAAAGCCCCTTCGCTCAGAGACCCCTTTGGATCCCAGGGCCCCCCTCCCTACTCTGGGGGCCCCTGCTGGAGGACAAACGGAGCCCTGGGGTCCCTGCTCACCTCCCCTCTCTTGTAGGGTGGCAAGAGGAAGGTGAACCACAGCCGGGGGAACGGGGTGTGCCCAGGGAACGGGCCCCGGGGTGAGGCAGCGTGAGAAGAGGCTGTGCTGGAGAAATGAAGGGAAGGAGGAAAGTGCTCACCTGGAGAAGCAGCCAGTCATGGGCTCCCCTCTCCCCACTAACACGAGACTGCGGTGGAGAACTCAGAAGTGAAAGACAATTTTTATTGACTGATTCAACCAGTAGTATCCTAAAACATCTCCGAGCTGTCAGTTCTCCAGTGAGGGTCTTGCACACCTGAAGCTGGGGAAGGTGGCTTTTCAGCAGCTGAATGTTGCAGAGAGCTGAGAAAAGAGCCCTTCCCTGCTCCACCCGGCAGGACAGACCCCGGCCGCGATACACAGAAATCCAAACAACATGAAAGGGAGAATGAAGTAGGCCCCAGGGAGCTCTCGCTGTGCCAGAGTCCCCGGCTCCCTGTGAGTCCCCCCCAGGGCTGTCCAGCCACCACCACCTCTGGGTCGGTGACCCCGGGCAGAGGTTGGAGCTGCTGGACACTTCCCTGCCTCTGCCGGAGCCCTGGGGAGGGACAGGCAGGCTCTGCCCCGGGTACAGCCCCAGGGCTCCCTGCAGGGCCTCTGCGGCTTCGGGGCAGCGCTGCCGGGAGTCCCCCAGGCTGGGGGGTCAGTGACCTCCAGAGCCAGGAGCAGAGCAGCGCCCGTGCTGGCGGGGGGGGACAGGCATGGGGGCTGCTCTGTGCCCCGGCCCCCCACCGCTGGGGCTGGTGTGGCCCCAGTTCCTCCATCCCAGGTCCCTGCTTCAGCCTTGGTGCCAACTGTCCCTCCAAGGAGCCTCTGGGGAGCGCTCCCGTGGTGCAGCCCCTTCCCCTTCCCCTGCAGCTCCAAGACCCCAGCAGGGCACCAGTCATGGCCCCCAGAGGAAAAAGGCTCCGAGCCCCCCAGCCTGGCTGCCCCGCAGTAGCCACCAGGCACCTCTGCCAGCCCCGGCGAGGGACGCACAGCCTCGGGATTGACTCCATCCTCCAGCCCCATTTCTCTAGGACTAAAGCCACAAATGGGACCCACAGAGGAGGAATGTAAAAGAGGAGCCCCAGCAGCAGCAGGAGGGAGATCTCCCCCAGAGCTGCTGAGAGGCTGCGGGGAGGAGAAGGCCTTGGGACGGGGGAAGGTTGTGCCACGGGGCTGGGGACATGGGGCAGGCTCCCAAGCTTCATGCTCCCAGCAGCTTCTTGACCATGTAGCCTGGCATGCTGTAGAGGAAGAGCGCGACCATGACGATGAGCAACAGGGCCAGCACCATTTTGATGATGAGCCACTTGTAGCGCGTGCAGATGAGGTATTTGATGGACTTGAGTGGGTTCAGGAACCAGATGAAGGACGTGTCCGGGCGGCTGCAGGGGAAGCAAACACCCATCGTTAATGCTGTAGCCACAGAGGAGGGCGGGATGGTGGGCAGTGGACATGGTGGGCAAAGGGACGTGCAGGATCCCTTCCCGGGGTAAGTCTGCAGAGTGGAGGAGCGCAACCAGGAGAATCAGGAGGGTGGGCCAGGGAAGATGGCATGCTGTGCCAGATGGAGCAATGCGGGTTTGTGAGGGTTCCACTTGAAGCTGGAAGCTGGTGGTGAGGACTGGAGGGGAGCAGGAGGTGGTGGGAGGCCCAGGCAAGGGGATGGAGCCAAGAAGCGAGGCAGAGGAGGAACAGAGTAAGGAAAAAAAAGAGTTGGCTCTGCTCGTGACCCTCGTTCCCCCAGCATGACCCCTCCGCACCTCTCCATGCCTGCCTCCCCCCCACCCCTGGGGAGCACCCCCAGCATCTCCCAGAGCTCAGGTGCCTGCTGGGGACTGGGGTTTCCCACTTACTTGGGTTTCTCCAGTGGGTCGGGCTCGTTGCGAGCCAGCCCGGCGGGGGATTTCTCTGCCTCCTCTGCTGTCAGAAGGTGCAGTTCAGCCTCAACTTTCCCCTGCAGGAAGCAGAGTTGTGCTGGGAACTAGGCAATGCTCCCCACCTCAGCCCCCCCAGCCACGGTGACAGAGGGGACCTGAGAGAAGAGAGGCAAGTGCTGGGGAGCAGAGGGTGTCTGCACAGAGTGCAGTCCCCAGGATGCAAAATCCCTCCCTTTTCCCCATCCTTACGGTGACCTCCAGCTCATCGTTCTCATCTCTGGCCACGAACGGCCACCAGCCCTTCACCCGCTTCTGCTTGAAGATGGAGACCATGGGCAGCTCTGCCTCGTTCGTCACCATCTCCAGGCTGCACTGTTTCGACGTCTTGGCTCCTCGGGGGAAGCGGTTCAGGTCCAGCTCGATGGCCCCTGGCAGGAGAAAGGGGAGCACAGATGTTGGCATCCCCAAAATGCTGAGTCCTTGGCTGCAGGTGGGCTGGGTCAGTATCTCCTGCCCTGAAGAGCAACTTTGAACTAGGTCTGGGAACAGCGAAGCTGAGATCTTTGCTGCAGGAGGAGCCTTTGTGCAGCAGAGACAAGGGCTCTCATCCTACCTGCTCTTACCAGTAGCATCTAAAGGGGGGTTGCAGGATGTTGTGGGCTTGAGGAGCAGAGCTGCCCTTCCAGGTCCTGTTCCTATACAGGCTTTATCTCATCCCACACTGCTCCCTACTTGGCCAGCCATGGCTGTCCCGTCACCCCAACTCAACGGGCCCTCCACTCACCGAGGAAATCATCGGCCGAGTGTGGCAGTTAGGGTCTGGCGCTCGGAAGATATCGCGTTGTACGGGAAGATAAAACGTAGGCAGACGGATGTGACGCCATGGACCCAGGGTATAAAAAGCGGTGTTACGCAATAATAAACGCCATTTGCCATCCATCACATTGATGTCTGTGTGCAGATGGACCGAGCGGCCTGGGGTTGGCCGCCGTGTTGTTTTTCCCTGAGCCAGGTCGTTAAGCATCATTAGGCAACAAATGGTGCCGAAACCCGGGAAGCGGGAAGCGGCTAGCTAGGGAAGACGTCTGGAATTCCACTGCTGTAGGGAGGACGCTCCCAGGACCAACAAGGAGTAGAGAATATAAATTCTCAGGACCAACAAGGAGGGGGAACATCCTTGTGAAGGTCGCCTTGTGAAGGTCGGATTGCAGTTCCCAAGGACCCGCGAGGAAGACGGAAGCTCTCGTGAAGGTCGTATCACAGTTACATAAGCAGTGGGGAATTGAGTGCAAGTCGATTTTACTCGCGCTGGCGCGAGGCTTTTACAGCCCTTGGGTTGTGGGAAAGACTTTAAGTTGTGGGGGAGGGTTAAACTAGCCCTTAAGAAAGCTATGCAGAAGCAGAAAACTGGGAAGGCGGCAAAAAACTGTTTATTGGCCACCCCTAGATTAGGGGTTGGTGCTCAGACTACTAACCTCCCAAGCGATACTGATTATATTGAGCCAAAGGATTCGCAGGAGGGTGGTACACTCCCTCAATCCTCGGACCCCGATCCGCTTACGGAAGGGGAAGGGCGAAAACAAGTAAAATCTCTCCAGGGCGGTTTGATAGAGGAGGCAAGAAAATCCTTCTGGGGCTGTTTGGTAGAGGAGGCAAGGAACGCCGCAGAGATATCAGAATCAATACAAACCTGGGACCGACCACCGCCCTATGTGCCCCAGAATGGCGCCGAAAAAAGAGGGGGAGGGCAAGATAAAAATGGTCCCGAAGAAAAGAATGAGGAAGTGCCAGCAACCACGAGCAAGGCTAGAGGGGAGGGGTGTACGGGTGAGGACTATAGAGCCAGTTATGAGGCTAGAGGGGAGGAGTGTACGGGTGAGGAGCACAGAGCCGGAGAGAATAAAAGGAAAGGTGGGGGAAGTGTTCGGGGAGGGGTGGAGAGCGCAGGCGAGGGGCGGAGAGCATGTACGGGTGAGGAGTACAGAGCCGGAGAGAATAAAAAGAAAGCTGGGGGAAGTGTTTGGGGAGGAGTGGAGAGCCCGGGCGAGGGGCGGAGAGCCAATCTAAGCGGCCACCCGGAGAGACACCTTGATAAAGCAGGGCCCTCCCCTAGCAGGAGGTGGGGCGAGCCTAGAGGAAGGGAGCGGCCCGCCCGTAAGGGGAGTGGAAGGGGAAGGAGTCTGACAAAAAGTTATTGGAGCCCAGAAATGACCTGGCAGTCGAGTTCTGACTTCGGGTCAGACAGTAGCGAGGACGAATGGTTTACAGTCGACTTAAACTTAAAGGAAAAAGGAACGGGAGCAGACAGAACTAAAGGCCAACACCCCCCACCCATCCACTCTAAAGAGAATCCACGAGAAAAGCAAACCCCCCTCACGGACTGGAGAGAAACAAAAATGACATGCGCCGACTTATTCCCACCGGCAGCACTAGCATTCCCGGTCCGGGTGACAGACGGGGGACAGAGGGTTTACTCGCCCATAAACCCTAAAGACATACAGGCGATTGGTAAAGCAACTGCCGATAAAGGTCTCAATTCCGCCTTAGTCTCCACCCTTATTGATGGTGTTTTTGGGGGAGACGACATGCTCCCATCTGACATAATACAAACTTGTAGATTAATCTTTGATGGAACAGGGATGATTGTTTTTAAACAAGAATGGGAGGATATTTGTGGAAGATTATTGGTTCAAGTAGTGGGGGCAGACCATCCCTTGCATGGATCTAGCTTGCAACATCTGATGGGTACAGATCCAGCGATAATTACCCCTCAAGCGCAAGCTCAAGGCCTACGAGCCCAGAAAATTATGGCAACTACTCGTGCGGCCAGAGACGCCATTTGCATAGCTTGTAGGGTCGTTGCAAAGCCGTCCTCTTGGTCTACTATGAAACAAAATGAAAGTGAGAGCTTTACACAGTTCATAGACCGCCTCCAGGCAGCGATCGACTCTTCAACATTACCTGCAGAGGCAAAAGGCCCAGCTGTAACAGAATGCATACGTCAACAATGCAATTCAGCGACCAAAGAAATTTTCCAACCCTGGATGGAGCAAAGCACTCCTGAACCCACTCCCCCCTCGAGAAGAGACCCATTTTATGGCTCAACTTATTATAGCTCAACCTGCGATACAGCCCCAACTGCAACCATCATTCAATACATGGACAATATCTTGATCGCCGCGCCGTCAGAAAATCAGGTGGACCACTTGGTGTCAACAATTTCCGAAACCCTGAAAGCAAACGGGTTCGAAATTGTGAGTGCAAAAATTAAGAAAGGACCATGTGTAAGCTTTTTAGGAGTAGGAATTACAGGTTCTTATATAACCCCTCCTCAGGTAAAAATCCGTCGACACATTGAAACACTTTATGATATGCAACAGCTAGTAGGGTCTTTACAATGGCTCCGCAATATCGTCCTAATTCCCCCTGAAATCCTGGCCCCCCTGTATGATCTTCTAAAAGGAAAAAAACCATGGGAGAAAAAAGCTCTGACGACGGAAGCAATGAGCTCTCTCGATTTCATCGAACAACAGGTATCGTCAAGCACGCTCGCCAGATGGGACCCCAATGAACCACTTGATCTGTACGTACATTTCATGTCAGGAGGAGGAGTAGGAGCACTAGCTCAGGGCTCCCCTGAAGAAGCCCAACCAATACAATGGATAGCCCTGGGAAAACCATCACGTGCTTTCTCTCCAGGGGTCGAGTGCATTGGCAATCTCATCATGAAAGGCAGAAAACTCGCCCTAAGACACTTGGGCATTGAGCCTGCCAGGATATATCTCCCGTAAGCAGCTCTCAACGCAGTCAGTGATGACATCAGAGTATTTAGCTATAGCCCTGACTGGATTTGGTGGAGAAATCCGGTACGCCACAAAACCTCCCTGGACTCAAATGTTGGCGGTTGTACACGTTGACCCCCCATCTAAGGTCATGGACCGACCTCAGGAAGGACCAACAGTCTTTACAGATGCATCTTCAACGACATCGACTGCCGTAGCAGTGTGGCAATCAGGAGACGAATGGCACCGTATCAAAACAGCCGATTATGAGCTTTCAGTTCAACAGCTGGAAGCAGCAGCTATAGTACTAGCATGCGGGCTGTTCCCGATGGAACATCTCAATATAGTGACTGACTCCATGTTTGCAGCTAAACTTTGCCTAGCCATGTCAGGCCCTGGCGTGACAACATCCACAGCAGCGCTAATGCTCAAAGAGGCACTCTCCGCCAGGAAAGGCACCTTTTCAGTTCTCCATGTCAACAGTCAAAGTCCTGTTAAAAGGTACTTCCAAATTGGTGATGATAAAGCTGACACTGCTGCAAAAGAATTACGGACGCTAAGGGAGGCCCGTCAACTACATGAATCTCTGAAATCGAAATTAGAAATATTAGCAAAGGCAGAAGGCTTTACCAATGCCATTCCATCAGAAGACCAAGTACGCCTTTTGGCAAACGCCCTGCTAATGTTCAACCAATTCCCCAGAGAAGAGGCGCATAGCCCCGCCCAAAAATACTGGACCACTCGAGCATTAGAAGAAGGTCCACCGGCCACAATCAGAAATGAACTGGGAAAATGGGAACAGGGGTGGAGGCTAGTTTTAACAGGACGGGAGTATTCTGCAGTTAAAAAGGTGAAATTAAATGGTGCCCTCTTAAACCCGACCTCTAGGATGAAACTAATGAGAACTATAAGTTTTTATTCACAGGACCTAACCATCAGGCACCCCCGTAACCCGTATGCTCCTGTGGCAAGAGAGGAGAGTGAGTTGGAGAATACCCTGACTACAACGGATAGCTCTGCTTCACCAGAACCCGAGCATCAGCTGAGATGCCCCCGCAAAGGGCTGCTGTGGTGTTTTTGTGTAATTTTGCTGCTGCGATGTTTCTGTTTGATTTTGCTTTTAGGGTTCATAGTATCTTGTGGCTCGTATGAACACCAGCCATGGGAATGGGTATTAACGAGATGGGATCAAGAGATGCTGCAAACAATCATCACTTCGGGGCCTCCTAGCTTTCAGGTAAAACTCTGTAACTTAGCCCCAGTAGAGTCCTGTTTACACACGTCGAGCTATTACATGTGTCCCGGCTCTAACCCCGGCAGGCCTTACTGTAACGCCCCCAATCAGTATTACTGTTCCCACTGGGGATGTGAGACAATTGCCTCAGATTGGGCACCAGGGGCAGGACCAGACAAATATTTGAAAGAACAACCAGGACCTTACGGGTGTGTCATTCCTCCAAAAGACCCCTTAAGACCAGGGCTAGCAGCAACCCATGGGAAAATCAAGAATTGTTGTCTGTACCTTAGGCTCAGTGTCACCAATGAGGATGATCCGAGATGGATGATTGGGAAAACTCGGGGCGTCAGACACTATGAATCTAGTACAGACAGGGGGAGCTTGTTTTCTATTAGAAAACGGGAAATACAAAGCAGCACAGCAATCGCCCCCAATGTCATAGCCAAAAGTGACAATGACGTCGAGCAAGGAAGAGAAAGCTTGCCATTATCCACCCCTATCTTGACTACCCCCCTAGTAGCTAAGCAGATAACCCCTCCAAGCAAACCCAAGGTGGGCCCTTACCGCTTACCTGATAAGCCGTTCCTTAATGTACTGAATGCTACCTTTTGGTCATTGAACCAATCAGATCCAGACCTCACGAGCTCCTGCTGGCTGTGCTGCAATATGAACCCGCCCTTTTATGAGGGCGTCGCCCTCAATGCCTCCTTTTACAATTCGCCAGACAATAATCCAACTCAATGCAGGTGGGACACACCACGGAGAGGGATCACCCTGAACCAGGTCAAAGGCCAGGGCGTATGTCTGGGCAATACCGCTTTGGCAAACCGGGGTAGTTTTGTTTGTGCGAACACTGTTAGGGTCAATAGAGCCTACAAATGGGCAATCCCGCCTACATCCGCAAAGTGGGTCTGCCACAAGTCAGGAGTAACCCCCTGTGTGTCCCTTATTCTTTTTGATAATTCTGCCAACTTTTGTGTCCAAGTTATAGTTGTTCCTAAGGTCCTATATCACCCAGAGGAAGACCTATATCACTATTTCAAAGAACCTCACTGGACTGATAAAAGAGCGGTACTAACAGGCATCACCATTGCAACGCTGCTCGGGCTAAGAGCGGTCGGCACAGCCACGGGAGTTTTGGCCCTCGCAACCCAGCGCCAGGGATTATCCCAGCTACAAATGACCATAGATGAGGACCTGCAAAGAATTGAAAAAACTATCTCCTTTTTGGAAAAAGTCTCTTTCCTTTTGAAGGTCGTTTTGCAGAATAGGCAAGGGTTAAAGCTTCTACTGTTGTATCAAAGAGGTTTTTGTACCACATTAGGGGAAGAATGTTGTTTTTATGCAGCCCACACAGGAATCGTACAGGACACCATGGCTGAATTGAGAGATCGGCTAGCCCAAAGGGAAAGAGAAGCCCTACAAGAATGGTTTGGCTCTTGGTTCAGTCTCCATGGCTAACCATCCTTTTTTCCACTCTGATCGGCTCACTCACCATAATACTGCTGGTACTAATTTTTGGGCCTTGCATATTGAATAAGTCAGTGTCGTTTGTGAAAAGCTGCTTAGAAAAGGTTAACATTCTGTTTATCGATCTCTTTAGAGCAAATGCTCTAAAGCATGCTCACTCAGCACTCAATATATTACCTCCTTAGTCTGTCATTTTAAGTCTGATAGTCTAAGTATTATCTATAGCCTTAATGTTTTATATGCATGCTTTATTTTTATATTTACCAGCGTTAAGAACAAAGAACTCTAAATATTTTACCTTTAGAAACTCCCTTGGTCTTCCCCCAGAGTGCTGGCCAGACTCTGGGTAGAACCCAACAGGAGATTTAGAATCAGATGTTCCTGCTTAAAGGAACTTGCCAGTCATTTTGGCCTGTTGATTTCAGAGCAGGGCCTGCTTGCAGCGATGTTGGATGCCTCTCCTACGGATGGACGCATCACGTAGGGTTTCCGGTTTGTGAGGAAGGGCACTCTGATTCTCGCTGCACCCAGGGTTCCCTAGTGATTGCGGGTCTGAATGTTAGCATTCTTATTGACTAAGTGCACTATTTTATATTTTAATCACAAATAATACATTTAGTTTACCTTTTTATCAATGATTGCAGCTGCTATATAATTCCAGCCTTTATGAAACATTCTTTAGGTACGCTGTGTTTTTTAAGGTTTATCTAATTCCTAATCAATATAACTTTCCAATAAATTTGACAGGTATTGTCATATCATTAAAATAGCATGGGAGGGGGGGGAAATGTGGGAGTTAGGGTCTGGCGCTCGGAAGATATCGCGTTGTACGGGAAGATAAAACGTAGGCAGACGGATGTGACGCCATGGACCCAGGGTATAAAAAGCGGTGTTACGCAATAATAAACGCCATTTGCCATCCATCACATTGATGTCTGTGTGCAGATGGACCGAGCGGCCTGGGGTTGGCCGCCGTGTTGTTTTTCCCTGAGCCAGGTCGTTAAGCATCATTAGGCAAGAGACGAGAAGTGGTCAGCATCCCAGACCTGCAGGGTGAGACGAGCTGGGATCTTGTACTCCGTCTCATCCCAGGAGAACATGGACTCCTTCTTGGAGATGACGATCCTCTCCTCGGCCATCAGGTAGTCGAAGGGGAAGATGTAGCGCCAGTTGAAGTTGCCTTCACCGGTGAGCGAGTGGTAATGGAGCCCCTCGCAGGGGGGAGAACGTGGCGCAGGGATGGCTGCCGGTTGTCACAAAGGGGATCCCAGCCGCCCTGTGACGTCACAAAGGGGATCCCAGCCGCCCTGTGACGTCACAAAGGGGATTCCAGCCGCCTTGTGATGTCACAAAGGGGATTCCAGCTGCCTTGTGATGTCACAAAGGGGATCCCAGCCGCCCTGTGACGTCACAAAGGGGATTCCAGCCGCCTTGTGATGTCACAAAGGGGATTCCAGCCGCCTTGTGATGTCACAAAGGGTGCTCCAGCCACCCTGTGAGGTCAAAAGCGGGGGAGGCTCCAGCCACCCAATATAAAAGGCCGCAGCCGCCCTGGGCCCACAGCCATGGAGTGTTCCAACAGCCTCACCTCGGCAGACATCTTCCCACTGTTCATGCTCCTCCTGCCGCCCCTCCTGTTCGTCGGCGTGTTGATGGTCGAGTGGCTCTGGGTATGTGACGGCTGCACTGTGCTGTGCCGGGGGGTGGGATGGCGTGGGGAGGTGTTGGGGGGCTGTGGGGCTGATGTGGTGTGGGGGGGTTGGGGATGCTGTGGGGAGTTGTGGGGTGTATGGTGTGGGTCTGGGAGCTGCCTCTGTCTCACTCAGCTCTTGGTGTCCTGCAGAGCTCAAGGCAGAAGGCAAAGCAAGGGACAACGGTGAAAGCAAGGATGGAGAAGAGTGAATTCAACCTGGAAACATGGTGAGTGCTGGGGGAGGCCCCCAGATCCTGCCCCAGACCCTCAGTCCGTGCCCTGCCCGCGCTGGGCAGCCCTGCCCGTCCCGCCGGAGGGGCCGCGGTGCAGCAGGTTCACCTCCCTCTCTCCTCCCCTGCAGTGCCAGCGCGACGTTGCTGAACACAGAGCGCCTCTGCCCGCTACTGTGGTCACCATCGCTGAGCTCCCTCCCGATGAGCAGCTCCAGTTCTGCGGACACCGTCTGCTCCTTCCCGGAGCCCTGCCCCGGTGCCACGGCAGATCTGGCGGCACAAGAGCGCTCAGGACCCGCCCAGACCCCCAAGGATGATCAGGTGCTGGTGGAGAATCTCGGACCAGCCCTGGGCCAGGACCCCCCACTGGAGAGGTCAGCAGGGAGCAGTCAAGAGCAGGTCTCTGGGGATGAGGGCGAAGTAGCACAGAGACCCAGGGATGTGGAGCCAGACCCTGACAGTCACCAGGAGCACGTGTGGACGCTCTTTGCCAGAATGTGCATTGAGGACAATGGAGTGGAGCTTCCTGCGCCAGACACGGACACCGAGAGGATTCCAAACACGGGATCCTTGGAAATGGGCTGGAGCAGCTCCATGATGTCGGGCAGCAGCACCCCCGTGACCATGGGCAGCACCATCTGGGCGGCGCCGGGCGGGAGCAGCCCAGCGGAGCCCAGTCCCCAGCAGCGGGTGCCCACGGGCAGGATGCGTGCCTGGGCGGCCCGGGGGCTGTGCAAGTGGGGCCGTGCCCTGCGGGAGTCCCGTGCCCAGCTCTGCAGGCGTGTCAGCGCCTGGTGGAAACGGGACTGGCAGTGCTGCTGCAGGTGCTCCCGCAAGCCTCTGAGGCAAAACTATCCCTGACTGCAGCGGGCAGCCTGGAGAGAGCAGTTGGGGGTGTAGGGCTGGGGAAGTCCCTGCAATGACCCCACCTGAAAAATAAAATATCTTTTCTCCATCCCTGGTGCCGTGGTTCTTCCACACAGCCCTTGATGCGCGCCCTCCCCCGTACCCTTTGCCAAACCTCCCCTTTGGGTCCCTTGCTGACCCCCCCGCCTCTGCCGGGTCTCCCCCAGATCCTGGCTCCGAGCTCCCCCGGGCTTGGTCACCTCTGTCCGGCCCCGCGTCCGTAGGCACCGCGACGGGGGCGTTTGCTTGGCCCAGAGCTGCTCCTGCCAGAGCAGGCAGGGACTGTGCCTGCCTGCACCCTGCTCCTGCCTCCTGCCCCCTCCAGAGCCCGGGGGCTGCGGGGCACCCACTGCAGGAACAGGGGGACCGCACACGTCGGGTCTTTGCCTCTTTTCACCTGGAACACATTCGCTCAACAGTAAAGGTCTTTACTGTCAGGCAGGAATTCTTCCTGGCAGCGCTGGGCGCACTCGCTGTTACCGTCAGTTTGGCCTCCCAAGAACCGCCGAAGGCTCAGCTGGAAGCTGTAGAAGGCAGGCAGGCTGTGCTGCAGCGCTGGGTGCTGGGGGGATCGTTCCACCCAAGGGCCGTGCCGAAAGACAAGGGCACGCTTCTCCTGTCACAGCAAAGCAGCGAATATTCCTGTCCTTTCCGACACGTACACACCGATTCCCAGAGAACCGACTGCCCGTGCCAGTGCGTTGTTTGGGGGAGAGTCCCTGCGGGGCTTCCCCAGGTGTCTGCTGGTTTCTCTGCCCTCCCCGGGATGGACCCGTCAGAGCTGCAAACATGAGGTCCTTGGGCACAATCCCCTGCGAGGCCCCTCACAGCTCTGAGCCCCAACTGCGGGCAGGCAGGAGGCAGCAGCTCCCCCCTTTTCCTGAGACTTTGCACTCACAAATCCCAGCTCTCAGGACTCCAAACCCAAACCACCTTTTGGCAGAAAAAGAGCCGCCGTGGCTGTGGCAGAAGAGTCAGAGGTCCCTCGGCCGGAGCTGATCCGGCCGTTCCCTGAGCCAGCGCTAATCAGCACGTGCAAGTATGGAAGCGCAGGCTGTGGCAGGTGTCCCCCCCAGTGAAGATCGGGCTCCATGGCCGCTGGAGCGGAGCAGCTCCTGATTGCCTTTGCTCTCGGGGCTTCCCGGCAGTTGGGGCCTTTGGCCAACGGGAGCCGCTACGGGGCACAGGTCAGATTGGGGCTGGGTGTCAATGGAGCCCTGGGGCAGCCATTTTGAGCTCCTCCCCTCGTGCAGCCATTTTGAGCTCCTCCCCTGGAGCAGCTCGCTGCCGTCGGTCGAGGACTCTCCCCTGGGGTCAGGACGCTGCCCAGGGAAACTCCTCCAGGTGATCTGGGTCGGGGCGCTGCCCTGAGCAGGTCCTTAAGGTACCGAGCTCTCACTTGTTATGTGAGTGACAGAGAGTTTTGGGTTCACAGACTCATTTCAGTCGGAAAAGCCCTTGAAAATAATCTAATCCAACCTGGGCAGCCCATTCCAACGCCCAACAGCCCCTTCTGCACAGAAATCCTTCCTCAGAGCCAGCCTGACCCTGCCCTGGGCAGCTTGAGGCCATTCCCTCGGGGCCTGGCGCTGGCGCCTTGGCTCCAGAGACTCATCCCCCCTCTCTGCCCCCTCCTGGCAGGGAGTTGCAGAGGGCCAGGAGGTCTCCCCTCAGCCTCCTCTGCTCCAGACTGAACCCCCCCAGTTCCCCCAGCCGCTCCCCAGCAGACCTGTGCTCCAGACCCTGCCCCAGCTCCGTTGCCCTTCTCTGGCCACGCTCGAGTCATTCAATGGCCTTTTTGGGGTGAGGGGCCCAAAACTGAACCCAGGAATCGAGGGGCGGCCTCCCCAGTGCCGAGCCCAGGGCTCAGATCCCTTCCCTGGCCCTGCTGGCCACGCCAGTGCTGACACAAGCCAGGATGCCGTTGCCCTCCTTGGCCCCCTGGGCACACTCTGGCTCATTCTCACCCCCCCCAGTCCCTCTCTGACCGGCAGCTCTCCAGCCACTCCTCCCCAGGCCTGTAGCCCTGCCGGGGGTTGTTGTGGCCCAAGGGCAGCCCCCGGCATTTGCCCTCAGTGAAACTCCCCCAGTGGGGCTCAGCCCCTCGCTCAGCCTGTCCAGGTCTCTCTGCAGCCTCCCTACCCTCGAGCAGACCAACACTCCCACCCAACTGGGTGTCATCTGCAAACTGACTGCGGGGGCACTCGATCCCCTCGTCCAGATCCTCAATAAAGACGTTAAACAGGAGCAGCCCCAAAACCCAGCCCTAGGGTCACTCTTCGTGACCGGCCGCCAACTGGATTTAACTCTGTTCCCCACAGCTCCTTGGGCCCGGCCGTCCAGACAGTTTTTCACCCACTGAAGCTGTGCCCATCCAAGCCGTGAGCAGCCAGTTTCGCCAGGAGAATGCTGTGGGAAACGCTGTCTAAGGCCTTCCTGAAGTCAAGGTAACAACATCCACAGCCTGTCCCTCACCCAATCAGCAGTTCGCCCTGTTGTAGAAGGAGATCAGGTTTGCCAGGCAGGACCTGCCTTTCATAACCCCGTGCTGACTGGGCCTGACCCCCTGGCTGTCCATTGTATGACTTTTCACAGCCCCGGATGACCTGCTCCATGACCTTCCCTGGCACCGAGGGCAGACTGACAGGTCTGTAGTTTCCTGGATCCTCCTTTCTGCCTCTCTTGCAGATGGGCGTCGCATTTGCCACCCGCCAGTCCAGTGGGAGCTCCCCAGTCAGCCCTGAGTCCAGGTAAATCCTGGGCAGCGGCTTGGCGAGCACATCTGCCAGCTCCCGCAGCACCCTTGGGTGTCACCCCTCCGCTCCCACAGCCGTGTGTGCATCCAGGCGGTGCAGCAGGTCTCTGACCACCTCCTCTGCAACTGGGCTGCCCCCAGTCTGCTCCCCCTCCCCATCTCCCAGCTCCTGAGGCTGGGTGTCCAGGGAACGGCCAGTTCCACTGCTACAGACTGAGCAAAGTAGGCCTTGAGCACCTCAGCCTTTTCCTCATCCTTTGTGACTCTCTTTCCCTCTGCATCCAATAAAGGAGGGAGATTTTCCCTAATCCTCCTTTCGTATTTAATGAATGTACAGAAATATTTTTTACTGTGTTTAACGGCTATAGTCAGGTTGAGCTCTAGTTGTGCTTTGGCTCTCCTAATGTTCTGCCTGCAGAGCTTCACTACATCTTTAAAGTCTTCATGAGAGATCACTGTCACCTCTGTCCGGCCCCGCGTCCGTAGGCACTGCGACGGGGACGTTTTCTTGGCCCAGAGCTGCTCCTGCCAGAGCAGGCAGGGACTGTGCCTGCCTGCACCCTGCTCCTGCCTCCTGCCCCCTCCAGAGCCCGGGGGCTGCGGGGCACCCACTGCAGGAACAGGGGGACTGCACACGTCGGGTCTTTGCCTCTTTTCACCTGGAACAAGCTTCTCACTCTCAAGCAGATATGCTTCATTAGCAGCGCTGGGGTCGCCCTGGGGATTCTCCACCCGAGGATTAGTCAGGGACGTCGGTTTACTCACACACAGATCAGATATTCATTACATTTCCTACAGGAAAGTTTGCCACAGGGACAGAGAGGCCCTCGAGGAGGAGCTCACTTCACTGTCCCTGAGAGAAGCCGGGAGCTGTCACTGTCACCATCAGGTGTCTCCCAGCTGAGCCTGTGTGAGGAGGAGGAGGGAGAAGCCTGAGCCCAGCACTCCCGAGCGGCCTGAGACTCTCCTTCCTGCCCCGAAGGAGGCGTCAGGCTGTGTCAGTGCCACGGGGGCCCTGGGTCACCCCGGCGGGGTGTCTGTGCGGCTGCAGGGACACCTGCGGGGCAGGCTGGGCAGGAGCTCGGCCCAGCTCACCACACAGGCTCTGCAGGAGGGAAATTCCGCAGCTTTTGGCCCATTTCAGCCAGGGCAGCGGCAGAGCTCGGCGGCGGCGGCCGTGAGGGGAAGGCGCGAGCGCGGGGCTCGGGCCGAGCTGCGGGGGAGCGACGGCCGCGGGGCCCCGTGTCCTCTGCGCCGCCGGGCCGGGCCGCGCCGCCTCCTTTGCCCCCCGCTGCCGGTGCCACTCGTGGCTCCGGGACCAGAGCCAAGGGCTGGAGGCCGGCGCCGGTCCCGAGACTGCGCGTCCCTCGGCGGGGCGGTCAGAGCCGCCCCCGTGGCCACTGCCCTTCTAGAAGGGGCTGAAGGGCCCCTGACACGGACTGGAGAGAGAAAAGGAGCAGCAGAGGAGAGCGCCGGCCCACCCCGTCCCAGCCCCTCATCGCCGCTGATGCCGATGGCCTTCCCCCAGGGCACGCGGTTTCACTTTGGTTGCTCACTCTTATTAGGGCCGAGGGAAGCTGGGGCTGGCTTGGGGAGGGCCAGGGCATCCCTGGGGGGGTGGCAGCTTCCCAGCACCAGGCCCCTCCCACAGAGCCCACCGGTGGCCCCAGCACCCCTCTCTGTCCTCAGCCCCTGGCCTGGCCCTTCTCTCCCGGGGCTGGAAGGTGCCCGGCCCCTCGCTGTGCCCCTCGTGCTGCTGGGCTGGCCTTGCCCCGTGTCCCCATGACCCCCCCATCACCCGGAGCACCCCAGAGCCGGCAGGGCCGGCAGGATCACCCAGGCGGTCGGGAGAAGACAGGGAGAGGGTGCTGGGTCCGGGCTGCCCCACAGCAGCCCCACGCTCCAGCCGGGATCTCCCCCCACAGCCGGAGGAGGCGCCACGAAGGAGAAGGGTGGGAAAGCGGCGTCGGCGGGGACGCGGCTTCTGCGAGGGAGCTCCCCCACGGGACGGGAGACGTGGGTCGAGATGGGAACGTCGGTGCTGCCACCAGCTCGGAGCTCCTCAGGAGCCAGCCCTCCTCCTCCCACAGCAGCGACCTGGAGGAGCTGGCCACGTCCCTCATGGAGTCCCTGGGCGGGACCCGAGTCTGCCGCGACCTCCTGGGAAAACTGAAGGAGTCTCGGGATCGCGGCGCTCCAAGCGCTTCCCAAGACATCCGCAAGGAATACGCCACCTGCCTGGAGTGCCGGCGGTGCCTCACCGGCAGCTGCCCGCACCGCAGCGAGCCCCTGCCAGAGCGGGACCTGCCCACGCTGGCCGCCATCCTCCACAGCGTGGACCTGCTGGTGCACCGGGAGGAGCTCCAGCTGGAGCTGGGCATGGGCTTTGAGCTGGTCCTGGCTGGGGAAACCGTCTACGTCTGGCAGAGAACCCATCGGGTCCCCGAAATCCCCCCGGAGCGATGCTGGGAGGGTGCCGTGTGCCACACCGGGCACGGGAGAGGTGGGGGGAGGTGGCCATCCTGCGGGGCGGGCAGAGGGCCAGGGCTGATGTCAGCCAGGGAAGCCCAGGAGAGCCCCGATGCCGCTGCTCGCACCGCCAAAGCCCCTTCGCTCAGAGACCCCTTTGGATCCCAGGGCCCCCCTCCCTACTCTGGGGGCCCCTGCTGGAGGACAAACGGAGCCCTGGGGTCCCTGCTCACCTCCCCTCTCTTGTAGGGTGGCAAGAGGAAGGTGAACCACAGCCGGGGGAACGGGGTGTGCCCAGGGAACGGGCCCCGGGGTGAGGCAGCGTGAGAAGAGGCTGTGCTGGAGAAATGAAGGGAAGGAGGAAAGTGCTCACCTGGAGAAGCAGCCAGTCATGGGCTCCCCTCTCCCCACTAACACGAGACTGCGGTGGAGAACTCAGAAGTGAAAGACAATTTTTATTGACTGATTCAACCAGTAGTATCCTAAAACATCTCCGAGCTGTCAGTTCTCCAGTGAGGGTCTTGCACACCTGAAGCTGGGGAAGGTGGCTTTTCAGCAGCTGAATGTTGCAGAGAGCTGAGAAAAGAGCCCTTCCCTGCTCCACCCGGCAGGACAGACCCCGGCCGCGATACACAGAAATCCAAACAACATGAAAGGGAGAATGAAGAAGGCCCCAGGGAGCTCTCGCTGTGCCAGAGTCCCCGGCTCCCTGTGAGTCCCCCCCAGGGCTGTCCAGCCACCACCACCTCTGGGTCGGTGACCCCGGGCAGAGGTTGGAGCTGCTGGACACTTCCCTGCCTCTGCCGGAGCCCTGGGGAGGGACAGGCAGGCTCTGCCCCGGGTACAGCCCCAGGGCTCCCTGCAGGGCCTCTGCGGCTTCGGGGCAGCGCTGCCGGGAGTCCCCCGGGCTGGGGGGTCAGTGACCTCCAGAGCCAGGAGCAGAGCAGCGCCCGTGCTGGCGGGGGGGGACAGGCATGGGGGCTGCTCTGTGCCCCGGCCCCCCACCGCTGGGGCTGGTGTGGCCCCAGTTCCTCCATCCCAGGTCCCTGCTTCAGCCTTGGTGCCAACTGTCCCTCCAAGGAGCCTCTGGGGAGCGCTCCCGTGGTGCAGCCCCTTCCCCTTCCCCTGCAGCTCCAAGACCCCAGCAGGGCACCAGTCATGGCCCCCAGAGGAAAAAGGCTCCGAGCCCCCCAGCCTGGCTGCCCCGCAGTAGCCACCAGGCACCTCTGCCAGCCCCGGCGAGGGACGCACAGCCTCGGGATTGACTCCATCCTCCAGCCCCATTTCTCTAGGACTAAAGCCACAAATGGGACCCACAGAGGAGGAATGTAAAAGAGGAGCCCCAGCAGCAGCAGGAGGGAGATCTCCCCCAGAGCTGCTGAGAGGCTGCGGGGAGGAGAAGGCCTTGGGACGGGGGAAGGTTGTGCCACGGGGCTGGGGACATGGGGCAGGCTCCCAAGCTTCATGCTCCCAGCAGCTTCTTGACCATGTAGCCTGGCATGCTGTAGAGGAAGAGCGCGACCATGACGATGAGCAACAGGGCCAGCACCATTTTGATGATGAGCCACTTGTAGCGCGTGCAGATGAGGTATTTGATGGACTTGAGTGGGTTCAGGAACCAGATGAAGGACGTGTCCGGGCGGCTGCAGGGGAAGCAAACACCCATCGTTAATGCTGTAGCCACAGAGGAGGGCGGGATGGTGGGCAGTGGACATGGTGGGCAAAGGGACGTGCAGGATCCCTTCCCGGGGTAAGTCTGCAGAGTGGAGGAGCGCAACCAGGAGAATCAGGAGGGTGGGCCAGGGAAGATGGCATGCTGTGCCAGATGGAGCAATGCGGGTTTGTGAGGGTTCCACTTGAAGCTGGAAGCTGGTGGTGAGGACTGGAGGGGAGCAGGAGGTGGTGGGAGGCCCAGGCAAGGGGATGGAGCCAAGAAGCGAGGCAGAGGAGGAACAGAGTAAGGAAAAAAAAGAGTTGGCTCTGCTCGTGACCCTCGTTCCCCCAGCATGACCCCTCCGCACCTCTCCATGCCTGCCTCCCCCCCACCCCTGGGGAGCACCCCCAGCATCTCCCAGAGCTCAGGTGCCTGCTGGGGACTGGGGTTTCCCACTTACTTGGGTTTCTCCAGTGGGTCGGGCTCGTTGCGAGCCAGCCCGGCGGGGGATTTCTCTGCCTCCTCTGCTGTCAGAAGGTGCAGTTCAGCCTCAACTTTCCCCTGCAGGAAGCAGAGTTGTGCTGGGAACTAGGCAATGCTCCCCACCTCAGCCCCCCCAGCCACGGTGACAGAGGGGACCTGAGAGAAGAGAGGCAAGTGCCGGGGAGCAGAGGGTGTCTGCACAGAGTGCAGTCCCCAGGATGCAAAATCCCTCCCTTTTCCCCATCCTTACGGTGACCTCCAGCTCATCGTTCTCATCTCTGGCCACGAACGGCCACCAGCCCTTCACCCGCTTCTGCTTGAAGATGGAGACCATGGGCAGCTCTGCCTCGTTCGTCACCATCTCCAGGCTGCACTGTTTCGACGTCTTGGCTCCTCGGGGGAAGCGGTTCAGGTCCAGCTCGATGGCCCCTGGCAGGAGAAAGGGGAGCACAGATGTTGGCATCCCCAAAATGCTGAGTCCTTGGCTGCAGGTGGGCTGGGTCAGTATCTCCTGCCCTGAAGAGCAACTTTGAACTAGGTCTGGGAACAGCGAAGCTGAAATCTTTGCTGCAGGAGGAGCCTTTGTGCAGCAGAGACAAGGGCTCTCATCCTACCTGCTCTTACCAGTAGCATCTAAAGGGGGGTTGCAGGATGTTGTGGGCTTGAGGAGCAGAGCTGCCCTTCCAGGTCCTGTTCCTATACAGGCTTTATCTCATCCCACACTGCTCCCTACTTGGCCAGCCATGGCTGTCCCGTCACCCCAACTCAACGGGCCCTCCACTCACCGAGGAAATCATCGGCCGAGTGTGGCAGTTAGGGTCTGGCGCTCGGAAGATATCGCGTTGTACGGGAAGATAAAACGTAGGCAGACGGATGTGACGCCATGGACCCAGGGTATAAAAAGCGGTGTTACGCAATAATAAACGCCATTTGCCATCCATCACGTTGATGTCTGTGTGCAGATGGACCGAGCGGCCTGGGGTTGGCCGCCGTGTTGTTTTTCCCTGAGCCAGGTCGTTAAGCATCATTAGGCAACAAATGGTGCCGAAACCCGGGAAGCGGGAAGCGGCTAGCTAGGGAAGACGTCTGGAATTCCACTGCTGTAGGGAGGACGCTCCCAGGACCAACAAGGAGTAGAGAATATAAATTCTCAGGACCAACAAGGAGGGGGAACATCCTTGTGAAGGTCGCCTTGTGAAGGTCGGATTGCAGTTCCCAAGGACCCGCGAGGAAGACGGAAGCTCTCGTGAAGGTCGTATCACAGTTACATAAGCAGTGGGGAATTGAGTGCAAGTCGATTTTACTCGCGCTGGCGCGAGGCTTTTACAGCCCTTGGGTTGTGGGAAAGACTTTAAGTTGTGGGGGAGGGTTAAACTAGCCCTTAAGAAAGCTATGCAGAAGCAGAAAACTGGGAAGGCGGCAAAAAACTGTTTATTGGCCACCCCTAGATTAGGGGTTGGTGCTCAGACTACTAACCTCCCAAGCGATACTGATTATATTGAGCCAAAGGATTCGCAGGAGGGTGGTACACTCCCTCAATCCTCGGACCCCGATCCGCTTACGGAAGGGGAAGGGCGAAAACAAGTAAAATCTCTCCAGGGCGGTTTGATAGAGGAGGCAAGAAAATCCTTCTGGGGCTGTTTGGTAGAGGAGGCAAGGAACGCCGCAGAGATATCAGAATCAATACAAACCTGGGACCGACCACCGCCCTATGTGCCCCAGAATGGCGCCGAAAAAAGAGGGGGAGGGCAAGATAAAAATGGTCCCGAAGAAAAGAATGAGGAAGTGCCAGCAACCACGAGCAAGGCTAGAGGGGAGGGGTGTACGGGTGAGGACTATAGAGCCAGTTATGAGGCTAGAGGGGAGGAGTGTACGGGTGAGGAGCACAGAGCCGGAGAGAATAAAAGGAAAGGTGGGGGAAGTGTTCGGGGAGGGGTGGAGAGCGCAGGCGAGGGGCGGAGAGCATGTACGGGTGAGGAGTACAGAGCCGGAGAGAATAAAAAGAAAGCTGGGGGAAGTGTTTGGGGAGGAGTGGAGAGCCCGGGCGAGGGGCGGAGAGCCAATCTAAGCGGCCACCCGGAGAGACACCTTGATAAAGCAGGGCCCTCCCCTAGCAGGAGGTGGGGCGAGCCTAGAGGAAGGGAGCGGCCCGCCCGTAAGGGGAGTGGAAGGGGAAGGAGTCTGACAAAAAGTTATTGGAGCCCAGAAATGACCTGGCAGTCGAGTTCTGACTTCGGGTCAGACAGTAGCGAGGACGAATGGTTTACAGTCGACTTAAACTTAAAGGAAAAAGGAACGGGAGCAGACAGAACTAAAGGCCAACACCCCCCACCCATCCACTCTAAAGAGAATCCACGAGAAAAGCAAACCCCCCTCACAGACTGGAGAGAAACAAAAATGACATGCGCCGACTTATTCCCACCGGCAGCACTAGCATTCCCGGTCCGGGTGACAGACGGGGGACAGAGGGTTTACTCGCCCATAAACCCTAAAGACATACAGGCGATTGGTAAAGCAACTGCCGATAAAGGTCTCAATTCCGCCTTAGTCTCCACCCTTATTGATGGTGTTTTTGGGGGAGACGACATGCTCCCATCTGACATAATACAAACTTGTAGATTAATCTTTGATGGAACAGGGATGATTGTTTTTAAACAAGAATGGGAGGATATTTGTGGAAGATTATTGGTTCAAGTAGTGGGGGCAGACCATCCCTTGCATGGATCTAGCTTGCAACATCTGATGGGTACAGATCCAGCGATAATTACCCCTCAAGCGCAAGCTCAAGGCCTACGAGCCCAGAAAATTATGGCAACTACTCGTGCGGCCAGAGACGCCATTTGCATAGCTTGTAGGGTCGTTGCAAAGCCGTCCTCTTGGTCTACTATGAAACAAAATGAAAGTGAGAGCTTTACACAGTTCATAGACCGCCTCCAGGCAGCGATCGACTCTTCAACATTACCTGCAGAGGCAAAAGGCCCAGCTGTAACAGAATGCATACGTCAACAATGCAATTCAGCGACCAAAGAAATTTTCCAACCCTGGATGGAGCAAAGCACTCCTGAACCCACTCCCCCCTCGAGAAGAGACCCATTTTATGGCTCAACTTATTATAGCTCAACCTGCGATACAGCCCCAACTGCAACCATCATTCAATACATGGACAATATCTTGATCGCCGCGCCGTCAGAAAATCAGGTGGACCACTTGGTGTCAACAATTTCCGAAACCCTGAAAGCAAACGGGTTCGAAATTGTGAGTGCAAAAATTAAGAAAGGACCATGTGTAAGCTTTTTAGGAGTAGGAATTACAGGTTCTTATATAACCCCTCCTCAGGTAAAAATCCGTCGACACATTGAAACACTTTATGATATGCAACAGCTAGTAGGGTCTTTACAATGGCTCCGCAATATCGTCCTAATTCCCCCTGAAATCCTGGCCCCCCTGTATGATCTTCTAAAAGGAAAAAAACCATGGGAGAAAAAAGCTCTGACGACGGAAGCAATGAGCTCTCTCGATTTCATCGAACAACAGGTATCGTCAAGCACGCTCGCCAGATGGGACCCCAATGAACCACTTGATCTGTACGTACATTTCATGTCAGGAGGAGGAGTAGGAGCACTAGCTCAGGGCTCCCCTGAAGAAGCCCAACCAATACAATGGATAGCCCTGGGAAAACCATCACGTGCTTTCTCTCCAGGGGTCGAGTGCATTGGCAATCTCATCATGAAAGGCAGAAAACTCGCCCTAAGACACTTGGGCATTGAGCCTGCCAGGATATATCTCCCGTAAGCAGCTCTCAACGCAGTCAGTGATGACATCAGAGTATTTAGCTATAGCCCTGACTGGATTTGGTGGAGAAATCCGGTACGCCACAAAACCTCCCTGGACTCAAATGTTGGCGGTTGTACACGTTGACCCCCCATCTAAGGTCATGGACCGACCTCAGGAAGGACCAACAGTCTTTACAGATGCATCTTCAACGACATCGACTGCCGTAGCAGTGTGGCAATCAGGAGACGAATGGCACCGTATCAAAACAGCCGATTATGAGCTTTCAGTTCAACAGCTGGAAGCAGCAGCTATAGTACTAGCATGCGGGCTGTTCCCGATGGAACATCTCAATATAGTGACTGACTCCATGTTTGCAGCTAAACTTTGCCTAGCCATGTCAGGCCCTGGCGTGACAACATCCACAGCAGCGCTAATGCTCAAAGAGGCACTCTCCGCCAGGAAAGGCACCTTTTCAGTTCTCCATGTCAACAGTCAAAGTCCTGTTAAAAGGTACTTCCAAATTGGTGATGATAAAGCTGACACTGCTGCAAAAGAATTACGGACGCTAAGGGAGGCCCGTCAACTACATGAATCTCTGAAATCGAAATTAGAAATATTAGCAAAGGCAGAAGGCTTTACCAATGCCATTCCATCAGAAGACCAAGTACGCCTTTTGGCAAACGCCCTGCTAATGTTCAACCAATTCCCCAGAGAAGAGGCGCATAGCCCCGCCCAAAAATACTGGACCACTCGAGCATTAGAAGAAGGTCCACCGGCCACAATCAGAAATGAACTGGGAAAATGGGAACAGGGGTGGAGGCTAGTTTTAACAGGACGGGAGTATTCTGCAGTTAAAAAGGTGAAATTAAATGGTGCCCTCTTAAACCCGACCTCTAGGATGAAACTAATGAGAACTATAAGTTTTTATTCACAGGACCTAACCATCAGGCACCCCCGTAACCCGTATGCTCCTGTGGCAAGAGAGGAGAGTGAGTTGGAGAATACCCTGACTACAACGGATAGCTCTGCTTCACCAGAACCCGAGCATCAGCTGAGATGCCCCCGCAAAGGGCTGCTGTGGTGTTTTTGTGTAATTTTGCTGCTGCGATGTTTCTGTTTGATTTTGCTTTTAGGGTTCATAGTATCTTGTGGCTCGTATGAACACCAGCCATGGGAATGGGTATTAACGAGATGGGATCAAGAGATGCTGCAAACAATCATCACTTCGGGGCCTCCTAGCTTTCAGGTAAAACTCTGTAACTTAGCCCCAGTAGAGTCCTGTTTACACACGTCGAGCTATTACATGTGTCCCGGCTCTAACCCCGGCAGGCCTTACTGTAACGCCCCCAATCAGTATTACTGTTCCCACTGGGGATGTGAGACAATTGCCTCAGATTGGGCACCAGGGGCAGGACCAGACAAATATTTGAAAGAACAACCAGGACCTTACGGGTGTGTCATTCCTCCAAAAGACCCCTTAAGACCAGGGCTAGCAGCAACCCATGGGAAAATCAAGAATTGTTGTCTGTACCTTAGGCTCAGTGTCACCAATGAGGATGATCCGAGATGGATGATTGGGAAAACTCGGGGCGTCAGACACTATGAATCTAGTACAGACAGGGGGAGCTTGTTTTCTATTAGAAAACGGGAAATACAAAGCAGCACAGCAATCGCCCCCAATGTCATAGCCAAAAGTGACAATGACGTCGAGCAAGGAAGAGAAAGCTTGCCATTATCCACCCCTATCTTGACTACCCCCCTAGTAGCTAAGCAGATAACCCCTCCAAGCAAACCCAAGGTGGGCCCTTACCGCTTACCTGATAAGCCGTTCCTTAATGTACTGAATGCTACCTTTTGGTCATTGAACCAATCAGATCCAGACCTCACGAGCTCCTGCTGGCTGTGCTGCAATATGAACCCGCCCTTTTATGAGGGCGTCGCCCTCAATGCCTCCTTTTACAATTCGCCAGACAATAATCCAACTCAATGCAGGTGGGACACACCACGGAGAGGGATCACCCTGAACCAGGTCAAAGGCCAGGGCGTATGTCTGGGCAATACCGCTTTGGCAAACCGGGGTAGTTTTGTTTGTGCGAACACTGTTAGGGTCAATAGAGCCTACAAATGGGCAATCCCGCCTACATCCGCAAAGTGGGTCTGCCACAAGTCAGGAGTAACCCCCTGTGTGTCCCTTATTCTTTTTGATAATTCTGCCAACTTTTGTGTCCAAGTTATAGTTGTTCCTAAGGTCCTATATCACCCAGAGGAAGACCTATATCACTATTTCAAAGAACCTCACTGGACTGATAAAAGAGCGGTACTAACAGGCATCACCATTGCAACGCTGCTCGGGCTAAGAGCGGTCGGCACAGCCACGGGAGTTTTGGCCCTCGCAACCCAGCGCCAGGGATTATCCCAGCTACAAATGACCATAGATGAGGACCTGCAAAGAATTGAAAAAACTATCTCCTTTTTGGAAAAAGTCTCTTTCCTTTTGAAGGTCGTTTTGCAGAATAGGCAAGGGTTAAAGCTTCTACTGTTGTATCAAAGAGGTTTTTGTACCACATTAGGGGAAGAATGTTGTTTTTATGCAGCCCACACAGGAATCGTACAGGACACCATGGCTGAATTGAGAGATCGGCTAGCCCAAAGGGAAAGAGAAGCCCTACAAGAATGGTTTGGCTCTTGGTTCAGTCTCCATGGCTAACCATCCTTTTTTCCACTCTGATCGGCCCACTCACCATAATACTGCTGGTACTAATTTTTGGGCCTTGCATATTGAATAAGTCAGTGTCGTTTGTGAAAAGCTGCTTAGAAAAGGTTAACATTCTGTTTATCGATCTCTTTAGAGCAAATGCTCTAAAGCACGCTCACTCAGCACTCAATATATTACCTCCTTAGTCTGTCATTTTAAGTCTGATAGTCTAAGTATTATCTATAGCCTTAATGTTTTATATGCATGCTTTATTTTTATATTTACCAGCGTTAAGAACAAAGAACTCTAAATATTTTACCTTTAGAAACTCCCTTGGTCTTCCCCCAGAGTGCTGGCCAGACTCTGGGTAGAACCCAACAGGAGATTTAGAATCAGATGTTCCTGCTTAAAGGAACTTGCCAGTCATTTTGGCCTGTTGATTTCAGAGCAGGGCCTGCTTGCAGCGATGTTGGATGCCTCTCCTACGGATGGACGCATCACGTAGGGTTTCCGGTTTGTGAGGAAGGGCACTCTGATTCTCGCTGCACCCAGGGTTCCCTAGTGATTGCGGGTCTGAATGTTAGCATTCTTATTGACTAAGTGCACTATTTTATATTTTAATCACAAATAATACATTTAGTTTACCTTTTTATCAATGATTGCAGCTGCTATATAATTCCAGCCTTTATGAAACATTCTTTAGGTACGCTGTGTTTTTTAAGGTTTATCTAATTCCTAATCAATATAACTTTCCAATAAATTTGACAGGTATTGTCATATCATTAAAATAGCATGGGAGGGGGGGGAAATGTGGGAGTTAGGGTCTGGCGCTCGGAAGATATCGCGTTGTACGGGAAGATAAAACGTAGGCAGACGGATGTGACGCCATGGACCCAGGGTATAAAAAGCGGTGTTACGCAATAATAAACGCCATTTGCCATCCATCACATTGATGTCTGTGTGCAGATGGACCGAGCGGCCTGGGGTTGGCCGCCGTGTTGTTTTTCCCTGAGCCAGGTCGTTAAGCATCATTAGGCAAGAGACGAGAAGTGGTCAGCATCCCAGACCTGCAGGGTGAGACGAGCTGGGATCTTGTACTCCGTCTCATCCCAGGAGAACATGGACTCCTTCTTGGAGATGACGATCCTCTCCTCGGCCATCAGGTAGTCGAAGGGGAAGATGTAGCGCCAGTTGAAGTTGCCTTCACCGGTGAGCGAGTGGTAATGGAGCCCCTCGCAGGGGGGAGAACGTGGCGCAGGGATGGCTGCCGGTTGTCACAAAGGGGATCCCAGCCGCCCTGTGACGTCACAAAGGGGATCCCAGCCGCCCTGTGACGTCACAAAGGGGATCCCAGCCGCCCTGTGACGTCACTAAGGGGATTCCAGCTGCCTTGTGATGTCACAAAGGGGATTCCAGCCGCCTTGTGATGTCACAAAGGGTGCTCCAGCCACCCTGTGAGGTCAAAAACGGGGGAGGCTCCAGCCACCCAATATAAAAGGCCGCAGCCGCCCTGGGCCCACAGCCATGGAGTGTTCCAACAGCCTCACCTCGGCAGACATCTTCCCACTGTTCATGCTCCTCCTGCCGCCCCTCCTGTTCGTCGGCGTGTTGATGGTCGAGTGGCTCTGGGTATGTGACGGCTGCACTGTGCTGTGCCGGGGGGTGGGATGGCGTGGGGAGGTGTTGGGGGGCTGTGGGGCTGATGTGGTGTGGGGGGGTTGGGGATGCTGTGGGGAGTTGTGGGGTGTATGGTGTGGGTCTGGGAGCTGCCTCTGTCTCACTCAGCTCTTGGTGTCCTGCAGAGCTCAAGGCAGAAGGCAAAGCAAGGGACAACGGTGAAAGCAAGGATGGAGAAGAGTGAATTCAACCTGGAAACATGGTGAGTGCTGGGGGAGGCCCCCAGATCCTGCCCCAGACCCTCAGCCCGTGCCCTGCCCGCGCTGGGCAGCCCTGCCCGTCCCGCCGGAGGGGCCGCGGTGCAGCAGGTTCACCTCCCTCTCTCCTCCCCTGCAGTGCCAGCGCGACGTTGCTGAACACAGAGCGCCTCTGCCCGCTACTGTGGTCACCATCGCTGAGCTCCCTCCCGATGAGCAGCTCCAGTTCTGCGGACACCGTCTGCTCCTTCCCGGAGCCCTGCCCCGGTGCCCCGGCAGATCTGGCGGCACAAGAGCGCTCAGGACCCGCCCAGACCCCCAAGGATGATCAGGTGCTGGTGGAGAATCTCGGACCAGCCCTGGGCCAGGACCCCCCACTGGAGAGGTCAGCAGGGAGCAGTCAAGAGCAGGTCTCTGGGGATGAGGGCGAAGTAGCACAGAGACCCAGGGATGTGGAGCCAGACCCTGACAGTCACCAGGAGCACGTGTGGACGCTCTTTGCCAGAATGTGCATTGAGGACAATGGAGTGGAGCTTCCTGCGCCAGACACGGACACCGAGAGGATTCCAAACACGGGATCCTTGGAAATGGGCTGGAGCAGCTCCATGATGTCGGGCAGCAGCACCCCCGTGACCATGGGCAGCACCATCTGGGCGGCGCCGGGCGGGAGCAGCCCAGCGGAGCCCAGTCCCCAGCAGCGGGTGCCCACGGGCAGGATGCGTGCCTGGGCGGCCCGGGGGCTGTGCAAGTGGGGCCGTGCCCTGCGGGAGTCCCGTGCCCAGCTCTGCAGACGTGTCAGCGCCTGGTGGAAACGGGACTGGCAGTGCTGCTGCAGGTGCTCCCGCAAGCCTCTGAGGCAAAACTATCCCTGACTGCAGCGGGCAGCCTGGAGAGAGCAGTTGGGGGTGTAGGGCTGGGGAAGTCCCTGCAATGACCCCACCTGAAAAATAAAATATCTTTTCTCCATCCCTGGTGCCGTGGTTCTTCCACACAGCCCTTGATGCGCGCCCTCCCCCGTACCCTTTGCCAAACCTCCCCTTTGGGTCCCTTGCTGACCCCCCCGCCTCTGCCGGGTCTCCCCCAGATCCTGGCTCCGAGCTCCCCCGGGCTTGGTCACCTCTGTCCGGCCCCGCGTCCGTAGGCACCGCGACGGGGGCGTTTGCTTGGCCCAGAGCTGCTCCTGCCAGAGCAGGCAGGGACTGTGCCTGCCTGCACCCTGCTCCTGCCTCCTGCCCCCTCCAGAGCCCGGGGGCTGCGGGGCACCCACTGCAGGAACAGGGGGACCGCACACGTCGGGTCTTTGCCTCTTTTCACCTGGAACACATTCACTCAACAGTAAAGGTCTTTACTGTCAGGCAGGAATTCTTCCTGGCAGCGCTGGGCGCACTCGCTGTTACCGTCAGTTTGGCCTCACAAGAACCGCCGAAGGCTCAGCTGGAAGCTGTAGAAGGCAGGCAGGCTGTGCTGCAGCGCTGGGTGCTGGGGGGATCGTTCCACCCAAGGGCCGTGCCGAAAGACAAGGGCACGCTTCTCCTGTCACAGCAAAGCAGCGAATATTCCTGTCCTTTCCGACACGTACACACTGATTCCCAGAGAACCGACTGCCCGTGCCAGTGCGTTGTTTGGGGGAGAGTCCCTGCGGGGCTTCCCCAGGTGTCTGCTGGTTTCTCTGCCCTCCCCGGGATGGACCCGTCAGAGCTGCAAACATGAGGTCCTTGGGCACAATCCTGTGCGAGGCCCCTCACAGCTCTGAGCCCCAACTGCGGGCAGGCAGGAGGCAGCAGCTCCCCCCTTTTCCTGAGACTTTGCACTCACAAATCCCAGCTCTCAGGACTCCAAACCCAAACCACCTTTTGGCAGAAAAAGAGCCGCCGTGGCTGTGGCAGAAGAGTCAGAGGTCCCTCGGCCGGAGCTGATCCGGCCGTTCCCTGAGCCAGCGCTAATCAGCACGTGCAAGTATGGAAGCGCAGGCTGTGGCAGGTGTCCCCCCCAGTGAAGATCGGGCTCCATGGCCGCTGGAGCGGAGCAGCTCCTGATTGCCTTTGCTCTCGGGGCTTCCCGGCAGTTGGGGCCTTTGGCCAACGGGAGCCGCTACGGGGCACAGGTCAGATTGGGGCTGGGTGTCAATGGAGCCCTGGGGCAGCCATTTTGAGCTCCTCCCCTCGTGCAGCCATTTTGAGCTCCTCCCCTGGAGCAGCTCGCTGCTGTCAGTCGTCGGTCGAGGACTCTCCCCTGGGGTCAGGACGCTGCCCAGGGAAACTCCTCCAGGTGATCTGGGTCGGGGCGCTGCCCTGAGCAGGTCCTTAAGGTACCGAGCTCTCACTTGTTATGTGAGTGACAGAGAGTTTTGGGTTCACAGACTCATTTCAGTCGGAAAAGCCCTTGAAAATAATCTAATCCAACCTGGGCAGCCCATTCCAACGCCCAACAGCCCCTTCTGCACAGAAATCCTTCCTCAGAGCCAGCCTGACCCTGCCCTGGGCAGCTTGAGGCCATTCCCTCGGGGCCTGGCGCTGGGGCCTTGGCTCCAGAGACTCATCCCCCCTCTCTGCCCCCTCCTGGCAGGGAGTTGCAGAGGGCCAGGAGGTCTCCCCTCAGCCTCCTCTGCTCCAGACTGAACCCCCCCAGTTCCCCCAGCCGCTCCCCAGCAGACCTGTGCTCCAGACCCTGCCCCAGCTCCGTTGCCCTTCTCTGGCCACGCTCGAGTCATTCAATGGCCTTTTTGGGGTGAGGGGCCCAAAACTGAACCCAGGAATCGAGGGGCGGCCTCCCCAGTGCCGAGCCCAGGGCTCAGATCCCTTCCCTGGCCCTGCTGGCCACGCCAGTGCTGACACAAGCCAGGATGCCGTTGCCCTCCTTGGCCCCCTGGGCACACTCTGGCTCATTCTCACCCCCCCCAGTCCCTCTCTGACCGGCAGCTCTCCAGCCACTCCTCCCCAGGCCTGTAGCCCTGCCGGGGGTTGTTGTGGCCCAAGGGCAGCCCCCGGCATTTGCCCTCAGTGAAACTCCCCCAGTGGGGCTCAGCCCCTCGCTCAGCCTGTCCAGGTCTCTCTGCAGCCTCCCTACCCTCGAGCAGACCAACACTCCCACCCAACTGGGTGTCATCTGCAAACTGACTGCGGGGGCACTCGATCCCCTCGTCCAGATCCTCAATAAAGACGTTAAACAGGAGCAGCCCCAAAACCCAGCCCTAGGGTCACTCTTCGTGACCGGCCGCCAACTGGATTTAACTCTGTTCCCCACAGCTCCTTGGGCCCGGCCGTCCAGACAGTTTTTCACCCACTGAAGCTGTGCCCATCCAAGCCGTGAGCAGCCAGTTTCGCCAGGAGAATGCTGTGGGAAACGCTGTCTAAGGCCTTCCTGAAGTCAAGGTAACAACATCCACAGCCTGTCCCTCACCCAATCAGCAGTTCGCCCTGTTGTAGAAGGAGATCAGGTTTGCCAGGCAGGACCTGCCTTTCATAACCCCGTGCTGACTGGGCCTGACCCCCTGGCTGTCCATTGTATGACTTTTCACAGCCCCGGATGACCTGCTCCATGACCTTCCCTGGCACCGAGGGCAGACTGACAGGTCTGTAGTTTCCTGGATCCTCCTTTCTGCCTCTCTTGCAGATGGGCGTCGCATTTGCCACCCGCCAGTCCAGTGGGAGCTCCCCAGTCAGCCCTGAGTCCAGGTAAATCCTGGGCAGCGGCTTGGCGAGCACATCTGCCAGCTCCCGCAGCACCCTTGGGTGTCACCCCTCCGCTCCCACAGCCGTGTGTGCATCCAGGCGGTGCAGCAGGTCTCTGACCACCTCCTCTGCAACTGGGCTGCCCCCAGTCTGCTCCCCCTCCCCATCTCCCAGCTCCTGAGGCTGGGTGTCCAGGGAACGGCCAGTTCCACTGCTACAGACTGAGCAAAGTAGGCCTTGAGCACCTCAGCCTTTTCCTCATCCTTTGTGACTCTCTTTCCCTCTGCATCCAATAAAGGAGGGAGATTTTCCCTAATCCTCCTTTCGTATTTAATGAATGTACAGAAATATTTTTTACTGTGTTTAACGGCTATAGTCAGGTTGAGCTCTAGTTGTGCTTTGGCTCTCCTAATGTTCTGCCTGCAGAGCTTCACTACATCTTTAAAGTCTTCATGAGAGATCACTGTCACCTCTGTCCGGCCCCGCGTCCGTAGGCACTGCGACGGGGACGTTTTCTTGGCCCAGAGCTGCTCCTGCCAGAGCAGGCAGGGACTGTGCCTGCCTGCACCCTGCTCCTGCCTCCTGCCCCCTCCAGAGCCCGGGGGCTGCGGGGCACCCACTGCAGGAACAGGGGGACTGCACACGTCGGGTCTTTGCCTCTTTTCACCTGGAACAAGCTTCTCACTCTCAAGCAGATATGCTTCATTAGCAGCGCTGGGGTCGCCCTGGGGATTCTCCACCCGAGGATTAGTCAGGGACGTCGGTTTACTCACACACAGATCAGATATTCATTACATTTCCTACAGGAAAGTTTGCCACAGGGACAGAGAGGCCCTCGAGGAGGAGCTCACTTCACTGTCCCTGAGAGAAGCCGGGAGCTGTCACTGTCACCATCAGGTGTCTCCCAGCTGAGCCTGTGTGAGGAGGAGGAGGGAGAAGCCTGAGCCCAGCACTCCCGAGCGGCCTGAGACTCTCCTTCCTGCCCCGAAGGAGGCGTCAGGCTGTGTCAGTGCCACGGGGGCCCTGGGTCACCCCGGCGGGGTGTCTGTGCGGCTGCAGGGACACCTGCAGGGCAGGCTGGGCAGGAGCTCGGCCCAGCTCACCACACAGGCTCTGCAGGAGGGAAATTCCGCAGCTTTTGGCCCATTTCAGCCAGGGCAGCGGCAGAGCTCGGCGGCGGCGGCCGTGAGGGGAAGGCGCGAGCGCGGGGCTCGGGCCGAGCTGCGGGGGAGCGACGGCCGCGGGGCCCCGTGTCCTCTGCGCCGCCGGGCCGGGCCGCGCCGCCTCCTTTGCCCCCCGCTGCCGGTGCCACTCGTGGCTCCGGGACCAGAGCCAAGGGCTGGAGGCCGGCGCCGGTCCCGAGACTGCGCGTCCCTCGGCGGGGCGGTCAGAGCCGCCCCCGTGGCCACTGCCCTTCTAGAAGGGGCTGAAGGGCCCCTGACACGGACTGGAGAGAGAAAAGGAGCAGCAGAGGAGAGCGCCGGCCCACCCCGGCCCAGCCCCTCATCGCCGCTGATGCCGATGGCCTTCCCCCAGGGCACGCGGTTTCACTTTGGTTGCTCACTCTTATTAGGGCCGAGGGAAGCTGGGGCTGGCTTGGGGAGGGCCAGGGCATCCCTGGGGGGGTGGCAGCTTCCCAGCACCAGGCCCCTCCCACAGAGCCCACCGGTGGCCCCAGCACCCCTCTCTGTCCTCAGCCCCTGGCCTGGCCCTTCTCTCCCGGGGCTGGAAGGTGCCCGGCCCCTCGCTGTGCCCCTCGTGCTGCTGGGCTGGCCTTGCCCCGTGTCCCCATGACCCCCCCATCACCCGGAGCACCCCAGAGCCGGCAGGGCCGGCAGGATCACCCAGGCGGTCGGGAGAAGACAGGGAGAGGGTGCTGGGTCCGGGCTGCCCCACAGCAGCCCCACGCTCCAGCCGGGATCTCCCCCCACAGCCGGAGGAGGCGCCACGAAGGAGAAGGGTGGGAAAGCGGCGTCGGCGGGGACGCGGCTTCTGCGAGGGAGCTCCCCCACGGGACGGGAGACGTGGGTCGAGATGGGAACGTCGGTGCTGCCACCAGCTCGGAGCTCCTCAGGAGCCAGCCCTCCTCCTCCCACAGCAGCGACCTGGAGGAGCTGGCCACGTCCCTCATGGAGTCCCTGGGCGGGACCCGAGTCTGCCGCGACCTCCTGGGAAAACTGAAGGAGTCTCGGGATCGCGGCGCTCCAAGCGCTTCCCAAGACATCCGCAAGGAATACGCCACCTGCCTGGAGTGCCGGCGGTGCCTCACCGGCAGCTGCCCGCACCGCAGCGAGCCCCTGCCAGAGCGGGACCTGCCCACGCTGGCCGCCATCCTCCACAGCGTGGACCTGCTGGTGCACCGGGAGGAGCTCCAGCTGGAGCTGGGCATGGGCTTTGAGCTGGTCCTGGCTGGGGAAACCGTCTACGTCTGGCAGAGAACCCATCGGGTCCCCGAAATCCCCCCGGAGCGATGCTGGGAGGGTGCCGTGTGCCACACCGGGCACGGGAGAGGTGGGGGGAGGTGGCCATCCTGCGGGGCGGGCAGAGGGCCAGGGCTGATGTCAGCCAGGGAAGCCCAGGAGAGCCCCGATGCCGCTGCTCGCACCGCCAAAGCCCCTTCGCTCAGAGACCCCTTTGGATCCCAGGGCCCCCCTCCCTACTCTGGGGGCCCCTGCTGGAGGACAAACGGAGCCCTGGGGTCCCTGCTCACCTCCCCTCTCTTGTAGGGTGGCAAGAGGAAGGTGAACCACAGCCGGGGGAACGGGGTGTGCCCAGGGAACGGGCCCCGGGGTGAGGCAGCGTGAGAAGAGGCTGTGCTGGAGAAATGAAGGGAAGGAGGAAAGTGCTCACCTGGAGAAGCAGCCAGTCATGGGCTCCCCTCTCCCCACTAACACGAGACTGCGGTGGAGAACTCAGAAGTGAAAGACAATTTTTATTGACTGATTCAACCAGTAGTATCCTAAAACATCTCCGAGCTGTCAGTTCTCCAGTGAGGGTCTTGCACACCTGAAGCTGGGGAAGGTGGCTTTTCAGCAGCTGAATGTTGCAGAGAGCTGAGAAAAGAGCCCTTCCCTGCTCCACCCGGCAGGACAGACCCCGGCCGCGATACACAGAAATCCAAACAACATGAAAGGGAGAATGAAGAAGGCCCCAGGGAGCTCTCGCTGTGCCAGAGTCCCCGGCTCCCTGTGAGTCCCCCCCAGGGCTGTCCAGCCACCACCACCTCTGGGTCGGTGACCCCGGGCAGAGGTTGGAGCTGCTGGACACTTCCCTGCCTCTGCCGGAGCCCTGGGGAGGGACAGGCAGGCTCTGCCCCGGGTACAGCCCCAGGGCTCCCTGCAGGGCCTCTGCGGCTTCGGGGCAGCGCTGCCGGGAGTCCCCCGGGCTGGGGGGTCAGTGACCTCCAGAGCCAGGAGCAGAGCAGCGCCCGTGCTGGCGGGGGGGGACAGGCATGGGGGCTGCTCTGTGCCCCGGCCCCCCACCGCTGGGGCTGGTGTGGCCCCAGTTCCTCCATCCCAGGTCCCTGCTTCAGCCTTGGTGCCAACTGTCCCTCCAAGGAGCCTCTGGGGAGCGCTCCCGTGGTGCAGCCCCTTCCCCTTCCCCTGCAGCTCCAAGACCCCAGCAGGGCACCAGTCATGGCCCCCAGAGGAAAAAGGCTCCGAGCCCCCCAGCCTGGCTGCCCCGCAGTAGCCACCAGGCACCTCTGCCAGCCCCGGCGAGGGACGCACAGCCTCGGGATTGACTCCATCCTCCAGCCCCATTTCTCTAGGACTAAAGCCACAAATGGGACCCACAGAGGAGGAATGTAAAAGAGGAGCCCCAGCAGCAGCAGGAGGGAGATCTCCCCCAGAGCTGCTGAGAGGCTGCGGGGAGGAGAAGGCCTTGGGACGGGGGAAGGTTGTGCCACGGGGCTGGGGACATGGGGCAGGCTCCCAAGCTTCATGCTCCCAGCAGCTTCTTGACCATGTAGCCTGGCATGCTGTAGAGGAAGAGCGCGACCATGACGATGAGCAACAGGGCCAGCACCATTTTGATGATGAGCCACTTGTAGCGCGTGCAGATGAGGTATTTGATGGACTTGAGTGGGTTCAGGAACCAGATGAAGGACGTGTCCGGGCGGCTGCAGGGGAAGCAAACACCCATCGTTAATGCTGTAGCCACAGAGGAGGGCGGGATGGTGGGCAGTGGACATGGTGGGCAAAGGGACGTGCAGGATCCCTTCCCGGGGTAAGTCTGCAGAGTGGAGGAGCGCAACCAGGAGAATCAGGAGGGTGGGCCAGGGAAGATGGCATGCTGTGCCAGATGGAGCAATGCGGGTTTGTGAGGGTTCCACTTGAAGCTGGAAGCTGGTGGTGAGGACTGGAGGGGAGCAGGAGGTGGTGGGAGGCCCAGGCAAGGGGATGGAGCCAAGAAGCGAGGCAGAGGAGGAACAGAGTAAGGAAAAAAAAGAGTTGGCTCTGCTCGTGACCCTCGTTCCCCCAGCATGACCCCTCCGCACCTCTCCATGCCTGCCTCCCCCCCACCCCTGGGGAGCACCCCCAGCATCTCCCAGAGCTCAGGTGCCTGCTGGGGACTGGGGTTTCCCACTTACTTGGGTTTCTCCAGTGGGTCGGGCTCGTTGCGAGCCAGCCCGGCGGGGGATTTCTCTGCCTCCTCTGCTGTCAGAAGGTGCAGTTCAGCCTCAACTTTCCCCTGCAGGAAGCAGAGTTGTGCTGGGAACTAGGCAATGCTCCCCACCTCAGCCCCCCCAGCCACGGTGACAGAGGGGACCTGAGAGAAGAGAGGCAAGTGCCGGGGAGCAGAGGGTGTCTGCACAGAGTGCAGTCCCCAGGATGCAAAATCCCTCCCTTTTCCCCATCCTTACGGTGACCTCCAGCTCATCGTTCTCATCTCTGGCCACGAACGGCCACCAGCCCTTCACCCGCTTCTGCTTGAAGATGGAGACCATGGGCAGCTCTGCCTCGTTCGTCACCATCTCCAGGCTGCACTGTTTCGACGTCTTGGCTCCTCGGGGGAAGCGGTTCAGGTCCAGCTCGATGGCCCCTGGCAGGAGAAAGGGGAGCACAGATGTTGGCATCCCCAAAATGCTGAGTCCTTGGCTGCAGGTGGGCTGGGTCAGTATCTCCTGCCCTGAAGAGCAACTTTGAACTAGGTCTGGGAACAGCGAAGCTGAGATCTTTGCTGCAGGAGGAGCCTTTGTGCAGCAGAGACAAGGGCTCTCATCCTACCTGCTCTTACCAGTAGCATCTAAAGGGGGGTTGCAGGATGTTGTGGGCTTGAGGAGCAGAGCTGCCCTTCCAGGTCCTGTTCCTATACAGGCTTTATCTCATCCCACACTGCTCCCTACTTGGCCAGCCATGGCTGTCCCGTCACCCCAACTCAACGGGCCCTCCACTCACCGAGGAAATCATCGGCCGAGTGTGGCAGTTAGGGTCTGGCGCTCGGAAGATATCGCGTTGTACGGGAAGATAAAACGTAGGCAGACGGATGTGACGCCATGGACCCAGGGTATAAAAAGCGGTGTTACGCAATAATAAACGCCATTTGCCATCCATCACGTTGATGTCTGTGTGCAGATGGACCGAGCGGCCTGGGGTTGGCCGCCGTGTTGTTTTTCCCTGAGCCAGGTCGTTAAGCATCATTAGGCAACAAATGGTGCCGAAACCCGGGAAGCGGGAAGCGGCTAGCTAGGGAAGACGTCTGGAATTCCACTGCTGTAGGGAGGACGCTCCCAGGACCAACAAGGAGTAGAGAATATAAATTCTCAGGACCAACAAGGAGGGGGAACATCCTTGTGAAGGTCGCCTTGTGAAGGTCGGATTGCAGTTCCCAAGGACCCGCGAGGAAGACGGAAGCTCTCGTGAAGGTCGTATCACAGTTACATAAGCAGTGGGGAATTGAGTGCAAGTCGATTTTACTCGCGCTGGCGCGAGGCTTTTACAGCCCTTGGGTTGTGGGAAAGACTTTAAGTTGTGGGGGAGGGTTAAACTAGCCCTTAAGAAAGCTATGCAGAAGCAGAAAACTGGGAAGGCGGCAAAAAACTGTTTATTGGCCACCCCTAGATTAGGGGTTGGTGCTCAGACTACTAACCTCCCAAGCGATACTGATTATATTGAGCCAAAGGATTCGCAGGAGGGTGGTACACTCCCTCAATCCTCGGACCCCGATCCGCTTACGGAAGGGGAAGGGCGAAAACAAGTAAAATCTCTCCAGGGCGGTTTGATAGAGGAGGCAAGAAAATCCTTCTGGGGCTGTTTGGTAGAGGAGGCAAGGAACGCCGCAGAGATATCAGAATCAATACAAACCTGGGACCGACCACCGCCCTATGTGCCCCAGAATGGCGCCGAAAAAAGAGGGGGAGGGCAAGATAAAAATGGTCCCGAAGAAAAGAATGAGGAAGTGCCAGCAACCACGAGCAAGGCTAGAGGGGAGGGGTGTACGGGTGAGGACTATAGAGCCAGTTATGAGGCTAGAGGGGAGGAGTGTACGGGTGAGGAGCACAGAGCCGGAGAGAATAAAAGGAAAGGTGGGGGAAGTGTTCGGGGAGGGGTGGAGAGCGCAGGCGAGGGGCGGAGAGCATGTACGGGTGAGGAGTACAGAGCCGGAGAGAATAAAAAGAAAGCTGGGGGAAGTGTTTGGGGAGGAGTGGAGAGCCCGGGCGAGGGGCGGAGAGCCAATCTAAGCGGCCACCCGGAGAGACACCTTGATAAAGCAGGGCCCTCCCCTAGCAGGAGGTGGGGCAAGCCTAGAGGAAGGGAGCGGCCCGCCCGTAAGGGGAGTGGAAGGGGAAGGAGTCTGACAAAAAGTTATTGGAGCCCAGAAATGACCTGGCAGTCGAGTTCTGACTTCGGGTCAGACAGTAGCGAGGACGAATGGTTTACAGTCGACTTAAACTTAAAGGAAAAAGGAACGGGAGCAGACAGAACTAAAGGCCAACACCCCCCACCCATCCACTCTAAAGAGAATCCACGAGAAAAGCAAACCCCCCTCACGGACTGGAGAGAAACAAAAATGACATGCGCCGACTTATTCCCACCGGCAGCACTAGCATTCCCGGTCCGGGTGACAGACGGGGGACAGAGGGTTTACTCGCCCATAAACCCTAAAGACATACAGGCGATTGGTAAAGCAACTGCCGATAAAGGTCTCAATTCCGCCTTAGTCTCCACCCTTATTGATGGTGTTTTTGGGGGAGACGACATGCTCCCATCTGACATAATACAAACTTGTAGATTAATCTTTGATGGAACAGGGATGATTGTTTTTAAACAAGAATGGGAGGATATTTGTGGAAGATTATTGGTTCAAGTAGTGGGGGCAGACCATCCCTTGCATGGATCTAGCTTGCAACATCTGATGGGTACAGATCCAGCGATAATTACCCCTCAAGCGCAAGCTCAAGGCCTACGAGCCCAGAAAATTATGGCAACTACTCGTGCGGCCAGAGACGCCATTTGCATAGCTTGTAGGGTCGTTGCAAAGCCGTCCTCTTGGTCTACTATGAAACAAAATGAAAGTGAGAGCTTTACACAGTTCATAGACCGCCTCCAGGCAGCGATCGACTCTTCAACATTACCTGCAGAGGCAAAAGGCCCAGCTGTAACAGAATGCATACGTCAACAATGCAATTCAGCGACCAAAGAAATTTTCCAACCCTGGATGGAGCAAAGCACTCCTGAACCCACTCCCCCCTTGAGAAGAGACCCATTTTATGGCTCAACTTATTATAGCTCAACCTGCGATACAGCCCCAACTGCAACCATCATTCAATACATGGACAATATCTTGATCGCCGCGCCGTCAGAAAATCAGGTGGACCACTTGGTGTCAACAATTTCCGAAACCCTGAAAGCAAACGGGTTCGAAATTGTGAGTGCAAAAATTAAGAAAGGACCATGTGTAAGCTTTTTAGGAGTAGGAATTACAGGTTCTTATATAACCCCTCCTCAGGTAAAAATCCGTCGACACATTGAAACACTTTATGATATGCAACAGCTAGTAGGGTCTTTACAATGGCTCCGCAATATCGTCCTAATTCCCCCTGAAATCCTGGCCCCCCTGTATGATCTTCTAAAAGGAAAAAAACCATGGGAGAAAAAAGCTCTGACGACGGAAGCAATGAGCTCTCTCGATTTCATCGAACAACAGGTATCGTCAAGCACGCTCGCCAGATGGGACCCCAATGAACCACTTGATCTGTACGTACATTTCATGTCAGGAGGAGGAGTAGGAGCACTAGCTCAGGGCTCCCCTGAAGAAGCCCAACCAATACAATGGATAGCCCTGGGAAAACCATCACGTGCTTTCTCTCCAGGGGTCGAGTGCATTGGCAATCTCATCATGAAAGGCAGAAAACTCGCCCTAAGACACTTGGGCATTGAGCCTGCCAGGATATATCTCCCGTAAGCAGCTCTCAACGCAGTCAGTGATGACATCAGAGTATTTAGCTATAGCCCTGACTGGATTTGGTGGAGAAATCCGGTACGCCACAAAACCTCCCTGGACTCAAATGTTGGCGGTTGTACACGTTGACCCCCCATCTAAGGTCATGGACCGACCTCAGGAAGGACCAACAGTCTTTACAGATGCATCTTCAACGACATCGACTGCCGTAGCAGTGTGGCAATCAGGAGACGAATGGCACCGTATCAAAACAGCCGATTATGAGCTTTCAGTTCAACAGCTGGAAGCAGCAGCTATAGTACTAGCATGCGGGCTGTTCCCGATGGAACATCTCAATATAGTGACTGACTCCATGTTTGCAGCTAAACTTTGCCTAGCCATGTCAGGCCCTGGCGTGACAACATCCACAGCAGCGCTAATGCTCAAAGAGGCACTCTCCGCCAGGAAAGGCACCTTTTCAGTTCTCCATGTCAACAGTCAAAGTCCTGTTAAAAGGTACTTCCAAATTGGTGATGATAAAGCTGACACTGCTGCAAAAGAATTACGGACGCTAAGGGAGGCCCGTCAACTACATGAATCTCTGAAATCGAAATTAGAAATATTAGCAAAGGCAGAAGGCTTTACCAATGCCATTCCATCAGAAGACCAAGTACGCCTTTTGGCAAACGCCCTGCTAATGTTCAACCAATTCCCCAGAGAAGAGGCGCATAGCCCCGCCCAAAAATACTGGACCACTCGAGCATTAGAAGAAGGTCCACCGGCCACAATCAGAAATGAACTGGGAAAATGGGAACAGGGGTGGAGGCTAGTTTTAACAGGACGGGAGTATTCTGCAGTTAAAAAGGTGAAATTAAATGGTGCCCTCTTAAACCCGACCTCTAGGATGAAACTAATGAGAACTATAAGTTTTTATTCACAGGACCTAACCATCAGGCACCCCCGTAACCCGTATGCTCCTGTGGCAAGAGAGGAGAGTGAGTTGGAGAATACCCTGACTACAACGGATAGCTCTGCTTCACCAGAACCCGAGCATCAGCTGAGATGCCCCCGCAAAGGGCTGCTGTGGTGTTTTTGTGTAATTTTGCTGCTGCGATGTTTCTGTTTGATTTTGCTTTTAGGGTTCATAGTATCTTGTGGCTCGTATGAACACCAGCCATGGGAATGGGTATTAACGAGATGGGATCAAGAGATGCTGCAAACAATCATCACTTCGGGGCCTCCTAGCTTTCAGGTAAAACTCTGTAACTTAGCCCCAGTAGAGTCCTGTTTACACACGTCGAGCTATTACATGTGTCCCGGCTCTAACCCCGGCAGGCCTTACTGTAACGCCCCCAATCAGTATTACTGTTCCCACTGGGGATGTGAGACAATTGCCTCAGATTGGGCACCAGGGGCAGGACCAGACAAATATTTGAAAGAACAACCAGGACCTTACGGGTGTGTCATTCCTCCAAAAGACCCCTTAAGACCAGGGCTAGCAGCAACCCATGGGAAAATCAAGAATTGTTGTCTGTACCTTAGGCTCAGTGTCACCAATGAGGATGATCCGAGATGGATGATTGGGAAAACTCGGGGCGTCAGACACTATGAATCTAGTACAGACAGGGGGAGCTTGTTTTCTATTAGAAAACGGGAAATACAAAGCAGCACAGCAATCGCCCCCAATGTCATAGCCAAAAGTGACAATGACGTCGAGCAAGGAAGAGAAAGCTTGCCATTATCCACCCCTATCTTGACTACCCCCCTAGTAGCTAAGCAGATAACCCCTCCAAGCAAACCCAAGGTGGGCCCTTACCGCTTACCTGATAAGCCGTTCCTTAATGTACTGAATGCTACCTTTTGGTCATTGAACCAATCAGATCCAGACCTCACGAGCTCCTGCTGGCTGTGCTGCAATATGAACCCGCCCTTTTATGAGGGCGTCGCCCTCAATGCCTCCTTTTACAATTCGCCAGACAATAATCCAACTCAATGCAGGTGGGACACACCACGGAGAGGGATCACCCTGAACCAGGTCAAAGGCCAGGGCGTATGTCTGGGCAATACCGCTTTGGCAAACCGGGGTAGTTTTGTTTGTGCGAACACTGTTAGGGTCAATAGAGCCTACAAATGGGCAATCCCGCCTACATCCGCAAAGTGGGTCTGCCACAAGTCAGGAGTAACCCCCTGTGTGTCCCTTATTCTTTTTGATAATTCTGCCAACTTTTGTGTCCAAGTTATAGTTGTTCCTAAGGTCCTATATCACCCAGAGGAAGACCTATATCACTATTTCAAAGAACCTCACTGGACTGATAAAAGAGCGGTACTAACAGGCATCACCATTGCAACGCTGCTCGGGCTAAGAGCGGTCGGCACAGCCACGGGAGTTTTGGCCCTCGCAACCCAGCGCCAGGGATTATCCCAGCTACAAATGACCATAGATGAGGACCTGCAAAGAATTGAAAAAACTATCTCCTTTTTGGAAAAAGTCTCTTTCCTTTTGAAGGTCGTTTTGCAGAATAGGCAAGGGTTAAAGCTTCTACTGTTGTATCAAAGAGGTTTTTGTACCACATTAGGGGAAGAATGTTGTTTTTATGCAGCCCACACAGGAATCGTACAGGACACCATGGCTGAATTGAGAGATCGGCTAGCCCAAAGGGAAAGAGAAGCCCTACAAGAATGGTTTGGCTCTTGGTTCAGTCTCCATGGCTAACCATCCTTTTTTCCACTCTGATCGGCCCACTCACCATAATACTGCTGGTACTAATTTTTGGGCCTTGCATATTGAATAAGTCAGTGTCGTTTGTGAAAAGCTGCTTAGAAAAGGTTAACATTCTGTTTATCGATCTCTTTAGAGCAAATGCTCTAAAGCATGCTCACTCAGCACTCAATATATTACCTCCTTAGTCTGTCATTTTAAGTCTGATAGTCTAAGTATTATCTATAGCCTTAATGTTTTATATGCATGCTTTATTTTTATATTTACCAGCGTTAAGAACAAAGAACTCTAAATATTTTACCTTTAGAAACTCCCTTGGTCTTCCCCCAGAGTGCTGGCCAGACTCTGGGTAGAACCCAACAGGAGATTTAGAATCAGATGTTCCCGCTTAAAGGAATTTGCCAGTCATTTTGGCCTGTTGATTTCAGAGCAGGGCCTGCTTGCAGCGATGTTGGATGCCTCTCTTACGGATGGACGCATCACGTAGGGTTTCCGGTTTGTGAGGAAGGGCACTCTGATTCTCGCTGCACCCAGGGTTCCCTAGTGATTGCGGGTCTGAATGTTAGCATTCTTATTGACTAAGTGCACTATTTTATATTTTAATCACAAATAATACATTTAGTTTACCTTTTTATCAGTGATTGCAGCTGCTATATAATTCCAGCCTTTATGAAACATTCTTTAGGTACGCTGTGTTTTTTAAGGTTTATCTAATTCCTAATCAATATAACTTTCCAATAAATTTGACAGGTATTGTCATATCATTAAAATAGCATGGGAGGGGGGGGAAATGTGGGAGTTAGGGTCTGGCGCTCGGAAGATATCGCGTTGTACGGGAAGATAAAACGTAGGCAGACGGATGTGACGCCATGGACCCAGGGTATAAAAAGCGGTGTTACGCAATAATAAACGCCATTTGCCATCCATCACATTGATGTCTGTGTGCAGATGGACCGAGCGGCCTGGGGTTGGCCGCCGTGTTGTTTTTCCCTGAGCCAGGTCGTTAAGCATCATTAGGCAAGAGACGAGAAGTGGTCAGCATCCCAGACCTGCAGGGTGAGACGAGCTGGGATCTTGTACTCCGTCTCATCCCAGGAGAACATGGACTCCTTCTTGGAGATGACGATCCTCTCCTCGGCCATCAGGTAGTCGAAGGGGAAGATGTAGCGCCAGTTGAAGTTGCCTTCACCGGTGAGCGAGTGGTAATGGAGCCCCTCGCAGGGGGGAGAACGTGGCGCAGGGATGGCTGCCGGTTGTCACAAAGGGGATCCCAGCCGCCCTGTGACGTCACAAAGGGGATCCCAGCCGCCCTGTGACGTCACAAAGGGGATCCCAGCCGCCCTGTGACGTCACTAAGGGGATTCCAGCTGCCTTGTGATGTCACAAAGGGGATTCCAGCCGCCTTGTGATGTCACAAAGGGTGCTCCAGCCACCCTGTGAGGTCAAAAACGGGGGAGGCTCCAGCCACCCAATATAAAAGGCCGCAGCCGCCCTGGGCCCACAGCCATGGAGTGTTCCAACAGCCTCACCTCGGCAGACATCTTCCCACTGTTCATGCTCCTCCTGCCGCCCCTCCTGTTCGTCGGCGTGTTGATGGTCGAGTGGCTCTGGGTATGTGACGGCTGCACTGTGCTGTGCCGGGGGGTGGGATGGCGTGGGGAGGTGTTGGGGGGCTGTGGGGCTGATGTGGTGTGGGGGGGTTGGGGATGCTGTGGGGAGTTGTGGGGTGTATGGTGTGGGTCTGGGAGCTGCCTCTGTCTCACTCAGCTCTTGGTGTCCTGCAGAGCTCAAGGCAGAAGGCAAAGCAAGGGACAACGGTGAAAGCAAGGATGGAGAAGAGTGAATTCAACCTGGAAACATGGTGAGTGCTGGGGGAGGCCCCCAGATCCTGCCCCAGACCCTCAGCCCGTGCCCTGCCCGCGCTGGGCAGCCCTGCCCGTCCCGCCGGAGGGGCCGCGGTGCAGCAGGTTCACCTCCCTCTCTCCTCCCCTGCAGTGCCAGCGCGACGTTGCTGAACACAGAGCGCCTCTGCCCGCTACTGTGGTCACCATCGCTGAGCTCCCTCCCGATGAGCAGCTCCAGTTCTGCGGACACCGTCTGCTCCTTCCCGGAGCCCTGCCCCGGTGCCCCGGCAGATCTGGCGGCACAAGAGCGCTCAGGACCCGCCCAGACCCCCAAGGATGATCAGGTGCTGGTGGAGAATCTCGGACCAGCCCTGGGCCAGGACCCCCCACTGGAGAGGTCAGCAGGGAGCAGTCAAGAGCAGGTCTCTGGGGATGAGGGCGAAGTAGCACAGAGACCCAGGGATGTGGAGCCAGACCCTGACAGTCACCAGGAGCACGTGTGGACGCTCTTTGCCAGAATGTGCATTGAGGACAATGGAGTGGAGCTTCCTGCGCCAGACACGGACACCGAGAGGATTCCAAACACGGGATCCTTGGAAATGGGCTGGAGCAGCTCCATGATGTCGGGCAGCAGCACCCCCGTGACCATGGGCAGCACCATCTGGGCGGCGCCGGGCGGGAGCAGCCCAGCGGAGCCCAGTCCCCAGCAGCGGGTGCCCACGGGCAGGATGCGTGCCTGGGCGGCCCGGGGGCTGTGCAAGTGGGGCCGTGCCCTGCGGGAGTCCCGTGCCCAGCTCTGCAGGCGTGTCAGCGCCTGGTGGAAACGGGACTGGCAGTGCTGCTGCAGGTGCTCCCGCAAGCCTCTGAGGCAAAACTATCCCTGACTGCAGCGGGCAGCCTGGAGAGAGCAGTTGGGGGTGTAGGGCTGGGGAAGTCCCTGCAATGACCCCACCTGAAAAATAAAATATCTTTTCTCCATCCCTGGTGCCGTGGTTCTTCCACACAGCCCTTGATGCGCGCCCTCCCCCGTACCCTTTGCCAAACCTCCCCTTTGGGTCCCTTGCTGACCCCCCCGCCTCTGCCGGGTCTCCCCCAGATCCTGGCTCCGAGCTCCCCCGGGCTTGGTCACCTCTGTCCGGCCCCGCGTCCGTAGGCACCGCGACGGGGGCGTTTGCTTGGCCCAGAGCTGCTCCTGCCAGAGCAGGCAGGGACTGTGCCTGCCTGCACCCTGCTCCTGCCTCCTGCCCCCTCCAGAGCCCGGGGGCTGCGGGGCACCCACTGCAGGAACAGGGGGACCGCACACGTCGGGTCTTTGCCTCTTTTCACCTGGAACACATTCACTCAACAGTAAAGGTCTTTACTGTCAGGCAGGAATTCTTCCTGGCAGCGCTGGGCGCACTCGCTGTTACCGTCAGTTTGGCCTCACAAGAACCGCCGAAGGCTCAGCTGGAAGCTGTAGAAGGCAGGCAGGCTGTGCTGCAGCGCTGGGTGCTGGGGGGATCGTTCCACCCAAGGGCCGTGCCGAAAGACAAGGGCACGCTTCTCCTGTCACAGCAAAGCAGCGAATATTCCTGTCCTTTCCGACACGTACACACTGATTCCCAGAGAACCGACTGCCCGTGCCAGTGCGTTGTTTGGGGGAGAGTCCCTGCGGGGCTTCCCCAGGTGTCTGCTGGTTTCTCTGCCCTCCCCGGGATGGACCCGTCAGAGCTGCAAACATGAGGTCCTTGGGCACAATCCTGTGCGAGGCCCCTCACAGCTCTGAGCCCCAACTGCGGGCAGGCAGGAGGCAGCAGCTCCCCCCTTTTCCTGAGACTTTGCACTCACAAATCCCAGCTCTCAGGACTCCAAACCCAAACCACCTTTTGGCAGAAAAAGAGCCGCCGTGGCTGTGGCAGAAGAGTCAGAGGTCCCTCGGCCGGAGCTGATCCGGCCGTTCCCTGAGCCAGCGCTAATCAGCACGTGCAAGTATGGAAGCGCAGGCTGTGGCAGGTGTCCCCCCCAGTGAAGATCGGGCTCCATGGCCGCTGGAGCGGAGCAGCTCCTGATTGCCTTTGCTCTCGGGGCTTCCCGGCAGTTGGGGCCTTTGGCCAACGGGAGCCGCTACGGGGCACAGGTCAGATTGGGGCTGGGTGTCAATGGAGCCCTGGGGCAGCCATTTTGAGCTCCTCCCCTCGTGCAGCCATTTTGAGCTCCTCCCCTGGAGCAGCTCGCTGCTGTCAGTCGTCGGTCGAGGACTCTCCCCTGGGGTCAGGACGCTGCCCAGGGAAACTCCTCCAGGTGATCTGGGTCGGGGCGCTGCCCTGAGCAGGTCCTTAAGGTACCGAGCTCTCACTTGTTATGTGAGTGACAGAGAGTTTTGGGTTCACAGACTCATTTCAGTCGGAAAAGCCCTTGAAAATAATCTAATCCAACCTGGGCAGCCCATTCCAACGCCCAACAGCCCCTTCTGCACAGAAATCCTTCCTCAGAGCCAGCCTGACCCTGCCCTGGGCAGCTTGAGGCCATTCCCTCGGGGCCTGGCGCTGGGGCCTTGGCTCCAGAGACTCATCCCCCCTCTCTGCCCCCTCCTGGCAGGGAGTTGCAGAGGGCCAGGAGGTCTCCCCTCAGCCTCCTCTGCTCCAGACTGAACCCCCCCAGTTCCCCCAGCCGCTCCCCAGCAGACCTGTGCTCCAGACCCTGCCCCAGCTCCGTTGCCCTTCTCTGGCCACGCTCGAGTCATTCAATGGCCTTTTTGGGGTGAGGGGCCCAAAACTGAACCCAGGAATCGAGGGGCGGCCTCCCCAGTGCCGAGCCCAGGGCTCAGATCCCTTCCCTGGCCCTGCTGGCCACGCCAGTGCTGACACAAGCCAGGATGCCGTTGCCCTCCTTGGCCCCCTGGGCACACTCTGGCTCATTCTCACCCCCCCCAGTCCCTCTCTGACCGGCAGCTCTCCAGCCACTCCTCCCCAGGCCTGTAGCCCTGCCGGGGGTTGTTGTGGCCCAAGGGCAGCCCCCGGCATTTGCCCTCAGTGAAACTCCCCCAGTGGGGCTCAGCCCCTCGCTCAGCCTGTCCAGGTCTCTCTGCAGCCTCCCTACCCTCGAGCAGACCAACACTCCCACCCAACTGGGTGTCATCTGCAAACTGACTGCGGGGGCACTCGATCCCCTCGTCCAGATCCTCAATAAAGACGTTAAACAGGAGCAGCCCCAAAACCCAGCCCTAGGGTCACTCTTCGTGACCGGCCGCCAACTGGATTTAACTCTGTTCCCCACAGCTCCTTGGGCCCGGCCGTCCAGACAGTTTTTCACCCACTGAAGCTGTGCCCATCCAAGCCGTGAGCAGCCAGTTTCGCCAGGAGAATGCTGTGGGAAACGCTGTCTAAGGCCTTCCTGAAGTCAAGGTAACAACATCCACAGCCTGTCCCTCACCCAATCAGCAGTTCGCCCTGTTGTAGAAGGAGATCAGGTTTGCCAGGCAGGACCTGCCTTTCATAACCCCGTGCTGACTGGGCCTGACCCCCTGGCTGTCCATTGTATGACTTTTCACAGCCCCGGATGACCTGCTCCATGACCTTCCCTGGCACCGAGGGCAGACTGACAGGTCTGTAGTTTCCTGGATCCTCCTTTCTGCCTCTCTTGCAGATGGGCGTCGCATTTGCCACCCGCCAGTCCAGTGGGAGCTCCCCAGTCAGCCCTGAGTCCAGGTAAATCCTGGGCAGCGGCTTGGCGAGCACATCTGCCAGCTCCCGCAGCACCCTTGGGTGTCACCCCTCCGCTCCCACAGCCGTGTGTGCATCCAGGCGGTGCAGCAGGTCTCTGACCACCTCCTCTGCAACTGGGCTGCCCCCAGTCTGCTCCCCCTCCCCATCTCCCAGCTCCTGAGGCTGGGTGTCCAGGGAACGGCCAGTTCCACTGCTACAGACTGAGCAAAGTAGGCCTTGAGCACCTCAGCCTTTTCCTCATCCTTTGTGACTCTCTTTCCCTCTGCATCCAATAAAGGAGGGAGATTTTCCCTAATCCTCCTTTCGTATTTAATGAATGTACAGAAATATTTTTTACTGTGTTTAACGGCTATAGTCAGGTTGAGCTCTAGTTGTGCTTTGGCTCTCCTAATGTTCTGCCTGCAGAGCTTCACTACATCTTTAAAGTCTTCATGAGAGATCACTGTCACCTCTGTCCGGCCCCGCGTCCGTAGGCACTGCGACGGGGACGTTTTCTTGGCCCAGAGCTGCTCCTGCCAGAGCAGGCAGGGACTGTGCCTGCCTGCACCCTGCTCCTGCCTCCTGCCCCCTCCAGAGCCCGGGGGCTGCGGGGCACCCACTGCAGGAACAGGGGGACTGCACACGTCGGGTCTTTGCCTCTTTTCACCTGGAACAAGCTTCTCACTCTCAAGCAGATATGCTTCATTAGCAGCGCTGGGGTCGCCCTGGGGATTCTCCACCCGAGGATTAGTCAGGGACGTCGGTTTACTCACACACAGATCAGATATTCATTACATTTCCTACAGGAAAGTTTGCCACAGGGACAGAGAGGCCCTCGAGGAGGAGCTCACTTCACTGTCCCTGAGAGAAGCCGGGAGCTGTCACTGTCACCATCAGGTGTCTCCCAGCTGAGCCTGTGTGAGGAGGAGGAGGGAGAAGCCTGAGCCCAGCACTCCCGAGCGGCCTGAGACTCTCCTTCCTGCCCCGAAGGAGGCGTCAGGCTGTGTCAGTGCCACGGGGGCCCTGGGTCACCCCGGCGGGGTGTCTGTGCGGCTGCAGGGACACCTGCAGGGCAGGCTGGGCAGGAGCTCGGCCCAGCTCACCACACAGGCTCTGCAGGAGGGAAATTCCGCAGCTTTTGGCCCATTTCAGCCAGGGCAGCGGCAGAGCTCGGCGGCGGCGGCCGTGAGGGGAAGGCGCGAGCGCGGGGCTCGGGCCGAGCTGCGGGGGAGCGACGGCCGCGGGGCCCCGTGTCCTCTGCGCCGCCGGGCCGGGCCGCGCCGCCTCCTTTGCCCCCCGCTGCCGGTGCCACTCGTGGCTCCGGGACCAGAGCCAAGGGCTGGAGGCCGGCGCCGGTCCCGAGACTGCGCGTCCCTCGGCGGGGCGGTCAGAGCCGCCCCCGTGGCCACTGCCCTTCTAGAAGGGGCTGAAGGGCCCCTGACACGGACTGGAGAGAGAAAAGGAGCAGCAGAGGAGAGCGCCGGCCCACCCCGGCCCAGCCCCTCATCGCCGCTGATGCCGATGGCCTTCCCCCAGGGCACGCGGTTTCACTTTGGTTGCTCACTCTTATTAGGGCCGAGGGAAGCTGGGGCTGGCTTGGGGAGGGCCAGGGCATCCCTGGGGGGGTGGCAGCTTCCCAGCACCAGGCCCCTCCCACAGAGCCCACCGGTGGCCCCAGCACCCCTCTCTGTCCTCAGCCCCTGGCCTGGCCCTTCTCTCCCGGGGCTGGAAGGTGCCCGGCCCCTCGCTGTGCCCCTCGTGCTGCTGGGCTGGCCTTGCCCCGTGTCCCCATGACCCCCCCATCACCCGGAGCACCCCAGAGCCGGCAGGGCCGGCAGGATCACCCAGGCGGTCGGGAGAAGACAGGGAGAGGGTGCTGGGTCCGGGCTGCCCCACAGCAGCCCCACGCTCCAGCCGGGATCTCCCCCCACAGCCGGAGGAGGCGCCACGAAGGAGAAGGGTGGGAAAGCGGCGTCGGCGGGGACGCGGCTTCTGCGAGGGAGCTCCCCCACGGGACGGGAGACGTGGGTCGAGATGGGAACGTCGGTGCTGCCACCAGCTCGGAGCTCCTCAGGAGCCAGCCCTCCTCCTCCCACAGCAGCGACCTGGAGGAGCTGGCCACGTCCCTCATGGAGTCCCTGGGCGGGACCCGAGTCTGCCGCGACCTCCTGGGAAAACTGAAGGAGTCTCGGGATCGCGGCGCTCCAAGCGCTTCCCAAGACATCCGCAAGGAATACGCCACCTGCCTGGAGTGCCGGCGGTGCCTCACCGGCAGCTGCCCGCACCGCAGCGAGCCCCTGCCAGAGCGGGACCTGCCCACGCTGGCCGCCATCCTCCACAGCGTGGACCTGCTGGTGCACCGGGAGGAGCTCCAGCTGGAGCTGGGCATGGGCTTTGAGCTGGTCCTGGCTGGGGAAACCGTCTACGTCTGGCAGAGAACCCATCGGGTCCCCGAAATCCCCCCGGAGCGATGCTGGGAGGGTGCCGTGTGCCACACCGGGCACGGGAGAGGTGGGGGGAGGTGGCCATCCTGCGGGGCGGGCAGAGGGCCAGGGCTGATGTCAGCCAGGGAAGCCCAGGAGAGCCCCGATGCCGCTGCTCGCACCGCCAAAGCCCCTTCGCTCAGAGACCCCTTTGGATCCCAGGGCCCCCCTCCCTACTCTGGGGGCCCCTGCTGGAGGACAAACGGAGCCCTGGGGTCCCTGCTCACCTCCCCTCTCTTGTAGGGTGGCAAGAGGAAGGTGAACCACAGCCGGGGGAACGGGGTGTGCCCAGGGAACGGGCCCCGGGGTGAGGCAGCGTGAGAAGAGGCTGTGCTGGAGAAATGAAGGGAAGGAGGAAAGTGCTCACCTGGAGAAGCAGCCAGTCATGGGCTCCCCTCTCCCCACTAACACGAGACTGCGGTGGAGAACTCAGAAGTGAAAGACAATTTTTATTGACTGATTCAACCAGTAGTATCCTAAAACATCTCCGAGCTGTCAGTTCTCCAGTGAGGGTCTTGCACACCTGAAGCTGGGGAAGGTGGCTTTTCAGCAGCTGAATGTTGCAGAGAGCTGAGAAAAGAGCCCTTCCCTGCTCCACCCGGCAGGACAGACCCCGGCCGCGATACACAGAAATCCAAACAACATGAAAGGGAGAATGAAGAAGGCCCCAGGGAGCTCTCGCTGTGCCAGAGTCCCCGGCTCCCTGTGAGTCCCCCCCAGGGCTGTCCAGCCACCACCACCTCTGGGTCGGTGACCCCGGGCAGAGGTTGGAGCTGCTGGACACTTCCCTGCCTCTGCCGGAGCCCTGGGGAGGGACAGGCAGGCTCTGCCCCGGGTACAGCCCCAGGGCTCCCTGCAGGGCCTCTGCGGCTTCGGGGCAGCGCTGCCGGGAGTCCCCCGGGCTGGGGGGTCAGTGACCTCCAGAGCCAGGAGCAGAGCAGCGCCCGTGCTGGCGGGGGGGGACAGGCATGGGGGCTGCTCTGTGCCCCGGCCCCCCACCGCTGGGGCTGGTGTGGCCCCAGTTCCTCCATCCCAGGTCCCTGCTTCAGCCTTGGTGCCAACTGTCCCTCCAAGGAGCCTCTGGGGAGCGCTCCCGTGGTGCAGCCCCTTCCCCTTCCCCTGCAGCTCCAAGACCCCAGCAGGGCACCAGTCATGGCCCCCAGAGGAAAAAGGCTCCGAGCCCCCCAGCCTGGCTGCCCCGCAGTAGCCACCAGGCACCTCTGCCAGCCCCGGCGAGGGACGCACAGCCTCGGGATTGACTCCATCCTCCAGCCCCATTTCTCTAGGACTAAAGCCACAAATGGGACCCACAGAGGAGGAATGTAAAAGAGGAGCCCCAGCAGCAGCAGGAGGGAGATCTCCCCCAGAGCTGCTGAGAGGCTGCGGGGAGGAGAAGGCCTTGGGACGGGGGAAGGTTGTGCCACGGGGCTGGGGACATGGGGCAGGCTCCCAAGCTTCATGCTCCCAGCAGCTTCTTGACCATGTAGCCTGGCATGCTGTAGAGGAAGAGCGCGACCATGACGATGAGCAACAGGGCCAGCACCATTTTGATGATGAGCCACTTGTAGCGCGTGCAGATGAGGTATTTGATGGACTTGAGTGGGTTCAGGAACCAGATGAAGGACGTGTCCGGGCGGCTGCAGGGGAAGCAAACACCCATCGTTAATGCTGTAGCCACAGAGGAGGGCGGGATGGTGGGCAGTGGACATGGTGGGCAAAGGGACGTGCAGGATCCCTTCCCGGGGTAAGTCTGCAGAGTGGAGGAGCGCAACCAGGAGAATCAGGAGGGTGGGCCAGGGAAGATGGCATGCTGTGCCAGATGGAGCAATGCGGGTTTGTGAGGGTTCCACTTGAAGCTGGAAGCTGGTGGTGAGGACTGGAGGGGAGCAGGAGGTGGTGGGAGGCCCAGGCAAGGGGATGGAGCCAAGAAGCGAGGCAGAGGAGGAACAGAGTAAGGAAAAAAAAGAGTTGGCTCTGCTCGTGACCCTCGTTCCCCCAGCATGACCCCTCCGCACCTCTCCATGCCTGCCTCCCCCCCACCCCTGGGGAGCACCCCCAGCATCTCCCAGAGCTCAGGTGCCTGCTGGGGACTGGGGTTTCCCACTTACTTGGGTTTCTCCAGTGGGTCGGGCTCGTTGCGAGCCAGCCCGGCGGGGGATTTCTCTGCCTCCTCTGCTGTCAGAAGGTGCAGTTCAGCCTCAACTTTCCCCTGCAGGAAGCAGAGTTGTGCTGGGAACTAGGCAATGCTCCCCACCTCAGCCCCCCCAGCCACGGTGACAGAGGGGACCTGAGAGAAGAGAGGCAAGTGCCGGGGAGCAGAGGGTGTCTGCACAGAGTGCAGTCCCCAGGATGCAAAATCCCTCCCTTTTCCCCATCCTTACGGTGACCTCCAGCTCATCGTTCTCATCTCTGGCCACGAACGGCCACCAGCCCTTCACCCGCTTCTGCTTGAAGATGGAGACCATGGGCAGCTCTGCCTCGTTCGTCACCATCTCCAGGCTGCACTGTTTCGACGTCTTGGCTCCTCGGGGGAAGCGGTTCAGGTCCAGCTCGATGGCCCCTGGCAGGAGAAAGGGGAGCACAGATGTTGGCATCCCCAAAATGCTGAGTCCTTGGCTGCAGGTGGGCTGGGTCAGTATCTCCTGCCCTGAAGAGCAACTTTGAACTAGGTCTGGGAACAGCGAAGCTGAAATCTTTGCTGCAGGAGGAGCCTTTGTGCAGCAGAGACAAGGGCTCTCATCCTACCTGCTCTTACCAGTAGCATCTAAAGGGGGGTTGCAGGATGTTGTGGGCTTGAGGAGCAGAGCTGCCCTTCCAGGTCCTGTTCCTATACAGGCTTTATCTCATCCCACACTGCTCCCTACTTGGCCAGCCATGGCTGTCCCGTCACCCCAACTCAACGGGCCCTCCACTCACCGAGGAAATCATCGGCCGAGTGTGGCAGTTAGGGTCTGGCGCTCGGAAGATATCGCGTTGTACGGGAAGATAAAACGTAGGCAGACGGATGTGACGCCATGGACCCAGGGTATAAAAAGCGGTGTTACGCAATAATAAACGCCATTTGCCATCCATCACGTTGATGTCTGTGTGCAGATGGACCGAGCGGCCTGGGGTTGGCCGCCGTGTTGTTTTTCCCTGAGCCAGGTCGTTAAGCATCATTAGGCAACAAATGGTGCCGAAACCCGGGAAGCGGGAAGCGGCTAGCTAGGGAAGACGTCTGGAATTCCACTGCTGTAGGGAGGACGCTCCCAGGACCAACAAGGAGTAGAGAATATAAATTCTCAGGACCAACAAGGAGGGGGAACATCCTTGTGAAGGTCGCCTTGTGAAGGTCGGATTGCAGTTCCCAAGGACCCGCGAGGAAGACGGAAGCTCTCGTGAAGGTCGTATCACAGTTACATAAGCAGTGGGGAATTGAGTGCAAGTCGATTTTACTCGCGCTGGCGCGAGGCTTTTACAGCCCTTGGGTTGTGGGAAAGACTTTAAGTTGTGGGGGAGGGTTAAACTAGCCCTTAAGAAAGCTATGCAGAAGCAGAAAACTGGGAAGGCGGCAAAAAACTGTTTATTGGCCACCCCTAGATTAGGGGTTGGTGCTCAGACTACTAACCTCCCAAGCGATACTGATTATATTGAGCCAAAGGATTCGCAGGAGGGTGGTACACTCCCTCAATCCTCGGACCCCGATCCGCTTACGGAAGGGGAAGGGCGAAAACAAGTAAAATCTCTCCAGGGCGGTTTGATAGAGGAGGCAAGAAAATCCTTCTGGGGCTGTTTGGTAGAGGAGGCAAGGAACGCCGCAGAGATATCAGAATCAATACAAACCTGGGACCGACCACCGCCCTATGTGCCCCAGAATGGCGCCGAAAAAAGAGGGGGAGGGCAAGATAAAAATGGTCCCGAAGAAAAGAATGAGGAAGTGCCAGCAACCACGAGCAAGGCTAGAGGGGAGGGGTGTACGGGTGAGGACTATAGAGCCAGTTATGAGGCTAGAGGGGAGGAGTGTACGGGTGAGGAGCACAGAGCCGGAGAGAATAAAAGGAAAGGTGGGGGAAGTGTTCGGGGAGGGGTGGAGAGCGCAGGCGAGGGGCGGAGAGCATGTACGGGTGAGGAGTACAGAGCCGGAGAGAATAAAAAGAAAGCTGGGGGAAGTGTTTGGGGAGGAGTGGAGAGCCCGGGCGAGGGGCGGAGAGCCAATCTAAGCGGCCACCCGGAGAGACACCTTGATAAAGCAGGGCCCTCCCCTAGCAGGAGGTGGGGCGAGCCTAGAGGAAGGGAGCGGCCCGCCCGTAAGGGGAGTGGAAGGGGAAGGAGTCTGACAAAAAGTTATTGGAGCCCAGAAATGACCTGGCAGTCGAGTTCTGACTTCGGGTCAGACAGTAGCGAGGACGAATGGTTTACAGTCGACTTAAACTTAAAGGAAAAAGGAACGGGAGCAGACAGAACTAAAGGCCAACACCCCCCACCCATCCACTCTAAAGAGAATCCACGAGAAAAGCAAACCCCCCTCACAGACTGGAGAGAAACAAAAATGACATGCGCCGACTTATTCCCACCGGCAGCACTAGCATTCCCGGTCCGGGTGACAGACGGGGGACAGAGGGTTTACTCGCCCATAAACCCTAAAGACATACAGGCGATTGGTAAAGCAACTGCCGATAAAGGTCTCAATTCCGCCTTAGTCTCCACCCTTATTGATGGTGTTTTTGGGGGAGACGACATGCTCCCATCTGACATAATACAAACTTGTAGATTAATCTTTGATGGAACAGGGATGATTGTTTTTAAACAAGAATGGGAGGATATTTGTGGAAGATTATTGGTTCAAGTAGTGGGGGCAGACCATCCCTTGCATGGATCTAGCTTGCAACATCTGATGGGTACAGATCCAGCGATAATTACCCCTCAAGCGCAAGCTCAAGGCCTACGAGCCCAGAAAATTATGGCAACTACTCGTGCGGCCAGAGACGCCATTTGCATAGCTTGTAGGGTCGTTGCAAAGCCGTCCTCTTGGTCTACTATGAAACAAAATGAAAGTGAGAGCTTTACACAGTTCATAGACCGCCTCCAGGCAGCGATCGACTCTTCAACATTACCTGCAGAGGCAAAAGGCCCAGCTGTAACAGAATGCATACGTCAACAATGCAATTCAGCGACCAAAGAAATTTTCCAACCCTGGATGGAGCAAAGCACTCCTGAACCCACTCCCCCCTCGAGAAGAGACCCATTTTATGGCTCAACTTATTATAGCTCAACCTGCGATACAGCCCCAACTGCAACCATCATTCAATACATGGACAATATCTTGATCGCCGCGCCGTCAGAAAATCAGGTGGACCACTTGGTGTCAACAATTTCCGAAACCCTGAAAGCAAACGGGTTCGAAATTGTGAGTGCAAAAATTAAGAAAGGACCATGTGTAAGCTTTTTAGGAGTAGGAATTACAGGTTCTTATATAACCCCTCCTCAGGTAAAAATCCGTCGACACATTGAAACACTTTATGATATGCAACAGCTAGTAGGGTCTTTACAATGGCTCCGCAATATCGTCCTAATTCCCCCTGAAATCCTGGCCCCCCTGTATGATCTTCTAAAAGGAAAAAAACCATGGGAGAAAAAAGCTCTGACGACGGAAGCAATGAGCTCTCTCGATTTCATCGAACAACAGGTATCGTCAAGCACGCTCGCCAGATGGGACCCCAATGAACCACTTGATCTGTACGTACATTTCATGTCAGGAGGAGGAGTAGGAGCACTAGCTCAGGGCTCCCCTGAAGAAGCCCAACCAATACAATGGATAGCCCTGGGAAAACCATCACGTGCTTTCTCTCCAGGGGTCGAGTGCATTGGCAATCTCATCATGAAAGGCAGAAAACTCGCCCTAAGACACTTGGGCATTGAGCCTGCCAGGATATATCTCCCGTAAGCAGCTCTCAACGCAGTCAGTGATGACATCAGAGTATTTAGCTATAGCCCTGACTGGATTTGGTGGAGAAATCCGGTACGCCACAAAACCTCCCTGGACTCAAATGTTGGCGGTTGTACACGTTGACCCCCCATCTAAGGTCATGGACCGACCTCAGGAAGGACCAACAGTCTTTACAGATGCATCTTCAACGACATCGACTGCCGTAGCAGTGTGGCAATCAGGAGACGAATGGCACCGTATCAAAACAGCCGATTATGAGCTTTCAGTTCAACAGCTGGAAGCAGCAGCTATAGTACTAGCATGCGGGCTGTTCCCGATGGAACATCTCAATATAGTGACTGACTCCATGTTTGCAGCTAAACTTTGCCTAGCCATGTCAGGCCCTGGCGTGACAACATCCACAGCAGCGCTAATGCTCAAAGAGGCACTCTCCGCCAGGAAAGGCACCTTTTCAGTTCTCCATGTCAACAGTCAAAGTCCTGTTAAAAGGTACTTCCAAATTGGTGATGATAAAGCTGACACTGCTGCAAAAGAATTACGGACGCTAAGGGAGGCCCGTCAACTACATGAATCTCTGAAATCGAAATTAGAAATATTAGCAAAGGCAGAAGGCTTTACCAATGCCATTCCATCAGAAGACCAAGTACGCCTTTTGGCAAACGCCCTGCTAATGTTCAACCAATTCCCCAGAGAAGAGGCGCATAGCCCCGCCCAAAAATACTGGACCACTCGAGCATTAGAAGAAGGTCCACCGGCCACAATCAGAAATGAACTGGGAAAATGGGAACAGGGGTGGAGGCTAGTTTTAACAGGACGGGAGTATTCTGCAGTTAAAAAGGTGAAATTAAATGGTGCCCTCTTAAACCCGACCTCTAGGATGAAACTAATGAGAACTATAAGTTTTTATTCACAGGACCTAACCATCAGGCACCCCCGTAACCCGTATGCTCCTGTGGCAAGAGAGGAGAGTGAGTTGGAGAATACCCTGACTACAACGGATAGCTCTGCTTCACCAGAACCCGAGCATCAGCTGAGATGCCCCCGCAAAGGGCTGCTGTGGTGTTTTTGTGTAATTTTGCTGCTGCGATGTTTCTGTTTGATTTTGCTTTTAGGGTTCATAGTATCTTGTGGCTCGTATGAACACCAGCCATGGGAATGGGTATTAACGAGATGGGATCAAGAGATGCTGCAAACAATCATCACTTCGGGGCCTCCTAGCTTTCAGGTAAAACTCTGTAACTTAGCCCCAGTAGAGTCCTGTTTACACACGTCGAGCTATTACATGTGTCCCGGCTCTAACCCCGGCAGGCCTTACTGTAACGCCCCCAATCAGTATTACTGTTCCCACTGGGGATGTGAGACAATTGCCTCAGATTGGGCACCAGGGGCAGGACCAGACAAATATTTGAAAGAACAACCAGGACCTTACGGGTGTGTCATTCCTCCAAAAGACCCCTTAAGACCAGGGCTAGCAGCAACCCATGGGAAAATCAAGAATTGTTGTCTGTACCTTAGGCTCAGTGTCACCAATGAGGATGATCCGAGATGGATGATTGGGAAAACTCGGGGCGTCAGACACTATGAATCTAGTACAGACAGGGGGAGCTTGTTTTCTATTAGAAAACGGGAAATACAAAGCAGCACAGCAATCGCCCCCAATGTCATAGCCAAAAGTGACAATGACGTCGAGCAAGGAAGAGAAAGCTTGCCATTATCCACCCCTATCTTGACTACCCCCCTAGTAGCTAAGCAGATAACCCCTCCAAGCAAACCCAAGGTGGGCCCTTACCGCTTACCTGATAAGCCGTTCCTTAATGTACTGAATGCTACCTTTTGGTCATTGAACCAATCAGATCCAGACCTCACGAGCTCCTGCTGGCTGTGCTGCAATATGAACCCGCCCTTTTATGAGGGCGTCGCCCTCAATGCCTCCTTTTACAATTCGCCAGACAATAATCCAACTCAATGCAGGTGGGACACACCACGGAGAGGGATCACCCTGAACCAGGTCAAAGGCCAGGGCGTATGTCTGGGCAATACCGCTTTGGCAAACCGGGGTAGTTTTGTTTGTGCGAACACTGTTAGGGTCAATAGAGCCTACAAATGGGCAATCCCGCCTACATCCGCAAAGTGGGTCTGCCACAAGTCAGGAGTAACCCCCTGTGTGTCCCTTATTCTTTTTGATAATTCTGCCAACTTTTGTGTCCAAGTTATAGTTGTTCCTAAGGTCCTATATCACCCAGAGGAAGACCTATATCACTATTTCAAAGAACCTCACTGGACTGATAAAAGAGCGGTACTAACAGGCATCACCATTGCAACGCTGCTCGGGCTAAGAGCGGTCGGCACAGCCACGGGAGTTTTGGCCCTCGCAACCCAGCGCCAGGGATTATCCCAGCTACAAATGACCATAGATGAGGACCTGCAAAGAATTGAAAAAACTATCTCCTTTTTGGAAAAAGTCTCTTTCCTTTTGAAGGTCGTTTTGCAGAATAGGCAAGGGTTAAAGCTTCTACTGTTGTATCAAAGAGGTTTTTGTACCACATTAGGGGAAGAATGTTGTTTTTATGCAGCCCACACAGGAATCGTACAGGACACCATGGCTGAATTGAGAGATCGGCTAGCCCAAAGGGAAAGAGAAGCCCTACAAGAATGGTTTGGCTCTTGGTTCAGTCTCCATGGCTAACCATCCTTTTTTCCACTCTGATCGGCCCACTCACCATAATACTGCTGGTACTAATTTTTGGGCCTTGCATATTGAATAAGTCAGTGTCGTTTGTGAAAAGCTGCTTAGAAAAGGTTAACATTCTGTTTATCGATCTCTTTAGAGCAAATGCTCTAAAGCATGCTCACTCAGCACTCAATATATTACCTCCTTAGTCTGTCATTTTAAGTCTGATAGTCTAAGTATTATCTATAGCCTTAATGTTTTATATGCATGCTTTATTTTTATATTTACCAGCGTTAAGAACAAAGAACTCTAAATATTTTACCTTTAGAAACTCCCTTGGTCTTCCCCCAGAGTGCTGGCCAGACTCTGGGTAGAACCCAACAGGAGATTTAGAATCAGATGTTCCCGCTTAAAGGAATTTGCCAGTCATTTTGGCCTGTTGATTTCAGAGCAGGGCCTGCTTGCAGCGATGTTGGATGCCTCTCCTACGGATGGACGCATCACGTAGGGTTTCCGGTTTGTGAGGAAGGGCACTCTGATTCTCGCTGCACCCAGGGTTCCCTAGTGATTGCGGGTCTGAATGTTAGCATTCTTATTGACTAAGTGCACTATTTTATATTTTAATCACAAATAATACATTTAGTTTACCTTTTTATCAGTGATTGCAGCTGCTATATAATTCCAGCCTTTATGAAACATTCTTTAGGTACGCTGTGTTTTTTAAGGTTTATCTAATTCCTAATCAATATAACTTTCCAATAAATTTGACAGGTATTGTCATATCATTAAAATAGCATGGGAGGGGGGGGAAATGTGGGAGTTAGGGTCTGGCGCTCGGAAGATATCGCGTTGTACGGGAAGATAAAACGTAGGCAGACGGATGTGACGCCATGGACCCAGGGTATAAAAAGCGGTGTTACGCAATAATAAACGCCATTTGCCATCCATCACATTGATGTCTGTGTGCAGATGGACCGAGCGGCCTGGGGTTGGCCGCCGTGTTGTTTTTCCCTGAGCCAGGTCGTTAAGCATCATTAGGCAAGAGACGAGAAGTGGTCAGCATCCCAGACCTGCAGGGTGAGACGAGCTGGGATCTTGTACTCCGTCTCATCCCAGGAGAACATGGACTCCTTCTTGGAGATGACGATCCTCTCCTCGGCCATCAGGTAGTCGAAGGGGAAGATGTAGCGCCAGTTGAAGTTGCCTTCACCGGTGAGCGAGTGGTAATGGAGCCCCTCGCAGGGGGGAGAACGTGGCGCAGGGATGGCTGCCGGTTGTCACAAAGGGGATCCCAGCCGCCCTGTGACGTCACTAAGGGGATTCCAGCTGCCTTGTGATGTCACAAAGGGGATTCCAGCCGCCTTGTGATGTCACAAAGGGGATTCCAGCTGCCTTGTGATGTCACAAAGGGGATCCCAGCCGCCCTGTGACGTCACTAAGGGGATTCCAGCTGCCTTGTGATGTCACAAAGGAGATTCCAGCCGCCTTGTGATGTCACAAAGGGTGCTCCAGCCACCCTGTGAGGTCAAAAACGGGGGAGGCTCCAGCCACCCAATATAAAAGGCCGCAGCCGCCCTGGGCCCACAGCCATGGAGTGTTCCAACAGCCTCACCTCGGCAGACATCTTCCCACTGTTCATGCTCCTCCTGCCGCCCCTCCTGTTCGTCGGCGTGTTGATGGTCGAGTGGCTCTGGGTATGTGACGGCTGCACTGTGCTGTGCCGGGGGGTGGGATGGCGTGGGGAGGTGTTGGGGGGCTGTGGGGCTGATGTGGTGTGGGGGGGTTGGGGATGCTGTGGGGAGTTGTGGGGTGTATGGTGTGGGTCTGGGAGCTGCCTCTGTCTCACTCAGCTCTTGGTGTCCTGCAGAGCTCAAGGCAGAAGGCAAAGCAAGGGACAACGGTGAAAGCAAGGATGGAGAAGAGTGAATTCAACCTGGAAACATGGTGAGTGCTGGGGGAGGCCCCCAGATCCTGCCCCAGACCCTCAGTCCGTGCCCTGCCCGCGCTGGGCAGCCCTGCCCATCCCGCCGGAGGGGCCGCGGTGCAGCAGGTTCACCTCCCTCTCTCCTCCCCTGCAGTGCCAGCGCGACGTTGATGAACACAGAGCAACTGTGCCCGCTACACCGGACACGATCAATGATCTCCGTCCTAATAAGCAGCTCCAGTTCTGCGGACACCGTCTGCTCCTTCCCGGAGCCCTGCCCCGGTGCCACGGCAGATCTGGCGGCACAAGAGCGCTCAGGACCCGCCCAGACCCCCAAGGATGATCCGGGGCTGGTGGAGAACCTGGGACCAGCCCTGGGCCAGGACCCCCCACTGGAGAGGTCAGCAGGGAGCAGTCAAGAGCAGGTCTCTGGGGATGAGGGCGAAGTAGCACAGAGACCCAGGGATGTGGAGCCAGACCCTGACAGTCACCAGGAGCACGTGTGGACGCTCTTTACCAGAATGTGCATTGAGGACAATGGAGTGGAGCTTCCTGCGCCAGACACGGACACCGAGAGGATTCCAAACACGGGATCCTTGGAAATGGGCTGGAGCAGCTCCATGATGTCGGGCAGCAGCACCCCCGTGACCATGGGCAGCACCATCTGGGCGGCGCCGAGTGGGAGCAGCCCAGCGGAGCCCAGTCCCCAGCAGCGGGTGCCCACGGGCAGGATGCGTGCCTGGGCGGCCCGGGGGCTGTGCAAGTGGGGCCGTGCCCTGCGGGAGTCCCGTGCCCAGCTCTGCAGGCGTGTCAGCACCTGGTGGAAACGGCCGCAGTGCTGCTGCAGGTGCTCCCGCAAGCCCCTGAGGCAAAACTATCCCTGACTGCAGCGGGCAGCCTGGAGAGAGCAGTTGGGGTTGTAGGGCTGGGGAAGTCCCTGCAATGACCCCACCTGAAAAATATCTTTCCTCCATCCCTGGTGCCGTGGTTCTTCCACACAGCCCTTGATGCGCGCCCTCCCCTGTCCCCTTTGCCAAACCTCCCCTTTGGGTCCCTTGCTGACCCCCCCGCCTCTGCCGGGTCTCCCCCAGATCCTGGCTCCGAGCTCCCCCGGGCTTGGTCACCTCTGTCCGGCCCCGCGTCCGTAGGCACCGCGACGGGGGCATTTGCTTGGCCCAGAGCTGCTCCTGCCAGAGCAGGCAGGGACTGTGCCTGCCTGCACCCTGCTCCTGCCTCCTGCCCCCTCCAGAGCCCGGGGGCTGCGGGGCACCCACTGCAGGAACAGGGGGACCGCACACGTCGGGTCTTTGCCTCTTTTCACCTGGAACACATTCACTCAACAGTAAAGGTCTTTACTGTCAGGCAGGAATTCTTCCTGGCAGCGCTGGGCGCACTCGCTGTTACCGTCAGTTTGGCCTCCCAAGAACCGCCGAAGGCTCAGCTGGAAGCTGTAGAAGGCAGGCAGGCTGTGCTGCAGCGCTGGGTGCTGGGGGGATCGTTCCACCCAAGGGCCGTGCCGAAAGACAAGGGCACGCTTCTCCTGCCACACCAAAGCAGCGAATATTCCTGTCATTTCCGACACGTACACACCGATTCCCGGAGGACCGACTGCCCGTGCCAGTGCGTTGTTTGGGGGAGAGTCCCTGCGGGGCTTCCCCAGGTGTCTGCTGGTTTCTCTGCCCTCCCCGGGATGGACCCGTCAGAGCTGCAAACATGAGGTCCTTGGGCACAATCCCCTGCGAGGCCCCTCACAGCTCTGAGCCCCAACTGCGGGCAGGCAGGAGGCAGCAGCTCCCCCCTTTTCCTGAGACTTTGCACTCACAAATCCCAGCTCTCAGGACTCCAAACCCAAACCACCTTTTGGCAGAAAAAGAGCCGCCGTGGCTGTGGCAGAAGAGTCAGAGGTCCCTCGGCCGGAGCTGATCCGGCCGTTCCCTGAGCCAGCGCTAATCAGCACGTGCAAGTATGGAAGCGCAGGCTGTGGCAGGTGTCCCCCCCAGTGAAGATCGGGCTCCATGGCCGCTGGAGCGGAGCAGCTCCTGATTGCCTTTGCTCTCGGGGCTTCCCGGCAGTTGGGGCCTTTGGCCAACGGGAGCCGCTACGGGGCACAGGTCAGATTGGGGCTGGGTGTCAATGGAGCCCTGGGGCAGCCATTTTGAGCTCCTCCCCTCGGGCAGCCATTTTGAGCTCCTCCCCTGGAGCAGCTCGCTGCCGTCGGTCGAGGACTCTCCCCTGGGGTCGGGACGTCGCCCAAGGAAGCTCCTCCAGGTGATCTGGGTCGGGGCGCTGCCCTGAGCAGGTCCTCGAGGTGGAGAGCCCTCGCTTGTCAGGTGAGTGATCAAGCGTTTGGGGTGGCCGTTAAACCCCACAGAGTTCTTTGTTCTGCGTTCTGGGGTGCCGTTGAACCCTGGAAAGCTGTTCTGTTCTCCGCGCACAGACATTCGAACCTGCAATTTACGGAGAGCTAGTTTCCTGCGCTCGTCGTAATTTGTCATTATTTTGGTGGGGGGCTGTCTAATTGAGAGCAGCCGTAAGGCCCGCGCTCCTCCCGCTGAGGCCGCCGCGGGCTCAACCCGAACCCCCCCACTCCTCACCCCGGGGAAGGCCCTTCCCCCGGCGCGGGGAGCAGCACGAGGTCGGGGCCGCCGGGCTCCGGCTGCGCGTTCACCCCCCGGCGGCCGGGCTCGAGCGGGCTGTCGGAGAAGCCCCGATCGCTGCCGCCCGTGTGTGCGGGCGGCACCAGGCGGCGGCGCGGCCCGGCCCGGCGGCGCAGAGGACACGGGGCCCCGCGGCCGTCGCTGCCCCGCAGCCCGGCCCGAGCCCCGCGCTCGCGCCCGCCCCTCGCGGCCGCCGCCGCCCGGCGCGGGAGCGGGAGCGGCCGCCGCGGGGCGGGAACGGGCGGCGCACGCGCGGTCGCGCCGTTTGCCCGGCGCCGCCGTTTGCCCGGCGCCGCCGTTTGCCCGGCGCCGCCGTTTGCCCGGCGCCGCCGTTTGCCCGGCGCCGCCGTTTGCCCGGCGCCGCCGTTTGCCCGGCGCCGCCGTTTGCCCGGCGCCGCCGTTTGCCCGGCGCCGCCGTTTGCCCGGCGCCGCCGTTTGCCCGGCGCCGCCGTTTGCCCGGCGCCGCCGGGGCCGGTCCGGCCGCGCCGCGCATGCGCTGTGTCTGCGGGGCCGCGTGAGGCGGGGAGCCGGCGCGGAGGCGGCTCGGCGGGGCCCGGCCCCGGCCCTCAGCCCCCGCGGCCCCGACCCCGGCGCCGAGGAGCGCGTCGCCGCCCGCCGCCCTCGCGTCGCCGCCCTCCTCGATGCCGAGCCCCGGCGAGAAGCGGCGCTCGTCCCCGGTGCCCCGGCTGCGTGGGCCTGACCCCCAGCCGCCCCCGCCGCCCAGATCGGAGCCGGGTCCAGGCCCCTCCCTGCCCCGGACCGGCACCAAGTCCCTCACCTTCTCCCCACAGCCCGGTTCAGGTCACAGATGATCTCCCCTCCCCAGAACGGTGCCGGGCTTGATGCCCCCACCCCCAGGCCGGGGCCGGTTCCACATCCTGCGCCCCGAGCTGGCAGCCAGTCCTGACCCCAGCCCGGGCCAGCACAGGCTCAGAGACCGACTCCAGGTGTCAGAATATCCCCTGTCCCACAACGGCACTGGGGCCAGGACCCCTACCAAAAACTGGCGGGGGGCAGCCACCCGATGTGGCCTTGCCAGCCTTCACGGGACCCGGGATCTCTCCCCAAACTGGCCTTGGCGCTCCCCTGAATCCCAAGCCAGAGACGCTCCCCGTTCTCTGCCAGATATTAGGAGCACGGGGACCTCCCGATGTCTGCTCATCCCAAAGGCAAGGACATCCCCGCCCTGTCCGAGGCACAGCACTGAGGCAGCAATACCCCCTTCCCCAAGAGATTCCCCTGCCATGGACCCGCTGCCCCCCTGGACAAAATCTGCATCAGACTAGTGGCATCCTGGAGCAGGCTGCTGTTCCCAGACCTGGGGCTCACCAGCCATGGCACACACCTTTCCCCGAAGCAGGACTGAAGTGGGGGCCTCTCCCAAGCCTTAGAGGCCCCTCCAGCCTGGGGGATATTGGGCCATGGGATCAGTGCCAATGCTGGAATGGCTCCGGACAGAAGCTGGCTGTCTTCATGGCCAAGCCGGGGTCCCCCCCAGCCACCTAAGGGCTGCCCCCTGACAGCCTCTGCCCCATGCCTGCCCCATCCCCACCTGGAAAGCAAACAGAGGCTGAGCCTCCCCAGCCTTGTGCTGAAGCAGTAACTAGCCTTGGGCTGCAGTCCCAGATGTAGAAAAAGAAGCCTGGACGCTGTTTTCCCTCTGGGCGGCTGTCCCCACCTTTCCTGCCTCCTTTCTGCATCTGCAGGGACCTGCTGGCCTGGGACTAAGCCTGCTGAGGGGAAGAGAGAGCAGAGTGTGCTGCGCTGAACCATGCAGTCTGGGTTGGGATGCCGGATTCAAGGGCATCCCCGAGCATGATGTGGTGTAAAATGTTCAGTCTTATTCCCTCTTCTGCCCCAGGGAGGCCCTTGGAGAAGATGTGGAGCCAAAAGTGCCTGAGGAGGAGGAGGAGGAGGAAGAGCAGAGGAAGAGCCACAAGCACATTGAGGAGTGCAGGCAGGTGTGGCGGTAGGAGGGGAAGATCCTCTTGGGTCCCTGATATTTGGCTTTACCCTTCTTTTAGCTTTGTACAGTGCTTAGTGTCACACAGCAGCATTTATGTGAGAAGCAGCAGGGACAGGAACTCCTCAGGACTGGGTGGTGGGGGATTTGGGGGCTGGATCCTAGGGGTAGGATTTCCCGTGGATTGTAAGGGCGTAGGAGTGACGCCAAGCATCCAAACCAAAACCCCGCCGTGCCTAACCGCATCTGCACGCACGGGGGAAGTGAGAGAGGGGGGTGCTCTGAGCGTGTTCCTCTTGGCGCTGATGGCCTGCGGGGCTTTCCAGGAGAGGGAGGCCCGCGGGTGCTCATCGATCCTGCCGTAGCAGGAAGACAGAGCTTAGGGCTCCACACAGGCACCTCAGCATGGGGACAGGAGCCAGACCCTGGGCAGGCAGGGTTCCTGCAGCATCCCTCCCTCCAGAACGCAGGTCTTTGGGTGTGAAATGTGTGCCGCTTCCTTCACAGAGGCTGGCCAAGCTGCTCTTTGATGGCACGCAGATGGTGACAAATACCCGGGTGGCCGCTGACTTGAGGGAAACACAGAGGAGGGCAGAGGAGGCAGAGCTGAAGCTGCAGAGGTAAGAGACTGCACCGCGGGTCGGCGCTGCTGGGAAGGATGTTGGTGCAGCTTTCTGAGGACATCCTAATGCTGGTCATCCAGAAACACTTGGCAGTTAGGGCTGTGCTGTTCAGAAGGAAAATCTAGGCACCTCCAGGTCCCACCTGCTGTCACGTCCTGCTCCGAAGAGGGAGACAAGTGACGTAGATTCATAAATCCCCAACGGAGCAGAGATTGGTGAGACAAGTCTCAAAGTGCAGACATAAACATTTCTTCATTTCCCACAGTGTGTTGACTGGATACACAATAACTGACTAAGTGTAGAACAAATTATGGCAAGGGATATGATACGCCTTGCGTCCCTTAATGATAACAAGGGGGAAAAGAGAAGAAGAGAGAGAGAGATGGGAAGAGAGGGAGAGAGATCACCAGTCCAGGTTCCTGCGCTGGTTCTGCCAAGGAGGGTTCAGGGATGCACCCACCTGCTTCATTTCACTTCTTCACTCGCTCATCACCGTTATCCTTGCCCCCCCCCCCCCATTTATACACGCTTTCCTCGGGTCCTTCCCCCAGATTGATCTACATATCACGTGTCATAGGTGTGGGGAGGGGCAAGGCGCTTCGTGGGGTGCTGTAATTAGCATGATCTCGTTAGTCTTTATTAGCATATTCAGGGATGTCAACTTTAATACACGTTTTGTGGATAATGAAGCAAAGATCGCTCACGGGACAGATGCCCCTTGAAACTGTCACCGAAATCCGGGATAAAAATAACTTCTCGACTCCAATGTGATGCAGATAAGCAGACACTTCTTTACTGACGGCCGGACGTGTAGGGGAGCGCTCTCACCAACAACACGTGCCAGGCACCAGAATCACACACCTTATCTAGAACTTACTCATCCATATTCATTAAGTCTTCATACATAAGCATACAACTTCCAGGAAATCATTCACATATTCTCCTCCTATTTCCGATTCTGCGCAGTAGAGGTTAGAAATGTCTAGAAATGGCTCTGGGTGTAATGGGAGCAGGTGGTCCGTGAGTCGGGGGTCGCCATCTCCCCCTGCCGGAATTACCTTTTGCTTAAGGACACGGTTTTCTTGGCAGGTACCTGCCAGCTGTTACGGTCACTGCCCTCAGTTCCCGTTCATCCTGGACCTTGACAGCTACTTGCGTTCTTCTAGTCCTGTACATGTATTATAAATCAGGTTACAAATCACCTCGTGTTTCGTTACCTGGGTTCTAACCGTTCCTACTAAACAGTTGTGACCAGTCCCTTCAGCCTTGGTACGGGGCTGTACAGGGGATTTTAGAGGAGCAGTCAGTTGCTAGATTCAAACTACAATAAATGTAAAATGATTTTTACTAAAATATCCCTTAATTCTATACTTATATTAAAATCAAACACAATTTAATTTCAGTTGATAATAAAATCAGTAACATTTCCCCCCTTTGAAGGTGTTGAAAATCATTTCAATACTTTCACACTTTTATTCATTTTCATCTTTGAGGCCAAAGTTTGTCTTGCCAGATGATGGTGGTGGCGCGCTGTAGCCTGGTGGCATAGTGGGTACTTCTCTCATCATTCTACGATATATTGCAGCCTATTAGTAAACTGTATGTTACCAACATAATCATCAACAGGACAGTTCATAGCAAAAACAGAATTTTGATTAAGGATTTCAGCCAAGAGCTCAAATTCTATCCTAATCCACTAAAAATGTTTCCTAGCCGATCTTCTGACATATCTTCTCGAATGGTTTCTGTTTCTTTTCCGATTTTGCCTCACAGATCTAAATCCTGTTCTCCATCCTGTGTAATATTCGGGATATGAATGCAGCAATGGTCCAATCTGTCTTTGCGATATCCACACACTCCATGCTCTTTCAACAGAAGCATGTCTAGTGCCATCCTGTTCTGAAGTGTCATTCTAGAAGTTACCTGTAATTGGATGTTTAATTCTTGAAATCCTTTTCTTGTAACATCGGCCAATTTTTCTCCTTGTCCTGTTAAGTGATAAAGCCATTCTCTATTCCTGTAGGACGCTATTGGGTTCAAACAGACTCTAAAGCCCAGCCAATTTTTTACTCCTGTTGTTGGTTCATTCCAAGCGTCATCATCCGTTTCAGACCTTTTGATTCGTTGTAATTTTAAATTTTCCAGGGATCCCTTGAGTGGTGATTTCTTCCCAATCGGACACAATGTTGGCAGGCCTAAAGTAATTTGTTTCACCTTACCATCTACCGGTAAGTGGGTTGTCCGGGTGCCATCACTTAATGCCCAAACTAAATGCCCTGGGCTCTGAATGGCAGATTTCTTACAACTAGAGGAGTATCCTCTTCTGGGTGTAAAGAGACTAGTCATGGTGAGGTTATTATGAACACCTCGACAATAACAGCCAAACTTTAAAGCAGCTGCCAAATGAGGAATTCTTTGAATTATTAAGTCTGCATTGCTGCAATCATACACCCTTTCACATTTCTACCATGGTACTACATGTCCCTTTCCTTGTCGGGTAGTGCCTTTGTCTACTGTCGGGGGAAGGATTGCAAACACGCCTTTAATCCAGGTACTGTCCCAAGTTTTTAATTTTAATCTACCCGTTTGAACTCTTTTCCTGGTTACTGGATTGTTTTTCAAACATACGTCACATTTTGCAGTTATTAATTTAGCCATGTCTGTCATCTTGACAGATAAAACTTGTTTTTGTAAAGAAGTTACTAAAGCTTCTGCTCCCTAATGACATTCTTGAGGTTTGGTTTGCATTCTTTCTTTTATTAACAAAGGTGGAACTACTGCTCGTCTGTGAGGGGTTACTGTTTTGGAGGGAATTAATGCCATTTGAAATATTCGTTCTCTTGCTGTCCGGTCGGCCAAATTACTTCTAGCAATTTCTTTTGTGTTCCTAATTAGGTGTGCTTTACAGTGCATGATTGCTACCTGATTTGGTTTTTGAACTGCTTGTAATAATTGTCAAATGTAATTTTGATGCATAATATTTGATCCCTGAGAGGACAGTATAATTTTTTTTTTTTTTCCACAAAGCTCCATGGACATGTACCACCCCAAGAGCATACTTTGAGTCTGTCCAGGTATTTACTTTCTTCGTTTCCCTTAGTTCTAAGGTTCGAATCAAAGCAATGAGTTCTGATCTCTAAGCTGATGTGGCACTCGTCAGTGCCTTTGCCTCTCTAACTGTGGTGTCTGTTGTTACCGCATGCCCAGCGTATCGAACTCCTTGCTCCATAAAGCTGCTGCCATCTGTGTACAATTCCCAGTCTGGTTGCTCCAAGGGTACATCCTTCAGATCTTCTCGACTGGAATAAACATACTCGATAGCAGCCAAGCAGTCCTGCTCCAGTGGCTCTTCTTCCTGTGTGGAACTTAAAAACACTGCAGGATTTACCAGGTTAGTTGTTTTTAGACTCACACCATCTTGTTCAGCCAGTACTACCTGGTACTTCATCATTCAGCTCAGAGACAGCCAATGTCCCCCCTTCTGTTCTAAACCAGTTATCACCGTCTGTGGGACACAGACTGTTATTGTGCTTCCCAAAGTTAATTTCTGAGCTGCCTGTGTGAGCATCACTGTTGCAGCCACAGCTCGAAGGCAGTTTGGGCACCCTTTGCTTCCCGTGTCCAGTTGTTTAGAGAAGTATCCGACAGGTCGTTTCCAGCTTCCCGTCTTCTGAGTCAGCACACCCAGTGCCAGGCGTTGTCTTTCGTGAGCCAACAGCTCACAGCCTTTGGTGATGTCCAGAAGTCCTAAGGCAGGCGCAGGCATTAAAGCGGTTCAGTTCTGTGACAGCCCGTTGTTGCTGTGGGCCCCATGTCGAAGGAGAGTTCTTCGGGCCTCATGTAGCAGTTTAGCTGTCAGACCATAACTCATGATCCAGAGGCGGCACCACCCTGTCATTCCTAAGAATGCTCTGAGTTCATGAATATTTTCGGGCTCACATGGCTTCTCAGTGTTCTGTTCCTAATTGCCGCTGCCCTTCTGAAATCTCAAAGTCCAAATATATCACAGTCTGACAAGCTATTTGGGCGCTTTTTTTTTTTTTTCCCCCCCCTGGCTACCTTGTACCCATTCGGTGCCAGAAAATTAAAAAGATCTATTGTTACCTGTATGTAGGTAAATCTTTTTTTTTTCTGTAGCAATCAGTGTGTCATCCACATATTGTAAAAGCAAATGTCCAGGTGTTGGTTTGTCCTGTTTCCGTGTTTCAAGCTCTTTTGCCAGCTGATTTCCAAAAATTATCGGGCTATTTCTAAATCCTTGGGGTAGTCTTGTCCATGTCAGCTGCATCTTTGTCCTGTTTGTGGATTTTCCCACTCGAAAGCAAACAATTTTCTGTTTTCCTTCTCCAAGGCATACAAAAGAAAGCATCTTTTAAATCCAGCACTGTAAACCACTGATAAGTCTCCTTTAAAGCTGTTAACAGCGTGCAAGGATTTGCTGCTACAGGATATATACCCTTAACTATGTGATTCACTGCTCTGAAGTCTTGCACTAACCTATATTCACCCGACGGTTTTCTGACTGGTAGAATGAGAGTTTTATCCTCAGATTCACACTCCTCCAAGAGTTTATATTTCAAAAATTATCAATCAGTTTCTTTCTTATATCTGGTACCGATTGTTCTATAAAAATCCAAGCCAATTATATCTGAGCTGCCTCAGTTTCTACTTTCAAATCAGTATTTATTCTTTCTGGCAGCTTCTTTTAGTCTTCCCAGAAACGCTGAGGGAGATTCATTCTTATCTTGTCTCACCTCATACAATTTAGACCAGTTCAGAAACCTAGGCATGGCGTGTTTAACTCCATGTAAAACCCATTTCTGATACCGACTCAGTCTTTCTCTGTGCTCCACATTATTTGGATCCCCACTGCGGATCCCCAGACAGAAAGTTCTGCTCTAATATTCCACCTGCTGTCCCACTCAATACAGTCACTTCTGCCTGTGCTTTGCCAGCCTCCAATACCATCTGTTTTTTTCTGTATCATCTAACACATTAGCTAAAATCACCTGTAAATCACTCCAGTCCGGGTTCTGTGTTCTGATGATAGTATCTGCCACTCTGCCTGTTCTCTCCGGATCCTCTCTGTACACTCCTGCTGCCTGCTTCCAAGCCATCGAATCCGTCACTGAAAAGGCACTTTCACATACACCGGCCCATCGTTGCCAGCTCCCTGCCGCAGGGGAGCTATTGTTTGTACCTGCTGCCGAGTTCTTTCGAGATGCAGGGGTATGAATTACAACCTCAGACGGCCCTTCATCCACATCCTCTAGTCCGCTACTCTCAGGTTCCTCTACCTGTTCTCTATATTCTCGCCCCCGATGCCGTTCTCCCTGTGGAGGGGATATATCTAATTCTGGCCCTCCATCCTTTTCAGTAGAAGCAATTCTTTCCTTCAAACAATCTTTTCAAGTTCACATGTTGAACAACACTTTTTCACCTTTTTATCGTCAAAAGTTATAGCCATTACTAAATTATCCCTACTAATCAGCTTACATTCTTTCTGCCAATCCTTCCTTTGTCTTAAATAGGAAAAAAAAAAAATCAACATACGGCACTTCATTTCCCTTCTCTTCTACAAAACAGCATTAACTGCAGAATGGTATTATAATGCAGTGTCCCATTCACGAGCCATTTTCCCTGATCACCCAGAGTATACAGAGGCCACCAGCGATTACAATATTCAATCATCTGACTTTTCCTCAAATCATCATGTACCTCTCCCCAGTGTGCTAACAAACATCCTAACGGAGAAGTTTTCAGAACTTTGTCATTTGCAGCCAGATTACACATCCTTTTGCTTTTAAACAAATGAGTCAGCGTAGATGCCATGGTTCAGTTACTTTGTTAACACAATATACAATCGATCACTCGCTCAAGCCTATCGCTTCGTCCTTCTCCGGCTGCACCCCGCGCGGGATAACAGAACCGCGGATCCGAACCCCACACCCGCTTCGTGCTCAGTTGCACGTCTCACGCTCACAAACACGCTCACACCTTTCTACAGTTACTACGACAAACAAAGGTATATAACACAATACGACACAATTCTTAATTACCGTACAATATTCAATTGACGAAACAACCAGTACCACAACTGAGTGCATAAAAACTTTTAACTTCCAATTAAATGCACTCCTTCTGAGAACTCTACAGCATATAGGGTCTCTTGTTTCCAAATCCAGCTGTCCAACCCTGCAATAGCTTTCGCTTGTGTCTTACGGGCAGAGGCCTCGGCTTCCAATACACGAGGATCCTCTAGCCCAACCCTGCGCAGCTTTCGCCGCGTCTGACAGGCAGGCTTGTACAGTGGGACTCTAACCCGCTCCTACTGGTGGGACTCTAACCCACTTATCCCAGTACAAAAGAGAAGTGTCTTACCAAAATCCAGGGGACGTCGCGAAGAGCCGCATGGATCGGGGATCGATGGGTGTCCCCGAGAAATCCTCGGTGCCGGCTGGAACCGATCAGGTCCCCGACTCCTCCGGTCTCTCAGCGAGGTCCCATCTGGGGTGCCAGAAACTGTCCCCGAAATCCGGGATGAAGATAACTTACCGACTCCAATGTGATGCAGATAAGCAGACACTTGTTTATTGACGGCCGGGTGCGCGGGTGCGTGCTCTCACCAACAACGCACACCAGTCACAAGAATTATACAGTTTCTATATTATTCATTCATACATATTCATTAAGTATTCATACCTAAACACAAGAATTCCTGGAAATCATTATCATACTTCCCTCCTACTTCCGATTCTGCGCACTGAAGCTTAGAAATGTCTAGAAATGAGTCTGGGGTGTGATTTGGGTCGGTGGCCCATGAGTCGGTGGTCGCGATCTCCCCCTGCCGGAATTACCCATTACCCAGTTTCACTGTTCCTTGGCAGAGATCTGTAAACTGTGACAGTTCATTCTCCCCAGTTCTCATTACTCTCAGGTTGTGGTACTTCTGAGGCATTATCCAATGTATTCTAGGTAATAAATTACTTCTGTGTCTAGACATCTCCAACAACTTCAAACAGAATTATTTTCAATTCTAAATCTAATTCCCTAAGCAGTATCTAGGTGTACCTAGTAAATGATTACTGACCAATTCTTCGGCCTTGGTACAGGGCTATACAGAGGAATTCACAGTAGCATTGGTTTCTGGTTAGATGTGCAAAATGCAAGATGTAAACATGTAACCCTACTAAAATATTTCTGTATTCATACTGGAATCAAACATGATTAATTGTAATAATTCTGATTGGTGTCAAATCAGTGACAGGGGGCCAAGGAGGGCAACGGCATCCTGGCTTGTGTCAGCACTGGCGTGGCCAGCAGGGCCAGGGAAGGGATCTGAGCCCTGGGCTCGGCACTGCGGAGGCCGCCCCTCGATTCCTGGGTTCAGTTTTGGGCCCCTCACCCCAAAAAGGCCATTGAATGACTCGAGCGTGGCCAGAGAAGGGCAACGGAGCTGGGGCAGGGTCTGGAGCACAGGTCTGCTGGGGAGCGGCTGGGGGAACTGGGGGGGTTCAGTCTGGAGCAGAGGAGGCTGAGGGGAGACCTCCTGGCCCTCTGCAACTCCCTGCCAGGAGGGGGCAGAGAGGGGGGATGAGTCTCTGGAGCCAAGGCCCCAGCGCCAGGCCCCGAGGGAATGGCCTCAAGCTGCCCAGGGCAGGGTCAGGCTGGCTCTGAGGAAGGATTTCTGTGCAGAAGGGGCTGTTGGGCGTTGGAATGGGCTGCCCAGGGCAGGGGGGAGTCCCCGGGATCCCTGGAGGGGTTGAAGAGTCGGGCTGAGCCAGCGCTGAGGGATCTGGGGGAGTTGGGAACGGTCGAGCACCCTGGCCGAGATGCTGTGCGTAGTGATGTTCACTGAGGTGTACTTCGTGCTCGGCGCCATGTTTGCCCAGTGGCTCTGGGTATGTGACGGCTGCACCGCGCTGTGGTGGGGAGTGGGATGGGGTGGGTGGGGTGAGGGGCTGTGGGGGTGATGTGGCCTGGGAGCTGCTCCCGTCTCACCCAGCTCTTGGTGTCCTGCAGAGTTCAAGGCAGAAGGCAAAGCATGGGACAGCTGACGCCAAGATGGAGAAGAGCAAACAACTGACCCTGCAGAAATGGTGAGTGCTGGGGGAGGCCCCAGATCCTGCCCCAAACCCTCAGCCCGTGCCCTGCCCGCGCTGGGCAGCCCTGCCCATCCCGCCGGAGGGGCCGCGGTGCAGCAGGTTCACCTCCCTCTCTCCTCCCCTGCAGTGCCAGCGCGACGTTGCCGAGCACAGAGCGCCTCTGCCCGCTACTGTGGTCACCATCGCTGAGCTCCCTCCCGATGAGCAGCTCCAGTTCTGCGGACACCGTCTGCTCCTTCCCGGAGCCCTGCCCCAGTGCCACGGCAGATCTGGCGGCACAAGAGCGCTCAGGACCCGCCCAGACCCCCAAGGATGATCAGGCGCTGGTGGAGAATCTGGGACCAGCCCTGGGCCAGGACCCCCCACTGGAGAGGTCAGCAGGGAGCAGTCAAGGGCAGGTCTCTGGGGATGAGGGCGAAGTGGCACACAGACCCAGGCATGTGGAGCCAGACCCTGACACCCCCGTGACCATGGGCAGCACCATCTGGGCGGCGCCGGGCGGGAGCAGCCCAGCGGAGCCCAGTCCCCAGCAGCGGGTGCCCACGGGCAGGATGCGTGCCTGGGTGGCCCCGGGGCTGTGCAAGGGGGGCCGTGCCCTGCGGGAGTCCCGTGCCCAGCTCTGCAGGCGTGTCAGCGCCTGGTGGAAACGGGACCGGCAGTGCTGCTGCAGGTGCTCCCGCAAGCCCCTGAGGCAAAATTATCCCTGACTGCAGCGGGCAGCCTGGAGAGAGAAGTTGGGGGTGTAGGGCTGGGGAAGTCCCTGCAATGACCCCACCTGAAAAATAAAATATCTTAAAATATCTTTCCTCCATCCCTGGTGCCGTGGTTCTTCCACACAGCCCTTGATGCGCGCCCTCCCCGTCCCTTTGCCAAACCTCCCCTTTGGGTCCCTTGCTGACCCCCCGCCTCTGCCGGGTCTCCCCCAGGTCCTGGCTCTGGGACGGGGACGTTTGCTTGGCCCAGAGCTGCTCCTGCCAGAGCAGGCAGGGACTGTGCCTGCCTGCACCCTGCTCCTGCCTCCTGCCCCCTCCAGAGCCCGGGGGCTGTGGGGCACCCGCTGCAGGAACAGGGGGACTGCACACGTCGGGTCTTTGCCTCTTTTCACCTGGAACAAGCTTCTCACTCTCAAGCAGATATGCTTCATTAGCAGCGCTGGGGTCGCCCTGGGGATTCTCCACCTGAGGATTAGTCAGGGACGTCGGTTTACTCACACACAGATCAGATATTCATTACATTTCCTACAGGAAAGTTTGCCACAGGGACAGAGAGGCCCTCGAGGAGGAGCTCACTTCACTGTCCCTGAGAGAAGCCGGGAGCTGTCACTGTCACCATCAGGTGTCTCCCAGCTGAGCCTGTGTGAGGAGGAGGAGGGAGAAGCCTGAGCCCAGCACTCCCGAGCGGCCTGAGACTCTCCTTCCTGCCCCGAAGGAGGCGTCAGGCTGTGTCAGTGCCACGGGGGCCCTGGGTCACCCCGGCGGGGTGTCTGTGCGGCTGCAGGGACACCTGCGGGGCAGGCTGGGCAGGAGCTCGGCCCAGCTCACCACACAGGCTCTGCAGGAGGGAAATTCCGCAGCTTTTGGCCCATTTCAGCCAGGGCAGCGGCAGAGCTCGGCGGCGGCGGCCGTGAGGGGAAGGCGCGAGCGCGGGGCTCGGGCCGAGCTGCGGGGGAGCGACGGCCGCGGGGCCCCGTGTCCTCTGCGCCGCCGGGCCGGGCCGCGCCGCCTCCTTTGCACCCCGCTGCCGGTGCCACTCGTGGCTCCGGGACCAGAGCCAAGGGCTGGAGGCCGGCGCCGGTCCCGAGACTGCGCGTCCCTCGGCGGGGCGGTCAGAGCCGCCCCCGTGGCCACTGCCCTTCTAGAAGGGGCTGAAGGGCCCCTGACACGGACTGGAGAGAGAAAAGGAGCAGCAGAGGAGAGCGCCGGCCCACCCCGGCCCAGCCCCTCATCGCCGCTGATGCCGATGGCCTTCCCCCAGGGCACGCGGTTTCACTTTGGTTGCTCACTCTTATTAGGGCCGAGGGAAGCTGGGGCTGGCTTGGGGAGGGCCAGGGCATCCCTGGGGGGGTGGCAGCTTCCCAGCACCAGGCCCCTCCCACAGAGCCCACCGGTGGCCCCAGCACCCCTCTCTGTCCTCAGCCCCTGGCCTGGCCCTTCTCTCCCGGGGCTGGAAGGTGCCCGGCCCCTCGCTGTGCCCCTCGTGCTGCTGGGCTGGCCTTGCCCCGTGTCCCCATGACCCCCCCATCACCCGGAGCACCCCAGAGCCGGCAGGGCCGGCAGGATCACCCAGGCGGTCGGGAGAAGACAGGGAGAGGGTGCTGGGTCCGGGCTGCCCCACAGCAGCCCCACGCTCCAGCCGGGATCTCCCCCCACAGCCGGAGGAGGCGCCACGAAGGAGAAGGGTGGGAAAGCGGCGTCGGCGGGGACGCGGCTTCTGCGAGGGAGCTCCCCCACGGGACGGGAGACGTGGGTCGAGATGGGAACGTCGGTGCTGCCACCAGCTCGGAGCTCCTCAGGAGCCAGCCCTCCTCCTCCCACAGCAGCGACCTGGAGGAGCTGGCCACGTCCCTCATGGAGTCCCTGGGCGGGACCCGAGTCTGCCGCGACCTCCTGGGAAAACTGAAGGAGTCTCGGGATCGCGGCGCTCCAAGCGCTTCCCAAGACATCCGCAAGGAATACGCCACCTGCCTGGAGTGCCGGCGGTGCCTCACCGGCAGCTGCCCGCACCGCAGCGAGCCCCTGCCAGAGCGGGACCTGCCCACGCTGGCCGCCATCCTCCACAGCGTGGACCTGCTGGTGCACCGGGAGGAGCTCCAGCTGGAGCTGGGCATGGGCTTTGAGCTGGTCCTGGCTGGGGAAACCGTCTACGTCTGGCAGAGAACCCATCGGGTCCCCGAAATCCCCCCGGAGCGATGCTGGGAGGGTGCCGTGTGCCACACCGGGCACGGGAGAGGTGGGGGGAGGTGGCCATCCTGCGGGGCGGGCAGAGGGCCAGGGCTGATGTCAGCCAGGGAAGCCCAGGAGAGCCCCGATGCCGCTGCTCGCACCGCCAAAGCCCCTTCGCTCAGAGACCCCTTTGGATCCCAGGGCCCCCCTCCCTACTCTGGGGGCCCCTGCTGGAGGACAAACGGAGCCCTGGGGTCCCTGCTCACCTCCCCTCTCTTGTAGGGTGGCAAGAGGAAGGTGAACCACAGCCGGGGGAACGGGGTGTGCCCAGGGAACGGGCCCCGGGGTGAGGCAGCGTGAGAAGAGGCTGTGCTGGAGAAATGAAGGGAAGGAGGAAAGTGCTCACCTGGAGAAGCAGCCAGTCATGGGCTCCCCTCTCCCCACTAACACGAGACTGCGGTGGAGAACTCAGAAGTGAAAGACAATTTTTATTGACTGATTCAACCAGTAGTATCCTAAAACATCTCCGAGCTGTCAGTTCTCCAGTGAGGGTCTTGCACACCTGAAGCTGGGGAAGGTGGCTTTTCAGCAGCTGAATGTTGCAGAGAGCTGAGAAAAGAGCCCTTCCCTGCTCCACCCGGCAGGACAGACCCCGGCCGCGATACACAGAAATCCAAACAACATGAAAGGGAGAATGAAGAAGGCCCCAGGGAGCTCTCGCTGTGCCAGAGTCCCCGGCTCCCTGTGAGTCCCCCCCAGGGCTGTCCAGCCACCACCACCTCTGGGTCGGTGACCCCGGGCAGAGGTTGGAGCTGCTGGACACTTCCCTGCCTCTGCCGGAGCCCTGGGGAGGGACAGGCAGGCTCTGCCCCGGGTACAGCCCCAGGGCTCCCTGCAGGGCCTCTGCGGCTTCGGGGCAGCGCTGCCGGGAGTCCCCCGGGCTGGGGGGTCAGTGACCTCCAGAGCCAGGAGCAGAGCAGCGCCCGTGCTGGCGGGGGGGGACAGGCATGGGGGCTGCTCTGTGCCCCGGCCCCCCACCGCTGGGGCTGGTGTGGCCCCAGTTCCTCCATCCCAGGTCCCTGCTTCAGCCTTGGTGCCAACTGTCCCTCCAAGGAGCCTCTGGGGAGCGCTCCCGTGGTGCAGCCCCTTCCCCTTCCCCTGCAGCTCCAAGACCCCAGCAGGGCACCAGTCATGGCCCCCAGAGGAAAAAGGCTCCGAGCCCCCCAGCCTGGCTGCCCCGCAGTAGCCACCAGGCACCTCTGCCAGCCCCGGCGAGGGACGCACAGCCTCGGGATTGACTCCATCCTCCAGCCCCATTTCTCTAGGACTAAAGCCACAAATGGGACCCACAGAGGAGGAATGTAAAAGAGGAGCCCCAGCAGCAGCAGGAGGGAGATCTCCCCCAGAGCTGCTGAGAGGCTGCGGGGAGGAGAAGGCCTTGGGACGGGGGAAGGTTGTGCCACGGGGCTGGGGACATGGGGCAGGCTCCCAAGCTTCATGCTCCCAGCAGCTTCTTGACCATGTAGCCTGGCATGCTGTAGAGGAAGAGCGCGACCATGACGATGAGCAACAGGGCCAGCACCATTTTGATGATGAGCCACTTGTAGCGCGTGCAGATGAGGTATTTGATGGACTTGAGTGGGTTCAGGAACCAGATGAAGGACGTGTCCGGGCGGCTGCAGGGGAAGCAAACACCCATCGTTAATGCTGTAGCCACAGAGGAGGGCGGGATGGTGGGCAGTGGACATGGTGGGCAAAGGGACGTGCAGGATCCCTTCCCGGGGTAAGTCTGCAGAGTGGAGGAGCGCAACCAGGAGAATCAGGAGGGTGGGCCAGGGAAGATGGCATGCTGTGCCAGATGGAGCAATGCGGGTTTGTGAGGGTTCCACTTGAAGCTGGAAGCTGGTGGTGAGGACTGGAGGGGAGCAGGAGGTGGTGGGAGGCCCAGGCAAGGGGATGGAGCCAAGAAGCGAGGCAGAGGAGGAACAGAGTAAGGAAAAAAAAGAGTTGGCTCTGCTCGTGACCCTCGTTCCCCCAGCATGACCCCTCCGCACCTCTCCATGCCTGCCTCCCCCCCACCCCTGGGGAGCACCCCCAGCATCTCCCAGAGCTCAGGTGCCTGCTGGGGACTGGGGTTTCCCACTTACTTGGGTTTCTCCAGTGGGTCGGGCTCGTTGCGAGCCAGCCCGGCGGGGGATTTCTCTGCCTCCTCTGCTGTCAGAAGGTGCAGTTCAGCCTCAACTTTCCCCTGCAGGAAGCAGAGTTGTGCTGGGAACTAGGCAATGCTCCCCACCTCAGCCCCCCCAGCCACGGTGACAGAGGGGACCTGAGAGAAGAGAGGCAAGTGCCGGGGAGCAGAGGGTGTCTGCACAGAGTGCAGTCCCCAGGATGCAAAATCCCTCCCTTTTCCCCATCCTTACGGTGACCTCCAGCTCATCGTTCTCATCTCTGGCCACGAACGGCCACCAGCCCTTCACCCGCTTCTGCTTGAAGATGGAGACCATGGGCAGCTCTGCCTCGTTCGTCACCATCTCCAGGCTGCACTGTTTCGACGTCTTGGCTCCTCGGGGGAAGCGGTTCAGGTCCAGCTCGATGGCCCCTGGCAGGAGAAAGGGGAGCACAGATGTTGGCATCCCCAAAATGCTGAGTCCTTGGCTGCAGGTGGGCTGGGTCAGTATCTCCTGCCCTGAAGAGCAACTTTGAACTAGGTCTGGGAACAGCGAAGCTGAGATCTTTGCTGCAGGAGGAGCCTTTGTGCAGCAGAGACAAGGGCTCTCATCCTACCTGCTCTTACCAGTAGCATCTAAAGGGGGGTTGCAGGATGTTGTGGGCTTGAGGAGCAGAGCTGCCCTTCCAGGTCCTGTTCCTATACAGGCTTTATCTCATCCCACACTGCTCCCTACTTGGCCAGCCATGGCTGTCCCGTCACCCCAACTCAACGGGCCCTCCACTCACCGAGGAAATCATCGGCCGAGTGTGGCAGTTAGGGTCTGGCGCTCGGAAGATATCGCGTTGTACGGGAAGATAAAACGTAGGCAGACGGATGTGACGCCATGGACCCAGGGTATAAAAAGCGGTGTTACGCAATAATAAACGCCATTTGCCATCCATCACGTTGATGTCTGTGTGCAGATGGACCGAGCGGCCTGGGGTTGGCCGCCGTGTTGTTTTTCCCTGAGCCAGGTCGTTAAGCATCATTAGGCAACAAATGGTGCCGAAACCCGGGAAGCGGGAAGCGGCTAGCTAGGGAAGACGTCTGGAATTCCACTGCTGTAGGGAGGACGCTCCCAGGACCAACAAGGAGTAGAGAATATAAATTCTCAGGACCAACAAGGAGGGGGAACATCCTTGTGAAGGTCGCCTTGTGAAGGTCGGATTGCAGTTCCCAAGGACCCGCGAGGAAGACGGAAGCTCTCGTGAAGGTCGTATCACAGTTACATAAGCAGTGGGGAATTGAGTGCAAGTCGATTTTACTCGCGCTGGCGCGAGGCTTTTACAGCCCTTGGGTTGTGGGAAAGACTTTAAGTTGTGGGGGAGGGTTAAACTAGCCCTTAAGAAAGCTATGCAGAAGCAGAAATCTGGGAAGGCGGCAAAAAACTGTTTATTGGCCACCCCTAGATTAGGGGTTGGTGCTCAGACTACTAACCTCCCAAGCGATACTGATTATATTGAGCCAAAGGATTCGCAGGAGGGTGGTACACTCCCTCAATCCTCGGACCCCGATCCGCTTACGGAAGGGGAAGGGCGAAAACAAGTAAAATCTCTCCAGGGTGGTTTGATAGAGGAGGCAAGAAAATCCTTCTGGGGCTGTTTGGTAGAGGAGGCAAGGAACGCCGCAGAGATATCAGAATCAATACAAACCTGGGACCGACCACCGCCCTATGTGCCCCAGAATGGCGCCGAAAAAAGAGGGGGAGGGCAAGATAAAAATGGTCCCGAAGAAAAGAATGAGGAAGTGCCAGCAACCACGAGCAAGGCTAGAGGGGAGGGGTGTACGGGTGAGGACTATAGAGCCAGTTATGAGGCTAGAGGGGAGGAGTGTACGGGTGAGGAGCACAGAGCCGGAGAGAATAAAAGGAAAGGTGGGGGAAGTGTTCGGGGAGGGGTGGAGAGCGCAGGCGAGGGGCGGAGAGCATGTACGGGTGAGGAGTACAGAGCCGGAGAGAATAAAAAGAAAGCTGGGGGAAGTGTTTGGGGAGGAGTGGAGAGCCCGGGCGAGGGGCGGAGAGCCAATCTAAGCGGCCACCCGGAGAGACACCTTGATAAAGCAGGGCCCTCCCCTAGCAGGAGGTGGGGCGAGCCTAGAGGAAGGGAGCGGCCCGCCCGTAAGGGGAGTGGAAGGGGAAGGAGTCTGACAAAAAGTTATTGGAGCCCAGAAATGACCTGGCAGTCGAGTTCTGACTTCGGGTCAGACAGTAGCGAGGACGAATGGTTTACAGTCGACTTAAACTTAAAGGAAAAAGGAACGGGAGCAGACAGAACTAAAGGCCAACACCCCCCACCCATCCACTCTAAAGAGAATCCACGAGAAAAGCAAACCCCCCTCACGGACTGGAGAGAAACAAAAATGACATGCGCCGACTTATTCCCACCGGCAGCACTAGCATTCCCGGTCCGGGTGACAGACGGGGGACAGAGGGTTTACTCGCCCATAAACCCTAAAGACATACAGGCGATTGGTAAAGCAACTGCCGATAAAGGTCTCAATTCCGCCTTAGTCTCCACCCTTATTGATGGTGTTTTTGGGGGAGACGACATGCTCCCATCTGACATAATACAAACTTGTAGATTAATCTTTGATGGAACAGGGATGATTGTTTTTAAACAAGAATGGGAGGATATTTGTGGAAGATTATTGGTTCAAGTAGTGGGGGCAGACCATCCCTTGCATGGATCTAGCTTGCAACATCTGATGGGTACAGATCCAGCGATAATTACCCCTCAAGCGCAAGCTCAAGGCCTACGAGCCCAGAAAATTATGGCAACTACTCGTGCGGCCAGAGACGCCATTTGCATAGCTTGTAGGGTCGTTGCAAAGCCGTCCTCTTGGTCTACTATGAAACAAAATGAAAGTGAGAGCTTTACACAGTTCATAGACCGCCTCCAGGCAGCGATCGACTCTTCAACATTACCTGCAGAGGCAAAAGGCCCAGCTGTAACAGAATGCATACGTCAACAATGCAATTCAGCGACCAAAGAAATTTTCCAACCCTGGATGGAGCAAAGCACTCCTGAACCCACTCCCCCCTCGAGAAGAGACCCATTTTATGGCTCAACTTATTATAGCTCAACCTGCGATACAGCCCCAACTGCAACCATCATTCAATACATGGACAATATCTTGATCGCCGCGCCGTCAGAAAATCAGGTGGACCACTTGGTGTCAACAATTTCCGAAACCCTGAAAGCAAACGGGTTCGAAATTGTGAGTGCAAAAATTAAGAAAGGACCATGTGTAAGCTTTTTAGGAGTAGGAATTACAGGTTCTTATATAACCCCTCCTCAGGTAAAAATCCGTCGACACATTGAAACACTTTATGATATGCAACAGCTAGTAGGGTCTTTACAATGGCTCCGCAATATCGTCCTAATTCCCCCTGAAATCCTGCCCCCCCTGTATGATCTTCTAAAAGGAAAAAAACCATGGGAGAAAAAAGCTCTGACGACGGAAGCAATGAGCTCTCTCGATTTCATCGAACAACAGGTATCGTCAAGCACGCTCGCCAGATGGGACCCCAATGAACCACTTGATCTGTACGTACATTTCATGTCAGGAGGAGGAGTAGGAGCACTAGCTCAGGGCTCCCCTGAAGAAGCCCAACCAATACAATGGATAGCCCTGGGAAAACCATCACGTGCTTTCTCTCCAGGGGTCGAGTGCATTGGCAATCTCATCATGAAAGGCAGAAAACTCGCCCTAAGACACTTGGGCATTGAGCCTGCCAGGATATATCTCCCGTAAGCAGCTCTCAACGCAGTCAGTGATGACATCAGAGTATTTAGCTATAGCCCTGACTGGATTTGGTGGAGAAATCCGGTACGCCACAAAACCTCCCTGGACTCAAATGTTGGCGGTTGTACACGTTGACCCCCCATCTAAGGTCATGGACCGACCTCAGGAAGGACCAACAGTCTTTACAGATGCATCTTCAACGACATCGACTGCCGTAGCAGTGTGGCAATCAGGAGACGAATGGCACCGTATCAAAACAGCCGATTATGAGCTTTCAGTTCAACAGCTGGAAGCAGCAGCTATAGTACTAGCATGCGGGCTGTTCCCGATGGAACATCTCAATATAGTGACTGACTCCATGTTTGCAGCTAAACTTTGCCTAGCCATGTCAGGCCCTGGCGTGACAACATCCACAGCAGCGCTAATGCTCAAAGAGGCACTCTCCGCCAGGAAAGGCACCTTTTCAGTTCTCCATGTCAACAGTCAAAGTCCTGTTAAAAGGTACTTCCAAATTGGTGATGATAAAGCTGACACTGCTGCAAAAGAATTACGGACGCTAAGGGAGGCCCGTCAACTACATGAATCTCTGAAATCGAAATTAGAAATATTAGCAAAGGCAGAAGGCTTTACCAATGCCATTCCATCAGAAGACCAAGTACGCCTTTTGGCAAACGCCCTGCTAATGTTCAACCAATTCCCCAGAGAAGAGGCGCATAGCCCCGCCCAAAAATACTGGACCACTCGAGCATTAGAAGAAGGTCCACCGGCCACAATCAGAAATGAACTGGGAAAATGGGAACAGGGGTGGAGGCTAGTTTTAACAGGACGGGAGTATTCTGCAGTTAAAAAGGTGAAATTAAATGGTGCCCTCTTAAACCCGACCTCTAGGATGAAACTAATGAGAACTATAAGTTTTTATTCACAGGACCTAACCATCAGGCACCCCCGTAACCCGTATGCTCCTGTGGCAAGAGAGGAGAGTGAGTTGGAGAATACCCTGACTACAACGGATAGCTCTGCTTCACCAGAACCCGAGCATCAGCTGAGATGCCCCCGCAAAGGGCTGCTGTGGTGTTTTTGTGTAATTTTGCTGCTGCGATGTTTCTGTTTGATTTTGCTTTTAGGGTTCATAGTATCTTGTGGCTCGTATGAACACCAGCCATGGGAATGGGTATTAACGAGATGGGATCAAGAGATGCTGCAAACAATCATCACTTCGGGGCCTCCTAGCTTTCAGGTAAAACTCTGTAACTTAGCCCCAGTAGAGTCCTGTTTACACACGTCGAGCTATTACATGTGTCCCGGCTCTAACCCCGGCAGGCCTTACTGTAACGCCCCCAATCAGTATTACTGTTCCCACTGGGGATGTGAGACAATTGCCTCAGATTGGGCACCAGGGGCAGGACCAGACAAATATTTGAAAGAACAACCAGGACCTTACGGGTGTGTCATTCCTCCAAAAGACCCCTTAAGACCAGGGCTAGCAGCAACCCATGGGAAAATCAAGAATTGTTGTCTGTACCTTAGGCTCAGTGTCACCAATGAGGATGATCCGAGATGGATGATTGGGAAAACTCGGGGCGTCAGACACTATGAATCTAGTACAGACAGGGGGAGCTTGTTTTCTATTAGAAAACGGGAAATACAAAGCAGCACAGCAATCGCCCCCAATGTCATAGCCAAAAGTGACAATGACGTCGAGCAAGGAAGAGAAAGCTTGCCATTATCCACCCCTATCTTGACTACCCCCCTAGTAGCTAAGCAGATAACCCCTCCAAGCAAACCCAAGGTGGGCCCTTACCGCTTACCTGATAAGCCGTTCCTTAATGTACTGAATGCTACCTTTTGGTCATTGAACCAATCAGATCCAGACCTCACGAGCTCCTGCTGGCTGTGCTGCAATATGAACCCGCCCTTTTATGAGGGCGTCGCCCTCAATGCCTCCTTTTACAATTCGCCAGACAATAATCCAACTCAATGCAGGTGGGACACACCACGGAGAGGGATCACCCTGAACCAGGTCAAAGGCCAGGGCGTATGTCTGGGCAATACCGCTTTGGCAAACCGGGGTAGTTTTGTTTGTGCGAACACTGTTAGGGTCAATAGAGCCTACAAATGGGCAATCCCGCCTACATCCGCAAAGTGGGTCTGCCACAAGTCAGGAGTAACCCCCTGTGTGTCCCTTATTCTTTTTGATAATTCTGCCAACTTCTGTGTCCAAGTTATAGTTGTTCCTAAGGTCCTATATCACCCAGAGGAAGACCTATATCACTATTTCAAAGAACCTCACTGGACTGATAAAAGAGCGGTACTAACAGGCATCACCATTGCAACGCTGCTCGGGCTAAGAGCGGTCGGCACAGCCACGGGAGTTTTGGCCCTCGCAACCCAGCGCCAGGGATTATCCCAGCTACAAATGACCATAGATGAGGACCTGCAAAGAATTGAAAAAACTATCTCCTTTTTGGAAAAAGTCTCTTTCCTTTTGAAGGTCGTTTTGCAGAATAGGCAAGGGTTAAAGCTTCTACTGTTGTATCAAAGAGGTTTTTGTACCACATTAGGGGAAGAATGTTGTTTTTATGCAGCCCACACAGGAATCGTACAGGACACCATGGCTGAATTGAGAGATCGGCTAGCCCAAAGGGAAAGAGAAGCCCTACAAGAATGGTTTGGCTCTTGGTTCAGTCTCCATGGCTAACCATCCTTTTTTCCACTCTGATCGGCCCACTCACCATAATACTGCTGGTACTAATTTTTGGGCCTTGCATATTGAATAAGTCAGTGTCGTTTGTGAAAAGCTGCTTAGAAAAGGTTAACATTCTGTTTATCGATCTCTTTAGAGCAAATGCTCTAAAGCATGCTCACTCAGCACTCAATATATTACCTCCTTAGTCTGTCATTTTAAGTCTGATAGTCTAAGTATTATCTATAGCCTTAATGTTTTATATGCATGCTTTATTTTTATATTTACCAGCGTTAAGAACAAAGAACTCTAAATATTTTACCTTTAGAAACTCCCTTGGTCTTCCCCCAGAGTGCTGGCCAGACTCTGGGTAGAACCCAACAGGAGATTTAGAATCAGATGTTCCCGCTTAAAGGAATTTGCCAGTCATTTTGGCCTGTTGATTTCAGAGCAGGGCCTGCTTGCAGCGATGTTGGATGCCTCTCCTACGGATGGACGCATCACGTAGGGTTTCCGGTTTGTGAGGAAGGGCACTCTGATTCTCGCTGCACCCAGGGTTCCCTAGTGATTGCGGGTCTGAATGTTAGCATTCTTATTGACTAAGTGCACTATTTTATATTTTAATCACAAATAATACATTTAGTTTACCTTTTTATCAATGATTGCAGCTGCTATATAATTCCAGCCTTTATGAAACATTCTTTAGGTACGCTGTGTTTTTTAAGGTTTATCTAATTCCTAATCAATATAACTTTCCAATAAATTTGACAGGTATTGTCATATCATTAAAATAGCATGGGAGGGGGGGGAAATGTGGGAGTTAGGGTCTGGCGCTCGGAAGATATCGCGTTGTACGGGAAGATAAAACGTAGGCAGACGGATGTGACGCCATGGACCCAGGGTATAAAAAGCGGTGTTACGCAATAATAAACGCCATTTGCCATCCATCACATTGATGTCTGTGTGCAGATGGACCGAGCGGCCTGGGGTTGGCCGCCGTGTTGTTTTTCCCTGAGCCAGGTCGTTAAGCATCATTAGGCAAGAGACGAGAAGTGGTCAGCATCCCAGACCTGCAGGGTGAGACGAGCTGGGATCTTGTACTCCGTCTCATCCCAGGAGAACATGGACTCCTTCTTGGAGATGACGATCCTCTCCTCGGCCATCAGGTAGTCGAAGGGGAAGATGTAGCGCCAGTTGAAGTTGTCTTCACCGGTGAGCGAGTGGTAATGGAGCCCCTCGCAGGGGGGAGAACGTGGCGCAGGGATGGCTGCCGGTTGTCACAAAGGGGATCCCAGCCGCCCTGTGACGTCACAAAGGGGATTCCAGCCGCCTTGTGATGTCACAAAGGGGATTCCAGCCGCCCTGTGACGTCACTAAGGGGATTCCAGCTGCCTTGTGATGTCACAAAGGGGATCCCAGCCGCCCTGTGACGTCACTAAGGGGATTCCAGCTGCCTTGTGATGTCACAAAGGGGATTCCAGCCGCCTTGTGATGTCACAAAGGGTGCTCCAGCCACCCTGTGAGGTCAAAAACGGGGGAGGCTCCAGCCACCCAATATAAAAGGCCGCAGCCGCCCTGGGCCCACAGCCATGGAGTGTTCCAACAGCCTCACCTCGGCAGACATCTTCCCACTGTTCATGCTCCTCCTGCCGCCCCTCCTGTTCGTCGGCGTGTTGATGGTCGAGTGGCTCTGGGTATGTGACGGCTGCACTGTGCTGTGCCGGGGGGTGGGATGGCGGGAGGTGTTGGGGGGCTGTGGGGCTGATGTGGTGTGGGGGGGTTGGGGATGCTGTGGGGAGTTGTGGGGTGTATGGTGTGGGTCTGGGAGCTGCCTCTGTCTCACTCAGCTCTTGGTGTCCTGCAGAGCTCAAGGCAGAAGGCAAAGCAAGGGACAACGGTGAAAGCAAGGATGGAGAAGAGTGAATTCAACCTGGAAACATGGTGAGTGCTGGGGGAGGCCCCCAGATCCTGCCCCAGACCCTCAGCCCGTGCCCTGCCCGCGCTGGGCAGCCCTGCCCATCCCGCCGGAGGGGCCGCGGTGCAGCAGGTTCACCTCCCTCTCTCCTCCCCTGCAGTGCCAGCGCGACGTTGCTGAACACAGAGCAACTGTGCCCGCTACACCGGACACGATCAATGATCTCCGTCCTAATAAGCAGCTCCAGTTCTGCGGACACCGTCTGCTCCTTCCCGGAGCCCTGCCCCGGTGCCACGGCAGATCTGGCGGCACAAGAGCGCTCAGGACCCGCCCAGACCCCCAAGGATGATCCGGGGCTGGTGGAGAACCTGGGACCAGCCCTGGGCCAGGACCCCCCACTGGAGAGGTCAGCAGGGAGCAGTCAAGAGCAGGTCTCTGGGGATGAGGGCGAAGTAGCACAGAGACCCAGGGATGTGGAGCCAGACCCTGACAGTCACCAGGAGCACGTGTGGACGCTCTTTACCAGAATGTGCATTGAGGACAATGGAGTGGAGCTTCCTGCGCCAGACACGGACACCGAGAGGATTCCAAACACGGGATCCTTGGAAATGGGCTGGAGCAGCTCCATGATGTCGGGCAGCAGCACCCCCGTGACCATGGGCAGCACCATCTGGGCGGCGCCGGGCGGGAGCAGCCCAGCGGAGCCCAGTCCCCAGCAGCGGGTGCCCACGGGCAGGATGCGTGGCAACCCAGCACCAGGGATTATCCCAGCTACAAATGACCATAGATGAGGGCCTGCAAAGAATTGAAAAAACTATCTCCTTTTTGGAAAAAGTCTCTTTCCTTTTGAAGGTCGTTTTGCAGAATAGGCAAGGGTTAAAGCTTCTACTGTTGTATCAAAGAGGTTTTTGTACCACATTAGGGGAAGAATGTTGTTTTTATGCAGCCCACACAGGAATCGTACAGGACACCATGGCTGAATTGAGAGATCGGCTAGCCCAAAGGGAAAGAGAAGCCCTACAAGAATGGTTTGGCTCTTGGTTCAGTCTCCATGGCTAACCATCCTTTTTTCCACTCTGATCGGCCCACTCACCATAATACTGCTGGTACTAATTTTTGGGCCTTGCATATTGAATAAGTCAGTGTCGTTTGTGAAAAGCTGCTTAGAAAAGGTTAACATTCTGTTTATCGATCTCTTTAGAGCAAATGCTCTAAAGCATGCTCACTCAGCACTCAATATATTACCTCCTTAGTCTGTCATTTTAAGTCTGATAGTCTAAGTATTATCTATAGCCTTAATGTTTTATATGCATGCTTTATTTTTATATTTACCAGCGTTAAGAACAAAGAACTCTAAATATTTTACCTTTAGAAACTCCCTTGGTCTTCCCCCAGAGTGCTGGCCAGACTCTGGGTAGAACCCAACAGGAGATTTAGAATCAGATGTTCCCGCTTAAAGGAATTTGCCAGTCATTTTGGCCTGTTGATTTCAGAGCAGGGCCTGCTTGCAGCGATGTTGGATGCCTCTCCTACGGATGGACGCATCACGTAGGGTTTCCGGTTTGTGAGGAAGGGCACTCTGATTCTCGCTGCACCCAGGGTTCCCTAGTGATTGCGGGTCTGAATGTTAGCATTCTTATTGACTAAGTGCACTATTTTATATTTTAATCACAAATAATACATTTAGTTTACCTTTTTATCAATGATTGCAGCTGCTATATAATTCCAGCCTTTATGAAACATTCTTTAGGTACGCTGTGTTTTTTAAGGTTTATCTAATTCCTAATCAATATAACTTTCCAATAAATTTGACAGGTATTATATCATTAAAATAGCATGGGAGGGGAGGGAAATGTGGGAGTTAGGGTCTGGCGCTCGGAAGATATCGCGTTGTACGGGAAGATAAAACGTAGGCAGACGGATGTGACGCCATGGACCCAGGGTATAAGAAGCGGTGTTACGCAATAATAAACGCCATTTGCCATCCATCACATTGATGTCTGTGTGCAGATGGACCGAGCGGCCTGGGGTTGGCCGCCGTGTTGTTTTTCCCTGAGCCAGGTCGTTAAGCATCATTAGGCAAGAGACGAGAAGTGGTCAGCATCCCAGACCTGCAGGGTGAGACGAGCTGGGATCTTGTACTCCGTCTCATCCCAGGAGAACATGGACTCCTTCTTGGAGATGACGATCCTCTCCTCGGCCATCAGGTAGTCGAAGGGGAAGATGTAGCGCCAGTTGAAGTTGTCTTCACCGGTGAGCGAGTGGTAATGGAGCCCCTCGCAGGGGGGAGAACGTGGCGCAGGGATGGCTGCCGGTTGTCACAAAGGGGATCCCAGCCGCCCTGTGACGTCACAAAGGGGATTCCAGCTGCCTTGTGATGTCACAAAGGGGATTCCAGCCGCCTTGTGATGTCACAAAGGGGATTCCAGCTGCCTTGTGATGTCACAAAGGGGATCCCAGCCGCCCTGTGACGTCACTAAGGGGATTCCAGCTGCCTTGTGATGTCACAAAGGGGATTCCAGCCGCCTTGTGATGTCACAAAGGGTGCTCCAGCCACCCTGTGAGGTCAAAAGCGGGGGAGGCTCCAGCCACCCAATATAAAAGGCCGCAGCCGCCCTGGGCCCACAGCCATGGAGTGTTCCAACAGCCTCACCTCGGCAGACATCTTCCCACTGTTCATGCTCCTCCTGCCGCCCCTCCTGTTCGTCGGCGTGTTGATGGTCGAGTGGCTCTGGGTATGTGACGGCTGCACTGTGCTGTGCCGGGGGGTGGGATGGCGTGGGGAGGTGTTGGGGGGCTGTGGGGCTCATGTGGTGTGGGGGGGTTGGGGATGCTGTGGGGAGTTGTGGGGTGTATGGTGTGGGTCTGGGAGCTGCCTCTGTCTCACTCAGCTCTTGGTGTCCTGCAGAGCTCAAGGCAGAAGGCAAAGCAAGGGACAACGGTGAAAGCAAGGATGGAGAAGAGTGAATTCAACCTGGAAACATGGTGAGTGCTGGGGGAGGCCCCCAGATCCTGCCCCAGACCCTCAGCCCGTGCCCTGCCCACGCTGGGCAGCCCTGCCCATCCCGCCGGAGGGGCCGCGGTGCAGCAGGTTCACCTCCCTCTCTCCTCCCCTGCAGTGCCAGCGCGACGTTGCTGAACACAGAGCAACTGTGCCCGCTACACCGGACACGATCAATGATCTCCGTCCTAATAAGCAGCTCCAGTTCTGCGGACACCGTCTGCTCCTTCCCGGAGCCCTGCCCCGGTGCCCCGGCAGATCTGGCGGCACAAGAGCGCTCAGGACCCGCCCAGACCCCCAAGGATGATCCGGGGCTGGTGGAGAACCTGGGACCAGCCCTGGGCCAGGACCCCCCACTGGAGAGGTCAGCTGGGACCAGTCAAGAGCAGGTCTCTGGGGATGAGGGCGAAGTAGCACAGAGACCCAGGGATGTGGAGCCAGACCCTGACAGTCACCAGGAGCACGTGTGGACGCTCTTTACCAGAATGTGCATTGAGGACAATGGAGTGGAGCTTCCTGCGCCAGACACGGACACCGAGAGGATTCCAAACACGGGATCCTTGGAAATGGGCTGGAGCAGCTCCATGATGTCGGGCAGCAGCACCCCCGTGACCATGGGCAGCACCATCTGGGCGGCGCCGAGTGGGAGCAGCCCAGCGGAGCCCAGTCCCCAGCAGCGGGTGCCCACGGGCAGGATGCGTGCCTGGGCGGCCCGGGGGCTGTGCAAGTGGGGCCGTGCCCTGCGGGAGTCCCGTGCCCAGCTCTGCAGGCGTGTCAGCGCCTGGTGGAAACGGGACCGGCAGTGCTGCTGCAGGTGCTCCCGCAAGCCCCTGAGGCAAAACTATCCCTGACTGCAGCGGGCAGCCTGGAGAGAGCAGTTGGGGTTGTAGGGCTGGGGAAGTCCCTGCAATGACCCCACCTGAAAAATATCTTTCCTCCATCCCTGGTGCCGTGGTTCTTCCACACAGCCCTTGATGCGCGCCCTCCCCTGTCCCCTTTGCCAAACCTCCCCTTTGGGTCCCTTGCTGACCCCCCCTCCTCTGCCGGGTCTCCCCCAGGTCCTGGCTCCGAGCTCCCCCGGGCTTGGTCACCTCTGTCCGGCCCCGCGTCCGTAGGCACCGCGACGGGGGCGTTTGCTTGGCCCAGAGCTGCTCCTGCCAGAGCAGGCAGGGACTGTGCCTGCCTGCACCCTGCTCCTGCCTCCTGCCCCCTCCAGAGCCCGGGGGCTGCGGGGCACCCACTGCAGGAACAGGGGGACCGCACACGTCGGGTCTTTGCCTCTTTTCACCTGGAACACATTCACTCAACAGTAAAGGTCTTTACTGTCAGGCAGGAATTCTTCCTGGCAGCGCTGGGCGCACTCGCTGTTACCGTCAGTTTGGCCTCACAAGAACCGCCGAAGGCTCAGCTGGAAGCTGTAGAAGGCAGGCAGGCTGTGCTGCAGCGCTGGGTGCTGGGGGGATCGTTCCACCCAAGGGCCGTGCCGAAAGACAAGGGCACGCTTCTCCTGTCACACCAAAGCAGCGAATATTCCTGTCATTTCCGACACGTACACACCGATTCCCGGAGGACCGACTGCCCGTGCCAGTGCGTTGTTTGGGGGAGAGTCCCTGCGGGGCTTCCCCAGGTGTCTGCTGGTTTCTCTGCCCTCCCCGGGATGGACCCGTCAGAGCTGCAAACATGAGGTCCTTGGGCACAATCCCCTGCGAGGCCCCTCACAGCTCTGAGCCCCAACTGCGGGCAGGCAGGAGGCAGCAGCTCCCCCCTTTTCCTGAGACTTTGCACTCACAAATCCCAGCTCTCAGGACTCCAAACCCAAACCACCTTTTGGCAGAAAAAGAGCCGCCGTGGCTGTGGCAGAAGAGTCAGAGGTCCTTCGGCCGGAGCTGATCCGGCCGTTCCCTGAGCCAGCGCTAATCAGCACGTGCAAGTATGGAAGCGCAGGCTGTGGCAGGTGTCCCCCCCAGTGAAGATCGGGCTCCATGGCCGCTGGAGCGGAGCAGCTCCTGATTGCCTTTGCTCTCGGGGCTTCCCGGCAGTTGGGGCCTTTGGCCAACGGGAGCCGCTACGGGGCACAGGTCAGATTGGGGCTGGGTGTCAATGGAGCCCTGGGGCAGCCATTTTGAGCTCCTCCCCTCGGGCAGCCATTTTGAGCTCCTCCCCTGGAGCAGCTCGCTGCCGTCGGTCGAGGACTCTCCCCTGGGGTCGGGACGTCGCCCAAGGAAGCTCCTCCAGGTGATCTGGGTCGGGGCGCTGCCCTGAGCAGGTCCTCGAGGTGGAGAGCCCTCGCTTGTCAGGTGAGTGATCAAGCGTTTGGGGTGGCCGTTAAACCCCACAGAGTTCTTTGTTCTGCGTTCTGGGGTGCCGTTGAACCCTGGAAAGCTGTTCTGTTCTCCGCGCACAGACATTCGAACCTGCAATTTACGGAGAGCTAGTTTCCTGCGCTCGTCGTAATTTGTCATTATTTTGGTGGGGGGCTGTCTAATTGAGAGCAGCCGTAAGGCCCGCGCTCCTCCCGCTGAGGCCGCCGCGGGCTCAACCCGAACCCCCCCACTCCTCACCCCGGGGAAGGCCCTTCCCCCGGCGCGGGGAGCAGCACGAGGTCGGGGCCGCCGGGCTCCGGCTGCGCGTTCACCCCCCGGCGGCCGGGCTCGAGCGGGCTGTCGGAGAAGCCCCGATCGCTGCCGCCCGTGTGTGCGGGCGGCACCAGGCGGCGGCGCGGCCCGGCCCGGCGGCGCAGAGGACACGGGGCCCCGCGGCCGTCGCTGCCCCGCAGCCCGGCCCGAGCCCCGCGCTCGCGCCCGCCCCTCGCGGCCGCCGCCGCCCGGCGCGGGAGCGGGAGCGGCCGCCGCGGGGCGGGAACGGGCGGCGCACGCGCGGTCGCGCCGTTTGCCCGGCGCCGCCGTTTGCCCGGCGCCGCCGTTTGCCCGGCGCCGCCGTTTGCCCGGCGCCGCCGTTTGCCCGGCGCCGCCGTTTGCCCGGCGCCGCCGTTTGCCCGGCGCCGCCGTTTGCCCGGCGCCGCCGTTTGCCCGGCGCCGCCGTTTGCCCGGCGCCGCCGTTTGCCCGGCGCCGCCGTTTGCCCGGCGCCGCCGGGGCCGGTCCGGCCGCGCCGCGCATGCGCTGTGTCTGCGGGGCCGCGTGAGGCGGGGAGCCGGCGCGGAGGCGGCTCGGCGGGGCCCGGCCCCGGCCCTCAGCCCCCGCGGCCCCGACCCCGGCGCCGAGGAGCGCGTCGCCGCCCGCCGCCCTCGCGTCGCCGCCCTCCTCGATGCCGAGCCCCGGCGAGAAGCGGCGCTCGTCCCCGGTGCCCCGGCTGCGTGGGCCTGACCCCCAGCCGCCCCCGCCGCCCAGATCGGAGCCGGGTCCAGGCCCCTCCCTGCCCCGGACCGGCACCAAGTCCCTCACCTTCTCCCCACAGCCCGGTTCAGGTCACAGATGATCTCCCCTCCCCAGAACGGTGCCGGGCTTGATGCCCCCACCCCCAGGCCGGGGCCGGTTCCACATCCTGCGCCCCGAGCTGGCAGCCAGTCCTGACCCCAGCCCGGGCCAGCACAGGCTCAGAGACCGACTCCAGGTGTCAGAATATCCCCTGTCCCACAACGGCACTGGGGCCAGGACCCCTACCAAAAACTGGCGGGGGGCAGCCACCCGATGTGGCCTTGCCAGCCTTCACGGGACCCGGGATCTCTCCCCAAACTGGCCTTGGCGCTCCCCTGAATCCCAAGCCAGAGACGCTCCCTGTTCTCTGCCAGATATTAGGAGCACGGGGACCTCCCGATGTCTGCTCATCCCAAAGGCAAGGACATCCCCGCCCTGTCCGAGGCACAGCACTGAGGCAGCAATACCCCCTTCCCCAAGAGATTCCCCTGCCATGGACCCGCTGCCCCCCTGGACAAAATCTGCATCAGACTAGTGGCATCCTGGAGCAGGCTGCTGTTCCCAGACCTGGGGCTCACCAGCCATGGCACACACCTTTCCCCGAAGCAGGACTGAAGTGGGGGCCTCTCCCAAGCCTTAGAGGCCCCTCCAGCCTGGGGGATATTGGGCCATGGGATCAGTGCCAATGCTGGAATGGCTCCGGACAGAAGCTGGCTGTCTTCATGGCCAAGCCGGGGTCCCCCCCAGCCACCTAAGGGCTGCCCCCTGACAGCCTCTGCCCCATGCCTGCCCCATCCCCACCTGGAAAGCAAACAGAGGCTGAGCCTCCCCAGCCTTGTGCTGAAGCAGTAACTAGCCTTGGGCTGCAGTCCCAGATGTAGAAAAAGAAGCCTGGACGCTGTTTTCCCTCTGGGCGGCTGTCCCCACCTTTCCTGCCTCCTTTCTGCATCTGCAGGGACCTGCTGGCCTGGGACTAAGCCTGCTGAGGGGAAGAGAGAGCAGAGTGTGCTGCGCTGAACCATGCAGTCTGGGTTGGGATGCCGGATTCAAGGGCATCCCCGAGCATGATGTGGTGTAAAATGTTCAGTCTTATTCCCTCTTCTGCCCCAGGGAGGCCCTTGGAGAAGATGTGGAGCCAAAAGTGCCTGAGGAGGAGGAGGAGGAGGAAGAGCAGAGGAAGAGCCACAAGCACATTGAGGAGTGCAGGCAGGTGTGGCGGTAGGAGGGGAAGATCCTCTTGGGTCCCTGATATTTGGCTTTACCCTTCTTTTAGCTTTGTACAGTGCTTAGTGTCACACAGCAGCATTTATGTGAGAAGCAGCAGGGACAGGAACTCCTCAGGACTGGGTGGTGGGGGATTTGGGGGCTGGATCCTAGGGGTAGGATTTCCCGTGGATTGTAAGGGCGTAGGAGTGACGCCAAGCATCCAAACCAAAACCCCGCCGTGCCTAACCGCATCTGCACGCACGGGGGAAGTGAGAGAGGGGGGTGCTCTGAGCGTGTTCCTCTTGGCGCTGATGGCCTGCGGGGCTTTCCAGGAGAGGGAGGCCCGCGGGTGCTCATCGATCCTGCCGTAGCAGGAAGACAGAGCTTAGGGCTCCACACAGGCACCTCAGCATGGGGACAGGAGCCAGACCCTGGGCAGGCAGGGTTCCTGCAGCATCCCTCCCTCCAGAACGCAGGTCTTTGGGTGTGAAATGTGTGCCGCTTCCTTCACAGAGGCTGGCCAAGCTGCTCTTTGATGGCACGCAGATGGTGACAAATACCCGGGTGGCCGCTGACTTGAGGGAAACACAGAGGAGGGCAGAGGAGGCAGAGCTGAAGCTGCAGAGGTAAGAGACTGCACCGCGGGTCGGCGCTGCTGGGAAGGATGTTGGTGCAGCTTTCTGAGGACATCCTAATGCTGGTCATCCAGAAACACTTGGCAGTTAGGGCTGTGCTGTTCAGAAGGAAAATCTAGGCACCTCCAGGTCCCACCTGCTGTCACGTCCTGCTCCGAAGAGGGAGACAAGTGACGTAGATTCATAAATCCCCAACGGAGCAGAGATTGGTGAGACAAGTCTCAAAGTGCAGACATAAACATTTCTTCATTTCCCACAGTGTGTTGACTGGATACACAATAACTGACTAAGTGTAGAACAAATTATGGCAAGGGATATGATACGCCTTGCGTCCCTTAATGATAACAAGGGGGAAAAGAGAAGAAGAGAGAGAGAGATGGGAAGAGAGGGAGAGAGATCACCAGTCCAGGTTCCTGCGCTGGTTCTGCCAAGGAGGGTTCAGGGATGCATCCACCTGCTTCACTTCACTTCTTCACTCGCTCATCACCGTTATCCTTGCCCCCCCCCCCATTTATACACGCTTTCCTCGGGTCCTTCCCCCAGATTGATCTACATATCACGTGTCATAGGTGTGGGGAGGGGCAAGGCGCTTCGTGGGGTGCTGTAATTAGCATGATCTCGTTAGTCTTTATTAGCATATTCAGGGATGTCAACTTTAATACACGTTTTGTGGATAATGAAGCAAAGATCGCTCACGGGACAGATGCCCCTTGAAACTGTCACCGAAATCCGGGATAAAAATAACTTCTCGACTCCAATGTGATGCAGATAAGCAGACACTTCTTTACTGACGGCCGGACGTGTAGGGGAGCGCTCTCACCAACAACACGTGCCAGGCACCAGAATCACACACCTTATCTAGAACTTACTCATCCATATTCATTAAGTCTTCATACATAAGCATACAACTTCCAGGAAATCATTCACATATTCTCCTCCTATCTCCGATTCTGCGCAGTAGAGGTTAGAAATGTCTAGAAATGGCTCTGGGTGTAATGGGAGCAGGTGGTCCGTGAGCCGGGGGTCGCCATCTCCCCCTGCCGGAATTACCTTTTGCTTAAGGACACGGTTTTCTTGGCAGGTACCTGCCAGCTGTTACGGTCACTGCCCTCAGTTCCCGTTCATCCTGGACCTTGACAGCTACTTGCATTCTTCTAGTCCTGTACATGTATTATAAATCAGGTTACAAATCACCTCGTGTTTCGTTACCTGGGTTCTAACCGTTCCTACTAAACAGTTGTGACCAGTCCCTTCAGCCTTGGTACGGGGCTGTACAGGGGATTTTAGAGGAGCAGTCAGTTGCTAGATTCAAACTACAATAAATGTAAAATGATTTTTACTAAAATATCCCTTAATTCTATACTTATATTAAAATCAAACACAATTTAATTTCAGTTGATAATAAAATCAGTAACATTTCCCCCCTTTGAAGGTGTTGAAAATCATTTCAATACTTTCACACTTTTATTCATTTTCATCTTTGAGGCCAAAGTTTGTCTTGCCAGATGATGGTGGTGGCGCGCTGTAGCCTGGTGGCATAGTGGGTACTTCTCTCATCATTCTACGATATATTGCAGCCTATTAGTAAACTGTATGTTACCAACATAATCATCAACAGGACAGTTCATAGCAAAAACAGAATTTTGATTAAGGATTTCAGCCAAGAGCTCAAATTCTAATCCACTAAAAATGTTTCCTAGCCGATCTTCTGACATATCTTCTCGAATGGTTTCTGTTTCTTTTCCGATTTTGCCTCACAGATCTAAATCCTGTTCTACATCCTGTGTAACATTCGGGGTATGAATGCAGCAATGATCCAATCTGTCTTTGCGATATCCACACACTCCATGCTCTTTCAACAGAAGCATGTCTAGTGCCATCCTGTTCTGAAGTGTCATTCTAGAAGTTACCTGTAATTGGATGTTTAATTCTTGAAATCCTTTTCTTGTAACATCGGCCAATTTTTCTCCTTGTCCTGTTAAGTGATAAAGCCATTCTCTATTCCTGTAGGACGCTATTGGGTTCAAACAGACTCTAAAGCCCAGCCAATTTTTTACTCCTGTTGTTGGTTCATTCCAAGCGTCATCATCCGTTTCAGACCTTTTGATTCGTTGTAATTTTAAATTTTCCAGGGATCCCTTGAGTGGTGATTTCTTCCCAATCGGACACAATGTTGGCAGGCCTAAAGTAATTTGTTTCACCTTACCATCTACCGGTAAGTGGGTTGTCCGGGTGCCATCACTTAATGCCCAAACTAAATGCCCTGGGCTCTGAATGGCAGATTTCTTACAACTAGAGGAGTATCCTCTTCTGGGTGTAAAGAGACTAGTCATGGTGAGGTTATTATGAACACCTCGACAATAACAGCCAAACTTTAAAGCAGCTGCCAAATGAGGAATTCTTTGAATTATTAAGTCTGCATTGCTGCAATCATACACCCTTTCACATTTCTACCATGGTACTACATGTCCCTTTCCTTGTCGGGTAGTGCCTTTGTCTACTGTCGGGGGAAGGATTGCAAACACGCCTTTAATCCAGGTACTGTCCCAAGTTTTTAATTTTAATCTACCCGTTTGAACTCTTTTCCTGGTTACTGGATTGTTTTTCAAACATACGTCACATTTTGCAGTTATTAATTTAGCCATGTCTATCATCTTGACAGATAAAACTTGTTTTTGTAAAGAAGTTACTAAAGCTTCTGCTCCCTAATGACATTCTTGAGGTTTGGTTTGCATTCTTTCTTTTATTAACAAAGGTGGAACTACTGCTCGTCTGTGAGGGGTTACTGTTTTGGAGGGAATTAATGCCATTTGAAATATTCGTTCTCTTGCTGTCCGGTCGGCCAAATTACTTCTAGCAATTTCTTTTGTGTTCCTAATTAGGTGTGCTTTACAGTGCATGATTGCTACCTGATTTGGTTTTTGAACTGCTTGTAATAATTGTCAAATGTAATTTTGATGCATAATATTTGATCCCTGAGAGGACAGTAATTTTTTTTTTTTTTTCCACAAAGCTCCATGGACATGTACCACCCCAAGAGCATACTTTGAGTCTGTCCAGGTATTTACTTTCTTCGTTTCCCTTAGTTCTAAGGTTCGAATCAAAGCAATGAGTTCTGATCTCTAAGCTGATGTGGCACTCGTCAGTGCCTTTGCCTCTCTAACTGTGGTGTCTGTTGTTACCGCATGCCCAGCGTATCGAACTCCTTGCTCCATAAAGCTGCTGCCATCTGTGTACAATTCCCAGTCTGGTTGCTCCAAGGGTACATCCTTCAGATCTTCTCGACTGGAATAAACATACTCGATAGCAGCCAAGCAGTCCTGCTCCAGTGGCTCTTCTTCCTGTGTGGAACTTAAAAACACTGCAGGATTTACCAGGTTAGTTGTTTTTAGACTCACACCATCTTGTTCAGCCAGTACTACCTGGTACTTCATCATTCAGCTCAGAGACAGCCAATGTCCCCCCTTCTGTTCTAAACCAGTTATCACCGTCTGTGGGACACAGACTGTTATTGTGCTTCCCAAAGTTAATTTCTGAGCTGCCTGTGTGAGCATCACTGTTGCAGCCACAGCTCGAAGGCAGTTTGGGCACCCTTTGCTCCCCGTGTCCAGTTGTTTAGAGAAGTATCCGACAGGTCGTTTCCAGCTTCCCGTCTTCTGAGTCAGCACACCCAGTGCCAGGCGTTGTCTTTCGTGAGCCAACAGCTCACAGCCTTTGGTGATGTCCAGAAGTCCTAAGGCAGGCGCAGGCATTAAAGCGGTTCAGTTCTGTGACAGCCCGTTGTTGCTGTGGGCCCCATGTCGAAGGAGAGTTCTTCGGGCCTCATGTAGCAGTTTAGCTGTCAGACCATAACTCATGATCCAGAGGCGGCACCACCCTGTCATTCCTAAGAATGCTCTGAGTTCATGAATATTTTCCGGCTCACATGGCTTCTCAGTGTTCTGTTCCTAATTGCCGCTGCCCTTCTGAAATCTCAAAGTCCAAATATATCACAGTCTGACAAGCTATTTGGGCGCTTTTTTTTTTTTTTTCCCCCCTGGCTACCTTGTACCCATTCGGTGCCAGAAAATTAAAAAGATCTATTGTTACCTGTATGTAGGTAAATCTTTTTTTTTTCTGTAGCAATCAGTGTGTCATCCACATATTGTAAAAGCAAATGTCCAGGTGTTGGTTTGTCCTGTTTCCGTGTTTCAAGCTCTTTTGCCAGCTGATTTCCAAAAATTATCGGGCTATTTCTAAATCCTTGGGGTAGTCTTGTCCATGTCAGCTGCATCTTTGTCCTGTTTGTGGATTTTCCCACTCGAAAGCAAACAATTTTCTGTTTTCCTTCTCCAAGGCATACAAAAGAAAGCATCTTTTAAATCCAGCACTGTAAACCACTGGTAAGTCTCCTTTAAAGCTGTTAACAGCGTGCAAGGATTTGCTGCTACAGGATATATACCCTTAACTATGTGATTCACTGCTCTGAAGTCTTGCACTAACCTATATTCACCCGACGGTTTTCTGACTGGTAGAATGAGAGTTTTATCCTCAGATTCACACTCCTCCAAGAGTTTATATTTCAAAAATTATCAATCAGTTTCTTTCTTATATCTGGTACCGATTGTTCTATAAAAATCCAAGCCAATTATATCTGAGCTGCCTCAGTTTCTACTTTCAAATCAGTATTTATTCTTTCTGGCAGCTTCTTTTAGTCTTCCCAGAAACGCTGAGGGAGATTCATTCTTATCTTGTCTCACCTCATACAATTTAGACCAGTTCAGAAACCTAGGCATGGCGTGTTTAACTCCATGTAAAACCCATTTCTGATACCGACTCAGTCTTTCTCTGTGCTCCACATTATTTGGATCCCCACTGCGGATCCCCAGACAGAAAGTTCTGCTCTAATATTCCACCTGCTGTCCCACTCAATACAGTCACTTCTGCCTGTGCTTTGCCAGCCTCCAATACCATCTGTTTTTTTCTGTATCATCTAACACATTAGCTAAAATCACCTGTAAATCACTCCAGTCCGGGTTCTGTGTTCTGATGATAGTATCTGCCACTCTGCCTGTTCTCTCCGGATCCTCTCTGTACACTCCTGCTGCCTGCTTCCAAGCCATCGAATCCGTCACTGAAAAGGCACTTTCACATACACCGGCCCATCGTTGCCAGCTCCCTGCCGCAGGGGAGCTATTGTTTGTACCTGCTGCCGAGTTCTTTCGAGATGCAGGGGTATGAATTACAACCTCAGACGGCCCTTCATCCACATCCTCTAGTCCGCTACTCTCAGGTTCCTCTACCTGTTCTCTATATTCTCGCCCCCGATGCCGTTCTCCCTGTGGAGGGGATATATCTAATTCTGGCCCTCCATCCTTTTCAGTAGAAGCAATTCTTTCCTTCAAACAATCTTTTCAAGTTCACATGTTGAACAACACTTTTTCACCTTTTTATCGTCAAAAGTTATAGCCATTACTAAATTATCCCTACTAATCAGCTTACATTCTTTCTGCCAATCCTTCCTTTGTCTTAAATAGGAAAAAAAAAAAATCAACATACGGCACTTCATTTCCCTTCTCTTCTACAAAACAGCATTAACTGCAGAATGGTATTATAATGCAGTGTCCCATTCACGAGCCATTTTCCCTGATCACCCAGAGTATACAGAGGCCACCAGCGATTACAATATTCAATCATCTGACTTTTCCTCAAATCATCATGTACCTCTCCCCAGTGTGCTAACAAACATCCTAACGGAGAAGTTTTCAGAACTTTGTCATTTGCAGCCAGATTACACATCCTTTTGCTTTTAAACAAATGAGTCAGCGTAGATGCCATGGTTCAGTTACTTTGTTAACACAATATACAATCGATCACTCGCTCAAGCCTATCGCTTCGTCCTTCTCCGGCTGCACCCCGCGCGGGATAACAGAACCGCGGATCCGAACCCCACACCCGCTTCGTGCTCAGTTGCACGTCTCACGCTCACACCTTTCTACAGTTACTACGACAAACAAAGGTATATAACACAATACGACACAATTCTTAATTACCGTACAATATTCAATTGACGAAACAACCAGTACCACAACTGAGTGCATAAAAACTTTTAACTTCCAATTAAATGCACTCCTTCTGAGAACTCTACAGCATATAGGGTCTCTTGTTTCCAAATCCAGCTGTCCAACCCTGCAATAGCTTTCGCTTGTGTCTTACGGGCAGAGGCCTCGGCTTCCAATACACGAGGATCCTCTAGCCCAACCCTGCGCAGCTTTCGCCGCGTCTGACAGGCAGGCTTGTACAGTGGGACTCTAACCCGCTCCTACTGGTGGGACTCTAACCCACTTATCCCAGTACAAAAGAGAAGTGTCTTACCAAAATCCAGGGGACGTCGCGAAGAGCCGCATGGATCGGGGATCGATGGGTGTCCCCGAGAAATCCTCGGTGCCGGCTGGAACCGATCAGGTCCCCGACTCCTCCGGTCTCTCAGCGAGGTCCCATCTGGGGTGCCAGAAACTGTCCCCGAAATCCGGGATGAAGATAACTTACCGACTCCAATGTGATGCAGATAAGCAGACACTTGTTTATTGACGGCCGGGTGCGCGGGTGCGTGCTCTCACCAACAACGCACACCAGTCACAAGAATTATACAGTTTCTATATTATTCATTCATACATATTCATTAAGTATTCATACCTAAACACAAGAATTCCTGGAAATCATTATCATACTTCCCTCCTACTTCTGATTCTGCGCACTGAAGCTTAGAAATGTCTAGAAATGAGTCTGGGGTGTGATTTGGGTCGGTGGCCCATGAGTCGGTGGTCGCGATCTCCCCCTGCCGGAATTACCCATTACCCAGTTTCACTGTTCCTTGGCAGAGATCTGTAAACTGTGACAGTTCATTCTCCCCAGTTCTCATTACTCTCAGGTTGTGGTACTTCTGAGGCATTATCCAATGTATTCTAGGTAATAAATTACTTCTGTGTCTAGACATCTCCAACAACTTCAAACAGAATTATTTTCAATTCTAAATCTAATTCCCTAAGCAGTATCTAGGTGTACCTAGTAAATGATTACTGACCAATTCTTCGGCCTTGGTACAGGGCTATACAGAGGAATTCACAGTAGCATTGGTTTCTGGTTAGATGTGCAAAATGCAAGATGTAAACATGTAACCCTACTAAAATATTTCTGTATTCATACTGGAATCAAACATTATTAATTGTAATAATTCTGATTGGTGTCAAATCAGTGACAGGGGGCCAAGGAGGGCAACGGCATCCTGGCTTGTGTCAGCACTGGCGTGGCCAGCAGGGCCAGGGAAGGGATCTGAGCCCTGGGCTCGGCACTGGGGAGGCCGCCCCTCGATTCCTGGGTTCAGTTTTGGGCCCCTCACCCCAAAAAGGCCATTGAATGACTCGAGCGTGGCCAGAGAAGGGCAACGGAGCTGGGGCAGGGTCTGGAGCACAGGTCTGCTGGGGAGCGGCTGGGGGAACTGGGGGGGTTCAGTCTGGAGCAGAGGAGGCTGAGGGGAGACCTCCTGGCCCTCTGCAACTCCCTGCCAGGAGGGGGCAGAGAGGGGGGATGAGTCTCTGGAGCCAAGGCGCCAGCGCCAGGCCCCGAGGGAATGGCCTCAAGCTGCCCAGGGCAGGGTCAGGCTGGCTCTGAGGAAGGATTTCTGTGCAGAAGGGGCTGTTGGGCGTTGGAATGGGCTGCCCAGGGCAGGGGGGAGTCCCCGGGATCCCTGGAGGGGTTGAAGAGTCGGGCTGAGCCAGCGCTGAGGGATCTGGGGGAGTTGGGAACGGTCGAGCACCCTGGCCGAGATGCTGTGCGTAGTGATGTTCACTGAGGTGTACTTCGTGCTCGGCGCCATGTTTGCCCAGTGGCTCTGGGTATGTGACGGCTGCACCGCGCTGTGGTGGGGAGTGGGATGGGGTGGGTGGGGTGAGGGGCTGTGGGGGTGATGTGGCCTGGGAGCTGCTCCCGTCTCACCCAGCTCTTGGTGTCCTGCAGAGTTCAAGGCAGAAGGCAAAGCATGGGACAGCTGACGCCAAGATGGAGAAGAGCAAACAACCGACCCTGCAGAAATGGTGAGTGCTGGGGGAGGCCCCAGATCCTGCCCCAGACCCTCAGCCCGTGCCCTGCCCGCGCTGGGCAGCCCTGCCCGTCCCGCCGGAGGGGCCGCGGTGCAGCAGGTTCACCTCCCTCTCTCCTCCCCTGCAGTGCCAGCGTGACGTTGCCGAGCACAGAGCGCCTCTGCCCGCTACTGTGGTCACCATCGCTGAGCTCCCTCCCGATGAGCAGCTCCAGTTCTGCGGACACCGTCTGCTCCTTCCCGGAGCCCTGCCCCGGTGCCACGGCAGATCTGGCGGCACAAGAGCGCTCAGGACCCGCCCAGACCCCCAAGGATGATCAGGCGCTGGTGGAGAATCTGGGACCAGCCCTGGGCCAGGACCCCCCACTGGAGAGGTCAGCAGGGAGCAGTCAAGGGCAGGTCTCTGGGGATGAGGGCGAAGTGGCACACAGACCCAGGCATGTGGAGCCAGACCCTGATACCCCCGTGACCATGGGCAGCACCATCTGGGCGGCGCCGGGCGGGAGCAGCCCAGCAGAGCCCAGTCCCCAGCAGCGGGTGCCCACGGGCAGGATGCGTGCCTGGGTGGGCCCCGGGGCTGTGCAAGGGGGGCTGTGCCCTGCGGGAGTCCCGTGCCCAGCTCTGCAGGCGTGTCAGCGCCTGGTGGAAACGGGACCGGCAGTGCTGCTGCAGGTGCTCCCGCAAGCCCCTGAGGCAAAATTATCCCTGACTGCAGCGGGCAGCCTGGAGAGAGCAGTTGGGGGTGTAGGGCTGGGGAAGTCCCTGCAATGACCCCACCTAAAAAATAAAATAAAATATCTTTCCTCCATCCCTGGTGCCGTGGTTCTTCCACACAGCCCTTGATGCGCGCCCTCCCCCGTCCCTTTGCCAAACCTCCCCTTTGGGTCCCTTGCTGACCCCCCCGCCTCTGCCGGGTCTCCCCCAGGTCCTGGCTCCGAGCTCCCCCGGGCTTGGTCACCTCTGTCCGGCCCCGCGTCCGTAGGCACCGCGACGGGGGACTTTTGCTCGGCCCAGAGCTGCTCCTGCCAGAGCAGGCAGGGACTGTGCCTGCCTGCACCCTGCTCCTGCCTCCTGCCCCCTCCAGAGCCCGGGGGCTGCGGGGCACCCACTGCAGGAACAGGGGGACTGCACACGTCGCGTCTTTGCCTCTTTTCACCTGGAACAAGCTTCTCACTCTCAAGCAGATATGCTTCATTAGCAGCGCTGGGGTCGCCCTGGGGATTCTCCACCCGAGGATTAGTCAGGGACGTCGGTTTACTCACACACAGATCAGATATTCATTACATTTCCTACAGGAAAGTTTGCCACAGGGACAGAGAGGCCCTCGAGGAGGAGCTCACTTCACTGTCCCTGAGAGAAGCCGGGAGCTGTCACTGTCACCATCAGGTGTCTCCCAGCTGAGCCTGTGTGAGGAGGAGGAGGGAGAAGCCTGAGCCCAGCACTCCCGAGCGGCCTGAGACTCTCCTTCCTGCCCCGAAGGAGGCGTCAGGCTGTGTCAGTGCCACGGGGGCCCTGGGTCACCCCGGCGGGGTGTCTGTGCGGCTGCAGGGACACCTGCGGGGCAGGCTGGGCAGGAGCTCGGCCCAGCTCACCACACAGGCTCTGCAGGAGGGAAATTCCGCAGCTTTTGGCCCATTTCAGCCAGGGCAGCGGCAGAGCTCGGCGGCGGCGGCGGCCGTGAGGGGAAGGCGCGAGCGCGGGGCTCGGGCCGAGCTGCGGGGGAGCGACGGCCGCGGGGCCCCGTGTCCTCTGCGCCGCCGGGCCGGGCCGCGCCGCCTCCTTTGCCCCCCGCTGCCGGTGCCACTCGTGGCTCCGGGACCAGAGCCAAGGGCTGGAGGCCGGCGCCGGTCCCGAGACTGCGCGTCCCTCGGCGGGGCGGTCAGAGCCGCCCCCGTGGCCACTGCCCTTCTAGAAGGGGCTGAAGGGCCCCTGACACGGACTGGAGAGAGAAAAGGAGCAGCAGAGGAGAGCGCCGGCCCACCCCGTCCCAGCCCCTCATCGCCGCTGATGCCGATGGCCTTCCCCCAGGGCACGTGGTTTCACTTTGGTTGCTCACTCTTATTAGGGCCGAGGGAAGCTGGGGCTGGCTTGGGGAGGGCCAGGGCATCCCTGGGGGGGTGGCAGCTTCCCAGCACCAGGCCCCTCCCACAGAGCCCACCGGTGGCCCCAGCACCCCTCTCTGTCCTCAGCCCCTGGCCTGGCCCTTCTCTCCCGGGGCTGGAAGGTGCCCGGCCCCTCGCTGTGCCCCTCGTGCTGCTGGGCTGGCCTTGCCCCGTGTCCCCATGACCCCCCCATCACCCGGAGCACCCCAGAGCCGGCAGGGCCGGCAGGATCACCCAGGCGGTCGGGAGAAGACAGGGAGAGGGTGCTGGGTCCGGGCTGCCCCACAGCAGCCCCACGCTCCAGCCGGGATCTCCCCCCACAGCCGGAGGAGGCGCCACGAAGGAGAAGGGTGGGAAAGCGGCGTCGGCGGGGACGCGGCTTCTGCGAGGGAGCTCCCCCACGGGACGGGAGACGTGGGTCGAGATGGGAACGTCGGTGCTGCCACCAGCTCGGAGCTCCTCAGGAGCCAGCCCTCCTCCTCCCACAGCAGCGACCTGGAGGAGCTGGCCACGTCCCTCATGGAGTCCCTGGGCGGGACCCGAGTCTGCCGCGACCTCCTGGGAAAACTGAAGGAGGCTCGGGATCGCGGCGCTCCAAGCGCTTCCCAAGACATCCGCAAGGAATACGCCACCTGCCTGGAGTGCCGGCGGTGCCTCACCGGCAGCTGCCCGCACCGCAGCGAGCCCCTGCCAGAGCGGGACCTGCCCACGCTGGCCGCCATCCTCCACAGCGTGGACCTGCTGGTGCACCGGGAGGAGCTCCAGCTGGAGCTGGGCATGGGCTTTGAGCTGGTCCTGGCTGGGGAAACCGTCTACGTCTGGCAGAGAACCCATCGGGTCCCCGAAATCCCCCCGGAGCGATGCTGGGAGGGTGCCGTGTGCCACACCGGGCACGGGAGAGGTGGGGGGAGGTGGCCATCCTGCGGGGCGGGCAGAGGGCCAGGGCTGATGTCAGCCAGGGAAGCCCAGGAGAGCCCCGATGCCGCTGCTCGCACCGCCAAAGCCCCTTCGCTCAGAGACCCCTTTGGATCCCAGGGCCCCCCTCCCTACTCTGGGGGCCCCTGCTGGAGGACAAACGGAGCCCTGGGGTCCCTGCTCACCTCCCCTCTCTTGTAGGGTGGCAAGAGGAAGGTGAACCACAGCCGGGGGAACGGGGTGTGCCCAGGGAACGGGCCCCGGGGTGAGGCAGCGTGAGAAGAGGCTGTGCTGGAGAAATGAAGGGAAGGAGGAAAGTGCTCACCTGGAGAAGCAGCCAGTCATGGGCTCCCCTCTCCCCACTAACACGAGACTGCGGTGGAGAACTCAGAAGTGAAAGACAATTTTTATTGACTGATTCAACCAGTAGTATCCTAAAACATCTCCGAGCTGTCAGTTCTCCAGTGAGGGTCTTGCACACCTGAAGCTGGGGAAGGTGGCTTTTCAGCAGCTGAATGTTGCAGAGAGCTGAGAAAAGAGCCCTTCCCTGCTCCACCCGGCAGGACAGACCCCGGCCGCGATACACAGAAATCCAAACAACATGAAAGGGAGAATGAAGTAGGCCCCAGGGAGCTCTCGCTGTGCCAGAGTCCCCGGCTCCCTGTGAGTCCCCCCCAGGGCTGTCCAGCCACCACCACCTCTGGGTTGGTGACCCCGGGCAGAGGTTGGAGCTGCTGGACACTTCCCTGCCTCTGCCGGAGCCCTGGGGAGGGACAGGCAGGCTCTGCCCCGGGTACAGCCCCAGGGCTCCCTGCAGGGCCTCTGCGGCTTCGGGGCAGCGCTGCCGGGAGTTCCCCGGGCTGGGGGGTCAGTGACCTCCAGAGCCAGGAGCAGAGCAGCGCCCGTGCTGGCGGGGGGGGACAGGCATGGGGGCTGCTCTGTGCCCCGGCCCCCCACCGCTGGGGCTGGTGTGGCCCCAGTTCCTCCATCCCAGGTCCCTGCTTCAGCCTTGGTGCCAACTGTCCCTCCAAGGAGCCTCTGGGGAGCGCTCCCGTGGTGCAGCCCCTTCCCCTTCCCCTGCAGCTCCAAGACCCCAGCAGGGCACCAGTCATGGCCCCCAGAGGAAAAAGGCTCCGAGCCCCCCAGCCTGGCTGCCCCGCAGTAGCCACCAGGCACCTCTGCCAGCCCCGGCGAGGGACGCACAGCCTCGGGATTGACTCCATCCTCCAGCCCCATTTCTCTAGGACTAAAGCCACAAATGGGACCCACAGAGGAGGAATGTAAAAGAGGAGCCCCAGCAGCAGCAGGAGGGAGATCTCCCCCAGAGCTGCTGAGAGGCTGCGGGGAGGAGAAGGCCTTGGGACGGGGGAAGGTTGTGCCACGGGGCTGGGGACATGGGGCAGGCTCCCAAGCTTCATGCTCCCAGCAGCTTCTTGACCATGTAGCCTGGCATGCTGTAGAGGAAGAGCGCGACCATGACGATGAGCAACAGGGCCAGCACCATTTTGATGATGAGCCACTTGTAGCGCGTGCAGATGAGGTATTTGATGGACTTGAGTGGGTTCAGGAACCAGATGAAGGACGTGTCCGGGCGGCTGCAGGGGAAGCAAACACCCATCGTTAATGCTGTAGCCACAGAGGAGGGCGGGATGGTGGGCAGTGGACATGGTGGGCAAAGGGACGTGCAGGATCCCTTCCCGGGGTAAGTCTGCAGAGTGGAGGAGCGCAACCAGGAGAATCAGGAGGGTGGGCCAGGGAAGATGGCATGCTGTGCCAGATGGAGCAATGCGGGTTTGTGAGGGTTCCACTTGAAGCTGGAAGCTGGTGGTGAGGACTGGAGGGGAGCAGGAGGTGGTGGGAGGCCCAGGCAAGGGGATGGAGCCAAGAAGCGAGGCAGAGGAGGAACAGAGTAAGGAAAAAAAAGAGTTGGCTCTGCTCGTGACCCTCGTTCCCCCAGCATGACCCCTCCGCACCTCTCCATGCCTGCCTCCCCCCCACCCCTGGGGAGCACCCCCAGCATCTCCCAGAGCTCAGGTGCCTGCTGGGGACTGGGGTTTCCCACTTACTTGGGTTTCTCCAGTGGGTCGGGCTCGTTGCGAGCCAGCCCGGCGGGGGATTTCTCTGCCTCCTCTGCTGTCAGAAGGTGCAGTTCAGCCTCAACTTTCCCCTGCAGGAAGCAGAGTTGTGCTGGGAACTAGGCAATGCTCCCCACCTCAGCCCCCCCAGCCACGGTGACAGAGGGGACCTGAGAGAAGAGAGGCAAGTGCTGGGGAGCAGAGGGTGTCTGCACAGAGTGCAGTCCCCAGGATGCAAAATCCCTCCCTTTTCCCCATCCTTACGGTGACCTCCAGCTCATCGTTCTCATCTCTGGCCACGAACGGCCACCAGCCCTTCACCCGCTTCTGCTTGAAGATGGAGACCATGGGCAGCTCTGCCTCGTTCGTCACCATCTCCAGGCTGCACTGTTTCGACGTCTTGGCTCCTCGGGGGAAGCGGTTCAGGTCCAGCTCGATGGCCCCTGGCAGGAGAAAGGGGAGCACAGATGTTGGCATCCCCAAAATGCTGAGTCCTTGGCTGCAGGTGGGCTGGGTCAGTATCTCCTGCCCTGAAGAGCAACTTTGAACTAGGTCTGGGAACAGCGAAGCTGAGATCTTTGCTGCAGGAGGAGCCTTTGTGCAGCAGAGACAAGGGCTCTCATCCTACCTGCTCTTACCAGTAGCATCTAAAGGGGGGTTGCAGGATGTTGTGGGCTTGAGGAGCAGAGCTGCCCTTCCAGGTCCTGTTCCTATACAGGCTTTATCTCATCCCACACTGCTCCCTACTTGGCCAGCCATGGCTGTCCCGTCACCCCAACTCAACGGGCCCTCCACTCACCGAGGAAATCATCGGCCGAGTGTGGCAGTTAGGGTCTGGCGCTCGGAAGATATCGCGTTGTACGGGAAGATAAAACGTAGGCAGACGGATGTGACGCCATGGACCCAGGGTATAAAAAGCGGTGTTACGCAATAATAAACGCCATTTGCCATCCATCACATTGATGTCTGTGTGCAGATGGACCGAGCGGCCTGGGGTTGGCCGCCGTGTTGTTTTTCCCTGAGCCAGGTCGTTAAGCATCATTAGGCAACAAATGGTGCCGAAACCCGGGAAGCGGGAAGCGGCTAGCTAGGGAAGACGTCTGGAATTCCACTGCTGTAGGGAGGACGCTCCCAGGACCAACAAGGAGTAGAGAATATAAATTCTCAGGACCAACAAGGAGGGGGAACATCCTTGTGAAGGTCGCCTTGTGAAGGTCGGATTGCAGTTCCCAAGGACCCGCGAGGAAGACGGAAGCTCTCGTGAAGGTCGTATCACAGTTACATAAGCAGTGGGGAATTGAGTGCAAGTCGATTTTACTCGCGCTGGCGCGAGGCTTTTACAGCCCTTGGGTTGTGGGAAAGACTTTAAGTTGTGGGGGAGGGTTAAACTAGCCCTTAAGAAAGCTATGCAGAAGCAGAAAACTGGGAAGGCGGCAAAAAACTGTTTATTGGCCACCCCTAGATTAGGGGTTGGTGCTCAGACTACTAACCTCCCAAGCGATACTGATTATATTGAGCCAAAGGATTCGCAGGAGGGTGGTACACTCCCTCAATCCTCGGACCCCGATCCGCTTACGGAAGGGGAAGGGCGAAAACAAGTAAAATCTCTCCAGGGCGGTTTGATAGAGGAGGCAAGAAAATCCTTCTGGGGCTGTTTGGTAGAGGAGGCAAGGAACGCCGCAGAGATATCAGAATCAATACAAACCTGGGACTGACCACCGCCCTATGTGCCCCAGAATGGCGCCGAAAAAAGAGGGGGAGGGCAAGATAAAAATGGTCCCGAAGAAAAGAATGAGGAAGTGCCAGCAACCACGAGCAAGGCTAGAGGGGAGGGGTGTACGGGTGAGGACTATAGAGCCAGTTATGAGGCTAGAGGGGAGGAGTGTACGGGTGAGGAGCACAGAGCCGGAGAGAATAAAAGGAAAGGTGGGGGAAGTGTTCGGGGAGGGGTGGAGAGCGCAGGCGAGGGGCGGAGAGCATGTACGGGTGAGGAGTACAGAGCCGGAGAGAATAAAAAGAAAGCTGGGGGAAGTGTTTGGGGAGGAGTGGAGAGCCCGGGCGAGGGGCGGAGAGCCAATCTAAGCGGCCACCCGGAGAGACACCTTGATAAAGCAGGGCCCTCCCCTAGCAGGAGGTGGGGCGAGCCTAGAGGAAGGGAGCGGCCCGCCCGTAAGGGGAGTGGAAGGGGAAGGAGTCTGACAAAAAGTTATTGGAGCCCAGAAATGACCTGGCAGTCGAGTTCTGACTTCGGGTCAGACAGTAGCGAGGACGAATGGTTTACAGTCGACTTAAACTTAAAGGAAAAAGGAACGGGAGCAGACAGAACTAAAGGCCAACACCCCCCACCCATCCACTCTAAAGAGAATCCACGAGAAAAGCAAACCCCCCTCACGGACTGGAGAGAAACAAAAATGACATGCGCCGACTTATTCCCACCGGCAGCACTAGCATTCCCGGTCCGGGTGACAGACGGGGGACAGAGGGTTTACTCGCCCATAAACCCTAAAGACATACAGGCGATTGGTAAAGCAACTGCCGATAAAGGTCTCAATTCCGCCTTAGTCTCCACCCTTATTGATGGTGTTTTTGGGGGAGACGACATGCTCCCATCTGACATAATACAAACTTGTAGATTAATCTTTGATGGAACAGGGATGATTGTTTTTAAACAAGAATGGGAGGATATTTGTGGAAGATTATTGGTTCAAGTAGTGGGGGCAGACCATCCCTTGCATGGATCTAGCTTGCAACATCTGATGGGTACAGATCCAGCGATAATTACCCCTCAAGCGCAAGCTCAAGGCCTACGAGCCCAGAAAATTATGGCAACTACTCGTGCGGCCAGAGACGCCATTTGCATAGCTTGTAGGGTCGTTGCAAAGCCGTCCTCTTGGTCTACTATGAAACAAAATGAAAGTGAGAGCTTTACACAGTTCATAGACCGCCTCCAGGCAGCGATCGACTCTTCAACATTACCTGCAGAGGCAAAAGGCCCAGCTGTAACAGAATGCATACGTCAACAATGCAATTCAGCGACCAAAGAAATTTTCCAACCCTGGATGGAGCAAAGCACTCCTGAACCCACTCCCCCCTCGAGAAGAGACCCATTTTATGGCTCAACTTATTATAGCTCAACCTGCGATACAGCCCCAACTGCAACCATCATTCAATACATGGACAATATCTTGATCGCCGCGCCGTCAGAAAATCAGGTGGACCACTTGGTGTCAACAATTTCCGAAACCCTGAAAGCAAACGGGTTCGAAATTGTGAGTGCAAAAATTAAGAAAGGACCATGTGTAAGCTTTTTAGGAGTAGGAATTGCAGGTTCTTATATAACCCCTCCTCAGGTAAAAATCCGTCGACACATTGAAACACTTTATGATATGCAACAGCTAGTAGGGTCTTTACAATGGCTCCGCAATATCGTCCTAATTCCCCCTGAAATCCTGGCCCCCCTGTATGATCTTCTAAAAGGAAAAAAACCATGGGAGAAAAAAGCTCTGACGACGGAAGCAATGAGCTCTCTCGATTTCATCGAACAACAGGTATCGTCAAGCACGCTCGCCAGATGGGACCCCAATGAACCACTTGATCTGTACGTACATTTCATGTCAGGAGGAGGAGTAGGAGCACTAGCTCAGGGCTCCCCTGAAGAAGCCCAACCAATACAATGGATAGCCCTGGGAAAACCATCACGTGCTTTCTCTCCAGGGGTCGAGTGCATTGGCAATCTCATCATGAAAGGCAGAAAACTCGCCCTAAGACACTTGGGCATTGAGCCTGCCAGGATATATCTCCCGTAAGCAGCTCTCAACGCAGTCAGTGATGACATCAGAGTATTTAGCTATAGCCCTGACTGGATTTGGTGGAGAAATCCGGTACGCCACAAAACCTCCCTGGACTCAAATGTTGGCGGTTGTACACGTTGACCCCCCATCTAAGGTCATGGACCGACCTCAGGAAGGACCAACAGTCTTTACAGATGCATCTTCAACGACATCGACTGCCGTAGCAGTGTGGCAATCAGGAGACGAATGGCACCGTATCAAAACAGCCGATTATGAGCTTTCAGTTCAACAGCTGGAAGCAGCAGCTATAGTACTAGCATGCGGGCTGTTCCCGATGGAACATCTCAATATAGTGACTGACTCCATGTTTGCAGCTAAACTTTGCCTAGCCATGTCAGGCCCTGGCGTGACAACATCCACAGCAGCGCTAATGCTCAAAGAGGCACTCTCCGCCAGGAAAGGCACCTTTTCAGTTCTCCATGTCAACAGTCAAAGTCCTGTTAAAAGGTACTTCCAAATTGGTGATGATAAAGCTGACACTGCTGCAAAAGAATTACGGACGCTAAGGGAGGCCCGTCAACTACATGAATCTCTGAAATCGAAATTAGAAATATTAGCAAAGGCAGAAGGCTTTACCAATGCCATTCCATCAGAAGACCAAGTACGCCTTTTGGCAAACGCCCTGCTAATGTTCAACCAATTCCCCAGAGAAGAGGCGCATAGCCCCGCCCAAAAATACTGGACCACTCGAGCATTAGAAGAAGGTCCACCGGCCACAATCAGAAATGAACTGGGAAAATGGGAACAGGGGTGGAGGCTAGTTTTAACAGGACGGGAGTATTCTGCAGTTAAAAAGGTGAAATTAAATGGTGCCCTCTTAAACCCGACCTCTAGGATGAAACTAATGAGAACTATAAGTTTTTATTCACAGGACCTAACCATCAGGCACCCCCGTAACCCGTATGCTCCTGTGGCAAGAGAGGAGAGTGAGTTGGAGAATACCCTGACTACAACGGATAGCTCTGCTTCACCAGAACCCGAGCATCAGCTGAGATGCCCCCGCAAAGGGCTGCTGTGGTGTTTTTGTGTAATTTTGCTGCTGCGATGTTTTCTGTTTGATTTTGCTTTTAGGGTTCATAGTATCTTGTGGCTCGTATGAACACCAGCCATGGGAATGGGTATTAACGAGATGGGATCAAGAGATGCTGCAAACAATCATCACTTCGGGGCCTCCTAGCTTTCAGGTAAAACTCTGTAACTTAGCCCCAGTAGAGTCCTGTTTACACACGTCGAGCTATTACATGTGTCCCGGCTCTAACCCCGGCAGGCCTTACTGTAACGCCCCCAATCAGTATTACTGTTCCCACTGGGGATGTGAGACAATTGCCTCAGATTGGGCACCAGGGGCAGGACCAGACAAATATTTGAAAGAACAACCAGGACCTTACGGGTGTGTCATTCCTCCAAAAGACCCCTTAAGACCAGGGCTAGCAGCAACCCATGGGAAAATCAAGAATTGTTGTCTGTACCTTAGGCTCAGTGTCACCAATGAGGATGATCCGAGATGGATGATTGGGAAAACTCGGGGCGTCAGACACTATGAATCTAGTACAGACAGGGGGAGCTTGTTTTCTATTAGAAAACGGGAAATACAAAGCAGCACAGCAATCGCCCCCAATGTCATAGCCAAAAGTGACAATGACGTCGAGCAAGGAAGAGAAAGCTTGCCATTATCCACCCCTATCTTGACTACCCCCCTAGTAGCTAAGCAGATAACCCCTCCAAGCAAACCCAAGGTGGGCCCTTACCGCTTACCTGATAAGCCGTTCCTTAATGTACTGAATGCTACCTTTTGGTCATTGAACCAATCAGATCCAGACCTCACGAGCTCCTGCTGGCTGTGCTGCAATATGAACCCGCCCTTTTATGAGGGCGTCGCCCTCAATGCCTCCTTTTACAATTCGCCAGACAATAATCCAACTCAATGCAGGTGGGACACACCACGGAGAGGGATCACCCTGAACCAGGTCAAAGGCCAGGGCGTATGTCTGGGCAATACCGCTTTGGCAAACCGGGGTAGTTTTGTTTGTGCGAACACTGTTAGGGTCAATAGAGCCTACAAATGGGCAATCCCGCCTACATCCGCAAAGTGGGTCTGCCACAAGTCAGGAGTAACCCCCTGTGTGTCCCTTATTCTTTTTGATAATTCTGCCAACTTTTGTGTCCAAGTTATAGTTGTTCCTAAGGTCCTATATCACCCAGAGGAAGACCTATATCACTATTTCAAAGAACCTCACTGGACTGATAAAAGAGCGGTACTAACAGGCATCACCATTGCAACGCTGCTCGGGCTAAGAGCGGTCGGCACAGCCACGGGAGTTTTGGCCCTCGCAACCCAGCGCCAGGGATTATCCCAGCTACAAATGACCATAGATGAGGACCTGCAAAGAATTGAAAAAACTATCTCCTTTTTGGAAAAAGTCTCTTTCCTTTTGAAGGTCGTTTTGCAGAATAGGCAAGGGTTAAAGCTTCTACTGTTGTATCAAAGAGGTTTTTGTACCACATTAGGGGAAGAATGTTGTTTTTATGCAGCCCACACAGGAATCGTACAGGACACCATGGCTGAATTGAGAGATCGGCTAGCCCAAAGGGAAAGAGAAGCCCTACAAGAATGGTTTGGCTCTTGGTTCAGTCTCCATGGCTAACCATCCTTTTTTCCACTCTGATCGGCCCACTCACCATAATACTGCTGGTACTAATTTTTGGGCCTTGCATATTGAATAAGTCAGTGTCGTTTGTGAAAAGCTGCTTAGAAAAGGTTAACATTCTGTTTATCGATCTCTTTAGAGCAAATGCTCTAAAGCATGCTCACTCAGCACTCAATATATTACCTCCTTAGTCTGTCATTTTAAGTCTGATAGTCTAAGTATTATCTATAGCCTTAATGTTTTATATGCATGCTTTATTTTTATATTTACCAGCGTTAAGAACAAAGAACTCTAAATATTTTACCTTTAGAAACTCCCTTGGTCTTCCCCCAGAGTGCTGGCCAGACTCTGGGTAGAACCCAACAGGAGATTTAGAATCAGATGTTCCCGCTTAAAGGAATTTGCCAGTCATTTTGGCCTGTTGATTTCAGAGCAGGGCCTGCTTGCAGCGATGTTGGATGCCTCTCCTACGGATGGACGCATCACGTAGGGTTTCCGGTTTGTGAGGAAGGGCACTCTGATTCTCGCTGCACCCAGGGTTCCCTAGTGATTGCGGGTCTGAATGTTAGCATTCTTATTGACTAAGTGCACTATTTTATATTTTAATCACAAATAATACATTTAGTTTACCTTTTTATCAATGATTGCAGCTGCTATATAATTCCAGCCTTTATGAAACATTCTTTAGGTACGCTGTGTTTTTTAAGGTTTATCTAATTCCTAATCAATATAACTTTCCAATAAATTTGACAGGTATTGTCATATCATTAAAATAGCATGGGAGGGGGGGGAAATGTGGGAGTTAGGGTCTGGCGCTCGGAAGATATCGCGTTGTACGGGAAGATAAAACGTAGGCAGACGGATGTGACGCCATGGACCCAGGGTATAAAAAGCGGTGTTACGCAATAATAAACGCCATTTGCCATCCATCACATTGATGTCTGTGTGCAGATGGACCGAGCGGCCTGGGGTTGGCCGCCGTGTTGTTTTTCCCTGAGCCAGGTCGTTAAGCATCATTAGGCAAGAGACGAGAAGTGGTCAGCATCCCAGACCTGCAGGGTGAGACGAGCTGGGATCTTGTACTCCGTCTCATCCCAGGAGAACATGGACTCCTTCTTGGAGATGACGATCCTCTCCTCGGCCATCAGGTAGTCGAAGGGGAAGATGTAGCGCCAGTTGAAGTTGTCTTCACCGGTGAGCGAGTGGTAATGGAGCCCCTCGCAGGGGGGAGAACGTGGCGCAGGGATGGCTGCCGGTTGTCACAAAGGGGATCCCAGCCGCCCTGTGACGTCACAAAGGGGATTCCAGCTGCCTTGTGATGTCACAAAGGGGATTCCAGCCGCCTTGTGATGTCACAAAGGGTGCTCCAGCCACCCTGTGAGGTCAAAAACGGGGGAGGCTCCAGCCACCCAATATAAAAGGCCGCAGCCGCCCTGGGCCCACAGCCATGGAGTGTTCCAACAGCCTCACCTCGGCAGACATCTTCCCACTGTTCATGCTCCTCCTGCCGCCCCTCCTGTTCGTCGGCGTGTTGATGGTCGAGTGGCTCTGGGTATGTGACGGCTGCACTGTGCTGTGCCGGGGGGTGGGATGGCGTGGGGAGGTGTTGGGGGGCTGTGGGGCTGATGTGGTGTGGGGGGGTTGGGGATGCTGTGGGGAGTTGTGGGGTGTATGGTGTGGGTCTGGGAGCTGCCTCTGTCTCACTCAGCTCTTGGTGTCCTGCAGAGCTCAAGGCAGAAGGCAAAGCAAGGGACAACGGTGAAAGCAAGGATGGAGAAGAGTGAATTCAACCTGGAAACATGGTGAGTGCTGGGGGAGGCCCCCAGATCCTGCCCCAGACCCTCAGCCCGTGCCCTGCCCGCGCTGGGCAGCCCTGCCCATCCCGCCGGAGGGGCCGCGGTGCAGCAGGTTCACCTCCCTCTCTCCTCCCCTGCAGTGCCAGCGCGACGTTGCTGAACACAGAGCAACTGTGCCCGCTACACCGGACACGATCAATGATCTCCGTCCTAATAAGCAGCTCCAGTTCTGCGGACACCGTCTGCTCCTTCCCGGAGCCCTGCCCCGGTGCCACGGCAGATCTGGCGGCACAAGAGCGCTCAGGACCCGCCCAGACCCCCAAGGATGATCCGGGGCTGGTGGAGAACCTGGGACCAGCCCTGGGCCAGGACCCCCCACTGGAGAGGTCAGCAGGGAGCAGTCAAGAGCAGGTCTCTGGGGATGAGGGCGAAGTAGCACAGAGACCCAGGGATGTGGAGCCAGACCCTGACAGTCACCAGGAGCACGTGTGGACGCTCTTTACCAGAATGTGCATTGAGGACAATGGAGTGGAGCTTCCTGCGCCAGACACGGACACCGAGAGGATTCCAAACACGGGATCCTTGGAAATGGGCTGGAGCAGCTCCATGATGTCGGGCAGCAGCACCCCCGTGACCATGGGCAGCACCATCTGGGCGGCGCCGAGTGGGAGCAGCCCAGCGGAGCCCAGTCCCCAGCAGCGGGTGCCCACGGGCAGGAAGCGTGCCTGGGCGGCCCGGGGGCTGTGCAAGTGGGGCCGTGCCCTGCGGGAGTCCCGTGCCCAGCTCTGCAGGCGTGTCAGCACCTGGTGGAAACGGGACCGGCAGTGCTGCTGCAGGTGCTCCCACAAGCCCCTGAGGCAAAACTATCCCTGACTGCAGCGGGCAGCCTGGAGAGAGCAGTTGGGGTTGTAGGGCTGGGGAAGTCCCTGCAATGACCCCACCTGAAAAATATCTTTCCTCCATCCCTGGTGCCGTGGTTCTTCCACACAGCCCTTGATGCGCGCCCTCCCCTGTCCCCTTTGCCAAACCTCCCCTTTGGGTCCCTTGCTGACCCCCCCGCCTCTGCCGGGTCTCCCCCAGGTCCTGGCTCCGAGCTCCCCCGGGCTTGGTCACCTCTGTCCGGCCCCGCGTCCGTAGGCACCGCGACGGGGGCGTTTGCTTGGCCCAGAGCTGCTCCTGCCAGAGCAGGCAGGGACTGTGCCTGCCTGCACCCTGCTCCTGCCTCCTGCCCCCTCCAGAGCCCGGGGGCTGCGGGGCACCCACTGCAGGAACAGGGGGACCGCACACGTCGGGTCTTTGCCTCTTTTCACCTGGAACACATTCACTCAACAGTAAAGGTCTTTACTGTCAGGCAGGAATTCTTCCTGGCAGCGCTGGGCGCACTCGCTGTTACCGTCAGTTTGGCCTCACAAGAACCGCCGAAGGCTCAGCTGGAAGCTGTAGAAGGCAGGCAGGCTGTGCTGCAGCGCTGGGTGCTGGGGGGATCGTTCCACCCAAGGGCCGTGCCGAAAGACAAGGGCACGCTTCTCCTGTCACACCAAAGCAGCGAATATTCCTGTCATTTCCGACACGTACACACCGATTCCCGGAGGACCGACTGCCCGTGCCAGTGCGTTGTTTGGGGGAGAGTCCCTGCGGGGCTTCCCCAGGTGTCTGCTGGTTTCTCTGCCCTCCCCGGGATGGACCCGTCAGAGCTGCAAACATGAGGTCCTTGGGCACAATCCCCTGCGAGGCCCCTCACAGCTCTGAGCCCCAACTGCGGGCAGGCAGGAGGCAGCAGCTCCCCCCTTTTCCTGAGACTTTGCACTCACAAATCCCAGCTCTCAGGACTCCAAACCCAAACCACCTTTTGGCAGAAAAAGAGCCGCCGTGGCTGTGGCAGAAGAGTCAGAGGTCCCTCGGCCGGAGCTGATCCGGCCGTTCCCTGAGCCAGCGCTAATCAGCACGTGCAAGTATGGAAGCGCAGGCTGTGGCAGGTGTCCCCCCCAGTGAAGATCGGGCTCCATGGCCGCTGGAGCGGAGCAGCTCCTGATTACCTTTGCTCTCGTGGCTTCCCGGCAGTTGGGGCCTTTGGCCAACGGGAGCCGCTACGGGGCACAGGTCAGATTGGGGCTGGGTGTCAATGGAGCCCTGGGGCAGCCATTTTGAGCTCCTCCCCTCGGGCAGCCATTTTGAGCTCCTCCCCTGGAGCAGCTCGCTGCCGTCGGTCGAGGACTCTCCCCTGGGGTCGGGACGTCGCCCAAGGAAGCTCCTCCAGGTGATCTGGGTCGGGGCGCTGCCCTGAGCAGGTCCTCGAGGTGGAGAGCCCTCGCTTGTCAGGTGAGTGATCAAGCGTTTGGGGTGGCCGTTAAACCCCACAGAGTTCTTTGTTCTGCGTTCTGGGGTGCCGTTGAACCCTGGAAAGCTGTTCTGTTCTCCGCGCACAGACATTCGAACCTGCAATTTACGGAGAGCTAGTTTCCTGCGCTCGTCGTAATTTGTCATTATTTTGGTGGGGGGCTGTCTAATTGAGAGCAGCCGTAAGGCCCGCGCTCCTCCCGCTGAGGCCGCCGCGGGCTCAACCCGAACCCCCCCACTCCTCACCCCGGGGAAGGCCCTTCCCCCGGCGCGGGGAGCAGCACGAGGTCGGGGCCGCCGGGCTCCGGCTGCGCGTTCACCCCCCGGCGGCCGGGCTCGAGCGGGCTGTCGGAGAAGCCCCGATCGCTGCCGCCCGTGTGTGCGGGCGGCACCAGGCGGCGGCGCGGCCCGGCCCGGCGGCGCAGAGGACACGGGGCCCCGCGGCCGTCGCTGCCCCGCAGCCCGGCCCGAGCCCCGCGCTCGCGCCCGCCCCTCGCGGCCGCCGCCGCCCGGCGCGGGAGCGGGAGCGGCCGCCGCGGGGCGGGAACGGGCGGCGCACGCGCGGTCGCGCCGTTTGCCCGGCGCCGCCGTTTGCCCGGCGCCGCCGTTTGCCCGGCGCCGCCGTTTGCCCGGCGCCGCCGTTTGCCCGGCGCCGCCGTTTGCCCGGCGCCGCCGTTTGCCCGGCGCCGCCGTTTGCCCGGCGCCGCCGGGGCCGGTCCGGCCGCGCCGCGCATGCGCTGTGTCTGCGGGGCCGCGTGAGGCGGGGAGCCGGCGCGGAGGCGGCTCGGCGGGGCCCGGCCCCGGCCCTCAGCCCCCGCGGCCCCGACCCCGGCGCCGAGGAGCGCGTCGCCGCCCGCCGCCCTCGCGTCGCCGCCCTCCTCGATGCCGAGCCCCGGCGAGAAGCGGCGCTCGTCCCCGGTGCCCCGGCTGCGTGGGCCTGACCCCCAGCCGCCCCCGCCGCCCAGATCGGAGCCGGGTCCAGGCCCCTCCCTGCCCCGGACCGGCACCAAGTCCCTCACCTTCTCCCCACAGCCCGGTTCAGGTCACAGATGATCTCCCCTCCCCAGAACGGTGCCGGGCTTGATGCCCCCACCCCCAGGCCGGGGCCGGTTCCACATCCTGCGCCCCGAGCTGGCAGCCAGTCCTGACCCCAGCCCGGGCCAGCACAGGCTCAGAGACCGACTCCAGGTGTCAGAATATCCCCTGTCCCACAACGGCACTGGGGCCAGGACCCCTACCAAAAACTGGCGGGGGGCAGCCACCCGATGTGGCCTTGCCAGCCTTCACGGGACCCGGGATCTCTCCCCAAACTGGCCTTGGCGCTCCCCTGAATCCCAAGCCAGAGACGCTCCCTGTTCTCTGCCAGATATTAGGAGCACGGGGACCTCCCGATGTCTGCTCATCCCAAAGGCAAGGACATCCCCGCCCTGTCCGAGGCACAGCACTGAGGCAGCAATACCCCCTTCCCCAAGAGATTCCCCTGCCATGGACCCGCTGCCCCCCTGGACAAAATCTGCATCAGACTAGTGGCATCCTGGAGCAGGCTGCTGTTCCCAGACCTGGGGCTCACCAGCCATGGCACACACCTTTCCCCGAAGCAGGACTGAAGTGGGGGCCTCTCCCAAGCCTTAGAGGCCCCTCCAGCCTGGGGGATATTGGGCCATGGGATCAGTGCCAATGCTGGAATGGCTCCGGACAGAAGCTGGCTGTCTTCATGGCCAAGCCGGGGTCCCCCCCAGCCACCTAAGGGCTGCCCCCTGACAGCCTCTGCCCCATGCCTGCCCCATCCCCACCTGGAAAGCAAACAGAGGCTGAGCCTCCCCAGCCTTGTGCTGAAGCAGTAACTAGCCTTGGGCTGCAGTCCCAGATGTAGAAAAAGAAGCCTGGACGCTGTTTTCCCTCTGGGCGGCTGTCCCCACCTTTCCTGCCTCCTTTCTGCATCTGCAGGGACCTGCTGGCCTGGGACTAAGCCTGCTGAGGGGAAGAGAGAGCAGAGTGTGCTGCGCTGAACCATGCAGTCTGGGTTGGGATGCCGGATTCAAGGGCGTCCCCGAGCATGATGTGGTGTAAAATGTTCAGTCTTATTCCCTCTTCTGCCCCAGGGAGGCCCTTGGAGAAGATGTGGAGCCAAAAGTGCCTGAGGAGGAGGAGGAGGAGGAAGAGCAGAGGAAGAGCCACAAGCACATTGAGGAGTGCAGGCAGGTGTGGCGGTAGGAGGGGAAGATCCTCTTGGGTCCCTGATATTTGGCTTTACCCTTCTTTTAGCTTTGTACAGTGCTTAGTGTCACACAGCAGCATTTATGTGAGAAGCAGCAGGGACAGGAACTCCTCAGGACTGGGTGGTGGGGGATTTGGGGGCTGGATCCTAGGGGTAGGATTTCCCGTGGATTGTAAGGGCGTAGGAGTGACGCCAAGCATCCAAACCAAAACCCCGCCGTGCCTAACCGCATCTGCACGCACGGGGGAAGTGAGAGAGGGGGGTGCTCTGAGCGTGTTCCTCTTGGCGCTGATGGCCTGCGGGGCTTTCCAGGAGAGGGAGGCCCGCGGGTGCTCATCGATCCTGCCGTAGCAGGAAGACAGAGCTTAGGGCTCCACACAGGCACCTCAGCATGGGGACAGGAGCCAGACCCTGGGCAGGCAGGGTTCCTGCAGCATCCCTCCCTCCAGAACGCAGGTCTTTGGGTGTGAAATGTGTGCCGCTTCCTTCACAGAGGCTGGCCAAGCTGCTCTTTGATGGCACGCAGATGGTGACAAATATCCGGGTGGCCGCTGACTTGAGGGAAACACAGAGGAGGGCAGAGGAGGCAGAGCTGAAGCTGCAGAGGTAAGAGACTGCACCGCGGGTCGGCGCTGCTGGGAAGGATGTTGGTGCAGCTTTCTGAGGACATCCTAATGCTGGTCATCCAGAAACACTTGGCAGTTAGGGCTGTGCTGTTCAGAAGGAAAATCTAGGCACCTCCAGGTCCCACCTGCTGTCACGTCCTGCTCCGAAGAGGGAGACAAGTGACGTAGATTCATAAATCCCCAACGGAGCAGAGATTGGTGAGACAAGTCTCAAAGTGCAGACATAAACATTTCTTCATTTCCCACAGTGTGTTGACTGGATACACAATAACTGACTAAGTGTAGAACAAATTATGGCAAGGGATATGATACGCCTTGCGTCCCTTAATGATAACAAGGGGGAAAAGAGAAGAAGAGAGAGAGAGATGGGAAGAGAGGGAGAGAGATCACCAGTCCAGGTTCCTGCGCTGGTTCTGCCAAGGAGGGTTCAGGGATGCATCCACCTGCTTCACTTCACTTCTTCACTCGCTCATCACCGTTATCCTTGCCCCCCCCCCCATTTATAAACGCTTTCCTCGGGTCCTTCCCCCAGCTTGATCTACATATCACGTGTCATAGGTGTGGGGAGGGGCAAGGCGCTTCGTGGGGTGCTGTAATTAGCATGATCTCGTTAGTCTTTATTAGCATATTCAGGGATGTCAACTTTAATACACGTTTTGTGGATAATGAAGCAAAGATCGCTCACGGGACAGATGCCCCTTGAAACTGTCACCGAAATCCGGGATAAAAATAACTTCTCGACTCCAATGTGATGCAGATAAGCAGACACTTCTTTACTGACGGCCGGACGTGTAGGGGAGCGCTCTCACCAACGACACGTGCCAGGCACCAGAATCACACACCTTATCTAGAACTTACTCATCCATATTCATTAAGTCTTCATACATAAGCATACAACTTCCAGGAAATCATTCACATATTCTCCTCCTATTTCCGATTCTGCGCAGTAGAGGTTAGAAATGTCTAGAAATGGCTCTGGGTGTAATGGGAGCAGGTGGTCCGTGAGTCGGGGGTCGCCATCTCCCCCTGCCGGAATTACCTTTTGCTTAAGGACACGGTTTTCTTGGCAGGTACCTGCCAGCTGTTACGGTCACTGCCCTCAGTTCCCGTTCATCCTGGACCTTGACAGCTACTTGCATTCTTCTAGTCCTGTACATGTATTATAAATCAGGTTACAAATCACCTCGTGTTTCGTTACCTGGGTTCTAACCGTTCCTACTAAACAGTTGTGACCAGTCCCTTCAGCCTTGGTACGGGGCTGTACAGGGGATTTTAGAGGAGCAGTCAGTTGCTAGATTCAAACTACAATAAATGTAAAATGATTTTTACTAAAATATCCCTTAATTCTATACTTATATTAAAATCAAACACAATTTAATTTCAGTTGATAATAAAATCAGTAACATTTCCCCCCTTTGAAGGTGTTGAAAATCATTTCAATACTTTCACACTTTTATTCATTTTCATCTTTGAGGCCAAAGTTTGTCTTGCCAGATGATGGTGGTGGCGCGCTGTAGCCTGGTGGCATAGTGGGTACTTCTCTCATCATTCTACGATATATTGCAGCCTATTAGTAAACTGTATGTTACCAACATAATCATCAACAGGACAATTCATAGCAAAAACAGAATTTTGATTAAGGATTTCAGCCAAGAGCTCAAATTCTATCCTAATCCACTAAAAATGTTTCCTAGCCGATCTTCTGACATATCTTCTCGAATGGTTTCTGTTTCTTTTCCGATTTTGCCTCACAGATCTAAATCCTGTTCTACATCCTGTGTAACATTCGGGATATGAATGCAGCAATGATCCAATCTGTCTTTGAGATATCCACACACTCCATGCTCTTTCAACAGAAGCATGTCTAGTGCCATCCTGTTCTGAAGTGTCATTCTAGAAGTTACCTGTAATTGGATGTTTAATTCTTGAAATCCTTTTCTTGTAACATCGGCCAATTTTTCTCCTTGTCCTGTTAAGTGATAAAGCCATTCTCTATTCCTGTAGGACGCTATTGGGTTCAAACAGACTCTAAAGCCCAGCCAATTTTTTACTCCTGTTGTTGGTTCATTCCAAGCGTCATCATCCGTTTCAGACCTTTTGATTCGTTGTAATTTTAAATTTTCCAGGGATCCCTTGAGTGGTGATTTCTTCCCAATCGGACACAATGTTGGCAGGCCTAAAGTAATTTGTTTCACCTTACCATCTACCGGTAAGTGGGTTGTCCGGGGTGCCATCACTTAATGCCCAAACTAAATGCCCTGGGCTTTGAATGGCAGATTTCTTACAACTAGAGGAGTATCCTCTTCTGGGTGTAAAGAGACTAGTCATGGTGAGGTTATTATGAACACCTCGACAATAACAGCCAAACTTTAAAGCAGCTGCCAAATGAGGAATTCTTTGAATTATTAAGTCTGCATTGCTGCAATCATACACCCTTTCACATTTCTACCATGGTACTACATGTCCCTTTCCTTGTCGGGTAGTGCCTTTGTCTACTGTCGGGGGAAGGATTGCAAACACGCCTTTAATCCAGGTACTGTCCCAAGTTTTTAATTTTAATCTACCCGTTTGAACTCTTTTCCTGGTTACTGGATTGTTTTTCAAACATACGTCACATTTTGCAGTTATTAATTTAGCCATGTCTATCATCTTGACAGATAAAACTTGTTTTTGTAAAGAAGTTACTAAAGCTTCTGCTCCCTAATGACATTCTTGAGGTTTGGTTTGCATTCTTTCTTTTATTAACAAAGGTGGAACTACTGCTCGTCTGTGAGGGGTTACTGTTTTGGAGGGAATTAATGCCATTTGAAATATTCGTTCTCTTGCTGTCCGGTTGGCCAAATTACTTCTAGCAATTTCTTTTGTGTTCCTAATTAGGTGTGCTTTACAGTGCATGATTGCTACCTGATTTGGTTTTTGAACTGCTTGTAATAATTGTAAAATTTAATTTTGATGCATAATATTTGATCCCTGAGAGGACAGTATAATTTTTTTTTTTTTCCACAAAGCTCCATGGACATGTACCACCCCAAGAGCATACTTTGAGTCTGTCCAGGTATTTACTTTCTTCGTTTCCCTTAGTTCTAAGGTTCGAATCAAAGCAATGAGTTCTGATCTCTAAGCTGATGTGGCACTCGTCAGTGCCTTTGCCTCTCTAACTGTGGTGTCTGTTGTTACCGCATGCCCAGCGTATCGAACTCCTTGCTCCATAAAGCTGCTGCCATCTGTGTACAATTCCCAGTCTGGTTGCTCCAAGGGTACATCCTTCAGATCTTCTCGACTGGAATAAACATACTCGATAGCAGCCAAGCAGTCCTGCTCCAGTGGCTCTTCTTCCTGTGTGGAACTTAAAAACACTGCAGGATTTACCAGGTTAGTTGTTTTTAGACTCACACCATCTTGTTCAGCCAGTACTACCTGGTACTTCATCATTCAGCTCAGAGACAGCCAATGTCCCCCCTTCTGTTCTAAACCAGTTATCACCGTCTGTGGGACACAGACTGTTATTGTGCTTCCCAAAGTTAATTTCTGAGCTGCCTGTGTGAGCATCACTGTTGCAGCCACAGCTCGAAGGCAGTTTGGGCACCCTTTGCTCCCCGTGTCCAGTTGTTTAGAGAAGTATCCGACAGGTCGTTTCCAGCTTCCCGTCTTCTGAGTCAGCACACCCAGTGCCAGGCGTTGTCTTTCGTGAGCCAACAGCTCACAGCCTTTGGTGATGTCCAGAAGTCCTAAGGCAGGCGCAGGCATTAAAGCGGTTCAGTTCTGTGACAGCCCGTTGTTGCTGTGGGCCCCATGTCGAAGGAGAGTTCTTCGGGCCTCATGTAGCAGTTTAGCTGTCAGACCATAACTCATGATCCAGAGGCGGCACCACCCTGTCATTCCTAAGAATGCTCTGAGTTCATGAATATTTTCGGGCTCACATGGCTTCTCAGTGTTCTGTTCCTAATTGCCGCTGCCCTTCTGAAATCTCAAAGTCCAAATATATCACAGTCTGACAAGCTATTTGGGCGCTTTTTTTTTTTTTTTTCCCCCCTGGCTACCTTGTACCCATTCGGTGCCAGAAAATTAAAAAGATCTATTGTTACCTGTATGTAGGTAAATCTTTTTTTTTTCTGTAGCAATCAGTGTGTCATCCACATATTGTAAAAGCAAATGTCCAGGTGTTGGTTTGTCCTGTTTCCGTGTTTCAAGCTCTTTTGCCAGCTGATTTCCAAAAATTATCGGGCTATTTCTAAATCCTTGGGGTAGTCTTGTCCATGTCAGCTGCATCTTTGTCCTGTTTGTGGATTTTCCCACTCGAAAGCAAACAATTTTCTGTTTTCCTTCTCCAAGGCATACAAAAGAAAGCATCTTTTAAATCCAGCACTGTAAACCACTGGTAAGTCTCCTTTAAAGCTGTTAACAGCGTGCAAGGATTTGCTGCTACAGGATATATACCCTTAACTATGTGATTCACTGCTCTGAAGTCTTGCACTAACCTATATTCACCCGACGGTTTTCTGACTGGTAGAATGAGAGTTTTATCCTCAGATTCACACTCCTCCAAGAGTTTATATTTCAAAAATTATCAATCAGTTTCTTTCTTATATCTGGTACCGATTGTTCTATAAAAATCCAAGCCAATTATATCTGAGCTGCCTCAGTTTCTACTTTCAAATCAGTATTTATTCTTTCTGGCAGCTTCTTTTAGTCTTCCCAGAAACGCTGAGGGAGATTCATTCTTATCTTGTCTCACCTCATACAATTTAGACCAGTTCAGAAACCTAGGCATGGCGTGTTTAACTCCATGTAAAACCCATTTCTGATACCGACTCAGTCTTTCTCTGTGCTCCACATTATTTGGATCCCCACTGCGGATCCCCAGACAGAAAGTTCTGCTCTAATATTCCACCTGCTGTCCCACTCAATACAGTCACTTCTGCCTGTGCTTTGCCAGCCTCCAATACCATCTGTTTTTTTCTGTATCATCTAACACATTAGCTAAAATCACCTGTAAATCACTCCAGTCCGGGTTCTGTGTTCTGATGATAGTATCTGCCACTCTGCCTGTTCTCTCCGGATCCTCTCTGTACACTCCTGCTGCCTGCTTCCAAGCCATCGAATCCGTCACTGAAAAGGCACTTTCACATACACCGGCCCATCGTTGCCAGCTCCCTGCCGCAGGGGAGCTATTGTTTGTACCTGCTGCCGAGTTCTTTCGAGATGCAGGGGTATGAATTACAACCTCAGACGGCCCTTCATCCACATCCTCTAGTCCGCTACTCTCAGGTTCCTCTACCTGTTCTCTATATTCTCGCCCCCGATGCCGTTCTCCCTGTGGAGGGGATATATCTAATTCTGGCCCTCCATCCTTTTCAGTAGAAGCAATTCTTTCCTTCAAACAATCTTTTCAAGTTCACATGTTGAACAACACTTTTTCACCTTTTTATCGTCAAAAGTTATAGCCATTACTAAATTATCCCTACTAATCAGCTTACATTCTTTCTGCCAATCCTTCCTTTGTCTTAAATAGGAAAAAAAAAAAATCAACATACGGCACTTCATTTCCCTTCTCTTCTACAAAACAGCATTAACTGCAGAATGGTATTATAATGCAGTGTCCCATTCACGAGCCATTTTCCCTGATCACCCAGAGTATACAGAGGCCACCAGCGATTACAATATTCAATCATCTGACTTTTCCTCAAATCATCACGTACCTCTCCCCAGTGTGCTAACAAACATCCTAACGGAGAAGTTTTCAGAACTTTGTCATTTGCAGCCAGATTACACATCCTTTTGCTTTTAAACAAATGAGTCAGCGTAGATGCCATGGTTCAGTTACTTTGTTAACACAATATACAATCGATCACTCGCTCAAGCCTATCGCTTCGTCCTTCTCCGGCTGCACCCCGCGCGGGATAACAGAACCGCGGATCCGAACCCCACACCCGCTTCGTGCTCAGTTGCACGTCTCACGCTCACAAACACGCTCACACCTTTCTACAGTTACTACGACAAACAAAGGTATATAACACAATACGACACAATTCTTAATTACCGTACAATATTCAATTGACGAAACAACCAGTACCACAACTGAGTGCATAAAAACTTTTAACTTCCAATTAAATGCACTCCTTCTGAGAACTCTACAGCGTATAGGGTCTCTTGTTTCCAAATCCAGCTGTCCAACCCTGCAATAGCTTTCGCTTGTGTCTTACGGGCAGAGGCCTCGGCTTCCAATACACGAGGATCCTCTAGCCCAACCCTGCGCAGCTTTCGCCGCGTCTGACAGGCAGGCTTGTACAGTGGGACTCTAACCCGCTCCTACTGGTGGGACTCTAACCCACTTATCCCAGTACAAAAGAGAAGTGTCTTACCAAAATCCAGGGGACGTCGCGAAGAGCCGCATGGATCGGGGATCGATGGGTGTCCCCGAGAAATCCTCGGTGCCGGCTGGAACCGATCAGGTCCCCGACTCCTCCGGTCTCTCAGCGAGGTCCCATCTGGGGTGCCAGAAACTGTCCCCGAAATCCGGGATGAAGATAACTTACCGACTCCAATGTGATGCAGATAAGCAGACACTTGTTTATTGACGGCCGGGTGCGCGGGTGCGTGCTCTCACCAACAACGCACACCAGTCACAAGAATTATACAGTTTCTATATTATTCATTCATACATATTCATTAAGTATTCATACCTAAACACAAGAATTCCTGGAAATCATTATCATACTTCCCTCCTACTTCCGATTCTGCGCACTGAAGCTTAGAAATGTCTAGAAATGAGTCTGGGGTGTGATTTGGGTCGGTGGCCCATGAGTCGGTGGTCGCGATCTCCCCCTGCCGGAATTACCCATTACCCAGTTTCACTGTTCCTTGGCAGAGATCTGTAAACTGTGACAGTTCATTCTCCCCAGTTCTCATTACTCTCAGGTTGTGGTACTTCTGAGGCATTATCCAATGTATTCTAGGTAATAAATTACTTCTGTGTCTAGACATCTCCAACAACTTCAAACAGAATTATTTTCAATTCTAAATCTAATTCCCTAAGCAGTATCTAGGTGTACCTAGTAAATGATTACTGACCAATTCTTCGGCCTTGGTACAGGGCTATACAGAGGAATTCACAGTAGCATTGGTTTCTGGTTAGATGTGCAAAATGCAAGATGTAAACATGTAACCCTACTAAAATATTTCTGTATTCATACTGGAATCAAACATTATTAATTGTAATAATTCTGATTGGTGTCAAATCAGTGACAGGGGGCCAAGGAGGGCAACGGCATCCTGGCTTGTGTCAGCACTGGCGTGGCCAGCAGGGCCAGGGAAGGGATCTGAGCCCTGGGCTCGGCACTGGGGAGGCCGCCCCTCGATTCCTGGGTTCAGTTTTGGGCCCCTCACCCCAAAAAGGCCATTGAATGACTCGAGCGTGGCCAGAGAAGGGCAACGGAGCTGGGGCAGGGTCTGGAGCACAGGTCTGCTGGGGAGCGGCTGGGGGAACTGGGGGGGTTCAGTCTGGAGCAGAGGAGGCTGAGGGGAGACCTCCTGGCCCTCTGCAACTCCCTGCCAGGAGGGGGCAGAGAGGGGGGATGAGTCTCTGGAGCCAAGGCGCCAGCGCCAGGCCCCGAGGGAATGGCCTCAAGCTGCCCAGGGCAGGGTCAGGCTGGCTCTGAGGAAGGATTTCTGTGCAGAAGGGGCTGTTGGGCGTTGGAATGGGCTGCCCAGGGCAGGGGGGAGTCCCCGGGATCCCTGGAGGGGTTGAAGAGTCGGGCTGAGCCAGCGCTGAGGGATCTGGGGGAGTTGGGAACGGTCGAGCACCCTGGCCGAGATGCTGTGCGTAGTGATGTTCACTGAGGTGTACTTCGTGCTCGGCGCCATGTTTGCCCAGTGGCTCTGGGTATGTGACGGCTGCACCGCGCTGTGGTGGGGAGTGGGATGGGGTGGGTGGGGTGAGGGGCTGTGGGGGTGATGTGGCCTGGGAGCTGCTCCCGTCTCACCCAGCTCTTGGTGTCCTGCAGAGTTCAAGGCAGAAGGCAAAGCATGGGACAGCTGACGCCAAGATGGAGAAGAGCAAACAACCGACCCTGCAGAAATGGTGAGTGCTGGGGGAGGCCCCAGATCCTGCCCCAGACCCTCAGCCCGTGCCCTGCCCGCGCTGGGCAGCCCTGCCCGTCCCGCCGGAGGGGCCGCGGTGCAGCAGGTTCACCTCCCTCTCTCCTCCCCTGCAGTGCCAGCGCGACGTTGCCGAGCACAGAGCGCCTCTGCCCGCTACTGTGGTCACCATCGCTGAGCTCCCTCCCGATGAGCAGCTCCAGTTCTGCGGACACCGTCTGCTCCTTCCCAGAGCCCTGCCCCGGTGCCACGGCAGATCTGGCGGCACAAGAGCGCTCAGGACCCGCCCAGACCCCCAAGGATGATCAGGCGCTGGTGGAGAATCTGGGACCAGCCCTGGGCCAGGACCCCCCACTGGAGAGGTCAGCAGGGAGCAGTCAAGGGCAGGTCTCTGGGGATGAGGGCGAAGTGGCACACAGACCCAGGCATGTGGAGCCAGACCCTGACACCCCCGTGACCATGGGCAGCACCATCTGGGCGGCGCCGGGCGGGAGCAGCCCAGCGGAGCCCAGTCCCCAGCAGCGGGTGCCCACGGGCAGGATGCGTGCCTGGGTGGGCCCCGGGGCTGTGCAAGGGGGGCTGTGCCCTGCGGGAGTCCCGTGCCCAGCTCTGCAGGCGTGTCAGCGCCTGGTGGAAACGGGACCGGCAGTGCTGCTGCAGGTGCTCCCGCAAGCCCCTGAGGCAAAATTATCCCTGACTGCAGCGGGCAGCCTGGAGAGAGCAGTTGGGGGTGTAGGGCTGGGGAAGTCCCTGCAATGACCCCACCTAAAAAATAAAATATCTTTCCTCCATCCCTGGTGCCGTGGTTCTTCCACACAGCCCTTGATGCGCGCCCTCCCCCGTCCCTTTGCCAAACCTCCCCTTTGGGTCCCTTGCTGACCCCCCCGCCTCTGCCGGGTCTCCCCCAGGTCCTGGCTCCGAGCTCCCCCGGGCTTGGTCACCTCTGTCCGGCCCCGCGTCCGTAGGCACCGCGACGGGGGACTTTTGCTCGGCCCAGAGCTGCTCCTGCCAGAGCAGGCAGGGACTGTGCCTGCCTGCACCCTGCTCCTGCCTCCTGCCCCCTCCAGAGCCCGGGGGCTGCGGGGCACCCACTGCAGGAACAGGGGGACCGCACACGTCGGGTCTTTGCCTCTTTTCACCTGGAACAAGCTTCTCACTCTCAAGCAGATATGCTTCATTAGCAGCGCTGGGGTCGCCCTGGGGATTCTCCACCCGAGGATTAGTCAGGGACGTCGGTTTACTCACACACAGATCAGATATTCATTACATTTCCTACAGGAAAGTTTGCCACAGGGACAGAGAGGCCCTCGAGGAGGAGCTCACTTCACTGTCCCTGAGAGAAGCCGGGAGCTGTCACTGTCACCATCAGGTGTCTCCCAGCTGAGCCTGTGTGAGGAGGAGGAGGGAGAAGCCTGAGCCCAGCACTCCCGAGCGGCCTGAGACTCTCCTTCCTGCCCCGAAGGAGGCGTCAGGCTGTGTCAGTGCCACGGGGGCCCTGGGTCACCCCGGCGGGGTGTCTGTGCGGCTGCAGGGACACCTGCGGGGCAGGCTGGGCAGGAGCTCGGCCCAGCTCACCACACAGGCTCTGCAGGAGGGAAATTCCGCAGCTTTTGGCCCATTTCAGCCAGGGCAGCGGCAGAGCTCGGCGGCGGCGGCCGTGAGGGGAAGGCGCGAGCGCGGGGCTCGGGCCGAGCTGCGGGGGAGCGACGGCCGCGGGGCCCCGTGTCCTCTGCGCCGCCGGGCCGGGCCGCGCCGCCTCCTTTGCACCCCGCTGCCGGTGCCACTCGTGGCTCCGGGACCAGAGCCAAGGGCTGGAGGCCGGCGCCGGTCCCGAGACTGCGCGTCCCTCGGCGGGGCGGTCAGAGCCGCCCCCGTGGCCACTGCCCTTCTAGAAGGGGCTGAAGGGCCCCTGACACGGACTGGAGAGAGAAAAGGAGCAGCAGAGGAGAGCGCCGGCCCACCCCGGCCCAGCCCCTCATCGCCGCTGATGCCGATGGCCTTCCCCCAGGGCACGCGGTTTCACTTTGGTTGCTCACTCTTATTAGGGCCGAGGGAAGCTGGGGCTGGTTTGGGGAGGGCCAGGGCATCCCTGGGGGGGTGGCAGCTTCCCAGCACCAGGCCCCTCCCACAGAGCCCACCGGTGGCCCCAGCACCCCTCTCTGTCCTCAGCCCCTGGCCTGGCCCTTCTCTCCCGGGGCTGGAAGGTGCCCGGCCCCTCGCTGTGCCCCTCGTGCTGCTGGGCTGGCCTTGCCCCGTGTCCCCACGACCCCCCCATCACCCGGAGCACCCCAGAGCCGGCAGGGCCGGCAGGATCACCCAGGCGGTCGGGAGAAGACAGGGAGAGGGTGCTGGGTCCGGGCTGCCCCACAGCAGCCCCACGCTCCAGCCGGGATCTCCCCCCACAGCCGGAGGAAGCGCCACGAAGGAGAAGGGTGGGAAAGCGGCGTCGGCGGGGACGCGGCTTCTGCGAGGGAGCTCCCCCACGGGACGGGAGACGTGGGTCGAGATGGGAACGTCGGTGCTGCCACCAGCTCGGAGCTCCTCAGGAGCCAGCCCTCCTCCTCCCACAGCAGCGACCTGGAGGAGCTGGCCACGTCCCTCATGGAGTCCCTGGGCGGGACCCGAGTCTGCCGCGACCTCCTGGGAAAACTGAAGGAGGCTCGGGATCGCGGCGCTCCAAGCGCTTCCCAAGACATCCGCAAGGAATACGCCACCTGCCTGGAGTGCCGGCGGTGCCTCACCGGCAGCTGCCCGCACCGCAGCGAGCCCCTGCCAGAGCGGGACCTGCCCACGCTGGCCGCCATCCTCCACAGCGTGGACCTGCTGGTGCACCGGGAGGAGCTCCAGCTGGAGCTGGGCATGGGCTTTGAGCTGGTCCTGGCTGGGGAAACCGTCTACGTCTGGCAGAGAACCCATCGGGTCCCCGAAATCCCCCCGGAGCGATGCTGGGAGGGTGCCGTGTGCCACACCGGGCACGGGAGAGGTGGGGGGAGGTGGCCATCCTGCGGGGCGGGCAGAGGGCCAGGGCTGATGTCAGCCAGGGAAGCCCAGGAGAGCCCCGATGCCGCTGCTCGCACCGCCAAAGCCCCTTCGCTCAGAGACCCCTTTGGATCCCAGGGCCCCCCTCCCTACTCTGGGGGCCCCTGCTGGAGGACAAACGGAGCCCTGGGGTCCCTGCTCACCTCCCCTCTCTTGTAGGGTGGCAAGAGGAAGGTGAACCACAGCCGGGGGAACGGGGTGTGCCCAGGGAACGGGCCCCGGGGTGAGGCAGCGTGAGAAGAGGCTGTGCTGGAGAAATGAAGGGAAGGAGGAAAGTGCTCACCTGGAGAAGCAGCCAGTCATGGGCTCCCCTCTCCCCACTAACACGAGACTGCGGTGGAGAACTCAGAAGTGAAAGACAATTTTTATTGACTGATTCAACCAGTAGTATCCTAAAACATCTCCGAGCTGTCAGTTCTCCAGTGAGGGTCTTGCACACCTGAAGCTGGGGAAGGTGGCTTTTCAGCAGCTGAATGTTGCAGAGAGCTGAGAAAAGAGCCCTTCCCTGCTCCACCCGGCAGGACAGACCCCGGCCGCGATACACAGAAATCCAAACAACATGAAAGGGAGAATGAAGAAGGCCCCAGGGAGCTCTCGCTGTGCCAGAGTCCCCGGCTCCCTGTGAGTCCCCCCCAGGGCTGTCCAGCCACCACCACCTCTGGGTCGGTGACCCCGGGCAGAGGTTGGAGCTGCTGGACACTTCCCTGCCTCTGCCGGAGCCCTGGGGAGGGACAGGCAGGCTCTGCCCCGGGTACAGCCCCAGGGCTCCCTGCAGGGCCTCTGCGGCTTCGGGGCAGCGCTGCCGGGAGTCCCCCGGGCTGGGGGGTCAGTGACCTCCAGAGCCAGGAGCAGAGCAGCGCCCGTGCTGGCGGGGGGGGACAGGCATGGGGGCTGCTCTGTGCCCCGGCCCCCCACCGCTGGGGCTGGTGTGGCCCCAGTTCCTCCATCCCAGGTCCCTGCTTCAGCCTTGGTGCCAACTGTCCCTCCAAGGAGCCTCTGGGGAGCGCTCCCGTGGTGCAGCCCCTTCCCCTTCCCCTGCAGCTCCAAGACCCCAGCAGGGCACCAGTCATGGCCCCCAGAGGAAAAAGGCTCCGAGCCCCCCAGCCTGGCTGCCCCGCAGTAGCCACCAGGCACCTCTGCCAGCCCCGGCGAGGGACGCACAGCCTCGGGATTGACTCCATCCTCCAGCCCCATTTCTCTAGGACTAAAGCCACAAATGGGACCCACAGAGGAGGAATGTAAAAGAGGAGCCCCAGCAGCAGCAGGAGGGAGATCTCCCCCAGAGCTGCTGAGAGGCTGCGGGGAGGAGAAGGCCTTGGGACGGGGGAAGGTTGTGCCACGGGGCTGGGGACATGGGGCAGGCTCCCAAGCTTCATGCTCCCAGCAGCTTCTTGACCATGTAGCCTGGCATGCTGTAGAGGAAGAGCGCGACCATGACGATGAGCAACAGGGCCAGCACCATTTTGATGATGAGCCACTTGTAGCGCGTGCAGATGAGGTATTTGATGGACTTGAGTGGGTTCAGGAACCAGATGAAGGACGTGTCCGGGCGGCTGCAGGGGAAGCAAACACCCATCGTTAATGCTGTAGCCACAGAGGAGGGCGGGATGGTGGGCAGTGGACATGGTGGGCAAAGGGACGTGCAGGATCCCTTCCCGGGGTAAGTCTGCAGAGTGGAGGAGCGCAACCAGGAGAATCAGGAGGGTGGGCCAGGGAAGATGGCATGCTGTGCCAGATGGAGCAATGCGGGTTTGTGAGGGTTCCACTTGAAGCTGGAAGCTGGTGGTGAGGACTGGAGGGGAGCAGGAGGTGGTGGGAGGCCCAGGCAAGGGGATGGAGCCAAGAAGCGAGGCAGAGGAGGAACAGAGTAAGGAAAAAAAAGAGTTGGCTCTGCTCGTGACCCTCGTTCCCCCAGCATGACCCCTCCGCACCTCTCCATGCCTGCCTCCCCCCCACCCCTGGGGAGCACCCCCAGCATCTCCCAGAGCTCAGGTGCCTGCTGGGGACTGGGGTTTCCCACTTACTTGGGTTTCTCCAGTGGGTCGGGCTCGTTGCGAGCCAGCCCGGCGGGGGATTTCTCTGCCTCCTCTGCTGTCAGAAGGTGCAGTTCAGCCTCAACTTTCCCCTGCAGGAAGCAGAGTTGTGCTGGGAACTAGGCAATGCTCCCCACCTCAGCCCCCCCAGCCACGGTGACAGAGGGGACCTGAGAGAAGAGAGGCAAGTGCCGGGGAGCAGAGGGTGTCTGCACAGAGTGCAGTCCCCAGGATGCAAAATCCCTCCCTTTTCCCCATCCTTACGGTGACCTCCAGCTCATCGTTCTCATCTCTGGCCACGAACGGCCACCAGCCCTTCACCCGCTTCTGCTTGAAGATGGAGACCATGGGCAGCTCTGCCTCGTTCGTCACCATCTCCAGGCTGCACTGTTTCGACGTCTTGGCTCCTCGGGGGAAGCGGTTCAGGTCCAGCTCGATGGCCCCTGGCAGGAGAAAGGGGAGCACAGATGTTGGCATCCCCAAAATGCTGAGTCCTTGGCTGCAGGTGGGCTGGGTCAGTATCTCCTGCCCTGAAGAGCAACTTTGAACTAGGTCTGGGAACAGCGAAGCTGAGATCTTTGCTGCAGGAGGAGCCTTTGTGCAGCAGAGACAAGGGCTCTCATCCTACCTGCTCTTACCAGTAGCATCTAAAGGGGGGTTGCAGGATGTTGTGGGCTTGAGGAGCAGAGCTGCCCTTCCAGGTCCTGTTCCTATACAGGCTTTATCTCATCCCACACTGCTCCCTACTTGGCCAGCCATGGCTGTCCCGTCACCCCAACTCAACGGGCCCTCCACTCACCGAGGAAATCATCGGCCGAGTGTGGCAGTTAGGGTCTGGCGCTCGGAAGATATCGCGTTGTACGGGAAGATAAAACGTAGGCAGACGGATGTGACGCCATGGACCCAGGGTATAAAAAGCGGTGTTACGCAATAATAAACGCCATTTGCCATCCATCACATTGATGTCTGTGTGCAGATGGACCGAGCGGCCTGGGGTTGGCCGCCGTGTTGTTTTTCCCTGAGCCAGGTCGTTAAGCATCATTAGGCAACAAATGGTGCCGAAACCCGGGAAGCGGGAAGCGGCTAGCTAGGGAAGACGTCTGGAATTCCACTGCTGTAGGGAGGACGCTCCCAGGACCAACAAGGAGTAGAGAATATAAATTCTCAGGACCAACAAGGAGGGGGAACATCCTTGTGAAGGTCGCCTTGTGAAGGTCGGATTGCAGTTCCCAAGGACCCGCGAGGAAGACGGAAGCTCTCGTGAAGGTCGTATCACAGTTACATAAGCAGTGGGGAATTGAGTGCAAGTCGATTTTACTCGCGCTGGCGCGAGGCTTTTACAGCCCTTGGGTTGTGGGAAAGACTTTAAGTTGTGGGGGAGGGTTAAACTAGCCCTTAAGAAAGCTATGCAGAAGCAGAAAACTGGGAAGGCGGCAAAAAACTGTTTATTGGCCACCCCTAGATTAGGGGTTGGTGCTCAGACTACTAACCTCCCAAGCGATACTGATTATATTGAGCCAAAGGATTCGCAGGAGGGTGGTACACTCCCTCAATCCTCGGACCCCGATCCGCTTACGGAAGGGGAAGGGCGAAAACAAGTAAAATCTCTCCAGGGCGGTTTGATAGAGGAGGCAAGAAAATCCTTCTGGGGCTGTTTGGTAGAGGAGGCAAGGAACGCCGCAGAGATATCAGAATCAATACAAACCTGGGACCGACCACCGCCCTATGTGCCCCAGAATGGCGCCGAAAAAAGAGGGGGAGGGCAAGATAAAAATGGTCCCGAAGAAAAGAATGAGGAAGTGCCAGCAACCACGAGCAAGGCTAGAGGGGAGGGGTGTACGGGTGAGGACTATAGAGCCAGTTATGAGGCTAGAGGGGAGGAGTGTACGGGTGAGGAGCACAGAGCCGGAGAGAATAAAAGGAAAGGTGGGGGAAGTGTTCGGGGAGGGGTGGAGAGCGCAGGCGAGGGGCGGAGAGCATGTACGGGTGAGGAGTACAGAGCCGGAGAGAATAAAAAGAAAGCTGGGGGAAGTGTTTGGGGAGGAGTGGAGAGCCCGGGCGAGGGGCGGAGAGCCAATCTAAGCGGCCACCCGGAGAGACACCTTGATAAAGCAGGGCCCTCCCCTAGCAGGAGGTGGGGCGAGCCTAGAGGAAGGGAGCGGCCCGCCCGTAAGGGGAGTGGAAGGGGAAGGAGTCTGACAAAAAGTTATTGGAGCCCAGAAATGACCTGGCAGTCGAGTTCTGACTTCGGGTCAGACAGTAGCGAGGACGAATGGTTTACAGTCGACTTAAACTTAAAGGAAAAAGGAACGGGAGCAGACAGAACTAAAGGCCAACACCCCCCACCCATCCACTCTAAAGAGAATCCACGAGAAAAGCAAACCCCCCTCACGGACTGGAGAGAAACAAAAATGACATGCGCCGACTTATTCCCACCGGCAGCACTAGCATTCCCGGTCCGGGTGACAGACGGGGGACAGAGGGTTTACTCGCCCATAAACCCTAAAGACATACAGGCGATTGGTAAAGCAACTGCCGATAAAGGTCTCAATTCCGCCTTAGTCTCCACCCTTATTGATGGTGTTTTTGGGGGAGACGACATGCTCCCATCTGACATAATACAAACTTGTAGATTAATCTTTGATGGAACAGGGATGATTGTTTTTAAACAAGGATGGGAGGATATTTGTGGAAGATTATTGGTTCAAGTAGTGGGGGCAGACCATCCCTTGCATGGATCTAGCTTGCAACATCTGATGGGTACAGATCCAGCGATAATTACCCCTCAAGCGCAAGCTCAAGGCCTACGAGCCCAGAAAATTATGGCAACTACTCGTGCGGCCAGAGACGCCATTTGCATAGCTTGTAGGGTCGTTGCAAAGCCGTCCTCTTGGTCTACTATGAAACAAAATGAAAGTGAGAGCTTTACACAGTTCATAGACCGCCTCCAGGCAGCGATCGACTCTTCAACATTACCTGCAGAGGCAAAAGGCCCAGCTGTAACAGAATGCATACGTCAACAATGCAATTCAGCGACCAAAGAAATTTTCCAACCCTGGATGGAGCAAAGCACTCCTGAACCCACTCCCCCCTCGAGAAGAGACCCATTTTATGGCTCAACTTATTATAGCTCAACCTGCGATACAGCCCCAACTGCAACCATCATTCAATACATGGACAATATCTTGATCGCCGCGCCGTCAGAAAATCAGGTGGACCACTTGGTGTCAACAATTTCCGAAACCCTGAAAGCAAACGGGTTCGAAATTGTGAGTGCAAAAATTAAGAAAGGACCATGTGTAAGCTTTTTAGGAGTAGGAATTGCAGGTTCTTATATAACCCCTCCTCAGGTAAAAATCCGTCGACACATTGAAACACTTTATGATATGCAACAGCTAGTAGGGTCTTTACAATGGCTCCGCAATATCGTCCTAATTCCCCCTGAAATCCTGGCCCCCCTGTATGATCTTCTAAAAGGAAAAAAACCATGGGAGAAAAAAGCTCTGACGACGGAAGCAATGAGCTCTCTCGATTTCATCGAACAACAGGTATCGTCAAGCACGCTCGCCAGATGGGACCCCAATGAACCACTTGATCTGTACGTACATTTCATGTCAGGAGGAGGAGTAGGAGCACTAGCTCAGGGCTCCCCTGAAGAAGCCCAACCAATACAATGGATAGCCCTGGGAAAACCATCACGTGCTTTCTCTCCAGGGGTCGAGTGCATTGGCAATCTCATCATGAAAGGCAGAAAACTCGCCCTAAGACACTTGGGCATTGAGCCTGCCAGGATATATCTCCCGTAAGCAGCTCTCAACGCAGTCAGTGATGACATCAGAGTATTTAGCTATAGCCCTGACTGGATTTGGTGGAGAAATCCGGTACGCCACAAAACCTCCCTGGACTCAAATGTTGGCGGTTGTACACGTTGACCCCCCATCTAAGGTCATGGACCGACCTCAGGAAGGACCAACAGTCTTTACAGATGCATCTTCAACGACATCGACTGCCGTAGCAGTGTGGCAATCAGGAGACGAATGGCACCGTATCAAAACAGCCGATTATGAGCTTTCAGTTCAACAGCTGGAAGCAGCAGCTATAGTACTAGCATGCGGGCTGTTCCCGATGGAACATCTCAATATAGTGACTGACTCCATGTTTGCAGCTAAACTTTGCCTAGCCATGTCAGGCCCTGGCGTGACAACATCCACAGCAGCGCTAATGCTCAAAGAGGCACTCTCCGCCAGGAAAGGCACCTTTTCAGTTCTCCATGTCAACAGTCAAAGTCCTGTTAAAAGGTACTTCCAAATTGGTGATGATAAAGCTGACACTGCTGCAAAAGAATTACGGACGCTAAGGGAGGCCCGTCAACTACATGAATCTCTGAAATCGAAATTAGAAATATTAGCAAAGGCAGAAGGCTTTACCAATGCCATTCCATCAGAAGACCAAGTACGCCTTTTGGCAAACGCCCTGCTAATGTTCAACCAATTCCCCAGAGAAGAGGCGCATAGCCCCGCCCAAAAATACTGGACCACTCGAGCATTAGAAGAAGGTCCACCGGCCACAATCAGAAATGAACTGGGAAAATGGGAACAGGGGTGGAGGCTAGTTTTAACAGGACGGGAGTATTCTGCAGTTAAAAAGGTGAAATTAAATGGTGCCCTCTTAAACCCGACCTCTAGGATGAAACTAATGAGAACTATAAGTTTTTATTCACAGGACCTAACCATCAGGCACCCCCGTAACCCGTATGCTCCTGTGGCAAGAGAGGAGAGTGAGTTGGAGAATACCCTGACTACAACGGATAGCTCTGCTTCACCAGAACCCGAGCATCAGCTGAGATGCCCCCGCAAAGGGCTGCTGTGGTGTTTTTGTGTAATTTTGCTGCTGCGATGTTTCTGTTTGATTTTGCTTTTAGGGTTCATAGTATCTTGTGGCTCGTATGAACACCAGCCATGGGAATGGGTATTAACGAGATGGGATCAAGAGATGCTGCAAACAATCATCACTTCGGGGCCTCCTAGCTTTCAGGTAAAACTCTGTAACTTAGCCCCAGTAGAGTCCTGTTTACACACGTCGAGCTATTACATGTGTCCCGGCTCTAACCCCGGCAGGCCTTACTGTAACGCCCCCAATCAGTATTACTGTTCCCACTGGGGATGTGAGACAATTGCCTCAGATTGGGCACCAGGGGCAGGACCAGACAAATATTTGAAAGAACAACCAGGACCTTACGGGTGTGTCATTCCTCCAAAAGACCCCTTAAGACCAGGGCTAGCAGCAACCCATGGGAAAATCAAGAATTGTTGTCTGTACCTTAGGCTCAGTGTCACCAATGAGGATGATCCGAGATGGATGATTGGGAAAACTCGGGGCGTCAGACACTATGAATCTAGTACAGACAGGGGGAGCTTGTTTTCTATTAGAAAGCGGGAAATACAAAGCAGCACAGCAATCGCCCCCAATGTCATAGCCAAAAGTGACAATGACGTCGAGCAAGGAAGAGAAAGCTTGCCATTATCCACCCCTATCTTGACTACCCCCCTAGTAGCTAAGCAGATAGCCCCTCCAAGCAAACCCAAGGTGGGCCCTTACCGCTTACCTGATAAGCCGTTCCTTAATGTACTGAATGCTACCTTTTGGTCATTGAACCAATCAGATCCAGACCTCACGAGCTCCTGCTGGCTGTGCTGCAATATGAACCCGCCCTTTTATGAGGGCGTCGCCCTCAATGCCTCCTTTTACAATTCGCCAGACAATAATCCAACTCAATGCAGGTGGGACACACCACGGAGAGGGATCACCCTGAACCAGGTCAAAGGCCAGGGCGTATGTCTGGGCAATACCGCTTTGGCAAACCGGGGTAGTTTTGTTTGTGCGAACACTGTTAGGGTCAATAGAGCCTACAAATGGGCAATCCCGCCTACATCCGCAAAGTGGGTCTGCCACAAGTCAGGAGTAACCCCCTGTGTGTCCCTTATTCTTTTTGATAATTCTGCCAACTTCTGTGTCCAAGTTATAGTTGTTCCTAAGGTCCTATATCACCCAGAGGAAGACCTATATCACTATTTCAAAGAACCTCACTGGACTGATAAAAGAGCGGTACTAACAGGCATCACCATTGCAACGCTGCTCGGGCTAAGAGCGGTCGGCACAGCCACGGGAGTTTTGGCCCTCGCAACCCAGCGCCAGGGATTATCCCAGCTACAAATGACCATAGATGAGGACCTGCAAAGAATTGAAAAAACTATCTCCTTTTTGGAAAAAGTCTCTTTCCTTTTGAAGGTCGTTTTGCAGAATAGGCAAGGGTTAAAGCTTCTACTGTTGTATCAAAGAGGTTTTTGTACCACATTAGGGGAAGAATGTTGTTTTTATGCAGCCCACACAGGAATCGTACAGGACACCATGGCTGAATTGAGAGATCGGCTAGCCCAAAGGGAAAGAGAAGCCCTACAAGAATGGTTTGGCTCTTGGTTCAGTCTCCATGGCTAACCATCCTTTTTTCCACTCTGATCGGCCCACTCACCATAATACTGCTGGTACTAATTTTTGGGCCTTGCATATTGAATAAGTCAGTGTCGTTTGTGAAAAGCTGCTTAGAAAAGGTTAACATTCTGTTTATCGATCTCTTTAGAGCAAATGCTCTAAAGCATGCTCACTCAGCACTCAATATATTACCTCCTTAGTCTGTCATTTTAAGTCTGATAGTCTAAGTATTATCTATAGCCTTAATGTTTTATATGCATGCTTTATTTTTATATTTACCAGCGTTAAGAACAAAGAACTCTAAATATTTTACCTTTAGAAACTCCCTTGGTCTTCCCCCAGAGTGCTGGCCAGACTCTGGGTAGAACCCAACAGGAGATTTAGAATCAGATGTTCCCGCTTAAAGGAATTTGCCAGTCATTTTGGCCTGTTGATTTCAGAGCAGGGCCTGCTTGCAGCGATGTTGGATGCCTCTCTTACGGATGGACGCATCACGTAGGGTTTCCGGTTTGTGAGGAAGGGCACTCTGATTCTCGCTGCACCCAGGGTTCCCTAGTGATTGCGGGTCTGAATGTTAGCATTCTTATTGACTAAGTGCACTATTTTATATTTTAATCACAAATAATACATTTAGTTTACCTTTTTATCAATGATTGCAGCTGCTATATAATTCCAGCCTTTATGAAACATTCTTTAGGTACGCTGTGTTTTTTAAGGCTTATCTAATTCCTAATCAATATAACTTTCCAATAAATTTGACAGGTATTGTCATATCATTAAAATAGCATGGGAGGGGGGGGAAATGTGGGAGTTAGGGTCTGGCGCTCGGAAGATATCGCGTTGTACGGGAAGATAAAACGTAGGCAGACGGATGTGACGCCATGGACCCAGGGTATAAAAAGCGGTGTTACGCAATAATAAACGCCATTTGCCATCCATCACATTGATGTCTGTGTGCAGATGGACCGAGCGGCCTGGGGTTGGCCGCCGTGTTGTTTTTCCCTGAGCCAGGTCGTTAAGCATCATTAGGCAAGAGACGAGAAGTGGTCAGCATCCCAGACCTGCAGGGTGAGACGAGCTGGGATCTTGTACTCCGTCTCATCCCAGGAGAACATGGACTCCTTCTTGGAGATGACGATCCTCTCCTCGGCCATCAGGTAGTCGAAGGGGAAGATGTAGCGCCAGTTGAAGTTGCCTTCACCGGTGAGCGAGTGGTAATGGAGCCCCTCGCAGGGGGGAGAACGTGGCGCAGGGATGGCTGCCGGTTGTCACAAAGGGGATCCCAGCCGCCCTGTGACGTCACAAAGGGGATCCCAGCCGCCCTGTGACGTCACAAAGGGGATTCCAGCTGCCTTGTGATGTCACAAAGGGGATTCCAGCCGCCTTGTGATGTCACAAAGGGGATCCCAGCCGCCTTGTGATGTCACAAAGGGGATTCCAGCCGCCTTGTGATGTCACAAAGGGGATCCCAGCCGCCTTGTGATGTCACAAAGGGTGCTCCAGCCACCCTGTGAGGTCAAAAACGGGGGAGGCTCCAGCCACCCAATATAAAAGGCCGCAGCCGCCCTGGGCCCACAGCCATGGAGTGTTCCAACAGCCTCACCTCGGCAGACATCTTCCCACTGTTCATGCTCCTCCTGCCGCCCCTCCTGTTCGTCGGCGTGTTGATGGTCGAGTGGCTCTGGGTATGTGACGGCTGCACTGTGCTGTGCCGGGGGGTGGGATGGCGTGGGGAGGTGTTGGGGGGCTGTGGGGCTGATGTGGTGTGGGGGGGTTGGGGATGCTGTGGGGAGTTGTGGGGTGTATGGTGTGGGTCTGGGAGCTGCCTCTGTCTCACTCAGCTCTTGGTGTCCTGCAGAGCTCAAGGCAGAAGGCAAAGCAAGGGACAACGGTGAAAGCAAGGATGGAGAAGAGTGAATTCAACCTGGAAACATGGTGAGTGCTGGGGGAGGCCCCCAGATCCTGCCCCAGACCCTCAGCCCGTGCCCTGCCCGCGCTGGGCAGCCCTGCCCGTCCCGCCGGAGGGGCCGCGGTGCAGCAGGTTCACCTCCCTCTCTCCTCCCCTGCAGTGCCAGCGCGACGTTGCTGAACACAGAGCGCCTCTGCCCGCTACTGTGGTCACCATCGCTGAGCTCCCTCCCGATGAGCAGCTCCAGTTCTGCGGACACCGTCTGCTCCTTCCCGGAGCCCTGCCCCGGTGCCACGGCAGATCTGGCGGCACAAGAGCGCTCAGGACCCGCCCAGACCCCCAAGGATGATCAGGTGCTGGTGGAGAATCTGGGACCAGCCCTGGGCCAGGACCCCCCACTGGAGAGGTCAGCAGGGAGCAGTCAAGAGCAGGTCTCTGGGGATGAGGGCGAAGTAGCACAGAGACCCAGGGATGTGGAGCCAGACCCTGACAGTCACCAGGAGCACGTGTGGACGCTCTTTGCCAGAATGTGCATTGAGGACAATGGAGTGGAGCTTCCTGCGCCAGACACGGACACCGAGAGGATTCCAAACACGGGATCCTTGGAAATGGGCTGGAGCAGCTCCATGATGTCGGGCAGCAGCACCCCCGTGACCATGGGCAGCACCATCTGGGCGGCGCCGGGCGGGAGCAGCCCAGCGGAGCCCAGTCCCCAGCAGCGGGTGCCCACGGGCAGGAAGCGTGCCTGGGCGGCCCGGGGGCTGTGCAAGTGGGGCCGTGCCCTGCGGGAGTCCCGTGCCCAGCTCTGCAGGCGTGTCAGCGCCTGGTGGAAACGGGACTGGCAGTGCTGCTGCAGGTGCTCCCGCAAGCCTCTGAGGCAAAACTATCCCTGACTGCAGCGGGCAGCCTGGAGAGAGCAGTTGGGGGTGTAGGGCTGGGGAAGTCCCTGCAATGACCCCACCTGAAAAATAAAATATCTTTTCTCCGTCCCTGGTGCCGTGGTTCTTCCACACAGCCCTTGATGCGCGCCCTCCCCCGTCCCCTTTGCCAAACCTCCCCTTTGGGTCCCTTGCTGACCCCCCCGCCTCTGCCGGGTGTCCCCCAGATCCTGGCTCCGAGCTCCCCCGGGCTTGGTCACCTCTGTCCGGCCCCGCGTCCGTAGGCACCGCGACGGGGGCGTTTGCTTGGCCCAGAGCTGCTCCTGCCAGAGCAGGCAGGGACTGTGCCTGCCTGCACCCTGCTCCTGCCTCCTGCCCCCTCCAGAGCCCGGGGGCTGCGGGGCACCCACTGCAGGAACAGGGGGACCGCACACGTCGGGTCTTTGCCTCTTTTCACCTGGAACACATTCACTCAACAGTAAAGGTCTTTACTGTCAGGCAGGAATTCTTCCTGGCAGCGCTGGGCGCACTCGCTGTTACCGTCAGTTTGGCCTCCCAAGAACCGCCGAAGGCTCAGCTGGAAGCTGTAGAAGGCAGGCAGGCTGTGCTGCAGCGCTGGGTGCTGGGGGGATCGTTCCACCCAAGGGCCGTGCCGAAAGACAAGGGCACGCTTCTCCTGTCACAGCAAAGCAGCGAATATTCCTGTCCTTTCCGACACGTACACACCGATTCCCAGAGAACCGACTGCCCGTGCCAGTGCGTTGTTTGGGGGAGAGTCCCTGCGGGGCTTCCCCAGGTGTCTGCTGGTTTCTCTGCCCTCCCCGGGATGGACCCGTCAGAGCTGCAAACATGAGGTCCTTGGGCACAATCCCCTGCGAGGCCCCTCACAGCTCTGAGCCCCAACTGCGGGCAGGCAGGAGGCAGCAGCTCCCCCCTTTTCCTGAGACTTTGCACTCACAAATCCCAGCTCTCAGGACTCCAAACCCAAACCACCTTTTGGCAGAAAAAGAGCCGCCGTGGCTGTGGCAGAAGAGTCAGAGGTCCCTCGGCCGGAGCTGATCCGGCCGTTCCCTGAGCCAGCGCTAATCAGCACGTGCAAGTATGGAAGCGCAGGCTGTGGCAGGTGTCCCCCCCAGTGAAGATCGGGCTCCATGGCCGCTGGAGCGGAGCAGCTCCTGATTGCCTTTGCTCTCGGGGCTTCCCGGCAGTTGGGGCCTTTGGCCAACGGGAGCCGCTACGGGGCACAGGTCAGATTGGGGCTGGGTGTCAATGGAGCCCTGGGGCAGCCATTTTGAGCTCCTCCCCTCGTGCAGCCATTTTGAGCTCCTCCCCTGGAGCAGCTCGCTGCCGTCGGTCGAGGACTCTCCCCTGGGGTCAGGACGCTGCCCAGGGAAACTCCTCCAGGTGATCTGGGTCGGGGCGCTGCCCTGAGCAGGTCCTTAAGGTACCGAGCTCTCACTTGTTATGTGAGTGACAGAGAGTTTTGGGTTCACAGACTCATTTCAGTCGGAAAAGCCCTTGAAAATAATCTAATCCAACCTGGGCAGCCCATTCCAACGCCCAACAGCCCCTTCTGCACAGAAATCCTTCCTCAGAGCCAGCCTGACCCTGCCCTGGGCAGCTTGAGGCCATTCCCTCGGGGCCTGGCGCTGGCGCCTTGGCTCCAGAGACTCATCCCCCCTCTCTGCCCCCTCCTGGCAGGGAGTTGCAGAGGGCCAGGAGGTCTCCCCTCAGCCTCCTCTGCTCCAGACTGAACCCCCCCAGTTCCCCCAGCCGCTCCCCAGCAGACCTGTGCTCCAGACCCTGCCCCAGCTCCGTTGCCCTTCTCTGGCCACGCTCGAGTCATTCAATGGCCTTTTTGGGGTGAGGGGCCCAAAACTGAACCCAGGAATCGAGGGGCGGCCTCCCCAGTGCCGAGCCCAGGGCTCAGATCCCTTCCCTGGCCCTGCTGGCCACGCCAGTGCTGACACAAGCCAGGATGCCGTTGCCCTCCTTGGCCCCCTGGTCACACTCTGGCTCATTCTCACCCCCCCCAGTCCCTCTCTGACCGGCAGCTCTCCAGCCACTCCTCCCCAGGCCTGTAGCCCTGCCGGGGGCTGTTGTGGCCCAAGGGCAGCCCCCGGCATTTGCCCTCAGTGAAACTCCCCCAGTGGGGCTCAGCCCCTCGCTCAGCCTGTCCAGGTCTCTCTGCAGCCTCCCTACCCTCGAGCAGACCAACACTCCCACCCAACTGGGTGTCATCTGCAAACTGACTGCGGGGGCACTCGATCCCCTCGTCCAGATCCTCAATAAAGACGTTAAACAGGAGCAGCCCCAAAACCCAGCCCTAGGGTCACTCTTCGTGACCGGCCGCCAACTGGATTTAACTCTGTTCCCCACAGCTCCTTGGGCCCGGCCGTCCAGACAGTTTTTCACCCACTGAAGCTGTGCCCATCCAAGCCGTGAGCAGCCAGTTTCGCCAGGAGAATGCTGTGGGAAACGCTGTCTAAGGCCTTCCTGAAGTCAAGGTAACAACATCCACAGCCTGTCCCTCACCCAATCAGCAGTTCGCCCTGTTGTAGAAGGAGATCAGGTTTGCCAGGCAGGACCTGCCTTTCATAACCCCGTGCTGACTGGGCCTGACCCCCTGGCTGTCCATTGTATGACTTTTCACAGCCCCGGATGACCTGCTCCATGACCTTCCCTGGCACCGAGGGCAGACTGACAGGTCTGTAGTTTCCTGGATCCTCCTTTCTGCCTCTCTTGCAGATGGGCGTCGCATTTGCCACCCGCCAGTCCAGTGGGAGCTCCCCAGTCAGCCCTGAGTCCAGGTAAATCCTGGGCAGCGGCTTGGCGAGCACATCTGCCAGCTCCCGCAGCACCCTTGGGTGTCACCCCTCCGCTCCCACAGCCGTGTGTGCATCCAGGCGGTGCAGCAGGTCTCTGACCACCTCCTCTGCAACTGGGCTGCCCCCAGTCTGCTCCCCCTCCCCATCTCCCAGCTCCTGAGGCTGGGTGTCCAGGGAACGGCCAGTTCCACTGCTACAGACTGAGCAAAGTAGGCCTTGAGCACCTCAGCCTTTTCCTCATCCTTTGTGACTCTCTTTCCCTCTGCATCCAATAAAGGAGGGAGATTTTCCCTAATCCTCCTTTCGTATTTAATGAATGTACAGAAATATTTTTTACTGTGTTTAACGGCTATAGTCAGGTTGAGCTCTAGTTGTGCTTTGGCTCTCCTAATGTTCTGCCTGCAGAGCTTCACTACATCTTTAAAGTCTTCATGAGAGATCACTGTCACCTCTGTCCGGCCCCGCGTCCGTAGGCACTGCGACGGGGACGTTTTCTTGGCCCAGAGCTGCTCCTGCCAGAGCAGGCAGGGACTGTGCCTGCCTGCACCCTGCTCCTGCCTCCTGCCCCCTCCAGAGCCCGGGGGCTGCGGGGCACCCACTGCAGGAACAGGGGGACTGCACACGTCGGGTCTTTGCCTCTTTTCACCTGGAACAAGCTTCTCACTCTCAAGCAGATATGCTTCATTAGCAGCGCTGGGGTCGCCCTGGGGATTCTCCACCCGAGGATTAGTCAGGGACGTCGGTTTACTCACACACAGATCAGATATTCATTACATTTCCTACAGGAAAGTTTGCCACAGGGACAGAGAGGCCCTCGAGGAGGAGCTCACTTCACTGTCCCTGAGAGAAGCCGGGAGCTGTCACTGTCACCATCAGGTGTCTCCCAGCTGAGCCTGTGTGAGGAGGAGGAGGGAGAAGCCTGAGCCCAGCACTCCCGAGCGGCCTGAGACTCTCCTTCCTGCCCCGAAGGAGGCGTCAGGCTGTGTCAGTGCCACGGGGGCCCTGGGTCACCCCGGCGGGGTGTCTGTGCGGCTGCAGGGACACCTGCGGGGCAGGCTGGGCAGGAGCTCGGCCCAGCTCACCACACAGGCTCTGCAGGAGGGAAATTCCGCAGCTTTTGGCCCATTTCAGCCAGGGCAGCGGCAGAGCTCGGCGGCGGCGGCCGTGAGGGGAAGGCGCGAGCGCGGGGCTCGGGCCGAGCTGCTGGGCAGCGACGGCCTCGGGGCCCCGTGTCCTCTGCGCCGCCTGGCCGGGCCGCGCCGCCTCCTTTGCCCCCCGCTGCCGGTGCCACTCGTGGCTCCGGGACCAGAGCCAAGGGCTGGAGGCCGGCGCCGGTCCCGAGACTGCGCGTCCCTCGGCGGGGCGGTCAGAGCCGCCCCCGTGGCCACTGCCCTTCTAGAAGGGGCTGAAGGGCCCCTGACACGGACTGGAGAGAGAAAAGGAGCAGCAGAGGAGAGCGCCGGCCCACCCCGGCCCAGCCCCTCATCGCCGCTGATGCCGATGGCCTTCCCCCAGGGCACGTGGTTTCACTTTGGTTGCTCACTCTTATTAGCCTTCTTTAATTTTAACCGGCAATAAATGCCGATAATCTTCCTCAAGGTGACTCTGTTTTGCCTGTGATGGCCCTTAGGGAGTTCTCCCGGAACCCTGCCAGCCCAGAGCGGTTTGAGTCAGCAGGAACTTTTGGAGACCACAGGGGCTTTCCTGGGGCGGCCACGCCCTGAGGGCTTCAGAATCTCCAGCGCAGCCCTGGGTCACCATGGCAACCACTGTGTGCCAGCGTGATGTCATCATTGCATCACAATGTGGCCCCTGTTTCAGCGGGTGGCAGGGAGGCTCAGCTGTCACTTCGACTGCGTGGGAGCCAGCGAGCAGGAGAGCAGATGGACCAGGAGATGGACAACGTCTCAAAGAGGGAGGGAAGAGGCAACAAGCCGGTAGTAGCGGGGTGCTTCGGCCTCACCCCAGCCTCTCCTCCCCTCGGGGCCTCTCGCCGGCTTTCTCGGCCTCCCCAGCTGACCCCTTTCACGCCCCCTTATCACGCAGAACTTCTGGAGGAGATGCTGCCACGCTCTGCGCCGGATGGAGGAGTGGAAGCTGGCTGTCCTCATCTTCATCTCGAGCCTCTTCTTGTGGGGCCTCTTCATGGTGGTGCTGCCCTGTGCCTCCAATCTGTTATCTGTCCTCACCATGGGCCTCCTCGCAGCCTGCTGGCCCAGGAGCAAGGCCAAGGTAGGTGTTGGTCATGGCACCCCCCGACACCCCCTGGGCAGGGCTTAGCCCCGGGCAGAGCCCGTCCCCGGGGTGCTCGGGAAGGCCCCGTAAGCGGGGGACGAGCAGTGACCAGTGGCCGTTGCCCACCCAGCACGGCCCCTGCTCGGGAGCCACCGAGCCCCCTCTGCTCAGGCCCCAGCCCAGGCTTGGGGCCAGGGCCAGTCCTGCCCCCGGAGCTCCAGCTGCCCCTTCCCGGGGTCCTCGTGCGCGGGGCAGGGCTCCTCCTGGCCCAGGGGAGACCCCCTGCACTAACGCGGGGCTTGTGTTCTAGGGACAGGGGAGCTCTGCAGAGGAGAAGAGCTGTCCGAGAGACGGGAGGAAGGACCCGATAGGTGAGCAACCCCGGCCCAGAGCTGCGCCGGGCTCCATGGCGGCTCCCGGCTGAGGGACGCCATTGCGGCAGAGCCCCCGCGCCGGCTGCCCTCGCTCACTGTCCCTCTGCTTTCTCCCTCCCTCCGCCAGGAGCCCCCTCCGTCCCCTGGGAAGCCGTGGAAGGGGCCACCGAGAGCCAGACGGCAGGGTAAGTCCTCCAGGAGCCCCACGCGGGGGTCCCTCTGCCCTGTGTAGCTGCGCCCTTGCCCTGGGGAGGCTGCGGGGGGGCGAGAGCAGGATCTGGCCCCAAGCCCCCGAGGAAGCCGAGGGCGGGAAGGCGTTGGGGGCCGAGGGAAGCGGGGGCTGGCTTGGGGAGGGCCAGGGCATCCCTGGGGGGGTGGCAGCTTCCCAGCACCAGGCCCCTCCCACAGAGCCCACCGGTGGCCCCAGCACCCCTCTCTGTCCTCAGCCCCTGGCCTGGCCCTTCTCTCCCGGGGCTGGAAGGTGCCCGGCCCCTCGCTGTGCCCCTCGTGCTGCTGGGCTGGCCTTGCCCCGTGTCCCCACGACCCCCCCATCACCCGGAGCACCCCAGAGCCGGCAGGGCCGGCAGGATCACCCAGGCGGTCGGGAGAAGACAGGGAGAGGGTGCTGGGTCCGGGCTGCCCCACAGCAGCCCCACGCTCCAGCCGGGATCTCCCCCCACAGCCGGAGGAAGCGCCACGAAGGAGAAGGGTGGGAAAGCGGCGTCGGCGGGGACGCGGCTTCTGCGAGGGAGCTCCCCCACGGGACGGGAGACGTGGGTCGAGATGGGAACGTCGGTGCTGCCACCAGCTCGGAGCTCCTCAGGAGCCAGCCCTCCTCCTCCCACAGCAGCGACCTGGAGGAGCTGGCCACGTCCCTCATGGAGTCCCTGGGCGGGACCCGAGTCTGCCGCGACCTCCTGGGAAAACTGAAGGAGGCTCGGGATCGCGGCGCTCCAAGCGCTTCCCAAGACATCCGCAAAGAATACGCCACCTGCCTGGAGTGCCGGCGGTGCCTCACCGGCAGCTGCCCGCACCGCAGCGAGCCCCTGCCAGAGCGGGACCTGCCCACGCTGGCCGCCATCCTCCACAGCGTGGACCTGCTGGTGCACCGGGAGGAGCTCCAGCTGGAGCTGGGCATGGGCTTTGAGCTGGTCCTGGCTGGGGAAACCGTCTACGTCTGGCAGAGAACCCATCGGTTCCCCGAAATCCCCCCGGAGCGATGCTGCAAGAAGTGCAGCGCGCCTCTGCCCAGGAGCCTTTGGGCCAGCGAGAGCTCTCAGGCGCCGTCCCCCGTCCTCAGCGCCCCGGGAGCAGCACAGGGGCAGATGAGAGCGGCCGGGCAGGACGCGGGGGCTCCTCCTGCGAGGGATAGGGAGGCCAAAGGCAGCGCGGAGCTGCAGCCGGCTGCACGGGGCGAGTCGCCCCCCCCCACAGTCCCTGTCTGCACCCTGGCCGACATGGCACAAACACCCTCCTCTGTGGCCCCGGCCCGGGTGAGCAGCGCTGTGGGGTTGGCCCAGCCCTCGGAGAGGCACGAGGGCCTGGGGCAGCGGCTCAGCCGAAAGCTGAAGCGCCTCTGCCACGTCTGCGCCACACTGAGGGACGAACTGGAGTCTTGCTTCGACTGCGAGTGCTTCTTGAAGTGGATGGAAGGAAGTTCGGCACCCAGCGGCACCGCCCGTGGGGACAAGGCACTGCCCGGCGACCACCAGTTTCAGGCCAAAGCCCTCCCGGCCAACACGGTGGCAGAGGCGTAAGGAGCCCCGCGCCAGAAAAGGTGGGACTGGGGGGAGCGTGGGCAGGGGGAGCCCAGCACGGGAGGACGGGGACGGGTCTGGGCTGTCTGGTGCAGCTGTCACAGCTGCGGTGCTGGGGACGTTTCTGTGGGATGGGATGGCAGCGGGGTCTGGGGGCGCCGGGCTGACGGTGAGGGGTGCGACGGCCCCGCGCTGAGTTTTGGTGTGAGGTTACACAGGGGCTGCGCCCGCCTGCCCCAATATAAAAGGCCGCGGCCGCACTGGGCCAGCAGCCACGGCCTGTGGCAACGGGCTCACCCCGGCCGAGATGCTCTGGCTACTGATGCTCACGGAGATGAGCTTCCTGCTCGGCGCCGTGTTGGCGGCCCAACGGCTGTGGGTATGTGACGGCTGCACCGCGCTCTGCCGGGCAGTGGGATGGGGTGGGGAGCTGTGGGGGGCTGTGCTGTGGGGTGGTCTAGGGCAGTATGGGGTGGTGTGGAGGCCTGGGAGGTGCTCCCGTCTCACACAGCTCTTGGCGTCCTGCAGAGAAAGAGGGAGGCCGTCAAAAGAGGGAGGAGAGAGAAAGCTGAGCTGGAGAAGCTGAGCACTGAGTGGCCCTGGCCTGAAGCAGCCTGCAAATGCCATGGCATGGCACCGCGTGGCACAGCACGGCCCAACTGCACAGCATGGCCTGGCACGGCGTGGCACGGCACAGCAGGGCGTGGCACGGCATCGCAGCGCGGCACAGCATGGCACGGCAAGGCATGGCACAGCACGGCAGAGCACGACCTGCCACGGAATGTCATGGGGTGCTACAACACACCGTGGCATGGAATGGCACGGCACGGCACGCAGTGCCCGTGCAGAAATTTAGTTTTTTCGGCCCAGCCCCGAGCACCCTGCAAAGAGCCGACACCTCACGGCAGGCCTGAGCTCACTCCCTCACCGTCCTCGGACGCTTTACCACTGAAGCACAGAGGAAGGAAGGAGCCTGCACCAACCCCGGAGACATGGTGAGTGCTGGCAGAGACCCCAGATCCTGCCCCAGACCCTCAGCCCGTGCCCTGCCCGCGCCGGGCAGCCCTGCCCGTCCCGCCGGAGGGGCCGCAGTGCAGCAGGTTCACCTCCCTCCCCTGCAGTGCCAGCGTGAAGGAACCGAGCGCCTGTGCCCGCTACCCCGGACATCGTCCCCGAGCTCCCTCTCAGCGAGCAGCCCTGCCCCGGTGCCATGGCAGAGCTGGCGGCGCAGAAGTGCCGGGGACCCGCCCAGTCCCCCAAGGATGACAACAACGCTGGTTCCAGAGGAGCAACGGGCACTCCGGGGACAGCAGTTGGGGGTGTAGGACAGGAACCTCCCTGGGGCGACCCCACCTGAACAATAAAAAAATTATCTTTTCTCCATCCCTGGTGCCGTGGTTCTTCCACACAGCCCTTGATGCGCGCCCTCCCCCGTCCCTTTGCCAAACCTCCCCTTTGGGTCCCTTGCTGACCCCCCGCCTCTGCCGGGTCTCCCCCAGGTCCTGGCTCCGAGCTCCCCCGGGCTTGGTCACCTCTGTCCGGCCCCGCGTCCGTAGGCACCGCGACGGGGGCGTTTGCTTGGCCCAGAGCTGCTCCTGCCAGAGCAGGCAGGGACTGTGCCTGCCTGCACCCTGCTCCTGCCTCCTGCCCCCTCCAGAGCCCGGGGGCTGCGGGGCACCCACTGCAGGAACAGGGGGACCGCACACGTCGGGTCTTTGCCTCTTTTCACCTGGAACACATTCACTCAACAGTAAAGGTCTTTACTGTCAGGCAGGAATTCTTCCTGGCAGCGCTGGGCGCACTCGCTGTTACCGTCAGTTTGGCCTCACAAGAACTGCCGAAGGCTCAGCTGGAAGCTGTAGAAGGCAGGCAGGCTGTGCTGCAGCGCTGGGTGCTGGGGGGATCGTTCCACCCAAGGGCCGTGCCGAAAGACAAGGGCACGCTTCTCCTGTCACACCAAAGCAGCGAATATTCCTGTCATTTCCGACACGTACGCACCGATTCCCAGAGGACCGACTGCCCGTGCCAGTGCGTTGTTTGGGGGAGAGTCCCTGCGGGGCTTCCCCAGGTGTCTGCTGGTTTCTCTGCCCTCCCCGGGATGGACCCGTCAGAGCTGCAAACATGAGGTCCTTGGGCACAATCCTGTGCGAGGCCCCTCACAGCTCTGAGCCCCAACTGCGGGCAGGCAGGAGGCAGCAGCTCCCCCCTTTTCCTGAGACTTTGCACTCACAAATCCCAGCTCTCAGGACTCCAAACCCAAACCACCTTTTGGCAGAAAAAGAGCCGCCGTGGCTGTGGCAGAAGAGTCAGAGGTCCCTCGGCCGGAGCTGATCCGGCCGTTCCCTGAGCCAGCGCTAATCAGCACGTGCAAGTATGGAAGCGCAGGCTGTGGCAGGTGTCCCCCCCAGTGAAGATCGGGCTCCATGGCCGCTGGAGCGGAGCAGCTCCTGATTGCCTTTGCTCTCGGGGCTTCCCGGCAGTTGGGGCCTTTGGCCAACGGGAGCCGCTACGGGGCACAGGTCAGATTGGGGCTGGGTGTCAATGGAGCCCTGGGGCAGCCATTTTGAGCTCCTCCCCTCGGGCAGCCATTTTGAGCTCCTCCCCTGGAGCAGCTCGCTGCCGTCGGTCGAGGACTCTCCCCTGGGGTCGGGACGTCGCCCAAGGAAGCTCCTCCAGGTGATCTGGGTCGGGGCGCTGCCCTGAGCAGGTCCTCGAGGTGGAGAGCCCTCGCTTGTCAGGTGAGTGATCAAGCGTTTGGGGTGGCCGTTAAACCCCACAGAGTTCTTTGTTCTGCGTTCTGGGGTGCCGTTGAACCCTGGAAAGCTGTTCTGTTCTCCGCGCACAGACATTCGAACCTGCAATTTACGGAGAGCTAGTTTCCTGCGCTCGTCGTAATTTGTCATTATTTTGGTGGGGGGCTGTCTAATTGAGAGCAGCCGTAAGGCCCGCGCTCCTCCCGCTGAGGCCGCCGCGGGCTCAACCCGAACCCCCCCACTCCTCACCCCGGGGAAGGCCCTTCCCCCGGCGCGGGGAGCAGCACGAGGTCGGGGCCGCCGGGCTCCGGCTGCGCGTTCACCCCCCGGCGGCCGGGCTCGAGCGGGCTGTCGGAGAAGCCCCGATCGCTGCCGCCCGTGTGTGCGGGCGGCACCAGGCGGCGGCGCGGCCCGGCCCGGCGGCGCAGAGGACACGGGGCCCCGCGGCCGTCGCTGCCCCGCAGCCCGGCCCGAGCCCCGCGCTCGCGCCCGCCCCTCGCGGCCGCCGCCGCCCGGCGCGGGAGCGGGAGCGGCCGCCGCGGGGCGGGAACGGGCGGCGCACGCGCGGTCGCGCCGGGGCCGCCGCCGGGCGCCGCCGGCCTCCGCGCGTGCGCGGTGCCGCCGTTGCCGGGCGCCGCCGGGGCCGGTCCGGCCGCGCCGCGCATGCGCTGTGTCTGCGGGGCCGCGTGAGGCGGGGAGCCGGCGCGGAGGCGGCTCGGCGGGGCCCGGCCCCGGCCCTCAGCCCCCGCGGCCCCGACCCCGGCGCCGAGGAGCGCGTCGCCGCCCGCCGCCCTCGCGTCGCCGCCCTCCTCGATGCCGAGCCCCGGTGAGAGGCGGGGCTCGTCCCCGGTGCCCCGGCTGCGTGGGCCTGACCCCCAGCCGCCCCCCCCGCCCAGATCGGAGCCGGGTCCAGGCCCCTCCCTGCCCCGGACCGGCACCAAGTCCCTCACCTTCTCCCCACAGCCCGGTTCAGGTCACAGATGATCTCCCCTCCCCAGAACGGTGCCGGGCTTGATGCCCCCACCCCCAGGCCGGGGCCGGTTCCACATCCTGCGCCCCGAGCTGGCAGCCAGTCCTGACCCCAGCCCGGGCCAGCACAGGCTCAGAGACCGACTCCAGGTGTCAGAATATCCCCTGTCCCACAACGGCACTGGGGCCAGGACCCCTACCAAAAACTGGCGGGGGGCAGCCACCCGATGTGGCCTTGCCAGCCTTCACGGGACCCGGGATCTCTCCCCAAACTGGCCTTGGCGCTCCCCTGAATCCCAAGCCAGAGACGCTCCCTGTTCTCTGCCAGATATTAGGAGCACGGGGACCTCCCGATGTCTGCTCATCCCAAAGGCAAGGACATCCCCGCCCTGTCCGAGGCACAGCACTGAGGCAGCAATACCCCCTTCCCCAAGAGATTCCCCTGCCATGGACCCGCTGCCCCCCTGGACAAAATCTGCATCAGACTAGTGGCATCCTGGAGCAGGCTGCTGTTCCCAGACCTGGGGCTCACCAGCCATGGCACACACCTTTCCCCGAAGCAGGACTGAAGTGGGGGCCTCTCCCAAGCCTTAGAGGCCCCTCCAGCCTGGGGGATATTGGGCCATGGGATCAGTGCCAATGCTGGAATGGCTCCGGACAGAAGCTGGCTGTCTTCATGGCCAAGCCGGGGTCCCCCCCAGCCACCTAAGGGCTGCCCCCTGACAGCCTCTGCCCCATGCCTGCCCCATCCCCACCTGGAAAGCAAACAGAGGCTGAGCCTCCCCAGCCTTGTGCTGAAGCAGTAACTAGCCTTGGGCTGCAGTCCCAGATGTAGAAAAAGAAGCCTGGACGCTGTTTTCCCTCTGGGCGGCTGTCCCCACCTTTCCTGCCTCCTTTCTGCATCTGCAGGGACCTGCTGGCCTGGGACTAAGCCTGCTGAGGGGAAGAGAGAGCAGAGTGTGCTGCGCTGAACCATGCAGTCTGGGTTGGGATGCCGGATTCAAGGGCATCCCCGAGCATGATGTGGTGTAAAATGTTCAGTCTTATTCCCTCTTCTGCCCCAGGGAGGCCCTTGGAGAAGATATGGAGCCAAAAGTGCCTGAGGAGGAGGAGGAAGAGCAGAGGAAGAGCCACAAGCACATTGAGGAGTGCAGGCAGGTGTGGCAGTAGGAGGGGAAGATCCTCTTGGGTCCCTGATATTTGGCTTTACCCTTCTTTTAGCTTTGTACAGTGCTTAGTGTCACACAGCAGCATTTATGTGAGAAGCAGCAGGGACAGGAACTCCTCAGGACTGGGTGGTGGGGGATTTGGGGGCTGGATCCTAGGGGTAGGATTTCCCGTGGATTGTAAGGGCGTAGGAGTGACGCCAAGCATCCAAACCAAAACCCCGCCGTGCCTAACCGCATCTGCACGCACGGGGGAAGTGAGAGAGGGGGGTGCTCTGAGCGTGTTCCTCTTGGCGCTGATGGCCTGCGGGGCTTTCCAGGAGAGGGAGGCCCGCGGGTGCTCATCGATCCTGCCGTAGCAGGAAGACAGAGCTTAGGGCTCCACACAGGCACCTCAGCATGGGGACAGGAGCCAGACCCTGGGCAGGCAGGGTTCCTGCAGCATCCCTCCCTCCAGAACGCAGGTCTTTGGGTGTGAAATGTGTGCCGCTTCCTTCACAGAGGCTGGCCAAGCTGCTCTTTGATGGCACGCAGATGGTGACAAATATCAGGGTGGCCGCTGACTTGAGGGAAACACAGAGGAGGGCAGAGGAGGCAGAGCTGAAGCTGCAGAGGTAAGAGACTGCACCGCGGGTCGGCGCTGCTGGGAAGGATGTTGGTGCAGCTTTCTGAGGACATCCTAATGCTGGTCATCCAGAAACACTTGGCAGTTAGGGCTGTGCTGTTCAGAAGGAAAATCTAGGCACCTCCAGGTCCCACCTGCTGTCACATCCTGCTCCAAAGAGGGAGACAAGTGACGTAGATTCATAAATCCCCAACGGAGCAGAGATTGGTGAGACAAGTCTCAAAGTGCAGACATAAACATTTCTTCATTTCCCACAGTGTGTTGACTGGATACACAATAACTGGCTAAGTGTAGAACAAATTATGGCAAGGGATATGATACGCCTTGCGTCCCTTAATGATAACAAGGGGGAAAAGAGAAGAAGAGAGAGCGAGATGGGAAGAGAGGGAGAGAGATCACCAGTCCAGGTTCCTGCGCTGGTTCTGCCAAGGAGGGTTCAGGGATGCATCCACCTGCTTCACTTCACTTCTTCACTTGCTCATCACCGTTATCCTTGCCCCCCCCCCCATTTATACACGCTTTCCTCGGGTCCTTCCCCCAGCTTGATCTACATATCACGTGTCATAGGTGTGGGGAGGGGCAAGGCGCTTCGTGGGGTGCTGTAATTAGCATGATCTCGTTAGTCTTTATTAGCATATTCAGGGATGTCAACTTTAATACACGTTTTGTGGATAATGAAGCAAAGATCGCTCACGGGACAGATGCCCCTTGAAACTTTACAGGATGCCCCAGAGCAGAACCGTCCTGTCTCCTCAGGGCTCCCTCCTCCAGCCGCATCCTGTGCTGTCCAGGCGAGTTTTCTCCCACGAGTCACACAAGAGATGAGCAAGTGCTGACCTCGAGCACCAAGCCTGCGTTATCCAGACTCCACAGTACCCACCCCGTGTCTGTAGTTTTGTTACTTGGGAGTGCTGGAGACATTTCTTGGAAAGGCTCGGAGGGCCCCTGCCCCCCCCATCCCTTGTCTTTACCAAGTTTACCCTCCGGCTGCTTCTCTCAGTCCTTGTTTCGGGGGTTACAAGTCGTCTCCGACACCTGCCCCCGTGGGATCTTCACAGAGCTCTGCAGGTCAAGGTTGGCAGCTTCCCCAGGTGCCACTGCAGTACTACACACTGTCTGCTTTCTGATCTCCTCCTGCCCGTGCTCATTTGAGAGATGAGGTATTCAGGTTTTTGCAGTGAGAGTGGTCAGGTGCTAGGGCAGGGTGTTGTAGAGACCTTCCTCCCTGGAGATACTCAGCACACGCCTGGAGAAGGCCCTGTGTGACCTGCTCTGATGTTGCAGTTAATCCTGCTGAGAGCGGGAGCCAGCGATTTCCCCAAACCGTTCCAGCCTCGGTTGTTGTCTGATCCACTCCGTGTGCCTCCCTGGGGGAAACCTGTCCTGCTTCACTGGAGGAGTCCCCAAGGGACCGGCTCCTTCCTTCAGCCCTGTCCCCAGGACTCAGACCAGCTAGCAAACAGAGTCCTTGCTCCTGCTGCCTTTGGAGGGCGCTGCAGGAACAGTTTATGGGAGGCTGGCTGTAGCAAGACCGGTGTCCCTTGCTCTGATGGTTTTCCAGTGGGAATTTCATGAAGGAACCAGGTGCTGTGTGTCCAGGAACTGCCCATAGAGCAGGTTTGGGGTGGCAAAGGTGGTGGCCGCTGTTCAGCCTGTCCCCAGAGCCATCCCCAGAGCACTTTGGATGGTGCCTCTGGAAGAAGGAGTTTTGTAATACAGCCGTGGGCTGTTCAGTGCTGTTTGGCTTTTAACTGTCTCTGCACAGTTTTGAGTCCCAAGTTTAGACGTAGCTGGAGGCTGTTTGGCACTGCTTGTCTACCAGCTCTTGCCCAGTGACAGCTCCCTTGGCAGAAGGACTAGTGCTCCTTGCAAAGGCAGCTGCTGCTTGAGCTGAGCTCTTTAATCTTTTCCCCTCCAGGTAAGTGGTTGTTAAAGCAATGGCAAGGGCAGAGCTGGGGAAATCCCTGTCTGAAGTGCAGGGCCTGCAGGATGCCAGCTCTGCCCTTGTGTGATGCTCTAACAACCACTTGCCAGTAAGCTGCTGCTCCGCTGGTATCTCGATGCCACTTTGGATTCAAACTGAGTTATGCAGGAAAGTGGTCCTGCAGCGTAGGCCGCAGAACCACGTCTGAAGTGTTTGCTGCCCTGCCCTGTGTGCTCCTTACTGCCTGCAGGGTGGAGAAGCTGGAGAATGAAGCCAAGTCGAGCACGTACAAGTTTGAGGAGATCGCTTCCAAGTGGGCCTTGGCCATGGAGATGAGGATCCCACAGGAGCTCTGGCAGCTGCTGAACCAACAGCAGCAGCAGTGTGCACTGCTTCTGGAGGAGAAGAACAAGCTCATCTGTGAACTGCAGCAGGTAGCGTGGGGATCAGGCAGGGACAACCAGGAAGGATGAGCGGGTTTCCAGCTTTGTTTTAAAGCAACAGCCATCTCTCTGTCTGGATCTTTAATCCACCAGAAAGTGGCAGGCATTTTTGTAGTCTCAGGTGGTCTGGGACAAAACCAGGCCAGGAGATGCAGTGCCAGTGTCCCAGCGGGGACAAGGAGATCGGGTGCCAGGGCAGTGTGCAAGGACAGACACACGGGACACCAGTAGCAGTAAGACAAACTGGCAGGTCCCAGCCTGCACCCTAAGGAAAAGGCAAATGAGCAGAGAAGGGGGGTGGTTTTGTAGATGGAAGAAAGCCTTCCCACAGCAGGTTCCCTGGCCCCTAGAGAAGAAGCGGTGTGTCTGCAGGCGTGTCACCTCCCATTCCATCTCACCTGGACCCTTTGCAGTGATGATCTCTGTCCTCCCATCTTCCCTCCTAACTACCTCTTGACTTTCTGGCTCTGCTCTCATCACCTTTGCTCCTTTGGAAAAGGCAGTGTCTGGGTCTAAACCTCTCAGTTAGCCTCCTGAGGATTCCTGGTCAAATATTCTCTCTGATTTCAGCATTTTCTCTTCTTCTCCAGGAGCTGAAAAACAAGGATGAACAACACATGCAGGCCATTAAGAAGCAGTCGGATGATATCCACCTGCTTTTGGAGAGAATGGAGGAACAGATCAGGCTCATGCTGAAAACTTACCGTCACAAACTCCTGCAGATTGAGGTACCCACCCAGTTCATATGGTGAAGGAAGAGTCCAATGAGAAAACCTGTGGCCACTTGCTTCTCTGTATCTATGGCAAAAAGGCCTCGGGCTCATCACACGGGCTGGGTTGACTACTGTCCAGAGCAGCAGGGCTGATGTCTGGGTGAATGAGGCTGAAATCTGGCCAAGCAAGAGCACTGAGTGGTGCTGAGTGGTGAGGGGCTGGTTTATACCGTGCTGTGAATGACTGTGGTTCAGCACAGGGTGACTCGGTGGTGTGTGAAAGCTGTTGCTGCTCGATGGCTGATTATTAATGTTTTTAAAAGGCAGGAAGGACCATAGTCTTACCTCCTGCAGAGCACAAAGTCTCACCTCACGGATCAAACCTGTGTTTGTTGCTGAGTGAGAGCATTTCCTCCCCATTTAATGTCTTTTTGAGGTGAAATAGGGTGTCTGTCTCATCAAACTCCCATCAGACAATTCCCAGTGAACTCACAGAGCTACCCATCACCCAGAGCATCCCTCCCAGTTCTGGGTGGCTGACAGCAGCAGGCCCCGTGGGGTCACAGTGCCTCTGCCAGTGGGGTCCTGGCATGGAGAGGAGAGATGTGTGTGTTCCTCGGACAGCAGCACCAGTCTGCAGCCAGTCCCTTCCTGGAGGCTGCTGGCCTGGACTAGGCTGAGCTTGGCAATGAGTGGGGCCAACATGATGGTGAAAGGCTCTGTCTCCTTCACAGAAAACTTTTGAGCTTGAACGGCGAGAGCTGCTGGATAACAACAGGAAGAAGTGGGAGGAAGCCATCCAGGCCTACAACGCACGGGAGGTAAGGTCCATGGGAGGTTTAGGATGCTAGAATCACAGAATCATTTAGGTTAGAAAAGACTTTTAAGATCATCGAGTCCAACCGTTAACCTCACGCTGCCAAGGCCACCACTAAACCCTGTCCCTAAGCACCACATCTACACGTCTGCTCAACCCCTCCAGGGATGGGGACTCCCCCCCTGCCCTGGGCAGCCTGTTCCAACACTCGACAACACTTTCAGGGAAGAAATTTTTCCTGCTATCCAATCTAAACCTCCCCGGTGCAACTTGAGGCCATTCCCTCTTGTCCTGGCACTGGTTCCTTGGCTTAAGAGACTCATCCCCCTCTCTGCACCCTCCTGTCAGGGAGTTGTAGAGGGCTAGGAGGTCTCCCCGCAGCCTCCTGTTCCCCACACTAAACCCCCCCAGGTCCCTCAGCTGCTCCTCACAAGACTTGTGCTCCAGACCTCTCACCAGCTGCTTCTTTGGACACACTCCAGCCCTTCTAGGTCTTTCTTGTAGTGAGGGGCCAAGGCTGCCAGGACCAGTTGCTCTCCAGCACTGGGCTGCCTTGAAAGACACATGTGCATGAAGGCAGCTGGTTCCTCAGGAGAGTGGGGGGCAGAGGGGCAGTTTTTCAGCCTGCTCCACTGGGAAATTATCCCTGCATGGCTTCACTTTGAGCTAGCCAAAGGAGCTGTGGTCGCAGGAGGAAGTTGTCACCACTGATAGATGACGTTCTCCTTTTGCCCGTAGCTGGAATACCTGCGTGCCCGTATGAGGAAGGTGGAAGAGTTTGAGAAACAGCTGAATCAGCTGCTGGTGCAGGATGAGGAGGAGTATCACAGCATGAAGATCCAGCTGGAGAACGATGTGCAGGTACAGAAAAGTCTGACGTGTACCGTGTCTCCCCGGGCTTTTCTGTGTGTAGCTGGCTCTGTGGGGCAGCTAGATGATATAAAAGCTGCAGCTGGTATCTGCTCACCTCAGCTCTGCCGTGTGCACACTCCAGCCCTGTGTTAACAGGGTGATGGAGCTGTTCTCTCCTCTCCGTGGGTCCTACACCACAGCGTCCATCTGCCCTTGGCTCTCAGGGGTCCGTGGCACATGAACTGCAGCTCTAGGATGTGTGAAGCACCTGGGAATGTCGAGGGGTTTGCTACTTCTGGCATCATGATTGATAGGAGGATCAAATAGTGGGAGTGTCCTGATACCAGATCATGTCAGATTGACCTAATTTCTTCCCTTTGTCAGGGTCCTTGTCCTAGGAAGTGCGAGCTTTTTGCTCTGACATCTCTAGCCATAGACCCATGATTTCTCAAATGCCCATGAAGTCCATTTGGTGTCAGAACTACCCCAAGTTTGCCCTTACTCAGGGCATGCAGTGGAGGAGCACAGCCCCGGCATGCCGCTGGCTGAACAAGCACCAGGGGCTCTCACTGCAGATCCAAACCTCACAGCTGTGACTTCCCCTGAGATACAGACCCCTTTTAGACCACTGCATTCTCTGCAAGCAGTGCACCTGAGCCGGGGCATTCCCAAGCACAGATACAGGCTGGGTAATGAGTGGATTGAGAATAGTCCTGGGGAGAAGGACTTGGGCATGTTGGTGGATGATAAAATTGACATGAGCCAACAGTGTCCTCTTGCAGCCCAAAAAGCCAACCAGATTCTGGGCTGCATCAAAACAAGTGTGGCCAGTAGGTTGAGGGAGGTGAGTCTGCCCCTCTACTCTGCCCTCCTGAGACCCCACCTGGAATATTGCGTCCAGCTCTGGAGCCCCCAGTACAAGAAGGATATAGAACTGTCAGAACGAGTCCAGAGGAGGGCTACCAAGATGATCAGAGGGCTGGAGCACCTCTCCAGTGAGGACAGGCTGAGAGAGTTGGGCTTGTTCAGCCTGGAAAAGAGAAGGCTCCGGGGAGACCTCACGGTGGCCTTCCAGTACCTGAAGGATGCCTACAAGAAAGCTGGGGAGGGACTTTTTACAAGGGACTGTAATGACAGGACGAGGAGTAATGAGTGGAAGTTGAGGGAGGGAAGGTTTAGATTAAATAGAAGGAAGAAGTTTTTTACTGGGAGGGTGGTGAGGCACTGGAACAGGTTGCCCAAGGAGGCTGTGGATGCTCCATCCCTGGAAATGTTCAGAGCCAGGTTGGATGGAGCCTTGAGCAACCTGATCTAGTGGGAGGTGTCCCTGCCATAGCAGCGGGGTTGGAACTAGACAGTCTTTGAGGTGTCTTACAACCCAAACCATTCTATGATTCTGTGATCTGTGGCACTGCAATCCTGCTGGTCCTCTGAATGGCAGCCCCAGTGTTGGTCCTGGGCTCTCAGGTTTGGTTTTGCCCAGCATTATTCAGGCTCCTCTGCTCAGCAGAGAGCCCTGCTACCACTGACACCTTCCCTGCTAGTTGTTGTGTGTTGTTTCCTAGGCTGCACAGTAGAAATGGGAAACATATGTTTGGACTTTAGAAAGGCTCATTGTTTGTCCCGGGGGATGTACTTCTAGGGAAATACAGACTAGGGCTAAAGTCTAGAAGGTTTTGCACAACTTCAGGTGAAATATTCCTGTTGCAAGACCCCTGTCAGCCTGAAAGGGCATGTCCAGGGAGGGCAGTCCTGATTCTGCAGTTTCTTCACCTCCACACTGATAACACGGAGTGTGTGATGTTCACAAATGCCTCTGAGCCCGCTGGGGAGGGAGGCAGCAGCACGCTGGAGATCAAGGTTCACAGGCAGCAACGTGGGGCTGTTGTAAAAACACACCTGCTGCCTTTAGCTGTAGTTGTGGGAGGGTTTATATATAAGGCAGGGGAGGTAATTATTTCTCTCTACTTCAGACCTACGTGTCCTTGTCCAGGTTTGGCAACATGCTTGGGAACAGGAGAGAGAGTCTAGAACAGACCAAGCAAACAAATGACCCCTAAGAAAAGATTGAAGGGCTGGGGCTACTTAGACCAGGGAAGAGATTTCTGTAGAGAGGGGATAAGTCTACAAATATGCACATATCTGTATGATGGAGGAGGAGAATGACTTCTCTGTGTCTGCTGTAGATGCAAGAAAAAATCATGGCATTGAGTTTTGGTAAGGAAAATTTAAATTTACATTCAGATTTAGGGTTGCAATTTCAAGCTAGGAAAGCCTAGAAATGGCAAGGACTTGCTTGATAGTTAGCTGGAGTGACTGCACCCTTGGTATGCTGCTCTTTGACACAGGGGTTTAGGAACAGCTTAAATCAACTTCTGCTGGGGCTGATTTGATGAAGTTTTTTCCCTCTGTGAGGCAGAGGGATGAAGTGGATGTCCTCTTGCTTCCCTTTAGCCCTGCAGTTGTGTCACTGTCTAACACAGACTTCACCCTCCCAGTTCAGGGAGAATAAGACAAGAGAAGTTGGAAACACCTATTTTCCTAATTAATTTGTGATAACGTCATGAGGTATCTCTGAAACAGGAGCTTAGCCAAGACCTAAAGATGAAGTTGATGGTTTGGGGGTTATTGAGCACTCCCCAGTTTCACGAGATGGGAGTTAGCATTTTTAAATACGGGGTTTAGGCCATGGCTTTCCTCCATCTGCTGTAAGGAGAAGGTCCCTTGCCCCTGCTGGGATTAATCTCCATCTTTTTTTAAGTCCGGCTTTGATCCTAGCCAGGTGGGATAGCTGCTGTGTGTCTTCCCAGGTGTTTGTACACTCCCAGATGTACACAGGGCTCCCCAGGAGACCTCTGAGCCAGCTGACTCTCGTACCAGGGTCTTCCCTGCTTCTAGGCTGCGGCTCAGGACCCTTTACCTGCCCCCAGAGACCCCCTGTGCTGAGAGCAAGCTTGACCCCCCAGTGGAGACCCCGCTGGGTCTCTCACAAGCGAGCCTGTAGCTAATGCTTTAATTTGGAGCCATGCAGCTTAATTCCAATCACTTCCTATCATGGAAGAAGTTTTTATAGCCCTCCCCAGCAAAGCGGGGTGAAAATATTTTTTCAGTATCAGATTTCTGCCTCCTTTTGCACGTGGAAAACGCTTACACTAATGAATTAAACCATGGCAGTCACACTGCCTGCTCCTGGAGTTTCCAGGCTGCTGTGTCCCCCTGAGCTCGCTTCCAAACGAGCTGCAGGGCTGGCAGCGAGCAGCAGTCATTGATCAGGGGTAGGTGTGATACCTCCCAGTCCAGAGCAGCAGCCCCAGGAGACTGGGAAGCAGCTCCACCTTCCCATCAGCTGTCGAGCAAACGGGGTGCCGGGAAGCTGAGAGAAATATCTCCACTGCAGGTCTCTTCCCCCATTGCAGCTGTGGGACGAAGGGGAGAACTGGCTGCCTCTCTCCTGTCCCCTCAGCGATACTGCCATCACAAATGCTTCAGTTACTTAGAAATGCTTCAGTTACTTGTTTTGTTCTGGTTTCCTTAAGAGAGTCTGTGCGGTCAGTCCTGTGTGTCTCTTCCTTCAGCTTGCCAAATAATTTCTGAGCCTCTTGGTTAATTCAGACACATGCAGTTCCTAAAACTGACATGAGAATCAGCAGCTCAGTGGAGGAGAGAGGCCTGAATTAGTGCCCCACTGAGTGAAAGCTGGGTACAAATTCAGTCCCTTCTCCCTTCCCCAGACCTGGCCCTGTAGCATGAACTTACGGACCACCAGCATCTCCCATCACTCACCCGTGAGTGATGCCACGTGGCCAGGGCTTAGCTGGGAAAATGTGGATGGGAAGATGGAGTTTGGAGATGCAGGATCAGTAGGATCCAGGCTTCAGTGTGGCCTTTACTCATGGCACGGCTTGATTTTGTGTTTTTTGAACTGCCAGAACCTGGAGAGGCAGCTCCAGCAGATGAAAGCCGTCTATCAGCTGACCCAGGAGAAGCTGGAGTACAACCTTCAGGTGCTTAAGAAGCGGGACGAGGAGAACACCATCATCAGATATCAGCAGAAGAGGAAGCTCAACCGGTAAAATAACCACCCCAGGAGGATGGGCTCTGCCCTACCTCCCAGCACCTCCTATATGCTTTTTTTTGTGGAGCCCATCACCTAGCACAAGCCAATGAGCTCTGTCCTAGCCCGGGCAGGGGCAAGTGTTAGCCCAGGGCAGGGCCATCCCCAGAGCACTTTGGGTAGGCTGGCCGTGGCCACCCTGTGCTAGCTGCATCAGGGTCAGTCGGGCACTGAGTAGCCATGAGTAGATAAGCAGCCCCAAGTCCCAGAGCCTTCACACAAGCTCCAAGGTGCCTCTCCGGGGATGCCCAGCTCTGCTGTCCCTCCCCAGGCTCCACAGCTTGCTCAATAACCTGCAAACAAAACTGGCCAACCAAGAGAAGCAGTTCAGAGAGGAGAACCAGAGCCTGGCAGACGACTGCGAGCGCATCACGTGGCAGTGCAAGGAGGTGCAGAGGAGGATGAGGTGGGGTGTGCGTGGGCATCCACCCGCGCCGAGGCCTCGGAGCACCTAAATGAGGTGCAGGGGGGGCTGTCTCCTTGTTTTGGGGCACGGAGCCTCCTCCCATGGGCCATCTCCCTTCTGCGCAGACACTTTGCTGTCAGCGACGCCGAGAAGTTCACAGAGGTCTGGCTTATGAACGAGGAGGAAGCCAAAGGCCTGATGAGGAAAGCCCTCGATGCAGATCGCCTCATTCACACCCAGCAGCTGGGGCTGCCCTGGGAAGAGCCTCATTACTGGTTCCTGAACAACGTCGGCCCCCTCGGGCGTTATGATGCCCAGAGGATGGCGACCAAGCTGGCTGCGGAGGTCCTGACAGGTGGGATGCACGGGGTTCTTGTCACCCCTGTGGCACTGGGAGACCCTCATCTTCCTTGGTGACAGCACCTACTTGCCATTGCAAGGTGGGATCTCACAGAGGTGACATCATGAGCCTAGGCAGGGGTTGTCCCCAGCCTGGAGTTAGCTCATGCCAAGACAGCTTGGGGATTTTTACACTGTACTTTGCCCAGTGCTCCCAGTTCCAGGCAAGCTAGCATAAGCCAGCTCGTGTCCCAAGATTTTTGGGGTGCTTTCCAGGTCACAAGGAAAACTGTGATTTGCCTGATGACTCCTGCAGTGATGTGACTGGGGAGCACAAAGCATAAAGGCTTTTGCTCACCTTTCTTTCTCCATGTTTCAGGGAGCAGCTCTGGGGAACAGGAGGAGGAAGGGAGAGAAAAGAAGGAAGAACAAGGCAGTGGAGAAGGAAGAAAAGAAGACACAGCAAAGGTTGAGGATAGAGTCACGCCTCTGCGAAATATCTCCAAGAAGACTGCCAAGAGGATCCTGGAGCTCGTGAGCGACGAGTCGGTGCGTGACCATGTCCCCTGGTTGCTCCAGCTTGTGGTGGATCTCTTCCGAGCTCCATGTCGTGGGGTGAAGGCTTCAGCCTGGCACTGCCTTGCTATGCCAAGCAGCCTGTTGTCAGAGAGCTGCCCCAGGGGCCAGGGGGAGAGGATCTCCAGGTCTTTCCACTGTGTGTGGCACGTATACGATGCTACTAAAAGGTATTGGCAGCCTCGTTGCCTGAATCCTCAGCTCCCCAGGCCACAATAAGCACAGGCAAACCTTCTGCATCTGATGCTCCAGGCTGTTCCCCATCTCTGGGGATGGTCAGCAAGAGCTTCAGATTGTGAGATCCTTTTGGCATCACCGTGCTGGTATCTTCCCTGGATGCTGGGTGGCTGTTCCAGAGCCTCATGGCCCTGCCAGCCTCTGCCCACCCTCCCGGCTCAACCTGCCGTCGCAGGATGGCACGGCCGTGGCATGGCATGGGCTGGCTTCTGGGTGGGGATGGAGGCATTATTTCTCTGCACCCTCATCTCTGCTTGTCTCCCAAGGGTTTCCTCATCGAGAGCAAGCTGCTGAGGCCCCTGGACTCACTGGGGAGGCAGGAGCGTGTCCTCATGAAGCTCGACTCCATCTTTGGGGTGAGATGTGGCTTGGCCCATCGGGGGTTGCAGGAAAGGCTGGTGGTCACTGGAGAAAGCTCTCTGTCCCACATCTGCCACCCTGGGGGGGTCCACCCAGGCTGCTGGGGGAACTCTGGGGCAGCAAGGGGTGAGGAGCACTGTGAGAGGGTGTGAAACACTGTGGCCAGATGGTTCTCTTAACTGGGGGAGTTTCACTGAGGGCAAATGCCGGGGGCTGCCCTTGGGCCACAACAACCCCCGGCAGGGCTACAGGCTTGGGGAGGAGTGGCTGGAGAGCTGCCGGTCAGAGAGGGACTGGGGGGGGTGAGAATGAGCCAGAGTGTGCCCAGGGGGCCAAGGAGGGCAACGGCATCCTGGCTTGTGTCAGCACTGGCGTGGCCAGCAGGGCCAGGGAAGGGATCTGAGCCCTGGGCTCAGCACTGGGGAGGCCGCCCCTCGATTCCTGGGTTCAGTTTTGGGCCCCTCACCCCAAAAAGGCCATTGAATGACTCGAGCGTGGCCAGAGAAGGGCAACGGAGCTGGGGCAGGGTCTGGAGCACAGGTCTGCTGGGGAGCGGCTGGGGGAACTGGGGGGGTTCAGTCTGGAGCAGAGGAGGCTGAGGGGAGACCTCCTGGCCCTCTGCAACTCCCTGCCAGGAGGGGGCAGAGAGGGGGGATGAGTCTCTGGAGCCAAGGCCCCAGCGCCAGGCCCCGAGGGAATGGCCTCAAGCTGCCCAGGGCAGGGTCAGGCTGGCTCTGAGGAAGGATTTCTGTGCAGAAGGGGCTGTTGGGCGTTGGAATGGGCTGCCCAGGGCAGGGGGGAGTCCCCGGGATCCCTGGAGGGGTTGAAGAGTCGGGCTGAGCCAGCGCTGAGGGATCTGGGGGAGTTGGGAACGGTCAGGGGGAGGGTCATGGTTGGGCTGGAGGAGCTGCAAGGGCTTTTCCAACCCCGATGATTCTGTGAAACGCATCTCAAGGCTGTTCTACTGATGGATGAAACATCTCCACGGTCCCTCCAGCCTCTTTGCAGACTCTCCCATCCACAGATACCCCCGGCTGTCCCCCACTAAGCACTTGCCACCTGCTCCTGCCTTGCGTGGCACTGCCAGAGGGGCACCCTCTGCTCCTGGGCAATGCTCTAAGTTACACTCCCCCTCCCGTGATGGCTCTGAGGGACACTAACCCAGTTCCTCTGCTCCCCAGGCCCTTGAGATCCACAGTGAGGATGACCTGTACCAGCTGCTGGATTTTTTCCTGAAGTACAAAGCCCAGGAGGTGGGTGCCAGCCAGGTGGGACCCCCAGGGACAGCAGTGGGGAGAGCCCAGCAGAGCCAGGGCTCCAGGGAAGGGGGAGCAGAACATCTGAAAGCCCCAGAGAGCGGAACCAGTGTGTTGAAACTGAAATTTTTCCCTGTGACCAGACAAGGGAGGTGAACGTGCCAAGGCTGAGGGGTTGTAATCTTCTTCTGCCGTGCCTGAGCAGAGAGCCTCTTGCATGTGATTTTTTGCCTCAGCTCCCTAAATTTGCTGAGGGACAAGGCTGTGGGCAACTGGAAGCTCCCAGGGGGAAGGTGGCTCTTGGGGAGGAGGAGGTGGAGGAAGGCACAGTGCCCAGCATGCCGGCCTTCCCTCCAGAGCCAGGACAGCCCAGAGGGAGAAGATGTCACGGATCCGGCTGTGGACAGAGAGGATGGTGGTGGATCTGGTGCCCAGAGAGCCGAGCTCAAATCCCCTCGGAGCTCGCTGGTCTCCCTTCCATCTGTGAACATCCACGCCGATGACGTCCTAAAGATCCTGAAGGCGTTTGCGCGGGATTTTGATAAACTGAGGTAGGACTCGGGGGCAGAATGGGGCTGTTGTCGCTGGGAGGGAGCCAGACTGGTGCACGGAGTGGGCTATGGGGGGTGCAGGAAGGGCTGGGGGGGGAACTATCACTCTGGCTGGAGCACGAGCTTCCCCTGCCCAGCCTGCAAAATTACAGTGGGATCCCGCCAGGACAAGGGGGTACAGACAGTCCCTAGCAAGGGGTGGCTGGGGACAACCAGGCAGGAGATGGACCAGCAGCCTGGGGAGGGAAGCAAAGCCACGGGGCAGGCAGGTACCAGCTGTGGGGTCGGGCTCATTCGTGTGACCATGGCGTTGGTGCTCAGTAGAGCTGAGGGGTATGGGGCTGTTCTTCACGGGTGAAAAGCTGATCCCCAGGGTTTTGTTCTCTGTCCCTCAGGCAGAAGGATGGCTCAGCAAAGGAGGTGCTACCAGTACGAGACAGCTCCAAGGACGGGGAGTACTGGGAAGCCCTGACACATGTTATCCCCGAGCCAACGTTGAAGCTGTGGGACGCGCTGGTGGTGGCACTGGAGGAATATTAGTTAGTGCCTGGGGCTGGGGAGGGAGGGTGGGACTGGGGGACACGGCAGCGGGGCTCGGAGCCTGACCTCCTCAAACCCTCTGTTCCCTCCTTGCTCAGCAAGATCCTGATGCGGAGGGCGAATCTGCTCACCGAAACAGCCGCGCTGCAGCGGGAGACCTCGGAGCTGCGCCTGTTGCTGGGGGAGTACCTCCGCTCCGGGGTGAGTGTGGCAGCATCCTCCTCCTCTGCAGCTTGGGGACACCCCCCAGTGTGTGCCCCCCACCCCTGCAGAGCTCCCAGACACGGGGACCACTGCCTGGAGCCCGTCAGTGTCAGGCTTTTCTCCCCGCAGGTGAACAACGAACAGCTCTCTCCTCCCACATAAGGGATGGACTTGAACTTGTCCTGCCCCAGGGAAGCACAGTGAGTGCCCACGGCCATGCCACGGCTTTTCTCTGCAGCTGAAGCTGTGTCTGGAGCCAGGCACTAATAAACCCTTCCCAAACCTGGACCATGAGCATGCGTGTGGCTTGTGACTACCCCCCGCTTCCAAAAATGTCGGGGAGCTGCAGCCAAGCGTCCCCGCTCGATCCGGGGGAAAACATTTCCCCACTCCCACCACAAACTCCGGCGGCCCATGTCCTCCCTCCCCTCCACCATCCCTAAACTTCAGCAGAACCCACCATTCTTCACCCAATTTTACACCTTATCCCCCACTTTTGCTGCCCTAAAACCTTTTCTCCCCCAAAACAACCCACCCCCAGTTACTTTTCCCTTATCGGTCCCAGTGCTGCTACTGCAAAATTTTACACATACATGTTGCATTTCCAGGGCAGTATCAGCCCAAAATGGTGCTGAGTCATCTCCAGAAGGGCCGTGGTGCGTCTGCACCTCCCTTCCACCCCTCCAGTTCGCACCAGTTATAATCTCATTCCCAGTCCAGGCTTCATGGCCAGCTTTATCTTTAGCCTTGACTCCCCTGCTTAACACTAACACGCCTTGAGCAGTTTCTCATGCCAGAGCAGAATAACACCCTTGTTTTTTGGCTTGCTGGGTGTCTGTGCCCTTGAAGTTTTCACTTCTCTTTTGGTTGCCACCGGCTTCAAGGGCCGGTGATCCCATGGGCCAGTTTGCTCGCCCAAATGCAAATAAAAAGGCCAAGGTGGAGAGGGGGAAAGGCAAAGAAAAGGTTTTGGGGCAGGGAAGGCAGGGACGGGCATGCTGCCTGGGACAGAGGAGCGGCAAACACCGCCCGGCGCACCTCAACCCGCTCTGCCGGGTCCCCGGGACCACCCAGGCGCCAGCTCCCGGAGTCAGGGGATGTTGGGGAACGAAGTTCCTCAAGGAGGGACCCAGCAGTCTCCAGCTCTTGCAATCGCAGAGGGAGGTGGGCAAGTGAGTGTCAGCGATCCCAGCCCCACGGAGGGAGGGTCAGGACAGCCCCGTGTTTGTCCTGGGGGGGGGGGGGGGGGGGGGTGTCATAGATCAAGATGCCCCCCCCCAGCAGCACCAGGAAGGCTGAAGGCCGGGGGGGGGCCGAACCGGGAGAACCTCCGGGGCGGGGCCGGTGGAGTGGTGGGGCCGTGCCCGGCCGAGAGCCCTCCCCGGCGGCTGCAGCCCGGCCCCCGGCCCGCCCCCCCGGGTCCTCTCGCCGCCGCCAGCACCGGCCGAGCCCCGGGATGCTGCAGGCTCCTGCCAGGACCCTCCACCGCTCGTCGCGGCGGAGGGGCCGCTCCAAGCGCTACCACCCGCCCTCGGCAAGGTAGGACACCCCCCCACCGGCCCCGTTACCCCCCCGCCCCGGGACCCCCCCGTGCACGGGCAGCGGGGCAGCGGTCCGGACACCGGGGCTGCCCTGTGGGCTGAGCCCGGGCACCGGAGCTCTCCGGGGCTGGGAGTGCGGGTCCGGGCACCTGGGTTGCCCCGGGGGTGGGGGTCCGGGTCTGGGTGCGGGGATGGGGGTCCGGGTCAGGGCACCGGGACAGGGCCGGCGGTGGGGGTCCGGGTCTGGGTGTGGGGGGGTCCGGGACCGGGCACCGGAGCAGCACAGAGGTTGGAGCCCCGGTCCCCGGGGCTGCCCTGGGGGTTGGGGTCCGGGTGTGGGGGTCCAGGTCCGGGTCCCGGCGGCTGCCCCGGGGGTGGGAGCGGGTGCACCGGCACAAGCCCCGCGCAGGGTCCGGCTGCCCCCCCCGGCCCCTTCCCCGCCGACCAGCCGCCTCCCGGCGCGGTGGCCGGAGCTCGCCCGCCCTTGGCGACTGGCAGTGGCCCGGGACCGTGTCACTCAGGCGGGAGCCGGCCCGGGGAGGGAGCTGCGGGGTGAGTCACCGGCAGGAAACCGATTGCATCAGGATCGGGGCTGTTTTTCCGGCCGGGGCTCCTGGAAAACCCCGCTCCGGCCATCCCCCCCCACCGCCTCATCCATCCCTTCTCTCCCCAGCGCCATGGAGAAGGGAGCCAGCCCCTCGACCAGCAGCTCGGTGGCCTTGACCTCGTCTTCCACAGCCACTTTCAAGGAGGAACTACTGTGCCCCATCTGCTACGAGCCTTTCCGGGAAGCCGTGACACTTTGCTGCGGCCATAACTTCTGCAAGGGCTGCGTGAGCCGTTCCTGGGAGCATCGGCACCACGTGTGCCCCGTCTGCAAAGAGGCCTCTTCCTTCGACGACCTGCGCGTCAACCACACGCTCAACAACCTGGTGGAGATGATCCTCAAGGAGGAAGGGCAGCGGCAGGGCCGGACGGTCGCTCTCTGTCCCCTGCATCACGAAGAAGCCAAACTCTTCTGCCTGGAGGATAAGGAGCTGGCGTGCTTCATCTGCCAGAGCTCCAAGCAGCACGAAGGGCACAAGATGCGGTTGGTGCAGGAGGCGGCGGCGGATTTCAGGGTGAGGGTCGCTCTGGGAAAGCAGGGAGGCACCCCAACATCTGGAAGGGTGCAGCTTGTGCAAATCCCCGGCCCAAACTTGCCAGCGCATGGTTTTGGCTCGTGGTTGTAAACGCTGGCATGCCAGGACGGGGTGAAAGATGAAGCAGCCACGCTGCCAGGGTGGGTCCAAATGCTCTCCCTGCCTAATAATTACCCAGTGCCACCCGTCCCCCCAGGCACGGCTGTTTGCCCTGCGGGAAAGGGGAGCAGGGTGATGCTCCCAGGGGTTTGGAGAGTGGCCCAGTCCCCACGTTTCCTCGGCTCGTTCAGTCCTTCACCGGGTTGGGCTGGATCCGGCCACGCTGGTTCCAGCAGGAGCTGGTTATTGCAGCAACGCCTCGGGGTTGGGGGCGGATTTGAGGTGGGGGTTGCACAATTCCCCCAGCTGGGGAGGGACGTGGGATGGGGAGACAGCCCTGAGCCTCGTGGGGATGGGCCATGGCTGTGCAGGGAGGAGGAGGAGGAGGAGGAGGAGATGGGTTCCTGCGGGCCGCCAGGCGTTGTGCCAGGACCCGCTGTGTTTCCCGGTCGGCAAAACAGCCGCTGCCGCCCTGACTCAGCCCACGGAGGACGAGCCAGATTTTAAATGTCGCGGGGCAGCCGTGAAGCTGCTGTTCTGCCAGGCTTGGCAGGCTGCCTGCAGTGCTGAGCCTCCCTGGGAGCGGGGCAGCGCCTGCCTGCAGCTCCGGGACAGGCAGGGACTTGACAGTGTGTCTGTAAAAGGGCTTAAAAACAGCGTGGGGGGAGGATTCACCACGGAGCAAAACTCTTTAGGGGTGGCGTGTTTGCGCAGCCCCATGCCCAGCTGAGCCTGTGCAGCACTGGCAGACCTCAGCCGCAGGAGGGGAAAGGGTGGATTGAGCAAGGATCCTGCTTAACCTCGTCCTACTGGGTTTGGGGCTCTTTGTCTTTCCGCATCAACAACCCTGGGCGTAGCTTTGCAAGGGTCCTGAAGGCGTCTCCTCCCCGCAGGCCAAGCTGAAGAACATGGAGACCTCCCTGCGGGATAAGGTGAAGGATTTTGGGGCCGTGCATCGCTCCTACGAGTCCATCTCCAAACACAACCAGGTGCGTGATCCCTTCTGGCAGGGAGACAAAGGGCTTGATCCTGATACGTGTGTCCAAATGCGTTTACACACATCCACACACCCTGGGTGGGAATGTCTGGAGTGGAGCGTTGCTCCATCCCAGAGTGAGGAGAGCGATGCTGGGGGCAGGAAGGCCTCAGATTACAGAATCTCAGAATCACTCAGGTTGGAAAAGCCCCTCGGGATCATCGAGTCCAACCCTCAGCCCAACTCTACAAAGTTCTCCCCTACCCCACATCCCCCACAGCTCATCCCAACGGCCCTGAAACCCCCCCAGGGATGGGGACGGGGATGGTGAGGGGAGGAATTGGGGACCAGGGTGATGGGGCTGTGCCTGCTGTGGCAGCAAGGACACTGATTTTGGGAGCCTGATGTGGTCCCAGCGAGTCCCTGAGCGCTGGAGCTGGGCAGAGGGCTCCGGAGGAGCATTTAGGGGGAGGATTTGAGGAACCTGGAGGAGTTGTGGTCTCCAAAGGGAGGTGGTGACATCCCCGCGTGGGGCAGGTGGAAGCGACACGGCTGGAGGAGCAGATCAGGAAGGAGTTTGAGAAGCTGCACGAGTTTCTGCGGGACGAGGAGAAGGCGCTGCTGGCCCAGCTGCAGGAGGAGACGCGGCGCAAGCACGGCCTCATCGAGGGCAAGATGAAACAGCTGGCAGAGGAGAGTCGGGCCCTGCTCAATGAAGCCTGTCAGCTCCGGGCAGACCTCAAGGAGGACGATTACACCTTCCTCATGGTAAAGCCCCCTTGGGGTGCTCACCCTCACTGTGGCACCCTCCTGCCTCTGCTGGGCTGCAAGCAGGGCGATCCTTTGGGGGTTTGAAAACCCCCATGAGCCCTTCAAAGCCAGGGGTCTGATGCCTGGTGTCTCCTTCTCTTTCAGGCCCACAAAAACCGCAAGCGCAGGTAAGTCCTGGTCCCTGATGTGTCCCCTGCCCGGTGACACGGGGTGGCTGAGCCTCTGTGTCGCCTCCCTGGGGCTGAGTGGCATCTCCTGCCCAACTGCAGAGTGGCATCTTTGCTCCAAGCAGCTTCCTGTACCAGTGTGTCCCCTCCGGGTCTGGGTGCAAGGTTCTGGGGGTCCCCAAGGCCAGGCAGCACCCCTGGGTGCCTCTGGGCAGGAGGTGGGGGGCACACGTGCGGGAACAAAGCAGCATTGCTGGTCTTGGGGGAAGCATTAAAACCCTGATAGTGGGGGGGGATTTGGTGCTGGGACCCTCCTGGGATGATTCACCACCCTCCTGGGGTGAGAGCAAGGTTTGGGAGATGTGGGGTGCTGGTGGGGAAGCCCCTGCCACAACATGGGGTTCCGGGAGACACAGCCTGGCCCCTTCCTTCATCCTCTGCCCCATCTTCATCGTCTGCCTCTGCCCCAGGATCGCCTGCACGGCCGAGGAGCCGGAGGCCGTGTCCTCAGGGATGCTCCTCAATGTCGCCAAGTACCTGGGCTCGCTGCAGTACAACGTGTGGAAGAAGATGCTGGACATCATCACCGTAGGTGAGGTGCTGGATGCCCCCCAAAACGGGGTTGTCCCAGGGCTAAAGCAGCTTTTGTGGGGGACTGCCCCCGGGGGTGGTGGGTGCTGGAGAGAAGAGGAGTGTGGAGCTGCCACGGCTGATGGGTTGGGGTGGAGGGTTGGAGGGTGTAAAGGGCGTTCTGGGGCACTTGCACCCCAAAAGGGAAGCGCTGGGGGGTGCGTTTGTCTGTTGTGAGCTGAGGGAGGGACAGAGGGAGGGACAGAGGGGCAGAAGGAGGAAGGGGCAGGAGGAGGTAGGGACGGAGGGATGGAGGGAAGGATGGATGGAGGGATACCTGCAGGGCTGTGGTTCCCCCCATAAGCTCATGCCCCCTGCAGCAAGCTGGGCTCCTAACACCCATGTCCCCACCACAGTCCCCTTCAGCTTCGACCCCAACTCGGCGGCGAACTGGCTCTCGGTGTCCGAGGACCTCGCCAGCGTCACCAACGGGGGCTACAAGCTGCTGGTGGAGAACCCCGAGCGCTTCACCTCGGCCCCCTGCATCCTGGGCTCCTGCGGCTTCTCCGCCGGCTTCCACACCTGGGAGGTTGACCTGGGTGGCATCACAAACTGGCGGGTGGGGGTGGCCCAGCCACGCGGTGGCACCCACTGGACCTTCCACCACGACGCTCGCTCCGGGTTTTGGTACATTTACCGCCTGCCCGGCAAAGACGGCGAGATGTGCCGCGCATCCAACACGGCGCGTTCCGAAGCGGCGCTGGGCGACCTGAGACGGATCCGGGTGGAGCTGGACTGCGACGAAGGGGAACTTTCCTTCTACAACGCTGACAGCAAGAGCCACATCTACACCTTCCACGAGAATTTTGGGGGCACCGTCTTCCCCTATTTCTATGTGGGGGCCGTGCCGGCGGGCGCCCTGCCCGAGGCGCTCCGCATCTGTCCCCTCCAGGTCCGCATCCACGAGGATGTCCCTGTCTAGCGGCCACCACCTCCGCCTGCATTTGGGCTTCTCCAGATGCTTTTCCAGCCTTCCTCAGAAAAAAAAAAAAAAAAAGAATTTATATATGTACTGTCTTTTTTTTTTTTTTTTTATCATTAATAAACATTCTGCTCTGCTGATATGGCTCTGCACTAGCTCCTTCCCTGCCCCTCTCCATCACGGATCAAAGCTGGGAAATCTTCAGAGAGAAGTTATCACCCTGTAATAGGGGGCTGTAAATAGTAAATTAAACAATCTGGGGGGTTTTCAAGGGTGTGCAAGGGCTGCAGCTTGCAGGGCTCTGAGTGTCCCTGCAGTGGGTAAAGCGGGGGACAGTGGCCTTTGCCACCAGGGTCAGGAAAATCCCCTATGGCTTGGCTGGATGCAGGCAAGAAGTGTGTGTCTCCCCTCTCCAAGAAAAAAACATAGATAGTAACATCCTCAGGAGTAACAACCCATCTCTGAATCTTCTCCCCAAGACTTTACCCCTCTGAAGGGGTTTTCTGTAAATCCCCAGCTCTGGGAGTCAGGTGATGATGTGCAGTTGGTGTTTGGAAGGTGGAGGAGGCTCAGAGGTGGGATGGAAGGAGACAAAAAACACTGTTTGCAACCCTATCCTGGATCTGGCCCGGTATTAATCCTGCTAAAAAAGGCGCTTTTTTTCCTCCATCCTGGTGAGCACTCGGGGATTAAAGACGACACCCTGGGGAAGAGGAGGGTGCCTGGTGGGCCGTGCTGCCCTCACGGCCCGGCTCAGCCCAGGACCTCGCTGGCAGGATGCTGATATTAACGGGTGGTTTCCATGGTTTCTCACCGTTTGCATCGGATGCTCCTTAGGAACCAGAGCTGGCGGCAGAAAAACAAAAGGGAGATGGTGGAGGCGTGCGGTGCGGGGGCGACCCCGGGGGTCCTCCGCCTTCCTTCCGTCGGCTGACGTTATCTTGTTTCCACCCCAGCAGCCACAGATACAGGGAAAGGAGGAAAATCGACCCGAGAATCCCATCTCCCTACCTGCGCCTTACCCCGACGCTGCCCATCACCCCCTGAAAAGCTGGCGCTGCCTGGAAATTTGGGCACCCCCGGGCCAATTTGGGTAGAAGTATTTGGGAATGAGAAAAAAAAACCAACAACAAACAAAACAACTGGTGAAGCTCTTTGAGTTGCCGGTTGGAGCAGGACGAGGCGTTTGTTGGGTCCGAAGGGAGCGTTTCCCTCCCGGAGCAAGGGCCTGGTGTAAAAATGGCCATAAAGGGTGAAATGAAGCATCGCTTTGGCTGACGAAACTGCAACATTTTGACTTTTTCCCGACTCGTTTGGTGAAAAATTGGTTTGCGGGAAGCCATGTGAGTTAATGTACTGGTGGGCTCCCTGAGACTCTGCGTTTTTTAGTGTAATAAATGGTACCTGCACCTTCCCCTGAGCTTAATTTCATCCCCACGGAGGCAGAGAAATGGCTTTAAGTGGAAACCTAAAGCCTGCAGCCATGGGCGATGTCTCCCCGGGACTGAGCGTTTGCTCGCACATCTGACATCGGAAGACAAATTTGGGGAAGACTCCGGTAAGGGGGAGGCGGATTTTGCGTGGGACCCTCCTTTGCATCCTTCCCCAAAATCCCGCCTGGGACACACCAGTTACTTGCAGGACCTTTTCTGAGCTCAAATCTTCCTCCTTGCAGCAATTAGAAGCATCTCAGTAACTATTATTATTTTTATTACCATTATTTTAGCATCATTTTTGGCTGCTCCTGCTGAGGAAGGGAGCGATGGGTTGCATCTCCTGCTCCCTGCGGGCTGTCCGGACCCCGATCCCCATCCATCCCGATGCTTGGGGGGCGGGGGGGGCACTCACGCTGGGTGGGTGTGGGGTGCGAGTGGGGCTCCCCAGCAGCTGGGTGGGGAAAGGGGGGGGTGAATCCAACCGGGGGAGGGGGCTGGGGTTGCTGTAATGAAGCCCCCACCCCACCCCACAGCATTCTCCCCCCCCCCCCCCCCCAATTATAGGGACGGGCGATATTTCGGAGAAGCAGGCGGCTCTCCCATTGGCTCGCAGCGCGGCGATGATGTCATTTTTGGCCAATCCGAGGGAGGACAGCATCTTTTCCCCGCCCCACCCCACCACCCCCCTCCCTCGCCGCGGGTACCAGCCAGCGCTGGGGCCGGTGCATCCCGGAGGGGTAGGGGGGGCAAGTGAGGGGACACCCCCCCTCTCCAAAAAAAACAAAAAGAGGTTTCCCGGGGTGCGCAGCCCGGAGGATGGAGGGGCCTGGGGACGCATCCTGCACCCGGGTCCTCAGCGCTGGGACAGGCGGGTTGAGGCTAAAACCTGTGTCCCGGCTCTTCCCAGGGCCAGGAATTTTCTGGGACAAGGAGGATCCAAACCTGTAGGTCTTCTTCCTGAAGGATCTGCGGATACTGAACCTTTGCGGGGAGGTTGGAGATGTCCTGGGAGAGGAATCGCGGGAGGGGGATGCAGAGCCCACCTCCAGCCCCACAACCCTCCCGAGCACGGCTGGAGGTTGGGAAAGATCTTGGGGAAAACACCGTGTAGGCTCACCCCATCTTTGGGGTCTCCCCCGGATGCCTGGACATCCCAGGACGCACGGATTTTCCCCGTGGGACCATCCTTGTGGTCCAACCCAGGACCACAGGCTGAGGATGGGTCCTACCCCCTGTGGAATTTTTATTCCACCTCTCCCATCCGGATGCCTGGGAAGGGTTTGGACGCTGGCACTGGGATGCTGAGCAAGTTTCCCGAAGCCGGAAGGCTGCAGCCGTGGGAAGAGGCAAACCCTTCGCCTCCCGTGGCCTCCTCTCGCCACCGGGGCTCTTTCCTCCCCAGCATCAGCCTGGCTCCATCTCCAACCTCTCTCCTGCCACCTCCCGTGCCCCTGGTGCCACGCCGGGCTGACCCCAGGGGGGGGTTGGTGGGGACACTGTGGGTGGGAAAGGGGTGGCCCATGGCAGCCCGCAGTCCCCATCACCCTGGGTATCTCCCAAACCTCCTTGGCCTCCTTTTTCTGTTTAATTTAGACCGGCACATGCTGATGGAAAAATAACAATTCCCAGCGTTGGAACAGCCAGGAGGCTTTGTGGGGTGGAGGGGGACGGTCCTTAGGGGTGGAGGCCACCAAGTGTCCCCAGAGCCAGAGGGGCTCCAAGAGCTGAAACCAAGCTCCATCCCCCCAGATATTGGTCCTGTGGAGCTGGGAGACAAGGATGCACCTCCCCATGTGTCCCCCCCACCCCAACATCTCCCCCTGCTCCAGCAACCAGCCACGCAGCTGAACTGTGGCCCCCAGCGGTGGGTAGCAGGGAGGGGTTTGTGCCTTGAGCCTGGACCCCGGGGAGATCAAAGGATCATTTGAGCAGAGGCCCTTGCACCCCCCCGCCAAGGGGTGCCACGTGTCCCAGTGCCAGCCGCAGCAGGGACCGTCCCACCGCCACGCGGGTCCCCACAATGGCCGTTTGTCCCCCGCTTGGCCCCTGGGTCTTGACTCTTTCCTCCCCTTGGCTCCTCTCTCTCGGGGCTGTGCTCCTTTCCCTCTGCAGCTCCTCGCACATCCCAAGGGCATCCAACCACAGCACCCACCCCTGGGTGGGCACCCAAAGCTTGGGGGGCTCCGGCGCGGAGCTTGCGCATCACCCGAGCATTCGGGGATCCCTTTGATGGGAAGTGGCATGTTACAGTCACCCCGCCGTGAGCTGAGCGCCTGGGCAGCCAGGGTGAGGTTCATGGTTGGACTGGATGATCTCCAAGGCCCTTTCCAACCGAGATGATTCGGGGATTCTGGGAGCTGCGGTGTCACACGTGCGATGACACCCTCCCAGTTTCCAGCTGGGTCACCCCATCCTTAACCACATCCTGAGGCCATGGGCTTTGCAAAACCACCCTACATTTGTTTTCCAGGGGGAACCACCTCCCCGCAGCCACCCCAATGCTCGTTGCGTAACGGAGGAGACCAGTGCCTAAATAAATCCGCACGGTTCCCCGGAGGTGCCGGGGCTTGTGACCACCACCAGGAGCAGCTGTCGGTGATAAATAGGCCAGGGTGAAGCTGATCTGGGGGAAGGAGAGTCGGTTTATAGGTAGGACGCAGCCCTACGAGGTGTCCTAGCTCTACCGGGGCTCCCCAAGGGCTTCCGCTCGCCCCGGCATCCGCAGCGGCATCGCACCAAAATAGTTTTGGAATCTGGGACTCGGCCTCTGCGAGCTCCCGCGGTGCCCAAGAAAGGAGGATAACGAGTCCCCACGTGCCTTTGGGGCTGGGAATGGGTCACATCCGGACACCCCATTGCTCCCCAGCGTGCAGAGGTCACCCCCTACCCCATGTCAGCGTGGAGGGGAGTGGGGCGCTTTGGCCCCATTGGAGATCCACCAGGGCCCCATTAAACCCTCCGAGTCCCCTTCTTTGTCACTTTGTCACTCTCCAGCTTTGTCCTGCGCTGGCAGAGCCCAAGCCTCCTTTCCACCATGCGCTCAGCCCTTTCAATCCATCACTCACCTCCTTGAACCCCCCAAAACCCCCTTTTTCGGGCCAAATTCTTCCCCTCGCCCCCCCACGCCCTCCCCGTCGCCTCCAGCCCCCCCTTCGCTTTTTCCCCCTCTTTTTTATGTGGGGTTTGGTTGGTGGTTTTTTTTGGGGGGGGGGTAATTCCCCCCCCCTTTTTTTTTTTTCTTTTTCTTTTTTTTTTTTTTTTTTTTTTTTTCTCCCAGGCCCAGCCCAAAAATAGCTGCTCGGCGTGATGTCACCGGGCTGGTACCCGGTTCGTACAGTCCCTGGGCCAATCGGCGGCAGCGCTTGGGCTGCTCCAATCGCCGGCCGGGGAGGTGATGTCATGGGGAGGGGGGGACACTGGGGGCCCCCCGGGTGGGATGCTCCGCGCAAACCCCCCGCACCCGCGTTAAATGAGCCCGGAGAGCGTGGAGAAACAGCCCAAGCGCCGGCGGTGGGGTGAGTGTCGCCGGGGCCGGGGGGGTTGGTTAATTGGGGAGCGTGGGGGGGATGTGTGTGTGTTTTTTGGAAAGCGAAGGGTTGAAAAGTTTTTCGGGAGGGGTTTGGGGGGGGAGGAAATTTTTCCAAGGGGTCCCTGGATGTTGCTTTCTGGCCGCGACACCCCTCTTTGTCCCCCTTCCCACCCCTCCAGCATCCTTCTCGCCGGGGCAGCCCCCAGCCCAACCTTTTGGGGTTCTACCCCGGTGCCCCCCCGAATCCCCCCCGAGCAGGCACGGAGCTACCCACGCCCACGGTGCGGGGGATGCAGGGATGGGGCTCAGCATCCTCTGTCTCGCCTCGCCCAAGCATCCCGGGGCGGGGGCGACTCAGCACCCTCAACATCCTCAGGACACCCGGGGGGGTGCGTCGCTTCGCCACCCTCCCACCCCCCCTTTCCAAAAGTGGGCTCAGGGGCGCGGACCCCCCGCCGGGGGGGCAGGACCAGGCTGAATTATTGATGGTGCAGGATGCTGGCGGAGGTGACCTACTCTCACCAAACGCTGAAACATTTATTCCAAGGCGGGGGGGGGGGGGGGGGGGGAAACGACGGGGGGGGGGGGGAGAAGGGAGGAGACGGTTGCCATCCTGCCTCTCCCCCGGAGAAGAGTGGGGGGGACAGCATCCATCGCTTCGCAATCTTCGAGGGAGGGCGCAGGGCCCCCCCCCCTCCATTCCTCCATCCCCTCCCTCCATCCTTGGGTGCTTCTTCCAGGGAAGGGGATGGGAGATGGGGAGCGGGGGGCGGGGGCGGTCCCCACCATCTCGGGGGCTCTACAGTGGCGATGAGGGTGTGAAAGCGGGATGCAGCCCTTTGGGGGCCGGATCGCCCCCCCACACCACCCCCCCACCCCGCCACGTGTGCCTCACCCCGTGCGGGATCACTCCCGCAGCCTTTCTGCGCTGGGGGTTTGAGCGAGGTTTTAGCCTTGGGAGGACAGGTTTTAGCCTGGGGGGGGACAGATTTCAGCCTGGGGGTGACAGCAGTGGCAGGGACCCAACCCCACCCCTCTCCCCATGGGCTGGGTTGGGGGGCACCGGGGAGGGAAGCAGAGAGGGAAAGGAGCTCAGCAGGGAGGGGGTTCCCTCTTGGAGGAGCCCCCCAACACCTTGAACAGCATCTTCATCCAGCGAGGAGGAGTGGGGCTGGCAGCCCACCACCCACCTCCGCCCCAGGCAGCAGCACCCCCGGGGATAGACCCCATCTTCACCCCCATTTTGGGTCTGACGGGGGATTTCTCCATTTTATCCTCCAGCCGGGGCGTGAACGCCACGTGGGGGCTGGGAGAAGGGTTTCTGGGTATAAAATATCCCCAGGTCCCCTCTTCCTCTGCAAACGCAGGGAAAATGGAAATTTGGGGTGGCAAGGCAAGGAGCAGGGAGGGGGTGGGAGGAAGGCAAATGCTTTCAGCCGCCTGCTCGCACGCAGGCAGCTTCGAGCTGGGCTCTCCGAGCTCCTGGCACAGCCTCGTGTCGGAACACGAGCCATCAGAGCATCCCCACCCTGCCTTGGCACCGCGCTTGGCAAGAGACGCCGAGGGCAAAACCCCAAAGCCTTTGGGTGGGGGTACACCCCTGGGTAACCCCCAAACCCGACCAGCTCTGGTTCTGGGGGGGGGGAGGGTGTCACGTAAAAAAAAGAGGGGGAGCATCTCTGGGGAAGGTGGCCCCACATTTTCTCCCCGCTCCCCCCTGGCAGCGGCGGGGGCAGGTTATTTGCGTGATCCCTGTGTCAGATCCCAGCAGGATGGGGGATGAGGGATCAGGATTTTTTGGGGACACCCCCCCAGGTCGAGCTGGGTTGGGGTATCTCATGGCTGGGGGAGCTGGCAGCCCCCGGGTGCCCGTGGAGAGCATCACCCCTTCCCGGGGGGGCCTGCAAGGATATAACTCTCCCTATTTTAAAGAAGGGACATTTTTTTTCCTCCCCCATAGGAACAAACCCCATGAATAATCCCCCAAACCAAACCCAGCCCCGGCTCTGGCACAGCTGGGAAGGACATTTCCATCGGGAAACCCCTCTGATGCCACCGACACCCCATTTGTGTCCCCCAGACACCCTGGGAAAGGGGGATCGTCCCGGTTTATCTGGGTTTTAACGAGCCTCTGGGTGCTGCTGCCCCCGTGCCAGGTCCTGCGCCCACCCCGAGGCTCTGTGCCCTGGTGATGGGGGGGGGCCCGAGGGTACCCCCACGCCTGAGCTGCAGCCACAGGGACCCCCACAGAGGGTCCCGGGGGGATGCAGGGGAGGGTCCCGGTGTGCCAGCGTGCAAGGGGCAACCTGGGGGCTGGGGGTCTCTAGACACGAGTGGGGGTGGCAGCAGGGGTGGGGTGGGGTCGCAAAGGGGTCACACTCGTTTGGGGGGGGGCTGGTGCGTGTAGGTGTGTGCGTGTGTGTGCGTGCGTGTGCGTGTGTGCGTGCTGCTCCTGGCACATGTGTGGGTCGTGCAGACGTGGGGCAGCCCAGAGTGGGAAGGGCTGTGTGTGTGCCAGGCACAGCCCCCCGCCTGCTGCCATCACCCCAGTGCCTGCCCATCACACACCAGTGCCTGCCCATCACACACCAGTGCCTGCCCATCACACACCAGTGTCTGCCCATCACACACCAGTCTGTGCCCATCACACACCAGTGCCTGCCCATCACACACCAGTCTGTGCCCATCACACACCAGTGTCTGCCCATCACACACCAGTCTGTGCCCATCACACACCAGTCTGTGCCCATCACACACCAGTGTCTGCCCATCACAGACCAGTCTGTGCCCATCACACACCAGTCTGTGCCCATCACACACCAGTGCCTGCCCATCACAGACCAGTCTGTGCCCATCACACACCAGTGCGTGTCCATCACACCAGTCTGTGCCCATCACACAACTGTGCCTGCCCATCACACCAGTTTGTGCCCCTCACACCACACCAGTGTGTCCCTGTCACACCAGTCTGTGCCCATCTCACCAGTGCATACCCATCACACCACCGCAGTGTGTGCCCCCCCAGCCTCCCCAGTGTCCGCGTGACGCCGCAGGGGCCAGGCAGGGCCAGGTGATGTCCCCAGCCCCTGGGACACCCCACCCTGACCCGGGCTCTTTCGTCCCCCAGGCCCCAGGAACACTCTTGCTGCAGACGCCCGCGGATCTCCACGCCATGACGCTGGCTGGTAGGGCACCATCACGGGGCCACACGAGGGGACAGCACGGCTTGCCCAGCCCCTTGTACCCAACCCTGGCACCTACCCCACCCTGGGGCACCCCTCGTTTGAGCAGGGCCCCATCCAAACCGCCCCGGGGATGGCTCTGCCCGGGGCTAACCCCTGTCCCAGGATGCTCACGACATCCCAATGGTGACAGGTCATGAGTGCCATAAAGCACCCCAGTGCTGCGTGCCTCAGTTTCCCCTTTCCATGCCTTTCTTCCCCCACCCAGATCACCCTGCTCACAATATCTGGGCAAACTTTGGTGCCAGATGCCCTCCCCATCCCAGCCCTTCCCTGGCACGTGTCAGCTCTGCCACGGATGCCTGGCAGGACCCCCCCCCCACCCCTCTGACCCCAATCCCACCATCTCTTCCCAGCTTACAAAGAGAAGATGAAGGAGCTGCCTCTTGTCTCCCTCTTTTGCTCCTGTTTCCTCTCGGACCCCCTGAACAAGCCGGCGTACACGTATGAAGGTAGGAGCCTGCGGCCCACCCACGGTCGAGGGGTGCATGAACTGGGGGGGCTGCAGGTCCCCTCTTGGTATGAGCGAGGTCACCCTCAAACCGAGAGAGGTGGCTCTGCAGTGTGCTGGCACTGGCTGGAAGCAGGGGGCTGGGTTGGGCTTTGGGGGGAGCTTGGGCAGCCCCAGAGCCCCCTTCTGCCGCAGCTGCACTTCACGAAGCGCCAGGCGTGGGCTCGGTATTTTTAGACAGACAGTGCCGGGTGATTCAGACTGATTCATGTCAGCGAGTCCAGAGGCAGCAGCGGCAACGGAGGAGGTTGCCCAGCCGTGGGGGGCTCCTTCTAACTACCCTTGGGGGGGGCCTTTGCCGCTGGAAAGGGGCTTCGTGGTCCCATTCCCAGTCCCCAAAGGAGGACTGAGCTCTGGCCTGCTCCCTCGCCTCTCCCTCGGCAGGATCCCCAGCCCCTCAGCTCGTCCAAATATTCCCAGCTCAGCCCCTTTGATGGGGGTCTTGGAGTCCCCACCCCAAGGCTGAACCACAGGGGTGAATTCAGGGTGTGTGGATTGGGGTGAAACCCATGGAGATTAAGGAAGGTAGTGGCCCACTGGGGGGGTGGGACCCCAGGATGGTTTGCTCGAAGGGGTGGGATGCACCCATGCTGGCGCTCAGCCTGCACCCCTCTCCCAGCAGACACTGTAGACCTCACCTGGTGCGTCATCTCCGACATGGAAGTCATCGAGCTCAACAAACGCACCTCGGGACAGTCCTTCGAGGTCATCCTGAAGCCTCCCTCATTCGACGGCATCCCCGAGTTCAACGCCTCCCTGCCCCGGCGGCGTGATCCGTCCCTGGAGGAGATCCAGAAGAAGCTGGAGGCGGCAGAGGAGAGGAGGAAGGTGGGTCTGGTGGCTCGTGAACCTTGGGGAAGCGCAACCTTGCACTCGGGGTTCTCGCTCAGCAAGGTACACCCACTTTTGGGGGTGTCGCTGAGTTTGGAGAGGGTGGTTTTGGCCACGATGGGAAGGGCCTCATGGTCCCCATGGCCATCGTGTCCGCTTTGCCTGTGCAGTACCAAGAGGCTGAGCTGCTGAAGCATCTGGCGGAGAAGCGGGAGCACGAGCGGGAGGTCATCCAGAAGGCCATCGAGGAGAACAACAACTTCATCAAAATGGCCAAAGAGAAGCTGGCGCAGAAGATGGAGTCCAACAAGGAGAACCGCGAGGCCCATTTAGCGGCCATGCTGGAGCGCTTGCAGGAGAAGGTGAGGCCCTGATGAGGAGGGTGGAGGGACATGCTGGGACACTGGTCCAGGAGGGTGTCACAGGGCACTTGGGCACCCTGCATGGCTCTTGGCGTGGCATTACCCCCTGGGGACACCACCAAAGTGGGAGCTCCCTCTTCCCTTCCCACCCTGCAGCAATACCCAAATGCAAGATCCCACCCGGGGTGGGGGGGTCCTGCCTGGGGACCCAGGGAGCCCGATGTGTCCGTAGGCTCACGAGCGGTTGGCGGGTGGAGAGCTGGGACCCATATCTTGTCCACAGACACGCAAAGCCTTTGCTTTCCCCACATCCCACCCTGATGGCCTTGACGCACCGCTTGCAATTTTCCCACCTTCTGGGTGGCAGATCTTGCCCCAGTGCCTTCCCCAGAGGCCGTGGAGCCGTCAGCTCCCTGGAGGAGCTGGAGGGGCCCGTGCTACCATGCTAGGAGATGCTTCCACCCTGCCAGCCTGTGCAGACCTCTTCTCTCTCCCCGAAGCAGGTCTGTTCCCAACCTCAGCACGGAAGGTCCCACCCTCACCACCTCCAGCTCCCTCCAAAACATCCCTTCTGCAAGGAGCTCGCCCAGTGCCCTTCTCCAAACGCCTCAGCTAGCCTTGGGTCAGAGGCAGAGAGCACGAGATAATGAAGGACAATCCGAGCTAACCCCATCTCCTTGGGGCTCCCGGTCCATCCCGTCTGGTTGACGTCTACCTCCTAGCTAGAGGGCGAGGACAATCTGTCCCTGAGTGCCTCCACAGTCCTTAAAACACCCCAGGGGAGGAGAGGACGCTGTTGACCCATCGGTGGTGTCCCTCAGGGGATGAACCTCACGAACGCCCTCGTGCCTTCGAACCCCTCCGAAGCCGCTGGCCTGACCGTGGGGACCCCGAAGTCCGTCCAGCTAATGCGTGTCCCCCCCTCCTCCTTCCCTCCTCCCCCCCCTCCCACAGGACAAACACGCGGAAGAAGTGAGGAAAAACAAGGAGCTCAAGGAAGAAGCCTCCAGGTAAAGAGGCGATGGTTGGACTGACAGCTCCGGGGAGGTGGCGGAGGCTGCCGCAGCGCAAGGTCGGATGGTGGAAGGGTGGACGTTCCTCTGCTTTCTTTGTTCGTGAATGTAAAGAGTTGACAAGTGAAGCCATCCTATTCGTTTCGGGGAGGGTGGGGAGGGAGGAGAAAGGAGGGAGGGTGGGCGGGAGGGTGCCGGCTTCGGGATGCCCATCTCCTCGGTGGGTCTCACGCACCACCCGTCAACCAGGTCCAGAGGAGACAGCCAAGGGCTGGCAAAGCGGAGGAGGTGACCCCCCCCGGGGAAAAGCCAAGGGGGGGACGGAGCAGGTGGGGAGGGAACGGGGTGGGGGGGAAATGTGCGTCGTGTGTGACTTTAATTTAGTGCTGGGCAGGCAGGGCGGGCAGGTGGGCATCTCTCTGACTTCTTTCTTCTCCCCCATCCCACCCCATCGGTGGGCAGCGGCATCTCTTGGTGTCCCTCCCTCCTTTTTTCCTGCCTGGACTCAGGACCTCTTGCCCAGAGTGGGTGTTATTTGCCCATAGACCTTACAGAACCATTTTGGGGAAGGGGGAGATCCCCCCATTGGAAGTGGTCAGAGAGTGAGGCTCACTTGCTCCAATGGCCTTATCCAGCTGTAGGAGATGCTGCTGATCCTTTTCAAGGGTGAAGCTGAAAATCCTCGTGACTTCCCAAAGAGCTGCTTTTTTTTGTAAGAACCTCCTCAGAATCATCTTTGTGGGAACTCTTGGATGAAATCCCCTTTTCTGCTGTGGAGCAGCTGGAAAGCCATCAGCTTTTAGAGGTGGCAGCTCAGAGGGTTATTTGAAAAGGGAGCTCAGCCCCATGGAGGGAGAGAGCAGGAGAGGAAAACGGGGCAGGGCTGTGGAAACGGTGATGGGAGGGACGGGGAAAAACAAGAGGGAAAGAGGAGCTGGGGGAGCCGAGATTTGAGACAGAGGTGGGATGGAGATGCCTCTCTGGAGAGCAGGAGAAGACAACAGCCTTAGGGAGCTCCTGGGGATGGCGATGGCACCTCCTGGTGACCCCAGGGCAGTAGGGGGCCCAGTTTGGGACCCACCAGCAGCTCATGACCAGCCCAGGAGGTGCTTTGCCGGAGCTGCTGTGCATCTCCTGGGTGATGGTTGCCTCCAGGGAGGGTGAGAGAAGCAGAGAGCTTGCAGTGAGATCCCTTCCAGTGGGAGAAAAAGGAGAGTCTGCTCTTGCTGGGGGCTGGGTGGGTATGTCCCCTCCTCTCCCAGTTGCCAGCAGGCAGTGGTCCCAGTGCTGCCCTGCCCCTCACCAGCCTCCAACCCTGATGCTAACAGAGGGTTTGGTCTCCACTATGGCCAGATAAGGCTTTGAAGCTCCAATTCAGGTCTGGGGGGAACCACGTCTCTTTATCTGTGCTGCAAGATGCTCGCCTGCACCCTGGAGCCCCTGGGGGGGGGGACACCCGCCCTGGGGGGAGATCATGGGAGAGGACGGCGGGCAAAGGAGACGGAGGGGGCTGTTCTAGCTGTGGCACGAGCTGTCCTTTTTTTTGTATACAACAGTTGTAAATAAACTGCCTTGGCATTTCTTTCGTTTTCTCATGATCTGTGCGGTGTTTTGTGTGTGGGGTTTTTTTTTAGAGGGGGAGGGGTCATCCCAGTGTCACTTACACTGGGTCTGTTTTACCCCAGTGCCCCAGACAACCCCAGCCTGGTGGGGTTGCAGCAGATTTGGGCTCCTTTGGCCCTCCAGCACTACCGTCCCCTTGCACCCAGCCACACACCCCAGGCTCACCCTGTGCCCCCGCGGGGCACACAGAAGTGATGTTCTGGTCCCAGAGCAAGGAGCTGGAGCCAAATTTCAGCCATGTGCTGGGAGACGAGGAGTTGGCCAGCACAGTGAGGAAGCATGGAGGCAGCTGGACACCTTTCGAGATCTATGCTGAGGCCAGATGACCCCTCAGTCTATCCATGGAGCAGGCAACAGTCAAATGTCAGGTCCTCAGGGCCAGAAGAAGAACCAGGGGCTTTATTTTCCAGCCCTAAGGAGGAAACAGCACCAATTCCTCTCCCATCTTTGTGCAGCCTGAGAGATGTGATGGCACCAAAATTTAGGATCAGTGTCCCAGAAGGGCCAAGTGTCCATTCCTTCTGGGCCAAGGAGGTCCTCCCTGACCTGATTGTCTCCAGTCTGGGATAAGGAGGCCCCCTCTGATCCTGGGAAGCCTCGGAAGATGGGTGTCCAACCAAGGAGCTGGGGGGTCCCATGGGTGTGGGATTTGGTGCCAACATTAATAGAAATCCCAGGAGGGGATTCAGACCTCCCTGTGAACACAGCAGCCCTGCTCAGGAGTCTCCGTCATGCCCAGGGGTAACAACGAACGGCCACATCAAAAGGGACCATGTGAAAAAAGACATGGAATCAGTGTTGAGGTGGCAGGGTCCACCACGGTCATACAGACTGGTGGTTCATGAGTTGGCAACCCTCAAAAGCCTGGTGGGAGAGGACCTGAGGACAGCAGAAGAGCTTGTTACGCCCAAGAAGAGAGGAGAATCCACAGGCTCAAGAAGAAGGTAAGATGCATGCAGCTAGTACAGATGATGGCAAGAGGAGACCTGAGGCTGACCATCAGCAACTGGTAGGAGCTGGGTAAAAGTGCAGCAAATAAAATTCTGGTTTGTTAGGTATTTCGTATTTGAATAAACAAAGAATAATACAAAGAATATTGTTCTGCCCTAGGACTCTGTGCCATAGCCCACACCAGCATGTGTGTGGACATCAGCATGGGCATGAGGGGACGCGGGAGCCACGGCACAATAGAAAGAGCGACCCAAGCTGGACTGAGGATGAAGAAAATACGAAGAGACTAAAAGACTTTCCTCAAAGAGCATTAAAAAGCACACACAAGTGTTGAGGAGGGTAGCAGAGAAATGGGGGAGCAGAGCCAGGCTCTCCCTGGGGACAAGGCAGCAGGTGTCGGGGGGGAAAAATGGGGCACCAGGGTAAGAAGATGATGACAGGGGCACAAGTGATGGCATCAACACCATCAGGAGGAGGTTGTTTGGAGGAGACTCTCCAAAGAGGATCAGGGTGAGACCCAACCAGGCAAAGCACGATGCTGACGGTGTCAGGATCCATCTCGACTCTCTCCAGGCACTTGGAGCAGAAATCCACCCCAGCCATAACCACCTGCGTCTCAGATCATCCCGCTCCATGGCCTGAAGCCTGATGAATGTGATTAATGCTCCAGCAAGGCTTCACAGAACCACAGATCGGTTTGGGTTGGAAGGGACCTTAAAGCCCCTCCAGTGCCACCCCCCTGCCCCAGGCAGGGCCACCTTCCACCAGCCCAGGTTGCCCAAAGCCCCGTCCAACCTGGCCTTGAACCCTTCCAGGGAGGGGGCAGCCACAGCTTCTCTGGGCAGCCTGTGCCAGGGCCTCACCCCCCTCACAGGGAACAATTTCTGCCTCAGATCTCATCTAAATCTCCCCTCTGTCAGTTTAAAACTGTTAGCCCTTTTCCTATCCCTCCCCCCCTGATGACGAGTCCCCCCCCCCTTTCCTGCAGCCCCTTTCAGCCCTGGGGGGCCGCTCTAAGGTCTCCCCGGAGCCTTCTCTCCTCCAGCTGAACCCCCCAACTCTCCCAGCCTGTCCTCACAGGGGGGGCTCCAGCCCCCCCAGCATCTCCGTGGCCTCCTCTGGCCCCGCTGGAGCAGGTCCGTGTCCTTCTGCTGTTGGTGCCCCAGAGCTGGACCCAGCCCTGCAGGGGGGTCTCACAGAGCGGAGCAGAGGGGGAGAATCCCCCCCCTCTCAACCTGCTGGACTCATTTTTCTCCCCTTGCTGCCAAGGGGGAGAGAAAGAGAGAGGTGGGCTACATCTCTCTCCTGCATCCAGCTTTTTGTCCACCACAGAGGTTCACCTCAGATAATCCCCTTCCTAAACTGATCAAGTTTTAATCTCTTCCAGCATTTTCAGCATTGAAATTTAGAATAGCTAATGTGCAGCTTCTCTGTTCTGCTCCCTCCCTGGCTCTTTCTCTCCATTCCCACGGTGTTTGAAGATCCAGCCCTCTGGCCACGGCCCCCTCACCGAGGATTATTTGTTCCATTACTCCTGGAGCCCTTTCCTGCATTTACTCCACTCTCAGTTCAGATGCCTTTCCCAACCATGGGACTGGAGACCCACAGAGCATGGACTGATGCAGGGCAGGACTCTGCAGGGCCGTCTGGTCAGCGCAGCCATGCAGGGAACGCGACGGGGTGTCTGCCTCGTGGCTGCACTCGATGAGGCTCTGTCAATACAATTTCCTGCCCCGTCTCACTTTAGACAGCGCTATAATGGAGTCAGGCAAATTAACGAGGCAGGGGTTAGTTTGGGTGTGAAGGGGAAGAAGGAGCCAGGCTCACAAGTGGGAGGCCTGTCCTGGGGGCAGTCAGGCGCCTTCCTCCCCCCGTGCAGGCCTGGGGACATTTGATGGGGTGTAACATTTAGTTTCTTGCTTAGCCACGCTGCTGTGTCTTGCCCAAAGGCTGGTACCCAGGAGACACCTGGGCCAGGACCTTCCTCCAAGGGAAGCCAGCAGGGTTGCCAGCCCCATACAAGGGGAGAGGCAAAGAGGCATCTCCATGTCCCACTCACTGTAAGCTGTGGGGCGTGAGCACCCAGGAGTTCAGACTTTGCCTTCCCATCCTGTAGCAGAGCTGCCTTTGCAGGTGCTGGCTCCACTTCTCCCTCCTACTTAAGAGGAACTCAGGCATCCTCTGGCTGGATTTGGGGCTTGTCGTGATGAGAACTCAGGCTGTTCTTAGCTTTGCTCAGGTACCAAATATCTTCATCTCACCATGCAGAACCATTTGAGATGCTCCCAGAGCTTCCCACCAAGTTCCAAAGGGTCCTGTGGGTCCCTTGGGTCCCACCCCTGCCCACCCCATGTGCCAGCCTCTAATAGCCCACAAGCCTCAAATGGCAGAAGACACCCACAGCTGGGTGAGGAGTTGGAACTCAGAGCCTCACACCTGGGCATCCTGCACCAAATATCAGAGAGGAGGCAATGGCAACCAGGTCCTTGCCTAGGTGGTGGAGTCCTCTCCTGAAGCACCATCCCACAGGCACAGCCAGGATGTACAAGAGGAAGGGACAAAGCAAAGGTGTGGTGCTGTCAAGAAACCTCCCAAGAAGACATTTCACGGCATTTGTCAGACTCTCAGACAGGCTGAGACCTGTGCAGACCTTCTCACCTGAACCCACCTCTCCTATTTGAAAAGCCAGATGCAATCCCAGTCCTAAATCCCAGCCCAAGCAAGACCTGTGCTGTCAGTTGCACCTCCTGGACATCAGAGGATGCCTGGGTGTCCTTCAGAGCAGACATGACAAGTACTGCTCAGTTGCTGCACGGCACATGAGGAAAAAAAGTCCCTTTCTTTGTGAATTCACACACAACAGATCAAAAGAAACAGCATCCTGGAAGAGCCTCCAGGACGCCAAGCGAAGAGGTGAATCCTCCTGCCACGCACCTGCTGCTGGGCTCTCAGAGCTTCTCCTGGCTCGTGTGTCATCCTGTGCAGGGACAGTTCTGCCATTTGAGGTCCTTTATCCAGTCCGTAGCCTCATGCTGGTTTCTCAAAAACCATAAACTTGGGCAAGGTGCCAGCTGTTCATTCATGGGGAGCTGGCACTGGTGAGCGAGGGGTGCGGCTGGAGCACTGGGTGTCGTAACTAGGTGAGGTCTCTGCAGGGAACCTGGAAAGTGATTAAAACCGTTCGAGGGCAAGGATCATAGAATCACAGAAACACAGAATTGTTTTGGTTGGAAAAGACCTTTAAGATCATTGAGTCCAACCGTTAACCTCACGCTGCCAAGGCCACCACTAAACCCTGTCCCTGAGCACCACGTCTACACGTCTGCTCAACCCCTCCAGGGATGGGGACTCCCCCCGCGTTGGCAGCCTGTTCCAACACTTGACAACCCTTTGGGTGAAGAAAAGTTTTCCTAATATTAAAACTGAAAGGGTGCTGTGTGCACTCCAAACCATCCAGCATGCAGGCTCTCTGCGCATGAGGAGCTCTTTGGGCAAGGTGGATGGGTCACGTCTGAAGTAGAACGATTCATCTTAGAGAGTGTACTCCAGTATGAACCACATAAATGTAGGGGAGATTTGGGGTGTAGAGTCTTGCAAAGCCACCTGTATGCAACCAACCGTATCAGTAGTGACATAGTAGGGCAAAATTGCCTCAATCATGACATCAAATATAATAAATTAGAGTATGGATGTAGCAGAATTTGGACCAATAAGGGAAAAAAAAAATATAGAGGCATATTGGGCTGAGAAAAAGAAGTTCTAAAGTAGAAATAGAAAAAAAAAAGAGGAGTAAGTTATGAAATCAGGTAAGGAACACAGGGTGTTCGGTGGTCAGGGGATGGATGTCTACAGATGGTGGTGACACTGACCTGGGTACCCAACTGCATGGGATGTCCTTGGACAACTTGCTAGACTCTTCATCAAGGCTATGTCCAAAAGACTTAGTGCAAGAGGGTAACAAAGGAGACACTTGCACCCTGGTATGAAATGTTGCGGGGAGGGAGGGATGGTAAAACCGTAATTCGGCAGTAGTAGTGTGTGATTCATAAGGTTTAAGAGTGATACTTTTATCGTTGTGTTTAATAATGTGCCAAATCAGATTGCAGATGAATAATGACAATGTGATCATCAGTTAATTAAGTTGTTGCTTATTCAAGTGATTTATTAGTCTCTTAGTGAGATATTGCTTAACCAGGGGACATCATGGCCTTTTGAACGCCTGCAGTCCAAAGAGGGAAGGACAGGTCCTGAAGGAATGACATTATATCAGATATGTGTGCGCCATGAGGCAAGAAATATCTCCTCCCACCGCTGGTAGTGCCCAGATGTTCATGGCAAGTGATGGTACAAGAGCAGCGTAGACCAACTCAGACCCCAAACACCATCAGAAGATCTTGGGAACACCCCCCCAAGGAAGATCACCAAGGCAAACCTAGCAGAGGGAAGGACAAATAACATTTGGTTTATTATCTTGGGGAGATTAGTCGGTAGTAAGCCTGGAAGGCAACTTCTTTGCTTGATTTGCCCATGAAAAATTAAGTTCCAGGCAAAATATAGTCCATAATAGTGTGAAAGCTACAGAAACCATCAGAACATCAAGCAGGAGACAAGTAGTTGGGAGGAATGGTGCTTTGTCTCTAATACATATGCCTTTCCTCTTTGATGAACCCTCTTTGAACTCATCTGCGCACATGAAACAGGAAAAAGGTAATCTAATTAAATATTCATCACCAAACACAATCAGGGCTGAGGCCAAGTCCCAGCCTCCATCTCTTGATCCTGTGAGGAGGCAAAGTCAGGAAAAAAGGAGGGTTCTCTCTGTAGCGACAAATGGAAAATTAAAACACAGCAACAACAAAACTTCTTTATCTGGAGTAAGGCAGTTAAAAAAGACTTAGAATCATGTCTGACCACTTTTAGGGTGGATAGAAAATTCATCAGAATTTCCTTGTTGGAGAAAGGACATAGAGGTGAAAACAGAATGGCAAAATGGCAAAACTTTGCAAAATTTTATTTGTAAATCTTTTCATTTGGAGTTTTATTATTGCAGGTAGCCAATGTCCACGTGTGTAACACAATCCCTGCCAGAGGAGGCGAGGGCCACTGCAGACCTTCCTCCTTGTTTGTCCCTGACGTGGTGTCTGAGCGTAGCATGCTGGCTTCCCCGGCTTTCCTCAGGGCCAGCTCAGCACCTCGGAGCCACCATAGCCCAGCCCTGGCGTGGTGAACCTACAGACACAGTGATGTGAGCAGAGAAACTCTTCTGAGACTGGAGAGATAATCATCTTACAGCACAAGAACTGGTCCCTGCCGTCCCATGTGGAAAACTCGTATAGGGTTGCGGGTTCTTCTCTCTAAAATACCGTTGGGTTGGTAGCCAGAACACCCAACATCTCCCGTCCAGCCTTATTGTGGCTGACCCCCATCACCCAGTCAAACGAATTTAGTCTCAAGCCTTGGGGATGTCCAAGCCCACCAAGTTCTGCTGCTACCCAGTGACACGGCAAGCCACGTGCTTGGCTTTGCAAAGCCTGTCTCAGCAATCACCTCCACGTTTTTAGGAAAGCTTCATCACCCAAACACTTCTTAAAGGTCTTGACACCTCGGCTGTTGGTTCAATTGTCTTGAAAGCAAACAAGCAGCAACAGGCATCATGCTCAGTCCCTCGGGGATCTCCAGCATCAGTTTTTGCTCACAGCAAACTATTTCCAGCCCAACGTGAGGTGAAATGAAGAATGTCCCAGGCTCTCTCACGGGGAGATGTGGGGCCGGAAAGTGCGTGGTCGAATCATCATGACCACCTTCCTCAGGGAGTAGTAGTCTGTGTCCTTCCATGAGTACCACACGATCCCATCTGGTCCCAGGATCCTGCGGTTTTTAATGGGGTATCGGCCGCCCTGGGATGCACAGAAAGGATGGTCAGACACAGGAAACACCTGGAAGCATCATCCGGATGGGCGCATCGGAAAACCGGTTGCTCTGAAACACTGGAGCAAAGAGCTTAATGACAATGTGGTGAAAAGAACATGTCACATTTTTCAGATGGCCCCAATGGAGCTGGCATCCAGCCATCTCTGTGTGAGTCACCCGTACCACAAGTTTCCCCCATGTGGTCCCAAAACCCAGCGTGCAGAGTTGGCTCAACACTTGTGCCTGGCGCATGCCACCGAAGAGGCTGGACTGTCTTGTTGCCCAGCGCTCGTCTTGTTCCCTCCCTGAAGAGCAGGGGCTGGCCAAGCCAGGAAGGATTGCTATGATGTGAGGACCAACAGCCTCCTCCCAGCCCTGGACCTTGTGTGTTAACATCTGCATCCTCATCCTTCCACCTTACCTTGTAGTACACCCCGTTGAGGTTGGAGTAAAAGCACTGGTGGTACCACCAGCCCCCGTGGCAAATCTCGGCGCAGATGTTCCCTGAATCGGGTGTGCTGAAGCTCCTCTTGTTGTGGTACCAGGCAAAGGAATCCTCCACCGTCCCGCTGAACCCGTCCACGTGCAGGCGGTAATAGTTTTCCTCGTCCTCAATGCTGCGAGCAACAAAGGTGGGACTGTTTAATGGGGAGTGTTTGAGTCTCCTTTCCAGCCCGGATACTGCATTCCTGGTGCGATCACCTAGCAATCATCGAGCTGCTCTGGCCAGCCTCCCTGCTATGATTCATCACCTCTAGAAGCCAAAGATGTTGTATTTTTCCCTTCTGTGGGATGTGCGTGACTTTGTCATGACTCAGGGCACTTGTTATAGGTCTGAACTGGGCAGACCATGACTCTAAAACCACAATAAAAGGCTGAGGCAGCTTTGGCAAGACAGTCCCTCTAATTACACAGCACTGCCTCCTCTCCACGTAACAAGCATCTCACTCTTCACCCAGACTGAGCTAATTAGTAACTTCCCCTCAGGCTAGCGAAGGCTGAAGGTCACTGCCGTTGCATGTGACGTCTGATCAAACAAAACAAAAGTTGGGGTGACAATTCAGAGCACACATTTGCTGGTGAACAATACTTCATGGCACATTCACGCAGTGGGAGGTTTTTTTCCAGCATTTTCAGCAATTTGGGATTCTACCCGGAGCCCTCAAGCTTCAAGTGTCCATAAGGTGCAGAGCTCCCTTGGACATCGTCCCATGGTGGATTGCTGCAGAGTCACCCACAAGCATTTCCAGTGCAGATGGGGAAGGGGTTCATCTGGGACAGTCTAGACAGACCTGGTCACCCCTGATTAAGAAAAGATGTGGCTGATGTGGTATGGATAAATAAAACACCAGAGAAGGGGAAGAGCGGTGGACATTGAAGGATGTTACATCAGGTCCAGCAAGTAAAGAGCCATGAGGAGAGAGGGTACAAATCAAAACACTATTCTAAACCAGACAGATGCTGGACAACCTGTCCAGCAAGACCATGGGATTCAAAACTCTGTTTTTGACATAGAGCTCAATAATTTTGGCAGTAAAAATGTCCCTGAGCAGCTGGGGACTGCCCATTGTGTCCTACAGCTCCCTTCCCCTGGGGATGTGGATGTTGGCCATGGCCAAACCACACTGCACATTTGCTAGTTCACACCCAGGCTTCAACCTGGAGTGAAATTTGGTGGTAAAATCCAGGTGAGGAAGAAAGGATAAGCAACCTGGGCCCAGTCTGAAAAGCCCTCTAGACAGCCTTTCTGACCACAATGGGGTTCCCATGTCCGAAGGTCTCCCGACATTGAACCAGTCGTGTCTGTGAGAACCAGGGAAGGCCAACCCGCTTTCTACCTGAAGACCTGGTAGAAGGCATGTTTGTGCTTGTTGTTCCAGTCCTCCAGGTCAATGCGCAGAGAATAGTCCCCTTGGTTCGTCATCTTGTGGATGTTCTCATTGCCCAGCCAGAACTCGCCACTGAGGTCCCCAAAGCCCTCCCTGTACTCGTTCCAGGTCCGGTTGAAGTCAATTGAGCCATCCTGACGCCTCTGGATAACCGTCCAGCCCCCACCTGCCAGGAGAGAGAAAACATAAAATGCGAGTCTCAAGGGAGCATCCAAGGGTCCCAGACAGGCTCCTCACTGGTGTCGCCTCTGAGGATCCCCCTGCAGCTCAGCAAGGTGTCTCCTTGTCATGCCTCCTCCCACCAAGTGACAAAATACAGTGTTGGTTGCTCATGGGGATAAAATGTGATGTCCATCATAGCTCACGGAAAAGGGCTCCCACCTCTCCTGTGTTGGTTCATGATGATGTTCCCCCTTGTTGACCGTCCCAGATTTTAAGGTGGTTTCAAATGAGAGGGAGGTGGTAGCTTTGGGGAGGCAAATGTTTTGGAGCCGGAACAAACTGGAGATCCTGGAATTTGGAGATTATGATGTACTGTTCCTGCAGCACCACAGAGGCACATGAGCTCTCCCAGCATTGTCTCACTGTCTCCATCTGCTCTCCCATCTGTCCAAATCCCTTTCTCCTCTTTCATTTTATTCCAATATTGTAAGCTTGGGGTGGGGGGGTGGGAATGGACGGGACTGGGGCCATCTTTTTATTTGCTGTTTGTACAGCCTGTCACTCTACAGGTCCAAGATTTTGTTGATGGTCATGCAAATAATAGTAATGACATAACAGAGACCACATTGTCTGAACAGCCTGTTTCTTAACGAGCACGTGCATCCCAAAGCTGCAGTCACCTGTAGAACCTCCAACAGGCAAGATGCCTACAAGTGGGGAGCTGAACCTCTTCCTCCAGCATGGGAAATGTTGATGTGACCCATCCATCTGGGCTGGAGTAGATCCACGGGGCAAGGGACTGACAATCCACCACCCCATTTCCCTGACAACCTTCATTATTCTTCCAAAACTCAAGTGTTGCCAGCTAATTTCGTTAGTAAGTTTGTGCCTTGGGATGACAGTAACGTGCTCTGTATGGCTAATTAGACATTAAGGGTATGGGAGGTCACCTGCTCATTTATTTACACTCCAAAATAACCTGTGAGAGAGATTCCTATACCTTGTCACTTCAGCACAGCTACAATTACTGGTTGCCACACGGAGGCCTCGACTAGCCGGAGATACTCCAGATATCCCCCAGTGATGAACTGCTACTCCAGAAGGGTTTCTCTTTCCCTAAACCTTGTGTCATATCCACTCGTGTGTTGCAAATATCTTGGATGCATGACGACATCTCAAAGAACACTGAATGCCTGTATTTAGGCAACTGAATCCCAGCCACAATGACAGGTTTGAGGTATTCATCCAAACCCCTCCTTCAGTCAGCAGAGAGGACGAGTCCTCTGTCCCTGGGGAAGAGCCCTTCTGGAGATGTTACTCTCACTGACTGTAAAGCAGCTTAGAAATAGCTCAGATATAAGATACAACTCCCAGGTTAGACAAATCCCACCCAAAGCTCTGCTGGAAGATGTTGTAGGAGCCTCCTGCGGTACCTTCAGTGTCCATGTCACACAGCACTTCAACAGGCATCCCTCCGAGCGAGGGCATGATGCTGTAGACCCCGGACTGCCGGACCCCGTTGTAGTAAATGGAAGCACAGTCGATGGGGCAGTTCCTGGCGTGCTTCACCTCTGAGTGAGGAAGCAGAGCAACACGGTGTTTAGTGCACAGCGTGGGGAAAGGGGCACACAGCCACAGCCAGCATCGTTTTCACACAATCGTATCACACAACCGGGCAAATAACCCTGGATTCAGAGCTTCTCCTGAAGCTGAAAACCTTTGCAGCACGCAGGCTTCAAGCCTGAGTGAAGTGGCTTACTGGGAATAAGGTTCGTTAGCACAGATCTGTACTTAACGGACGCTGTGCCTGAGGAGCAGTCTTCAGTTCAACTGGTTTTGTAATGGCAACACAGAAACGATATGCGTTTTGCCAGGCTCACATGGTATCTCACACTAAAGTGTCTATACATGGATAAAGAATTGGCTCGTTTGCCAGCAATGGTTGGTCTAGATAATAGCAGATGGGGTTTTTTTTGTCTCCCAAACTGCTGCTGTGGGTTCTGTCTTACAAGGAAAGGGGATCAAAATAATTCTGGAGAACCCAAAGACTTTTTTAACTGGGATATGTCAGGTGGGATTTATTTTGCCTGGCAGCAGCCATCAGGCCGGCGGTCTCAGCTAGTCCTTAGAGACAGGCTTCTGCAGAGGGCAGTTCGTCCTGGTTTTACATGGGAGAGGAGAGAAGAGCTGCTCTCCCTGTCTCCCTCCATCACCTACCAAAGGAGCTCAGCTGAGCTGCTGGCACAGAGGTGCACGGTGACATCCGAGATGCCCTGGGGCTGGCTTTCAGCTCTCTCATCTAGGTCCTGTCTTGTATCTGCCAGACTTATGTGGGTGTCTCGGATGCTCCAGAGTATTCCAGGTGGCACTAGGTGTCAGCTGGACTGAGACTCTAGTCATAGCAGTGGAAAGAGCACGCTGAAATGCTCTTGGTCCACGCGCTGTTTGCCTTGTTATCTCCAATATCCGGCTCAAGTGGGGACACACGTATGTAGACACCCAACATGAAGCATCTTCATCTGTAAGCTGAGCCTCCCTGGTGGGGTGAAGCCCATCCTTAGAACAAAAGGCACAAAGGCAGCTCACACAAGCAGCTCCCCTTCATTTTGCTCACACGGCTAGCCCAGCCTGAAACTGGGCAGCACAGCATGGCCTGAATACCAGACTGGGATTACTGGGAAAACTAGGAGCCTGAAGGAGGGCAGAAAGCATGGATGGGAGATCGCCCTTCCACGAAGCACTCAGAAAGGATGAGACCACAGGAACTGCAGATGGCAAAAGATCCTTGGGAATGGGAAAGTAAGTCCGAGGGGGAATGATGGATGAAGAACTGCAACATCCCAGCCCAGCAACTGGAGATGGTGGTTGGGAGGTCCCCTGCAGTCTGGTGACAGACTGGGGACATCCTTTGAGGTTGGAACCAACTGGCACTGCTGCTACAGGAGAGTGTGTGGGAGAAACCAGTTGTGTGCAGAAAGCAAAGGTCAAGGAGAGGCATTCTAGGGGGCATCTGGGACAGCAAGTAAAGCCTGATCCCACATGAAGTTATCAGCTAAAAGTGCAGCATCAATCGGCTGCACCTGGACTGGCATTCTCTGGACCAGAGAAGTCACCATCCTGGCCATGTCAAGTTATTGAGATGAATCCCAGCTCTGGCTTGCAGGTGGTGGTCACGGGTGTCGATATCAACTCCGATGTTCTGGCTTGGCTCAGGGCTCAGAGGCACCTGGAAGCAGGTACCAGCAGAGCTGTTCATGCTACCTCCACCACAACATGGATGTCCAAAAGAGCTTTAAATGAGCACAGTGAACAACTTAGACTAGATGACTCAGGGGAGAAATAACATGACTTTCCCACCCCAGATGTCACCAGCTCAAAACAGGTCAAGGTTGGCAGGTGAAAGCCATTAGCAATGCTGTGAGTGCCACCTGAGTCATCCCATCCAGCCCGCTTCTCGATGGAGAAGATCGACGCTGTCTCTACAAGTCCCTCAACCTGAGTTCACCAAAGGCTGGAAGGCTGTTCAGGAGAAGTAACACTTCTTCCTTCTCTAATCCTCCTGCCAGTCATCTGCTGCAGGAGGCAGGATGTGGGGCACAGGGACCAGACTGGCACATCTAGTCTTGTCTTCTTGAAGGCCACCACCCCCCTGCCACAGACCCAGAGACTCGGACAGTTTGCAAAAGCATCTCAGTTTCTCTTCCAGCACCTCAATGTTGACCTTTTCACATCCTGGCTATGGTAGGCCCTGGTCAAAATGTTTTCACAGCAGTGGGCTCTTTGGCAGAAAATGGAGGTTTTAGTCAAACTGAACCTTCAATTCTTTAATTGAAAGTTCCCATGTTTGTTAAAAACCCAAGAAAAGATTCCAGGGACTAACAAGGAAAACAACCAAAAACCTGGCAATGATCTAAATGCATTCATTAAAAAAAAAAAAAAAAAAAAAAAAAGAGCATGTGAGGAATAACAAAATAGTTGTTTTTCAAAGTTGAAGAGTTTCACCAAAACCCTAATTTCATGCTGTGAATTTTTGAAGAAAAAAAAAAAATCTTGTTTGTTTTGTGGGTTTTTTGGATGGAAAACCAGTCCCTGGATCTGGGAGGAAGGCTCACGCAGCTGACTGCACGTGAGGTGATGGCAGGAGCAATGCCAGCCTGGCTGTCAGAACCTGGGCTGGTCCCTGTGAGCATCTCACATCACCCATGGAGAGAAAAAGGAGGCACTGGGGGACAGGACCTCTCCTCTAGACAGCATGGAAACCATCCCTAGAGGTGTCCATTGCTCTGAGGAGCCCTCCTGGCTGCCTTGGAAAGACAGGTTGGATGAGATCAGACTCCCAGCCAATGCAGGGGCAAATCAAAGCCCTTCTCCCACAGCCTTTTCCTTCAGCCCCACTGGAGACACATTGCCCAGAGAAGCTGTGGCTGCCCCCTCCCCGGAAGGGCTCAAGGCCAGGTTGGACGGGGCTTTGGGCAACCTGGGCTGGTGGAAGGTGGCCCTGCCCATGGAAGGAGGTTGGGGTAGATGATGTTTAAGGTCCCACCCAACCCAAGGAATTTGATGATTCTGTATAAGGGTGAAGCATCCCCTCCCAGCCGGCTCCAGCATCTCCCCATCACCTGGATGGTGCATCTCCTCCTGCAGCCTCATCTCGGCAGGTCTGAGGCAGGCGGGATTGTGCCAGGCCCCGTCGGTCAGGACAGAAATGTTGTTTAGCTGTGCCTGCATGTCGTAGAGCAGCGTGGCCTGGATGTGCTGCAGCGTGCTGGCCTCACTGTAACGATGCTCCAGGTCCTGCACCCGTTGAGCCAAGCTGTGGTTCCGGCTGGTTGCCTCCTCGTGCTACGGGAAAGGAGAAAGGTGGGATGGGGGGGATGCCTGAGGAGCAGTGTGGAGCTGGGGCGCACGGCCCCAGGACCCCCAGGGGATGGGCAGGCAGCAGCAAGAGGGCAGAGGAGCACTCGGTGAGTGCACCAACAGAGACCAAAGACCTCAAGGACGGTGCCTGCACCCTTCTCCTCCCCCTGCAGCCCCACACCAGCCCCCAGCCCACCACAGGAGCCACCACCAGCTGGATCTTCCCAGGCTCTGGTGCAGGCAGGGCATCAGAGGCAGGCAGGGCAAGCAGATAGGATTCCTCTCCAAGCACCCTTCAGTCTGCAACCTCTTGCAACAGGGATGTGGCCTCTACGTATTTAGCAACGTCACCACAGCTGGGTTTTCCTTCCAAAAAGTTGTCCAATCTCCCCTTGAACTGTGATATTTTATAAGGAGCTCCACAGCTTATCAGCACGTTGCCACCTCCGGCTCTCTGGGCCACGGCTGGTGTCCTGTAAAGAGCAATGGCCACATCCATGCTGCGCAAGGAGCGGGTGTGATACAGGACCCCAGCTCCTTTCACAACCCTTTTGCTGCTTGTTTTTAGGACAACCAGTCTCTGATCCTACATAAAATATATGTGCAAGCTGGCTGGAGGTGCCCACAGCTTGTAGCAGGAGATGAGCACCCTGAGCTCCACCAGCACGCACCGAACGCGCCCCCACGCAGTCGCTGCAGACACCCTCGCCTCCCTTGTTCAGTGTTCCCTGTCCATTAGATGGCAGAGCAGGACATAAACAGCACCTCCATAATCCCACAGCAGCCTGGGAACCCCCCCTCCATCCCCTGGGCAATGCAACAACTCTGCGTGGTGCTCTCCAACCCCTCTCGAGGGTCCGGCAATCCCAGACCCATCTGCGGTGGCGGGATGTTGGCTCTGCACCAGCACTGCCCTTCCCTGTCCATCTCCCTCCATCACCCCCTCCACATCATTGCCTCAGGCTCACAAGTCACCCCAAGACCCTGAAAATAAATGAGTCTATTTTCTCACCTCCTTGTCCCCAGCATCAGGGGCAAATCTGGATTTTTAAGTGTTCGTGCGAGCGTGTGACTTATTAAATATCCTTGGGGACACAGATCTGGCACCTGACTCATCACTACCTGCAAAACTGCAGTGGTGCTGCTGGGGGTCAGCGATTTCCTTCAGCTGGAAGGGGTCTGCATGTCCAGGGTATGTTTTCTTCCCTTCCAGCTGCTCCCAGGACCCATCTCACACCTCAGTCCCCATTCACAGAATCCCAGAATCATTCAGGTTGGAAAAGCCCCTCGGGATCATCGAGTCCAACCCTCAGCCCGACTCTACAAAGTTCTCCCCTACCCCACATCCCCCACAGCTCATCCCAACGGCCCTGAAACCCCCCCAGGGATGGGGACTGCCCCCTCCCTGGGCAGCCTGTGCCACTCTCGGACCACTCTTGCTGGGAAACATTTTCTCCTCCTGCCCAGCCTGAGCCTCCCCTGTGGCAGTTTCCAGCCGTTCCCTCTTGTCCTGTCCCTGACCCCCTGGGAGCAGAGCCCAGCCCCAGCCTCTCTGCAATGTCCTGTCATTCCTGCCAGGACAGGGCTCAGCTTGCTGTTCCCAGGACATGGCATCACCACTGCTGGGTTATTGTACCAATAACTAATGGCAGCTCTAGAATATCCTTCCCAGTGCTGCTTGAGCCTGCTAAAAACCCATCAAGCCTGACTGTATCCCAAAATCCAGAGCACCTAGATAGACAGGGGCAGCAAAGTGGGAATTATGGCTTGCAACGACACAGTGCTTTCCTTGTCAGAGCTGCAGTGTCTCTGGCTCTACCATAAATCAGTCGCCCCCCACCTGCTCTGTGAGCTGTGACGGATACAGGCTTCTTCCAGCTCCCTTCACCCACGCATCAGCTCTCCCAGTAAACCTCATGATGCTTTCTCCCAGACAGTCCCCTCCTCCACAGTTGATCCTTTTTTTTTTTTTTTTTTTTCTGCTGATTAAAAACAGCACAACCAGCCCACTGCCACGGTGCCCTGATGCTGCTCCCGTCCCTGCATCCCACTGCACTGGTGGCACTGGGGCTGTGTTTTTGCACTGTGGGGTCCTGCTCTGTGCGTGCCCCACCTGCGCAAATTCAATAGGACTGGAAATGCACAGGGAAAGATGTAAGAGAAGGTTCCTTTTGCTCCCTAAATTGCACTGGAAGCATGGTAGAGATGGGATCAACCCATCTGACCCAATTTGGGTGTCCCCGTTAGCCTAAGAGGAGCTGTGACCTGGAGGAGCCTGTTGCTCTGACTCAGCTCAGTGAGGGATGCTGAGCTCAGAGAGATGTCTCTGCTTGGACAGACAGGCCCACGCTGAGCTCCTGGAGAAATACTGATGGCAAACCCCAGGGAGCCCAACTAGCAGCAGCTGATTTATGAAGACGGATCAAGGGAGCACCAGCTCCTCGGTGGCAGGAACGGAGGTGGAGGAGATCTGCCCAGGCTGGATGATGCCGGGGGATGCAGGAGGAAATCAGCTTCCCAGGCTGGGCACAGGCGTTGGGAAGTGGCCAGACCAACGCAGTGGGAAAACTTATGGGAGAGTCCCGAAGCCAGCAGGGAGAGGGGGGTTGCAGCTCAGCAGCTGTTGCTGCCTCTGGTTTCCTCTGTTCAGCTGTAAACCACCACCCCACTACACCCCATGCAGCTTTGCTCCTTGCTTTTCCCCCGCTCCGGTGCTTGGAGGGTGACAGGACACACATGTTGCCATCAGCAAAACTCTCCAGATTTTGTTTTCTTCCTTCTTCTTCTTCTTCTGCATCTTCCATCCCTTTGTTTTTTTAGACCCATGTAAAAACCTGAGGTTGAAAGAAATGGCTGGAAGTCTCCCACCCCCCCACCCCCCCGCAGAAAGCAGGGCCAGTTTCAAAGCTGGATTCAGTTGCTCAGGGCCTTTTCCACTTGAGGACTGAAACTCTCCACAGATGACCTCAAAAGATCTCAGAGGATGTCCCCTTTCTGAGCACAGCAGATTTTGGTGGCACAGATGTTGCTGGCACCGTCCCCCAGGTATGAACCACTTGGAGACACCCAGGTAGGACCAGGGACCTGGCTGATCCAGGACACCTGGGTGCACCCTATCTCCCTTTGCTCTCCTTGTAGGGTGGGAAGCCCAGCAGCACCCCACAGCAGACACATCTCCTTCAGAGCTGCTCACCTGGGCTCCCACTGAGGAGAAACATGTTCTCCCAACTCATCCCATCCTCCAGGAGACATCCAAGAGGTCCTAGCAGCATCTATGTCTGCATCCACTGCTCAGATCTCTACAAGATCCACTGGATCCCGTAGAAACCCTTCCATGGCAGACACTGGGGTCGGGTAGGTGGAATCCCAGCCTTTACTGCTGCTCCAGAAGCATCCTTGTCCACCAGCTTCCTCCCAGCTGGTAGACATGGGCTAGAGCAACCAGGGTATGGTATGAGAGCAGCCACTATCTGTCTAAGGACTATTCAGTACAAAAAAATAGCAGATAGCAGGGAAAGGGATAATAAACTAAGCAAAAAGACACAGAAATTACCAGGTGGGTGATAAGGGGTACAATAAGGAAGAGCAGAGGCTTCAGCTACTGCTGATGGGCCAGGAAGGGACCTGCTGGGATGTGGCCTTGAAGAAGGTCCACCTGAACCCTGCAGAAGGGGAAAACATGATTACAAGGAGTATTATGGGTTTGTGGGACTGGGCAAAAGTAGTTATGGGATGTTTAGGGGAAAGGCTAAAAGTGGGGAAAGGAGGGTGGATGGGGTGGGGAATGAGTGTAGGAAAATTGAGAGGTGGTGGAGTTAAAAAAGGCTGGACATGCTTAAATCAGCCTCCAGTCAGTGCCCTTGTCCAGCTGAGCCTGCAGTCCTTCCCTTCAGTGATTTTTTTTTCAGGGTCTAAGTGCTTGCAACTGGAGGGCTGTGGCCCCCAGGGCTCACGGATCTGGGTCAGGGTGTACATGCATGTACACAGGCATGTATATGTGTATGTGCACATGCGTGTGTGTGTACATGTGCATGTATGAGGGGTCTAAACACCAGTGACTGGAAAGACCTGGGAGTATTTGCGTTTCTCCAGTGAATTTAATTGTGTGTATAACTCACTAGCAAACTTCCAACTGGACCAGCTGGTGAGCAGGAAGAGACCCATATGTAGGGTAGGGATGTGCGGGACCTGGGCATGGACATTAGAAAGACTGAGAGCTCGTTCTCCACATCTAATTCCCTCCCCTGCACACCGAGTGTCCTGCTTGAGGCCATCGGCTCAGTTCCCTCTACAGCTACAACCAGGCAACCAGCATCTCCGGAGGGAGACTGGTTCTGCTCCCTCTTCCCTCTGACCCTGAAGAGACCCTGCCCTGGACCAGACACGTTGCTTTTAGATGGGTCACTTCGGAGCCTGGAAATGAAGAATGAATTAAAAGCATGAACGTTGCACAGAAAATACTTAGTGCATTACCATCCATCTCCGCATTTGGCTCTGAGCTGGAGAGGTCAGTGAAAGAGCTGCAGCGCCAGGTAGCACAGAAGCATGTTTGGGGCCAGCACAGGGAGCTGGGATTGGGGAAAGACAGATTAAACAGTCCTAAGGGACAAAATATCACCAGGGCATGAATGTGAAAAGTTGAGAGACTGAAGATCTATTACACCAGTGTGTCCCAGTGCAATTACAAAGAGAAAATGGGAGAAGAGCAGTAGAAGGTGGGTGAGAAGGCAGGATGCGTGACAGGGGCCACCATGGGAGGAGGGACCCTCGGTGGGGGACACTGAGTGGGTCTGCCCGAGCACGAGCACCCGTCCTGACTCACATGCCTCCCTCCTTTCCTCTGTTGTACCAGGAACATCTCACTCCCACGGAGACACCCAAGGCACAGACACCCACCCAGCTCTGCAGCCTCCGGCACAACCTCACTCTCCCCACGGAGCTGCCCGAAGGAGGCTTTCCAAACAGGGACCCCAAGGGTGAGGATGAAAGGAAAATCGAGAATAAATCATCCCCAGAGCCCAACCGTATCAGATCTCATCTGCTACAAGATCAAAACCAAGGGTGCTGTTCACCCAGCGGTCTCGGGGCTGTTCCAGCTGATACGGGTGCAAGCTGCTGATTCTTCTGCACATCTCATCAACAGCGAAATCACACCCTGCTCCCTCCCTGTTCCTGGCTACAACCCTGTGCAAGCTGCTGCTTGCCGCTGCCGAGGGCTAAGCCAAGCGTTTGAGACAGTGCCAAACATCTGAGAGCTTCAGAGGTGCCAAAGACGGTTGGAAAAAACATATTAGTGTGAAGCTGTGGGGCTGGTGAATGGAGCTGGGGTGGGATGAGCACCAGTAAGGAGACTGCAGGGTGGGTGCCATGGGATGGAAGCCAGGGCTTCTCTTGTTCACCTGTGGCCATCTGAGGTGTGGTCCTTCACCGGCCACCCAAAACTCCAGGTCTAGTCTGGGATCCCACTCTGAACAATGGGATGGACCAGCAACAAATCCTAGGCAGGCTCAAAGGTGGAGGAGCTAGCACAGCTAAAGGGTTGGTGCCTAATGTTAAGATCAGCCTGGGAAGGCTCCTGAGCTATCACAGCAGGAGCAGCTGGGGTTTAAAGGCTGTCCCAGCCCCTGGGCAGAACACCACCGTATGCTTCACTGGGTGTCCCCCCCACTACAAGCTGCTGGGAGCTGGAAGGGACCACGGGGAGGGACCACGGGCACCCACTCGGAGCGGGGTCCGTGAAGAGCAGCCTTTTACCTGGAGCTCGAGGATTTTGATGCGGTGCCGGTGGTTCCTCAGCTCCTCCTGCAACTCTGAAACCAGCTCCCGCAGCTCCAAAACCTGCCACTTGCGTTCCTCATTCTCATGGAGCCAGTAAGACACTTCATCGGTGCAACGAAACATGTCCGGGCACCGCTGCTCATCGCCCTGCGGCAGCGTGGCCACGATCTTACAGAGGCCGTTGGGCAGCACCTGGTTGCTGTATTCCCCGCACTGGATCAGGCCCATGTGCCTCTGGGGACCCCTGTGGTCTCTGTATGCCGCAGGCAGGGATTTCTGCAGCGAGGGGCTGCTCAGCGCGGTCACAAGGAGGAGGGATAACAAACCTGCCCTGGCAGAGCCGGTACTGGGGCAGACCTCCATCAAGCAGGTGAGGAGGGTCCCCAGGGATGGCCCCAAGTGTCTCATCATCAAATACAGTTGGGGAGAAAGGTGGCAGTCCCCAGAGCATAACACCAAGTCTCCTGAGAGCTAGCGGGTGAGGTTGAAACTATATGAGCATCAGTTGGGATCCCAGAGCTCCCGCCAAGGGGGTCACTTCAGGCAAGGGACCTGCCTGTCCCCATAGAGAATCCTCCCCAACGTCAGCCAGTGGCCACCAAGCTGGGATCAGCTCCAGCAGGAGCAATTCTGCTCTCCTGGCCAGGCTCCGCTGGCTTCGTGGGCTGCGTTTCCCCTCCTGCAGTGTGGTCAGTTGGCTTGGAGGGTGTCAAGGTCTGGCCAGGGGTGGTCAGCCCCTCGGGCAGGGCTTTCTGCCCACTCAGAACCATGCTTGAGAAGGAGATTTCTCCTCAAGATGAGGCATTCCGCTACGCCGTTGCTCCCTGAAATGGGAACCAGAGCAAAGAGGAAGGTGATGGAGAGGAAAGATGAGCAACCAACCCTCCCCACCACGTTGTCTACCCACAGCAAACTGTCCCCCACCTTCCCTGGCCCCCTCCAGCCATCCCCATGGCCCAGGGACACAGGGCATGGATTTGGGGCTCTCTCTACATCCCTGTGTAGGACTTTTTCTTGGCAGATGTAACTATAAATGGATTTGTTGAGGGAATGGTGACAATCTACATGAAAATCCCAGACCACCAACCCAGCCTTAGGCAGGGTTAGACCACCAACCCATCCCTGGGGCAGTCTGGATGGACCCTGGTCCAAGGAGGGATGGAGGGGTGATGGCCTGGCCACCATCCAGAAGAGACAAATACGTGACTTTGTCCCTTTTATTTGGATAAATCAGGTTTCCCTTGCAGCCAGAGCTGTTCTCTGATCCCTGCCCAGCCATGGCATCACGTTCTGCATGTGCTCCCAACATTTCCCCCAACCAAAAGCCATCCTCGTCCCACTCTGGTGAGGAGGGAGAACTGGGAAGGATGCCACAGCTCTCCAGCAGCACCCCAACTCCCAGCAAGGAGCACCCCAGCTCCTGACATACCTTCAAAAGTCTTGGCCAGGCTCTCCGGCGGCAGGAGCAGAGATCAGTGAGCGCCAACCGGCTATGAGGAGCGGGGTGTGATTTAGGGGACACTAAATGCTTATTCCCCCTGATCCTATCACCACACTATAAATATGGCCAATAGGGCCGCCAATCTCAGAGGACGCACAGAGGGAGGAGCACAGGTCCTGGCGTGACCTTATCAGTGTACTGGGGATTAAGACAGTGCCTTGGCAGGAGGGCACAGCTCCCTCTGGCCTAGGAACCCCCTGTCCCACCCCGGGGATGTGTTTTGGGGAGAGAGCAGGTTCATCTGGTGTGCAGATGCCCTGCCCCATCCCAGCAGTTCTGGGGGGAAAGCTTCCCAACCTGGCCATGGACGGGGCCTTGGGACAGGGAACAGCCATCATTTATTTTATTCACTAGCCCAGGGCTTCCTTTTTGCTTTTACAAGGGAATAATGTCAACAGATTTGCTTAATTACACTATGCTAACCACTCAGGCATAGGAGCTGAAACCAGAGATTTCCATATCGGACAAAACGATTGGTTGTTGGGTTTTCTTTCCTTAATGTAACGAGTTTCCAGATGATAATCCCAGACTGATTCCTACAAAGGAGATACTTGAATGAGCTCAGATGGCTCCAAAAACAGAGGAACTGCCCAGAGGAGGGGAGTTTCATTAGCAAACACCTGCTCAGGTGGTTTGGAGAGGAGCTGAACCTCCCCAGTCCCCCAGCAGGCATCCCAGATGCCTACATGAGTGTCCTTTGGAGGACCTGTCACCCCCACGGACAGGACCCTCTGTACCACCGGTGGCCCCCAGCAAGATTGCGGGCCTGTGTGATACGGGGAGGACACATTTCGCATGACACCAGAGCACAGCAGCCATCTCTGTGTCCGTATCCACCACCCAGGGTGGTCTGGAGAAGCAGGGAGCCCAGCAGCAAGCAGAACCTGCCCCAAGCTCACCCACACTAATGAATGGGGAACCACCAGCCCAGGCAGGGAGCAGATCACCCCAGGTCCCCCCAGCTGGGAAGGCCTCCTGAGGACACCTCATCTTGCTGAGGCAGGGACCTGGATTACTCCAAAAATCACATCTCTTCACACATGCTGCCTCTAGCCAAGCCGCCCTCTGCTTTTTTTCAAGCATGACCACACTTGGCTTCAACAACCACTTGTGAGACATCAAAATAAGGCTGAAGCATCCTCTCTGGATCTGGCAGGAGATGTGCCAGCACAGCAGCCAGCCAGCCTGGACAGTAATGCTGGGTAAACCAGTAGGGAGAGGGATCCTGAGATCAGCCCGCAAAGCTCTGCCATGAGCGGCATCAAGAGAAGTGCTGTGTGAAGGGACACCATGGGCAGACGATGGGAAAATGGGGCTGGGGGCAGCGGAGAGCCGGAAGAAAGTCATTGCAGGGAAGGGAGGAGTGGTGGCCCATCTGGATGTGGTGGATGTGAAGATCTTTCACCAGCGAACCCCAGTCTGGCCATAGGTAGCCATTTACCCTCCAGGCTTGTCCTGAGTCACCCCACGGCCAGCGAAGAGAAAAAGGATGCAATGGTAGACACCGAAATGACGATACGAAGAATTGCACCCCACGAACAACGTTTTCTGGGGTGGAGTGGGGGGTATCGGGGCAGGGGACCAAGGGGAACATCTCTCTCTCGACTCCCAGCCAAGAGCTCCTCCAGCACGATTAGCTAAAGACCAGCTTTCCTTTATTGCACACAAGTGGATAGACATTTAACATGCTTGTCTATAATGAAATCCATTATCCTTGTCTTTCACGGAGGCCCTACATTTCTGGTTCCCCCTTTTCATGGCCAGAGGTGGTGGGGGAGAGGAAGTGGAGGAGCGATAGAGCCAGGTACAGCCAGGCCCTTTGTGCAGCCACTCAGGAGGCACTCTCCCATAAATGTTTGGGCTCCTAAATGGATCTGACCTCCCCTCCTCCAGCCCCTTTCCCTTTCATTTTCTTTTCCTCATTATTCTTGGAAAAAAAAAAAAAAAAAACCAACCACCCAACTCTCGTCCGGATCATTAGCGTCAGAGGCGGAGACGGGCGCCGAGTGCCACATGGAAGAGGCGAACGTACATTTCGTTCAATGCCCCTCGAGTGGCGTTTCATTCAAGGCTGCTCCGCCACAAAGGGAGATGTGAAAATGGTCCCCGCTGGCAGCTCGCCGCCGGCCACCCTGACAGAGCTCAATGCGAAGCTGCCTCTTCAGGGAGACAAAGCACGGCCATTTCTTCTGCCTTCGATTGATGTCTGAGTTGTTTGGGGAGCATTTAGAGAGGAGAGGAGAGGGGAGGGGAGGGGAGGGAATTCAGTGAGAGAGCCTGGGTGATGCTAATAGAGATAACGGCTCTGAAAGGCTCAAGGTTGAATGCTCGGAGTTTGGTCTGTCCGTAGTCGCCACCCTTCCTTGCTCTCTGGGGGGGACATCAGCTTACAACCCCTCCAGCGGTCTGGGATTAATTGAAGCCAACACCAAGAGCCCCAGGTACCCCTTGACTAACTGTTTTCAAAGTCATAGACGCAGATTACACCACTCTTCTGGGGAGTAGCTGTTGTTGAACATCCATCTCCCCAACATGCCATGAAGAGCACCACCATGAAGCCCGTGCCACCACCATTCTCCCCTGCCACAAGAATATCTTCTTCTGCTTCTTCCCAAATGCAGGAAGGCACAAAGTTTCTGTGGGCATGCAACTCCTGCTCGTCCCACTCCATCCCAAATCCCGCTCCATCTGCTCCCCACGGTACTTTCTGGGGGAGGTGACGTCCCCGCCACCATCACCCAGGTGCTGCAGCCTCTCCTCTGCTCGATGAGCCTGCGGCCAGCCTTCAACAGCTTATACACCCTTGGTGTGCAAGCAACCTGCTGGCTCTCATCTGGTCTCTCTTTGAGGGAGAAATGTCAAAACACACAATACTTCACTTCTTGTTGCTGCCCAGTGGAAGGAAGAGACCCCTGAGTGATAACTCACCATCCCTGACCCTGCCTTGGTCTTCTAGAGGAGAAGACAAGCTAATCCAACTCTACCTACCCCAGCCTCCCAGGACTGCAAGGACCTCCCACCACTAACAGCAATAACCAGTCATTTGCTATAAAATAATCAGCAGTAAGAGGCAGTTCAGAGGCTCCTGAAGACCAGGGAGCCCCAAAATCAGTGTAAGCTTTAGTGCTGCTTCACCACCTGTGGTCACACTCCACAAATATCAGCAAAAGCTGTACCCTGAGGTAGGGACCATGGGATTCCAGGGCTCACTCTCTCCACCAGCACCAAGCCCTGGATGCAAAGCTGCCCCAGGATGTCCTGCCCAGGGTAACCCCTGCCTGGGACGGGAAAGGCGGGGCTGGGTGCATCAGGTGGAGATTTAAGGTCCAGTTGGATCTGGGATGATGCTTGTGCCTAGGAAGACACTGCAGGTTTTGGGGTGGCTTTGGGATCCTGCAAGGATCCAGCTCGGCCCGATGACTTTACTAAGAGCATCTCAAAGTGCCAAGCGAGGCTGTTTCACCCCTCAGGGTTGCTTCTCTGTTGTCTCCCTGCAGCCTCCCAGATCCCCTTCCCAACCTCTCCTCCTTCCCACAATTTCAATGTGTGATTTAAGTTACAGAAAAGAGGAAAACAGGACACAGCTGAGCATCACTGGGGCTAGAGAAGGAGCAGTCCTCTTCCCAAAATGCACTGTGAGCTCTGAGTTGCAGGAATGAAGTCCTTGCCAGGCTCTTAAACCCTGCTGAAAGCTGGCTCCTCTCCTAAGAAGCCGTAATCCCTCTTAGCGGCACAGGCAATAATCGGGGATTTGGCTTTTTGTGTGCAAATGTGTGTGTGTCTGTGTGTCCAGCATGTGAGTGTGTCTGTGTGTCTATAACCGGCTCAAAAAGAACAGAAAGGCAGCACAAATGAGGAAATAAAATGCTGAATTGGACAATTTGGGGTTCCCCAAGAGCTGGGGTGCACCCATGCCGGGCAGAGGGGATGAGCCTGTCCCAGTCCCGGAGGGAAGGCAGGATTTATCCCTGGCGCTTGTAGCCAGCTAAAAGTCAGGCAGCTCCTCCCAGCCCATGGTCTGGGCTGGCTCTGCTGTCACCAGAGAAGGAATCACATCCCAGGGGACCTCCGTGTCCTCGGATGGGGGGCAGGGACTCAAGGAGCTGCTCCGGGCAGGAGGGGTGTCCCTCTGTGGGGACGAGACACCCCCTCGAATGGGTCACAGTTGTGCCCTCATCCTGGCCAGGGATTTGTTGACCTTGTCCTTCCAGCCCAGAAAACAGGACCATTTCCAAACCCAGGAGTTGAAATGAGATTAATTCGGTCTAAAAGCAAGATGCAGTATTTACTTACTGGGGTATGTTTTTTATCAGCAATTGGAATTGAGCGAGAGGTGCACTTCGGGGAAGGTTTCCCATGCAACACACCATCTCACCCCCGAGAGCTGCCTGCAGCCCCAGCCAGAGGGGCAGTTGTCCTTTTCCTGCCCTCCTCAGCTCCTCTGAGCGGTTTCAAAAGAGTCCACAACTGAGAGAGCTGAGCCTTCGCAGAGAAAACGGACTTACTTCTACCCAAGCCATAACTCCTGGCTGGGGGTTACAGACCCAAAACCCTGTGACCATCTCACTGCACCGGGACATCCATGTCTTTCCCGTACTGGCCATGCCCAGGGGTATTTTTGATCCCCTGCATTTCCAAGGAAAAAAAAAAAAGTCAACTGTATTTCCCTCAAAAACTCTTAATGAGGAGGAAATCAATCACAGTGGATGGTGGTCAGGACCACTGGTTTCTGCTTTGCAGCTCTGTGCTTGCAGGAATGCTGACTGGGGGCATGGACGGGGTTGTGAGCCCTGGTGATGATACCTGGTGATACCTGGTGATGCCCTATTATGACTGATGATGCCCTCGCAATGCCCTGATGTTGCCCTGGTGATGCTTGGTGGATGCCCTGGTGATGCTTGGTTATGCCTGATGATGCCTGGTGATTCCTGGTGAAGCCCTGGTTATACCTGTTAATCCCTGGTGATGTTTGGTGATGCCCTGGTGATTCCCTGGTGATGCCTGGTGATTCCATGGTGATGCCCTGGTGATGCCTTGGTGATGCCTAGTGATACCTGGTGATGTCTGGTTGGTGATACCTGGTGTTGCCTGGTGATACCTGGTGATGCTCTGGTGATGTCTGATCTGGCACACATGAGAAAACCAGATGCACTGGAGAAAAGTCATGGTGGCATTTGTCCATTCACTGCTGTCCAAGGAGTTTGGTGTTAGGAGGCAAAACTGGACAAACTCAAACTGTAATGTGCTGGGCTCATATGCCAGAAGAGCAGCAATTATTTCTGTGGCCAAGAGCCTCCTCTGAGCCAGGCTGGTCCTTGCTAGAGAATGCCATCACCCTGATCCCTTGGAGGGCTCCAGGAGGAAAGACTGGTGTAACAGGGATAAAGCCTCAGCACTCATAGAACTGTAGAATCACAGAATCGTTTCGGTTGGAAAAGACCTTTAAGTTCATCGAGTCCAACCGTTAACCTCACACTGCCAAATCCACCACTAAACCCTGTCCCTAAGCACCACGTCTACACGTCTGCTCAACCCCTCCAGGGATGGGGAATCTACCACTTCCCTGGGCAGCCTGTTCCAAAGCTTGACAGCCCTTTCAGTGAATAATTTTTTCCTAATATCCAATCCCAACCCCCCCTGGTGCAACTCAAGGCCATCCACTTTTGTTACTTGGGAGAAGAGACTGACTCCCACCTCTCTCCAACCTCCTTTCAGGGAGCTGTAGAGAGTGATGAGGTCTCCCCTCAGCCTCCTCTTCTCCTTCCTCCTTCAGACAACTCAAGTCAGCTCGATTATGACAGCCAAGAGAAGCCCAGCTCCAACTTTCCAAAGCCATGGAAGATCAAGCTGCAGACCCCTGTCATAATTTCTAAAGGGATCAAGACAGAGCTTCAGGATAGGGCTTCCTTGGAAGGATTGGGCCAGATGGATGAATTTGCTGGCTGGAAAAATCAACCTGAGAAAGATGAGGGAATTCTGGAGGTGCCAGAACATGTTGACGTTTTCCAGTCTATCAATATTTGGGGAAATTCAGCCACAGTGGGGATAAATGTGACAAGAGGTGCTCAAAGACTGGTGTGCAAGCCAGCACCTTCCCTAGAGAGAAAAGTCTGAGGCCCCAGCTGAAAGCTGCTGGTTTTCAAAGGAGACTTGGAAGACCACATGCTCTTTTCCCTCACCTGCTTTTGCAGGTTGCCTTGCTGCAATGTCTTTTGGGGTCATGCACCCAGGTGCAGACAGCCTTTCTCCCCCATCTTCGGCTCTGCTCACCAGCTACATCTCCACCAAGACCAGATGCCACCTGGGAGCACCCCCAGGCACTGCCCTGTGGCCACCCAAAGCCCTGTCACTCCAGCCAAGCTCCTCGAGGCTCCAGGTCCCCATCATGCTCTGGCTGGTGCAAAACTGGTGTCACAAACCCTGTCCTGATGCAAGATGTGCAGTTGGTACCCACCAGAGCATCATTTCTAAGGGAGATGAGGCTCGTGAAGGGTGATCAGCAAGGCACGAATCCTTTCAGACACTTGTGCCATTGGAAATGTTGCTCCTGTAAACAGAAGTGAGGCATTTCTTTACAGAGCAGGAAGATGGGCTGTGCAGCTCCCAGCCAAGGGATGCTATAGGTGCTGAAAGATCATTGGCTTGAAAGGAACACTGGAAAAGCTTGTGAAAAAGAAATCCATGAAGGGCTTTCAAACACGTCGACCCACAGATTGCTCCGAGCATGCGCTGCTTACCAGCCTCTCCTAACAAGCACAAGTTGCTGCAGTGAAGATGCGTCCCTCACCATGAACCCAGAAGAGCAGCAAAAACAAACCTGTTCAGGCTGAAAAGGCTCTTGTTCCTGCAGGGGTTTGCTCTGGTAAAGTGTTTGCTGCAGTCTTGAACGGATCCTGCAATTACAGGCGGTGCATGATCTATCCAGTGAGGTGACATGACTCAAGCTTGCTGCAAATATCAAGAAGAAAAGAGAATGCCAGAAAACACCTACAAGCAAAAATATCAGAGTGACATCGTTCAGATCCTCAAATGCCTTTAGTTGTCGGTTCCTAGAGAAGTGCCCAATTTTGGTTCGAATCGGAGAGAATCAGCCACAATTATAGATTTTAGCATATAAATAGTGCTGACGAAAAGGCACTGTCATCAGTAAGCTTAGGCAAGACAGCAATGAGTTCCACCAGTTCACATGCCACACAGACATTTCCTTCTTCATTTTAGGTCTGACCTTGAGTTTATTAAAGTCCTCAGGAAAACCAGTTGACTCCAGGAGAAAGGAAAAGGACTTCCCTCTCTGCAGTAAAACTCATATGTGCCATACCCCCGCCTAAAAAGGCTTCTTTTTTGCTTTTTTTTTTTTTTTTTTTTTTTTCTAATGGAGGCTGCCCTGGGCTCCTCTTGCTGTGGAGCTCAGCACCTTCACTTGAGCTTAAACCTGATACCAGGTGCCTGCTGGGCCAAGGAATCAGTGGTGGGATTCCCAGTCCCTAACTCCACAGCTGCTCTTGCTCCTACAGGGAGGCTACAACCAAGCAAGCATCAGCATTTTACTCCAAGAGCAAGGTGCATGGCTTATATTTTACCACCTGCCATGGGCACAAAGCAGGCACAAGGGGGTTCAGAAGGGACCCCTTGATCAAAGCCAGCTGGAGACCACTGCTCCAGGTGTGCACAGATGTGATCACCTCCATTTATGCACCCAAAAATGCCCTAATCCTATGGGTGATCTGCCAGTCGTTGGCTCCAAGGCTCCGATTTACCACCAATAAGTGTTTTCTGGCTTTAAAATCTTCAAGAGATGGAGGCTGATAGTTTTGTGGTAGTAATCCAGCTGTCTCTTCATCTGGATGTCTCCTGGGTCCCTGCTCATCGTACCCTGAGCAAGTCCTTAGTGCAGCTGCCCTGTGGATCCATCCTCCTCCCATTTCACCAAACACGAGCTGAAGATGGTCTGGATGAAGCAGGGTCCTCAGCACCACTCCCCACCCCACCAGCTGCACCCAGGCAGGAGCAGAAGTGGGTGCTGAGCCCAGGAGACTTGTTCAAACAGAGGACAGGTCAACTGTCTGCAAAGCACTGCAAGAAATCTGTCCTGAGATAACAGGGAAGGGGACTGCCTCGGCACCCAACAGCACACAGAGGGACATGTGGGTCCTAGGACAGACCTACGTGCAAACCCCAGAGCACCTATTGCCCCCATGACGCCGGTGTTTACAGCCCGGCGGGGCGGCTGCCCCACGTCCCATGGGATTTGAGCACATTCGCACATTCACGACATTCGCACCCGGCCCCGGAGCTCATTCACACCCAGGTGTGACCTGTTCTTCAAATTAAAACGGAAAGGCCAGAAATCACGCGGCTGATGAGCTTGTTCACCCATGGACACCTCACCCTGGCACCCAGCCCTGCCGGGAAAGGGCTGCACGTCCTGACCCTGTGGCTTTTATGGGGACAAGGTGATGGTGAAGCCACCACATCTCGTTCGAGAGGTCCCTAAAATGAAGTCCCCAGGGCTGGGCAGTTTGTTGTAGCAGAGCCCTGGGGACTTGTCTTGCTGCCAGCCATGCTCAGAGCAGGGGCTGGAGGATGCTGCTCTTGCAGTGTAATTATATGGTCCTGAATGGTCTTCAGCTCTACCCCTGTTTGGGGAGAAGAAAGAAGAGGTTTCTCCTAATTCTCTCCATTGGAGGATCCTTTTCTTGCCATCTTGGCTTTCCACTACTCTTGTCCATCTGCCTGGGAGCTGGCTGCATCCACTAATCATTTATACACTGGACTTTCTTTGGGAAAAAAAAAAAAAAAAAAAAAAAAAAAGCTCTGTAATAAAATATAATGAGTATTCTGCTGTTACACCAGGAACAGTCCTGCTCTGGGAGGGGAAGCCGGTCACTCCAGCACCCCAATAATGGAGGTTGCACTTCTGCATCCTCCAGAGGTGCTGGGGCACCAACATCCCTGAGAGATGCTGTGCTCCCCGGCACTGGGAGCAGGGAGGTTGAGCTCCAGCTGTGGGTTTCTCCAGGAGGGAGGTCTGAAAATTCCGACTGTGAGGCCAGTGAGAGCGGAGGCATCCGGCACAGGCTGCCAAAGCCATGGCAGAGAATGCTTCATCTCAGCCCCTCACCTGCAGCCGCTCAACTCAATGAGGTTTCCTAAATAGATTTCGCATCTTCCTTATAAACATAAACTGCTCAGATCGGCCTAATGAAGATGAAAGAGCCTTTAAAGTGGGCATCATAGCTCTGGTTTGGGCCATAAAGTATCTCAGAATAGCTTTCCGTCATGGAAAAATATTGCAGATCGGGGGATCTGTCAGGGAGGACGGAGGCAGCTGACGCAGTTCTGGGCGCTGCGGCAAGATGTGGATGGTTTGGAGATGGATCTGCGGAGGACAGGGGTCTGGAGAAGGTGTGAACCAAACTGAATGCTACAGAGGCTATTTCTTGAACCTCTGGTGCTTTGCATCTTGAGTTACCTGCTATGGAGGGTTTCATCCAGTCCCAGGGTACTCGGGTGAATCCGTTGCACCCCAATACCCTTTGTCAAGGAGGTGTGGATGTCTGCAGCCCACTGAAGAACAACCTACCTCCTTTTTGTTCGTTTTCAACCTCTTCTCTGACTGTTGGAAAGAGGGGAGGATCTCCAGAGGAGACCTCTCCAGGATGGAGCATCTCCACCCTGAGGCAGAAGTCTGGATGAAGTGGCTCAACCATGCTCCAGGCCCCTTTAGCCCCAGCGTCCTGCTTATGGGCTGCTCCCCCTGGGAAGATGCCTTTGGGATGTCTCCTTTCCCTACAGAAGACCAAGTCAAGTAAAATAAGAGCAAATCCCCTGCGCACCCGAGGTGAAACTATGTCTGTTCCCCGCTGGTGGGGTCATGGGCAAACCTCCATGTGTGGCTTCGCCGTGCCCTGCGGTTTGTCTTCTCATAAGCATGAAAATCAACAACTGTGCTTCATACAGGCTGGCAGGAGGGATGCTCACAGCCCACATCTAGCTCTTGCCCGAGCCCAGACCCAATAAAAATCAGTTAGATGTTCGGGGAGGATGGTCCATCCTTCAAGGACCATCTTGGCATTACATACTGGGGATGGAAAATCCCGATGCAGATGTGTTTCTCCACCTGGGTAAGCTCAGAGCTGGGGAAAAAAAAAAAGACCTTAAAATCTTAAAATCACCCCCTCATCCTGACACACAGCTGAGGACCAGTGCCATCACTCTGGGATGCTTGTGGAGAGCAGCCAGCGGAGGTGATGAGCGAGGTCAGAGGCAAATCTGCCTCAAGTACATGAGACATGGGGTCTAAAAGACCCTGCACATCCTGGCAAACCAGCTCTGAACACTGTCTCGCTGCACTTAAACCTCCTGCACGGGGCCTGGCAGGGTTCTGGGACATGGTTTTACCCCAAACCACCCCAGGGTAGAGTCAGGAGCAAAGCCAGAGCCATCTGGAGGGGCAGTTTCCATGTTGCCACCCTCTTTTGGGTGGAAAAAGAGAGTTGACCCCTGCAATCATGAACCAGCTGTCTGTAGGGGCTGGAAATTCGGCATCAGACAAGATTCCCCATCGATCCAACCCCCTCGGATCCCCCATTTCCCCCAGCCCCCTTCTAGGCTTGCCCCAAGGTGCTGTCCTGCTCTGAACACATAGAGGACAGAGCATCCCTCTTGCTCACCTGTGCAAGGCTTGGCCAAGGTGCATGAAGGAGCCTCCTGGAAGCCACAACTGCTCTTACATATGGAGTAGCCAAGGCCAACCCTATAGAAAACATGAGTTCTGCTGGGCTTTGGGCTGTTGTGCCATAGGGAAAGTGTCTGCAGCCCAAAGCTTGAGTGGAGTGGAGAGGCTGGGGGTTGATGGGCGCAGAAAGGGAGCAGTGAGGCTTGCCAAGCCACGTAAAGCTGTCTGTTCTCTGAAGAAGCCACCCCCAGGCTGAAAAAAATGCTTTTTTGCTGCTTTTGCACCCAAAGCCGGTGGCCGCAGGACTCCCTGGCACATCAGGCAGGGATACCCCCTGCCTCCAGCCACCCTGCCCGGGCTGAGGAGCTGCTGCTGTCCCCAGAGGTTTGTTTTTAACCAAATCCTCTTTTATCCCACGGAAAGACAACCCCAAATCCACAGGACCCATCGGAGCACGGAGCCCTCCCACGCCCGAGCCCGAGGAGTGACGGATGCTCCTGCCCGGCATGCTGGTAATAAACAACCCGTGCCAAATCCGCCGTCGGTGCCGGATGATAGCTGGTGAAGGACTTTCCATCCAACCCCCCCCACCCCCCCCTCCCCACCCCAGCTCCAAAGCTGCAAACGCAATTAACAGCATCGCCCGGAAAACTTTGCCGGCTGCCCTTCGCGAAGAGATGCTAATCCCTCCATGCACCACGGGGCCGGATCCAGCGGACACCCGTCGCTCGCTCATCTTTTGTTCGGTACCTGGAACGGTCCCTCTCGCCCCCCCTCTGGCCCCCCCTTTCCCTCTGGCAGATGCGATTGTTCCGAGGGGATATAAAAAGCCGCCGGGACCAGTGGCCGAGTGGCAGACGCTCTCCGGGAGCGCGCGGGAGAGGGGGACGGAGGGTGTGTGGTGACAGCGGTCGGGCTCCCACCCCGGCCCCAGGTAAGCCCCCAAAAAACCCAGCACCCCAGCCCTGTGGGTCTCCTCGATATGTTTTGGGGTGTGTGGGGGGAAAGAAACTTGGCAAAAATCTGGGCTTGATGATAGGTGATGGGGAGCGGTTGCTGCAGGGGGGTGACACGCTGTGATGGACGGCCACCGGACAGGGGGTTCCCAGCGAGGGATGGGCAATAAAACACACCCTCCCCTCCCTGCTCTGGCTGATTGTCGGGTTTATTTTCATTACTGGGTGTTAATATATTACAGAGGTGCTGCCTGCTGCTGCCCCAGACCCTTGGTGCTGCTGTGCTGGGGGATCCTGGGCAACAACACCCGCAAATTCAGGCAGAAGACAGAAAGACAAACTTTATGTTTAAATTTGGGATGTCTCACTGTTTTATCTCCCCTTTTTGAACTGCTATTTGCTCTCATAACCATCAGGGGCTTTTTTTCCTCTGTCAAAAAAAGTCCCCCTCCATCCAGGCTCGACCTTGTGGCTCTTGCACCAGGAGGGATCAGCTGTCCCCTCCAGACACACATTTTGGGCCAAAATTAGACTTTTCTTCTGTTTTCTTTCAATGTGGGATGGGGTTTTCCTTCCATAGAGCTCCTGCAGCATGGGGGGAGGAGAGACACGTGAATTAAATTTGGCCGCTTGGGGAAGAATTGAGATTAGCAGAGGGAAAGCACCCCGAGCATCTTTGGGGACCCCAGAGGCAGGTCCCGGGGTGTCTGGGAGCCAACCCCAAACTCCTCCTTGATGGCACAGCAGCAACGGCCGCTTCAGCCCCCGGGTTTCAGCCAGATCCTGGGTTAATTTTGGCCACCCCCTGGTCACGCCACATCCCAAACACCACCAGCACTTGCCATAACCCACCCCAAAAGCCAAGCAACCCATTTCTACTTTATTTAATGTAAAGTATTAATGCCTTAGTCTTCTATGCCTCATTTAATACCATTTACAGTTGTGTCTCCCACCACGCAGGAGTTTTGCAGCCGCTCGAGGGGCATCGCAGGACAGGTTAGGAGGGAGCACGCATTTTTTAGAGGACTCAGCTTGCAAGCTGCGAGTGGTTGGCAAAGAATGAAACCTGAAGGCAGCTCCCTAACACTTTCCCCTTGCAGCATCACTCATCTTGATGGGGTTCTTAGGAGGCGGCAGCAATCCCCGCTGGCAGAGGTTGTCACCTGCGGTAGCAGTGACAAAAGATCTGGGCTCCGGAGAGACGCTTTTCAGTTCAGAAGGCAAGAGGAAGAAGCAAGGGAGGGGGCGTTGCCCATTTTTTTGGAGCAGCTGAGCAGGAGCAGAGGGATGTGGCGGCAGGCAGAGAGGCAGCTTTGGGTGTTGCCTTCCATTTTTTTGTGCCTCAGTTTCTCCTCTGGCAAAATCACCCCCCCTGCTCCTGGGGTGTAGGGAGGAGCGTGTCTTTGCAAGGAGCTCGGAGCTTCGTAGAAGGAGGGGGGGGTTGCAGCACTAAGGCATCTCCTGGGGCAAGGGACAGGCCTGGGGGAGGCAGGAGGGGACCCCGCTCCTGCAACTCCAACAGAGGCAACTTAGAAAATGGAAAGGTTAAGGGGGGGCGCGTCAAAGAAAGGATTGCAGAATCTCCTGAAGTAAAATAAGAGGGGTTTGTTTTTTGGGGTTTTTTTTAATTCTTTTTCTCCCCATAGTTCCTGCACAGTTTCTGGGCCCCTCTCAGCCCTCGTGTGAGCCCAGCCTTGTCCCCCAGCCAAGATGCTGCTGTGGAGCAGCCTGCCCGTGGTGCTGGGGCTGCTGCTCTGGCACCTCGCCGGCGCCAGCGGCCCGTGCTGGGAGAGCAGCAAATGCCAGGACCTCAGCAGCGAGGCCGGCGTTTTGGTAAGGCAGGCGATGGGGGCTGCCCTCCGGTTGCTTTGGTTTCTGTCCCCCCCCCTCCCAACCCAGGGATGGTCGCGGTGGGCTGGGGGAGGAGGTGACAGGGATGCCAACGCCGTGGGGTGACCTGTGTCAGTGTGGGGCGGGTGCTTTGGTGACCCACAGGTTTTGGTGGGCTTGTGCCTGCTGGTTTCATGCTGGGGGTTGATGCTGAAATAAGTTTTTAAGCTGGCAGCATCCCTCCTGCACGGGATGAACCAGCAGTTGGGGTATCGGCTTTACCCTGTGCCCACGGGTGCTTGCAGAGGGTGATGGTGACAGGCTGGTGCAACCATGCACTTTTGTGCAAGTGCCAAGTTTACTCCAGGGACCCCAGAGTGGGGGTTTCCCCCACACACACACCCCGACCCCCGGGCACTGTTTCCAGCCACCCAGAGCTGGTTTGGTGCCTGGGCATGATGCTTCTTGAGCTCCCTGCCAAGGGGGTGGCACCCGCATGGGGACATCAGTGGGACACAAGTGTGAAACCATCTTGGGAAACATCCTGCTCTGTGCAAGCAGCCCCCTGCAACACCCCCCTCAACCCGGGGGGGTCCCGGCCAGGTGCTCACCCTTCCCGCACGTCTCGTCCCCCCGCGCAGGCGTGCGCCACGGCGTGTAGAGCCGATCTGTCAGCCGAGGCCCCCGTCTACCCAGGGAACGGGCACCTCCAGCCCCTCTCCGAGAGCATCCGCAAGTACGTCATGAGCCACTTCCGCTGGAACAAGTTTGGCCGGAGGAACAGCAGCAGCGGTGGCGGCGGGGGGCACAAACGGGAGGAGGCGGTGGGGGGCAACCCGCTGCCCGTTGTCCCACCATCCCGCCGCGAGTCAGAAGAGGGAACCGGGCTGGAGCGGGAGGAAGGCAAACGCTCTTACTCCATGGAGCACTTCCGCTGGGGAAAGCCGGTGGGACGCAAGAGGAGACCCATCAAGGTCTATCCCAACGGGGTGGAGGAGGAGTCAGCCGAAAGCTACCCGCTGGAGTTCAGGCGGGAGCTGGCGCTCGGCAGCACCGGGGCACCTCCCGAGGAGGAAGAGGAGGAGGAAGAGGAAGGCCAGGAGGAGGAGAAGAAGGCTGGCGGCTCCTACCGCATGCGCCATTTCCGCTGGCACGCGCCCCTGAAGGACAAGCGCTATGGGGGCTTCATGACCTCGGAGCACAGCCAGACCCCTCTAGTGACTCTCTTCAAAAACGCCATCATCAAAAGCGCCTACAAGAAGGGGCAGTGATGGGGGAGAGCCCGCAGGTGTCCCCCAGCCCACCCCGGTAGCTTTAGTGTCCTGCTGACATGTGTTTCACTTAGAGATCACTCGTTATGTCGTTCTTAATTAGTACTCCAAAGAGGTCCGCTCCCAGGTTTCACGGGGTGGGAACAGGTTGGGGATGAAGACGCCAACTGCTTCACCACACCCATGGGACACGCACGGGGAGCGGGGATGATGCCCAGTTTGGAGCACGCTGGATGATTTTCATATTTTCACTGAGCTGTACAATACTGTAAATGATAGGTTAAAAGAATTCTAAAAATAATAATAAAAAAAAAAAAAAAAAAAAAACAACCATTTTTTTGCAAGCTAACCAGGGCTCAGCAATGTCTCTCGGGGTGCTTGGTGTTTGTGGAGGGGCAGAAAAAGAGAATTGCAAAGTAAAATCCTGTGTCTTGTGGGGTAAAGAGACATGGCTGGGAAGCATGTTTTAGGGTGGGGGGAGCCCCAGAGCGGGCGCCGGGGGCTGCATTTTGGCCGGGACCAGCTCCTGCACACCCCAGCAGAGTGTTTTGGCCCTGGGGAGGAGCCCCACGCTGATGTGCCAGGGGCTGATGTGTGCTGGGGAAATGCAGCATCCTCAGGGTGCTGCCCCAGGGAGCAAAGGGACCCAGCCACGCTCCCCCAGCACCCACCTCCCAGGTAAACTTGGTAATTCCCCAGCAAATTATAATGCTGAAGAGCCTGGAGACTAGGGAAAGCATCCCCATTTATTTACTATAAAATGGTGGAAATATTGTTAAAGAAAAAAAGGGCTCAGTGTTTTATTTCCCATTTTGGGCCTTGGTAAGTGGGTTTGTGTCTCACACACCCCCCGGGGAGAAGCCCAGGACCATTCCCCACAGCCCTGTGCACTGCAGGGAGCTTCTGGGAGATGGGGGAAAAACAGAGGAAATACTGAATTATAAAGGATGATAAAGATGAAACTTTTGGGTTGGGTTGGATCCTGGGCACAGAGCTGGGGGAAGGAAGCTTGTCCACAGCCACAACCATCCTCCTCCTCACCCCCTGCCATCCCTTCTCCATCCCAGCAGCAACCACCCATTTTTCCTCTCCCAGGGCAGAGATGGGGCCAAGACAGCAGATCCCCCATGGTGGCAACATCAACATTTATTTGAAAAGGGCATTAAGACGGCGCATTTGAAAATATCGACAGCTTCCTGGCCTTTTTAACAACCCACTCCCCCCTCTGCCCTTGGCTACACACGGAAACGCCACACTGCTCCGCAATACAGAGATGGAAACACACACATGCACCTAAACTGCTGACTTTATAGAAATATACTCTGTCATCTATACGTACACAAGTACCTAAACTAAACGTGATGTACAAACAGGTCACTTACACCGTGTGTGTGTGTGTGTCGGGGAGGGTGGAGGACATTTACAGGTGGAGTTTGGGTCCCAGAATACGGAGGGGCAGCGGTGAGACATGCTGGGGGATGCAGCCAGCCGGGGGGTGACGGTCCCAGCCCCGCTGCAGGGTCCCACGGAGCAGAGTAAGGGAAAAGCATTGGGACAGGAGGGCCTGTGGCCCCGTGGCTCCCCTCCTTCAGTGTGAGCAAACCTCGTGCTCATCTTTGCACCTTCTTTGTGGTTTTGAAGAGTTTTGGAGGTGTTTTACCCGTGGGGGGTCAATTGCTTTTCCTACTGCGTTTTAAGTTTTTAGTGCTTTTCATTAGAACAGCCACGGGAACAAACCCTTCTTCCCCCAAGCAGTCTGCTTTGTGTTCCCACTGCCAACCCCAAAACCTGCCCCAGCCCAAATTCAGATTTCAGCAGGACCGGGGAGCAAAAAGAGCTTGGGGACAGGGGACAGAGACACATGGGGGGACCCTGAGGAGAGGCAGCAGCAAGGGGAGAACCTCAGGCACCGGGCAGGGCTGGCACAGGCAGAGCCACGCTGTGAGCGGGGCAGCACCATGATCCAGCCCAGGGACCAAAATAAACCCTTGTTTTTCCTGTGCCCTTAAACTAGATCATTTCCTAAACCCGGATTACAGCACGACAACACAAACAAGCGGTGACCTCGGGGCAACTGTGAACTGCATCCACCACTGAGGGGAAAAAAAAAAAAAAAAAAAAAAAAAAAAAAAAGAGGAGTAGGGAATGGTGATGTGTCATTATAGCTTAAAATATATGTCTGAAGATCTGCAGCGAGAGTGGCAGAGAAAGGGGTCGTGGCTGAAGGAAGCCAGCAGGGCACAGGCAGAGCCTTTACCTGCTGCCCCTCCGCAACGGGCAGAAGCAGCTCCTGCGTCTCCAGCTTCAGACCGTTCTGTGTCTCTTGAGGCAGCTCAGGCGGACGCAGCGTGGCCGGCCCGAGGGGAAGGGGCTGCCCGAGCTCGCAGAAGAGACCCCCAGGGAGCCCCAGCCTGCTCCGAGGGAAGCTGCAGGCAGTGCTCGTCCCACTGCGAAGCGCTCCTGAGCTCGCCTCAGCACACCGATGCTTGGAAGGCATTTGGGAGCAGGAGAGACCCTGTGAACAACTAAGTATCTCCTGTGAGCAACGGAATATCCTCCTCAAATGACTGAATAACCCCTGTGGAGGACTGAATACTCGCTGTGAACAACTCAATACCCCCAAGCAACCTCTCCTCCTCATCCCTACCATCTTCACCTTGTAGTTTCGGTTTGGTAGGACCCAGAATTTTCCACCACACGTAAAACTCTTGGACAGTCTCATCTGCCCCCAAATTTTCCTCCACTGCACAAGGACAGGCGCTATCCGCAGCCTGCCAGACACAGGATCTACACGGTGGACCCTCTAAAACACCTTATGGCAGCTCTTTCCTTGCTGCACGGGGGTTTCTTTGTGATTATGGTTCAGCTGATTTAAGATTGGACTTTGTCAAAGCTAAAAAAAAAAAAAAAAAAAAAAAAAATAAAAAAAATTATCTCTTTGAGACAGGAACCCCAGAACTGTCACAACCCAACCCAAAAATATGAAAACAGTGGGTTCACGTGTTAATATTCCCCAGCACAGTGGCTGCTCGTGCCTCGTGTCATCGCCCCACCGGCACGCTGCCTCTGGGCTCAGTCCCCATCAGCCCCGTGGTGAACTGGGGGAGAGGCAAGGCTCTTCTGGGTTTTCCCCCAAAAAAAGTGGGTTTTCCCAAAGAAATTGTGTTTTCAAGTGACCTGGAACCAGCCAGGCTGCTGCGTGCCCCCACACTGGGGTGGGACAACTGCCACCCCGTGCTGCACCGGGCATCGGGGCGCCGTGAAGGGGAACTGGCCACACAACGAGGGGGCTACAGACGACGGAGGCTCACGGGCCAGGAGTTGGATGTGGGGACCGTATCTGCCTCAAGCACCAGCTCGGGCAGGTTTTGGTTCTGCGGCTGCCCTGGGCTCCGGCCCGCTGCACCCCAAACCCCCTCCTGCCTTTGACAGGCTGAATTCTCCAGGTTCAGCCCTGCCCCGTGGCGGGGGCTCGCGACGTGGCTGACAGACGATGAGGGGAGGGATTTCCTGGGGAAGAGGTTTGCTTTATGTCGGGAAGATGTACGTGCCCAACGTGCTCTGCCTGAAGCCGGAGCATCCCCTCTCCCCTTCCCGAAAAACAAAACCAGTGAGGGAGGTCACAGCAAATACCCACCTCCCCACGCCGCTGCACCCCGAGCCTCCTGCACCCGCCAACCGCTGCACAACATGGCTGCGGAGGCAGAGGGTCACAAAATAAAAGTACAGGAGAGGGGTTTGCGGTGCCAACAAATCTTGGGGCGGCCTCGGCGTCCGTGTCCCCACCCGTCCTGCACGAGGACGCGCTCCCCGCGGGGTCGGCAGTCTCTCCCCAAGAGGTCCTTTGGTGCGAGCTGTGCGGCGGTGGCTCTGCCCTACCAGCACGGCCACCTTCAGTACACGCACAGGTCTGGGAACTTCATCTCATACACCGGGATGGAGTGGTTTTGGGGCTGGCCATAGGCAGCTGTGATGGTGCCAGAAGGGCTTGGTGGTGGCCTGAAACACAGGAGATGGAACAAGGTGGTTTACAGAGAGGTTTGGTGAGGAAGTGAAGCTTGATGCAGAAAACGTGCATTCCTGTATCGTTGCAAGTCTCCTCGGGGCCAACACAGCAGAGGGGAACTGGGGCAAACAAATCAGAGGCTGCTCCCAGCAGCTTGTCACAGAATCCTTCAGGTTGGAAAAGCCCCTCGGGATCATCGAGTCCAACCCTCAGCCCAACTCTACAAAGTTCTCCCCTACCCCACATCCCCCACAGCTCATCCCAACGGCCCTGAAACCCCCCCAGGGATGGGGACTGCCCCCTCCCTGGGCAGCCTGTGCCACTCTCGGACCACTCTTGCTGGGAAACATTTTCTCCTCCTGCCCAGCCTGAGCCTCCCCTGGGGCAGTTTCCAGCCGTTCCCTCTTGTCCTGTCCCTGATCCCCTGGGAGCAGAGCCCAGCCCCCGCCTCTCTGCAATGTCCTGTCAGGAGCTGCAGAGAGGGATGAGGGCTCCCCTCAGCCTCCTCCTCCTCACACTGAACACTCCCAGCTCCTGCCCTGCCTCCTCACAGGATTGATTCTCCAGCCCTTCCCCAGCCTCGTTGCCCTCCTCTGCCCTCGCTCCAGCCCCTCCAGATCTCTCTGGGATTGAGGTGTCCAAACCTGGACACAACCTCCAGGTGTGGCCTCACCAGTGCCGAGCACGGGGGGACTGTCACCTCCCTGCTCCTGCTGCTCACACTAGTGCTGATCCAAGCCAGGAGGCCGTTGGCTTTCTTGCCCACCCGGGGACACTGCTGGCTCATGTCCCCTCTTGCCACCACAGAGCCCAACCCCAGGCTGGCAGCCACCCCAGCACATGAGTCTCCTTGATGGGGGACACGTGGCTCCCACTGCCAGGCACCCCATGCTTGGCACAGCTCAGCTGTGGCCCCGACTCACCGTATGGTGATCTCGAAGATCTGGTTGAGTTTGCTCTGCAGCAGCGTCGCCTGTAACACAGACACAGCGGCTGTATGAGTGCGGCTGCACCCTGGGAGTCATGGGGGTACAAATGGGGACAAACACCCTTCCCCGGGCACCAGAGCAGGGCAGCTGTGGGGATTGACGGTGCCGCAGCCCCAACTCACCCGGGCACCACAGTGGGCGGCGATCTCCTCAAACGGGGCTTTCTGAAATTTCTCCACCACTTGCCGCCTCCGTTCCCGCTCCTGCTCCTCCACAGCGACACTGTCTACTGAAGCAGAGGGGAGATGGCTCTCAGCTGCTCCTCACCCGCACGGACAACCACATCCCCTCCTCCCCAGCAGACAGCGCGGGTTTGGGCATCGCTAGAGGGTCTCCAGCATCTGACTTTGGGACCAGCCCCCCCGGGACACCCCCAGGGCCAGGCAGAGCTATGAACACACATAGACACAGGGGTGACAGCACCCATACGTACACACCACACCAGCCTCCACCTCTCCCTGCCACAGCCAGCTCCCTTGCTTACCTATTGCCTTCTTCAGCGTCTCGTATGTGATCTCTTCCGCTGGTGCTCGCTAAAGGAGAGGGAAAAGCACATCAGGCTCAACGTACAGCATAGGACATCATTCTGGGGTCATAACAACCCAGAACCAGTACTCCTGGGCTGTACTCTTACACCAAAACACAGCATATCCTTAAGGATCACAGAATCACAGAATTATCTGGGTTGGAAAAGCCCTTGCAGCTCCTCCAGCCCAACCATGACCCTCCCCCTGACCGTTCCCAACTCCCCCAGATCCCTCAGCGCTGGCTCAGCCCGACTCTTCAACCCCTCCAGGGATCCCAGGGACTCCCCCCTGCCCTGGGCAGCCCATTCCAACGCCCAACAGCCCCTTCTGCACAGAAATCCTTCCTCAGAGCCAGCCTGACCCTGCCCTGGGCAGCTTGAGGCCATTCCCTCGGGGCCTGGCGCTGGCGCCTTGGCTCCAGAGACTCATCCCCCCTCTCTGCCCCCTCCTGGCAGGGAGTTGCAGAGGGCCAGGAGGTCTCCCCTCAGCCTCCTCTGCTCCAGACTGAACCCCCCCAGTTCCCCCAGCCGCTCCCCAGCAGACCTGTGCTCCAGACCCTGCCCCAGCTCCGTTGCCCTTCTCTGGCCACGCTCGAGTCATTCAATGGCCTTTTTGGGGTGAGGGGCCCAAAACTGAACCCAGGAATCGAGGGGCAGCCTCCCCAGTGCCGAGCCCAGGGCTCAGATCCCTTCCCTGTCCCTGCTGGCCAGGGAGATCTTTCCTGGCAAAGAGCACTTTTAAAATGTTTTTTCAGGCTGGACTAGCCAGGCCTTACACCTCCCCTAAAAGAAAGACTTGCCACCCAAACAGCAGTGGGAGACCCTTCCTGCTGCGTGGCTCCCTGTATGGGGTTTGTATGGCAAGGTTTTGGTATCGGGGGGCTACAGGGATGGCTTCTGTGAGAAGCTGCTAGAAGCTTCCCCCCCATGTCTGACGCAGCTGCTGGCCAAGGCCGAGCCCATCAGCAACAGTGGTAATGCCTCTGGGATAATATATTTAAGAAGGGGAAAAAAACCCTCCTGTGCAACAGTAACCAGAGAAAGGAGTGAGAATATGCGAGAGAAACAACCCTGCAGGCACCGAGGTCAGTGAGGAAGGAGGGGGAGAAGGTGCTCCAGGTGCCAGAGCTGAGATTCCCCGCGGCCCGTGATGAAGACCACGGTGAGGCAGCTGTGAGGTCCCCGGGGGAGCAGATCTCCACCCGCAGCCCGTGGGGGACCCCACGCCAGAGCAGGGGGATGTCCCAAGGGGGTTGTGACCCCGTGGGGAGCCCACGCTGGAGCAGGGGAGGAGTGAGGAGTCCTCCCCTGAGGAGGAAGGAGCAGCGGAGACAAGGGGTGATGAGCTGGCCACAACCCCCATTCCCCGTCCCCCTGCGCCGCTGGCAGGAGGAGGGAGAGAAACGGGGAGTGAAGCTAAGCTGGGGAAGAAGAGAGGGGTGGGGGGAAGATGTTTTAAGATCTATTTTTTATTTCTCATTACCCTGCTCTGATTTGATTGGCAATAAATTAAATTAATTTCCACAAGTTGAGTCTGTTTTGCCCATGAGAGTAACTGGCGAGTGATCTCCCTGGTCTTATCTCCACCCACGAGCCTTTGGTTACGTTGTCTCTCCCCTGTCCAGCTGAGGGGAGTGACAGAGCAGCTTTGGGGGGCACCTGCTGTCCAGCCAGGGTTAACCCAGCACACTCCCCTTGCAGGCTGGGAGAGGAGCATCAGGGGGAGTCGGGGTCTTTCTGACTCGGCTCGCTGCCGGCCATGCTGGGGCTGAGTTATGCTCAGAGCAATTACATGTGCAGCCAAATGAAGAATTAGAGAGGGTGTAACTGCACACTCTCAGGCGGCTACAAGCACATGGTGCTGAAGGGATGAGGCAGTCTCTGCAGCTCCAGCGTAACACAGTACCTGCTCTCGCTCAGGACTGTTCCTCGACTCCACCTCAACCTGCAGGGAAATGGTCTCGCCAATGCTCTTCCTCTTGGACAAGCGATCTTCATCTGGGGAGGAAGAGAAAGGGCAAAGAGCTGACTGCAGGCACCTTGGGCGCAGCAGGGTGAGCACAGGTGGCCCCTGGGGAGCACAGCCTCACGTCCCAGCCCCAGGGGAGCTAGCAGTCCTTCTAAGCCATTCACCCAAATCCATCCAAACCAGCAGAACTGAGGACTGAGCCAAGCCCAGGGAACTTCTTGGTTCTTTCTGTCCAGCCAGCCCAGGAAATTCCTGATTAACCGCTTTATGCCTCAGTTTCCCCAAGGCTACACCTCCAAAGGAGGGCAGAAGAACAACCCACCATCCGCCATCTACCATCCACATCCACCATCCACATGGTCCACATGCAGGCCAAGAACTTCACACCCCCGTAACAGTACAGAGCAAGGGATCAGTTTCCTTCCCCCCCCCAGTTCTCCGGGACGGCCCAGGGTGCTGTGTACCCGTCAGCTGGGGGATGTAGGGCGTGCTGAGCCTGTCTGAGTTGTAGCCGCTGCCACCCAGCACCTCGCTGATCTTGCTTTGCCAGAAGAAAACCTCCGGGCCCAGGTGGTCAAGGCTCTTGCTCAACCTATGAAGACAGAGAAAAACCAATGGAGATGGCACAGCATCTCTCCTGCCAAGGGAACAGTGCCAGCAGGGCTTCCCGTCCTGCTGGGTCAGAAACAGAGATCTCACGGCTTTGCTTAGCTCCAGCACAGCTGCTATTTCTGCACACACCAGCACAGACAGGCTCCTGACCCACCACCACGGATACGGGTGTGCTCAGGAAGGACCACCCTGACCTGGGGAATGTCTGACGGGGGCAGAGTCTCCGTACGGGACCTCACAACCAAATGTGACCCCTGCCAAGTGTGCCAGCAGGACTGGGGCAGCCCAGCCAGCCCTCTGCAACTCCCTGCCAGGAGGGTGCAGAGAGGGGGGATGAGTCTCTGGAGCCAAGGCGCCAGCGCCAGGCCCCGAGGGAATGGCCTCAAGCTGCCCAGGGCAGGGTCAGGCTGGCTCTGAGGAAGGATTTCTGTGCAGAAGGGGCTGTTGGGCGTTGGAATGGGCTGCCCAGGGCAGGGGGAAGTCCCCGGGATCCCTGGAGGGGTTGAAGAGTCGGGCTGAGCCAGCGCTGAGGGATCTGGGGGAGTTGGGAACGGTCAGGGGGAGGGTCATGGTTGGGCTGGAGGAGCTGCAAGGGCTTTTCCAACCCAGATCATTCTGGGATTCTGTGGCCTGGGGATGCCCTACATGCAGCCACGACCCGGTGGCACAACAGAGCAGCAGGATGACACCCCTGATCTACACCCATCCTGCTGTCAGAAAGAGGGAGGGCTCAGCATACAGAGCTGATCCCGGCATTGGGCTGGCTGTGTGCACAAGCCGAGGCGATCACCCCCCCTTCCCTGACTGCACGGGATCTTCGTCAGATTCTGAACAGGCTGGAAACCACTTGATGTCCTTCCCACTGTGCCACCCCCAGATGGAAAAGGAGACAAGTGAAGGGCTGATAAACCCACTGTCACCCACGATCTTGCAGATGCCAATCCCTCAGGAGACGGTGTTTTCCACACTCTTACCTGGGTCTCTCCACAAACACGTCTTCAGGAAGCAGGTAGGGAGCTTCCTTCTGTCGCATCTGGATGACCTACAGAAGAGAAGAGTCAAGCTCAACCCCCATGGGTGGCCAGAGCTGATGCCAGAGCTGCCGTGGGCAAGGCTCCAGCACCGTCCCCAGGACCTCCCTCACACCTCGTGGATGTGCTGGCAGAAGGTGGGCACGGTGGTGAGCTGGCTGATGAGGTTCAGGTAAGCTGCGCCGAGGGCGAAGAGCGCGCAGCGGTTGTAGGCTGTCAAGTTGTCCTCGTTGATCTGGGCTATCTCCTGCAGCAGAGACACAGCCCCGTGAGGCGAAGAGGGACAAGGCCGGGCCGGGGTGGTCCCCATGCACCCCATGGTATCACCTGCCCTCCAAACATCCCGGCTCTCAGAGCTCGGGTTTGCAGCACTTCAGACACTGGCAAAGCGATTAAGATCTGTCCCCAGCACGTTGGTCTGGTCCCACTATGGTGGGAGAAGCCGACACCCCGCTTCCTCAGACACCCCAACTCCCCTTCCCATCGCATCCCCGCTCACCTGCCCCCAGCACTGAGCACCAGCAGCACACCCAGCTCCCCCCTGCCTACCTGCACAGCCAGCACCAGGCGGATGAGGTCCACCACGACCTCCTCGTTAGCCAGCTCGACGCTAATGAGCATCAGCATGCTGTAGAGAGCCTCGTAGTGAGCCTGCACGTTGCTCTCTTCCTTGCATATCAGGTAGATGTGTCGGTAGAGCTGCTGGCCATGCTGTGGGGACACGGAAGGATGTGGTCACCTCCTGAGCATCCCCCTGCGAGCAACACTGCCATCAACGCAGAGAAAGAAAAGCAGCAGGGCTCAGCAAAGGAGCCTTCATCCATGCAGGAGGGAGCAGAGCTCCTCCAGTCACCAAGCAAAGGAAGAAAGCCCCAGGGAGAGAAAGCTGTGGCTATCAGGTGGTGTTTCACCGTTCGATGCTGGACCATGATGGGGAAGAAGCCCTGGCTCATCCAAAAAAATAGCCCAGAGCAGGCAAAGAGCACTGGCAGCACCGAACCCAAAGGATGTCTCTGTTGCAGAAAGATTACGGAAACTATGGCTCAGAGCACAGCAGAGAAATAAAGCCCTGAGACACACTACGGGACAGCAAGGCCATCATGGGACAGAGCAGGGCACACGCTGGCACAAGAGAAACTCAGCTCTGGGATTGTTTTTTAGTTTAGGGGCTGCACTGCTGCTCGGTGGTGTGCGCAAGGTAATAAACTGATCCCATCTTGGCCTCGAGTTAGCTCCAGAGGGGTCTGCGCCACTCTGGAAGTGCTCTAAGGAGGCAGTGGGGGGGAATAAAAATAAATAAAATCAGGCAACTTCGAAAGCCACTTGATAAATAGCTTTTGGGATACCAGCACATCCCGGGGTACTCGTTCCTTGGGTCAAATAGAAGATTTAGGAGTCTAGAAAGGCTCATGCGTGAAGCGCTGATGGAGGTGGAATCCTGCTGGCTTTCAGGGACATTCCCAGGTCTAGAGATATCACAGTACTCTGAGACTCAGTGTGACTTGGGGAAACAGAGGCCCAGTGCTCACACTGGTCTGCACAAGGACAGCTTGACCCAGACTCTGACACTACCTTCTTCATGAAGACAGTATCTTGGCGCGAGCATTTGTCCACTTTCAGCTTCAGGACCGAGATGTCGCTGATGGTGCTGCAAGGAAAGGCCAAGGAGGGAGGAAAACTCAGACACAGGAGGGAGGAGGCACAATTCCTGCACCCCTGCAGAGCTGCTGGCCAGGAATGAGCCATCCGGGAAGAACCGATGCGGGAAGCTAAAGGAGGTTTTTAACACTCATCTGAGCAGTTCAGATATTCAAGAATCCTGAGGCAAATCAGTACAGGATTTCAAGGCAGTCGGTGCTCAGGAGCACGAAGGCAAGTTGACAAAGAAGGGTGCAAGTAAAAAGGATTAGCAGGAGCACAGCAAAACCCAGGGAGATGTTTCCATCTGGGATTACAGTCACCTTCATCCCGGGTAATGCAGCATGGACAACACGAGTGCCCAGCAGGACCATCCATGGGGATGCAACACAGCTGATGAACCCTGATGAGGAGGTTATTGCTCCTGCACATCCTCCTGGCACCACTGTCTAACCACAGGTGCTTTCAGCAGCGTGGTCCCACGTGTCTCTGGGCACAGCCTCTCAGAGAGACCCCCCCCCATGCATCCAGCTCCTAGCAGACCACTGATCTGCAACATTAAACCACCCCAGAATTTGTACCAGATTTATTAATAATCCTGCCAGCACTCTCAGCCCAGCAGATCTCCCTCTCAAGCCTGCTCTGCAGGGTGCACAGGTCCCAGCCCTGGGACATACCTGATGGTGGAGAATTTCTGTCGGTTCCCATGGCGATCGATGAAGCTGATGAGGATCTCGAGGACAAAGAGGCGGATCTCAGCATCCTCCATGAGGGCTGCGGAGAGCAGCCTGTCCAGGAAGGCGCTGGGGAGTGCTGTGAGCATGTTACTGCACTGGAAGCCCACAGAGACCTGCAAGCAGAGAAGACTAAGTACAGCTTGAGCTCTTCCTAATGCACCCCAGGGGAGAAGGTCCCCAAATCAGCTTTGACATGCCAGTAGCTGGAACCTCACAGGTCTTGTGGGGGTCAGATGTTCCTGCAGGGATCGTGACATGGTCATACCTGGAGGAGGGACTTCAGGAGCATTATCTGTGTCAGCCGATTCCGGTTCTCCCTGCCACAGAGAGAGGAAACAAATGGTAAAATCTAAGTGAAAACAACTTCTATACCCCAAGGATGGAAAAGCCTCAGAAAGGGCTGGACCAGTTTCCTGAAAGACGCCACCACAAACAGCCATGGTCTTCAGTGAATGAGCTCCAGATTTAATAGCCAGCAAAAAGGCTGCCAAAGGGATGATGAATATCAAAGCATACACCTTGCCATAGGATTCAGAAACAGGGCAGCACTTGCATCTCCGGCCAGGAGCAAGCTGAGCTCAGGACAATGAACCAATGTCTAGACATCTTAATCCCAAGTGACTCCCAAGGGACTGGCTCAGAACAGGCTCCTCACTTTCCAGCAGCTGCAAATCAGCAAGACAAAGCCCAAACCCTCCTGTCCACAGAGGTACGCCCGCTCCTCCCTCCCATCTCACTTCTTGCAAAGCCACCATGAAGCACATTTCCACTTCTTGGGAAAAAGAGGAAATCTTGAATTCTCTAGTGTCTGAACTCAGCCTTTCCTAGCCCTGGGGGGACACAGGGAACTCCTAAGGGATTTCCAGGCTGTCCCATGACACGCTGCCTACCTCTGCCCAGAGACTGAGCTACACCCCGAACGGCAGCATCCCCATAAGCTGAACCACTCCTCTGCAAACTCCTGGTTCACCTGCACACACAGAGCGAGCACCATCCTTCACACAGCATCAGAGATTTACAAACTCTCCCGGAGGAAGCTGGCGAGCTGAGAAAGGAGCAGTGACAAACAGCCTGGCATGACCAGCTGAGGAACTGCCATCCTGGGGCTACAAGCCCAATTCTGCTCCCACAGCCAGGAAAGCTGCCCTGGCCAAACAGCACCCAGCGTGTCTCCCACTGCCTGAATTGGGACCAAACGCAGGCATCAGGAGTAACCCCCATGCAAGCGAGGAGCAGAGTGTCTCCTATCAGCCAGCAAAGTCTCTCTCCCATCAGAGACAAGTGGGAAGAGCCTGACCGTACTTTGAAGATAAATATAGCATGAAAATCTGTTTGCTCCTTACCTACATGTTTCAGCGCTGATACCCTTGCTCCAAATAGCTCTCATGGTCTGTTCCCACACTTCTTAAGGAATTATGTTGTTTGGGTGTTTTCCCTTCCTTCTCTTCCTCCACTGCTGGGTATAAATACCTCCTCCCGCTCGGTGTTAATAAAAGCTCGGAGGCAGCTCTGAGGGGCCACGCGCCAGCGGGGGATGGCAGCCACGAACAGCCAGTCCCACGGAGCCACACATGAGCTTTTCAGCAGCCCTTGCTCACCAGCGGCCACCTCACTGCCCCAAGACATCTTGAAGTCACTCCCCTGATTATTATTTTTAGTTCCTGGCTAGTTACAGTTGACACCCTAGGACTGAGCTCCTGACAGCTGAATCTCTCAGCAGGTACCTGAAGAAATGCAGAGTTCAACTGCAGCACCACTGCCTGTAAACACCTCTCCCCCTTGATGCTCCAGTGTTTCAAGGGGCCCTTGTCATCACGTTTGCAGGCAGCAAAGCATTTTAAAGGAGGATCCTACGTTGCTCGGCTTCACTTGCTCCGCAGTGGAAGCGCTCGATGCTCGACCTTTCTGATAACATCCCACTCTGTCCCCAAAGACCACCTCAAGGTGGTCCCAGCACGTTCAGCTCCATGTTCAAAGCTTTACAGCCACACACATGGGACAGGGGCAGGGAGAGCAGGGCAGGGGGGAGAATGAGGAGGGAGGAAGGCATCCATTCTCACCCGGCTTTGCCAGCCTCGATGGACTGCTGTGAGGAGGGTAGCGGCACCTTGTTCATGATGAAGACCATCACCTCAGACTGCTGGTAGGTGGGCAGCGTGCTGGCAAAGGACCCTGTGGGGACAGAAGTGAGCTGGCAGTGCGTGGAAAGTGCAGCCCACCCCCCGCAGAACTGCCCGGTGCCATGGGGTCAGCCCGCATGCCCCACTCCAAGCCCCCAGACAGCTTTATCTTCAGACCCACACATTCAAGACCCATCAAAAAACCTCTCAGGTGGGACAGCCCCAGGCCCAGAGGCTGAGAGATGGCAAATCCTGCCTCTAACCACTTCCTTTTTTGGGGCTGGTGCATTCCCACCTTCAGTGGCTGCAGCAGGTGACTCCTGCCCTCTTTCACAGGATTATCTGGGTTGGAAAAGCCCTTGCACCTCCAGTCCCACCATGACCCTCCCCCTGACCGTTCCCAACTCCCCCAGACCCCTCAGCGCTGGCTCAGCCCGACTCTTCAACCCCTCCAGGGATCCCGGGGACTCCCCCCTGCCCTGGGCAGCCCATTCCAACGCCCAACAGCCCCTTCTGCACAGAAATCCTTCCTCAGAGCCAGCCTGACCCTGCCCTGGGCAGCTTGAGGCCATTCCCTCGGGGCCTGGCGCTGGCGCCTTGGCTCCAGAGACTCATCCCCCCTCTCTGCCCCCTCCTGGCAGGGAGTTGCAGAGGGCCAGGAGGTCTCCCCTCAGCCTCCTCTGCTCCAGACTGAACCCCCCCAGTTCCCCCAGCCGCTCCCCAGCAGACCTGTGCTCCAGACCCTGCCCCAGCTCCGTTGCCCTTCTCTGGCCACGCTCGAGTCATTCAATGGCCTTTTTGGGGTGAGGGGCCCAAAACTGAACCCAGGAATCGAGGGGCGGCCTCCCCAGTGCCGAGCCCAGGGCTCAGATCCCTTCCCTGGCCCTGCTGGCCACGCTATTGCTGATACTTCTCCTCTCCTTCCCTTCCTTGGGGAGTCCTACCCAGGGAGAAATATGATTTTTCCTGCATGCAGCAGCTCTGTCGGGGATAGCTGGGGTTGCAATGCCACCTGTCAATAACCCACCGCCACACTTGCAGCACACCGCAACAGATAAATCTCATTTCCCATCACCACTTCTAGGATGAGGGTGACTTTGTTTCACCCTGAATAATCCTGTAGATACCCAAGACAGAAACCCAGCGCGCTGGGCAGCACGGGACACCCCACCTATGGTTTTAATGACGGCCTCCTGGAACATCCTCTCCTCGTGCTCCTTGATGATCTTGGTGCTGACGCCGGCGGCGCAGTCGTAGCTCCCCGTCAGCGCATAGTCGATGCTGAGGCGCAGCTGCCTCAGCAGGGTGTTAAACACCTCCAGCACCGTGGGGCCTGCAGTGGCGAGAGGGGAGAGACGGTGGAACATCGTGGGAGGAGAGCAGCACTTTTCCCCATGGAGATGGAGGCTGTAGCTTCCCCCAGGACAACATGGTTTGTACTGCCCACCAACACCATAAACCAGTTGAAAAACTGTTTGGCTCGACACACAGTGACTTTTGACCGTTAAATGTCCTTCCAGGAGCACCATCATCTTGGCACATTCACAGCAAGCTCCTGAAAAATCCCCCTGCCCCCCTGCCCCGAAGGCAAAGGCAGGCATTGGGTTCAGCCCTCTGGGTTTAGGTCGCTGCACATGGGCATAGGGGTTGCGCTTGGGAGCACTGAAACGGCACAGAACAGACCACCAGCACCCCAACATGCTCCAGGCTGGATCCCCCATCACCAGGCTCACGCTTGGGCACATGCCAGAGCCCAGCACAAAGCTCCAGCACCTCTTCCCCATTCCCATGGCAATAAAAGGGTGATGAGATGGATGGAGAGGATAAATTTACCCACTTACCAACAGATCCGGAGGCTGCGATCACCGCAGCCTCCGAGAGGACCTCCACGATGCCCGCGCGCACGGTGGCCGCGCTCTTGCTGTTAGCATCCAGGTGCCCCAGGAGCTGCTGGATCACGAGATGGGAGTGCTGAGGCTGGAAAGGGAGGAAGAATGACAGCACAAGGTGACAGCCTGTTTCTGTAACTCACCCAGCTATCGGGGACGAATCCTGCACGTGTGCCCAGCTGCACAGAGTCCCTGCCCGGCTCTTTCCAAGACAGCTCCAGATGCAAAATGAGAGGAGGCACCTGGGGGAAGCCTGTTTTACATGACTGAGCAAGAGCTTGGAGCAATTTGCAAAGGAAAAACAATCTGAAGAGCTGTACAGATCTAAGGAAATGGTGACAATTAATCCCAGGGATTTCAGGGAGAAAGGATTTGAATTTTTTTCCAGGGTTTCCCAAGGGTCCTGTTGACTTATTGTGACCTTACTCTTCCAATATGCATTAACAGGATTTTATAAAATCTGGTAGCTCTGTGAATGGTTTTAGGCAGTTTACAGGATGAAAAACAAGAAACAAGAGCAAGGGGTGGTGATCTCCTTTTTCCTGTAAGAGTTCTGCAAGCAAAGCCACAGTTTGGCTGAGTCTTAAAGCAAAGCAAACTCCCAAAGGGGTGAAGTGGGGCAGGAGGTCTGGGACTGCCCCAGCAGAGTAGGAGCAGGGTGGGAAGGCAGCACCGTGCCCAAGAGCATGCAGAGACCCAGGCGAACAAGGTTTCAGTGAACTCCACATGGGGAAAAAAAAAAAAAAAAGATGGACCTTTCTCTATCACCTTGGGGTTTACCTAAACTGCATTTCCATGGCCCCCCCAGTGAGAAGGGAAGGGGCTGGCAGGGTCTGTCTCTGAGCATCCCCACATCTAAGGAGGGGGATGTTGGATGACAATGCCTGGTTTGCCCAGGGACACATTTCACTCTAGACAGCCCCTCTCCTTTTCTGCAGGGACGAGGAGCTTGGATTGATTTACATGGCAGCGATCTGGAAAGAGGCAGCTTTCCATCGGAGCCCAACTTTCTCCTTGGGAGCACTTCACAGCACGGCTGCTAGCCCGACTGATTCAGCAGGGCTTTGCTTTCCGCTGAGAGGGAGGGAAATCGCTCCCGGGACGGAGGTACGAGCTCCATGAGCAGCATTGTAAAACACACACGGCTGGCATGAAGCCAGGCTAACCCCGAGCAGATATTCCCCCTCATACCTGCGGGGCCACCTGCCCGCATGCAGACTGTGCCCTGTCTCTGGCCCGTTTTGGGGCACACTTGGTGGCCGAGCTCCTGGCGAATGCTCCGACTTGGCGCTGCCGGGATGCGGCAATGCGGCGGCGGCGGCTCTGACTCAGCCCAGCCCTGGAGGCAGACACGGGCACTCCCCAGCACGCAGGTGTGTCCCCAAATGGTGTCATGGGCCAGAGTCCCCCCAGCTCCTCACCTGGATCGAGTACATGATGATCCTGAAGCAGCAAGTTGCAAAGATCTTCGGCTCCCAGAGCGAGTGGTTATCCAGGTGGCTGGGGAAGAGATGGAAGCGGAGGGGAAAGTAAATATTGGTCCCCCCAAACCGTACAGGGGTGCAGAGCAGCACCAAGCACCTGGAACAGCCTGAAGCAGCAGGGAGAAAGTGCTGCAGGGGAGAGCAGGGACACAAACTCCCCTCTGGGGTGACTTTTCTCCACACCAGGTATCTACCCCACGAGATCTTCCTCATTGCATCCAAAAATGAGAGCTCAGCCTGAAACCCAGTCCCCATCTTCAGTACCGTGCCGAGGGGAGCCCACGCCTTCACCCCAGCTCTGGCCCGCACTCCCCGTGCCTCAGTTTCCCTTGTGCCAAAGGTGAGGGATGCAGGACTTACATGAGGACAGGTTTGATGGCGTTCTTGATGTTGCCGTACGCTGCCCGGCCCAGCAGCTCCCGCAGGCACCTTTCCGCCAGCTCTGTAGGACTCTCCTTCTCCTTCTCAGTGGCTTGCAGCGGGGAGGGGGAGCGGCTGCGAAAGCAGAGGAGGGTGATGAGAGAGGCGCTGAGTGTGCGGCAGCAGTGGGGGAGAAGAGGCACAGAACCTGGCCAGGGAGGGTTGGAGCAAAACGGTCGTGGCATCTGCCAGCACCCCGTGTGGCAACGGGCTGTGGGCTACCATCCACGTGGCCCGCAGCCACCCCGCAGAGCCAAATGTCACCCTGCCAGGCAGACGGGGTAACTCCATCCCAGCAGAGGCCAGCGATCAAGCGCTGCTGGATTTGAGCCAGATCAGAGAGCAGCACGGGTGCACGGCTTGTGGAGAAGGGGGATGTGCCGGGGTGGCCCTGCTTGCAGCGCCAGGCTGTGCCAGGCGGCAGGGACAGCCCCCGCGTCCCTGGGACGGGGAGGATGATCCTGGTGCCCAGTGCTGGAGAGGGAAGGATCTTATGGAAGGATAAGACCCTCCCAGGGTGGACACAGCCTCTCAGAGGAGGAAAAACAAAACGGTCACAGCCCGGCACAAGTCACTCTGAACACGCACACCCCAGCAATCATCCCCTTATTCCACACTCGGGCTCGTTTGGCATCACACAAACACCATGAGTGCTTTTATCACCTCCATGCTTCAGTTTACAAGGAAAAGGGAAAAACGCATTTGGCCAGAAGCCAAATTCTCAGGCTGATACATCTCACTTAACCTTCAAAAGGAAAATCCCAGGAGGAATTCATCCCTGCTTCTCTGCTCCCTGCTTCTCAGCTAAGCAAATCCCCTTCAAACACCCAGCTGGTGGCAAGCACGCAGACGGCGGGGGTTTTATGCCACAAGAATGGAGGGTCAGCGGGCAAAGCCACATTTCAGTTCCTAAGATTCCTCTTGCCTGGCTTTAAAATAACTCCTTCAGTAGCATTTAAGCAGGAATCCCTTGTTGAAAAGGCAGTTCAGAGTCTTTGCAGGGAGCTCTCTGCTCCATGGGAGCCGCGATGCGCTGCAGCAGCCGGGATAGCGATAAGCTTCACAGTGTGGGTGACACACAGAGCTCCTGCCACCTGCCTCGTCCTCAGTGAGGGACTCACAGTGTGCCCGGGGGCCAAGAAAGCCAACGGCCTCCTGGCTTGGATTAGAACTGGTGTGAGCAGCAGGAGCAGGGAGGTGACAGTCCCCCTGTGCTCGGCACTGGTGAGGCCACACCTGGAGGTTGTGTCCAGGTTTGGGCACCTCAATCCCAGAGAGGTCTGGAGGGGCTGGAGCGAGGGCAGAGGAGGGCAACGGGGCTGGGGAAGGGCTGGAGAATCAATCCTGTGAGGAGGCAGGGCAGGAGCTGGGAGTGTTCAGTGTGAGGAGGAGGAGGCTGAGGGGAGCCCTCATCCCTCTCTGCAGCTCCTGACAGGACATTGCAGAGAGGCTGGGGCTGGGCTCTGCTCCCAGGGGATCAGGGACAGGACAAGAGGGAACGGCTGGAAACTGCCCCAGGGGAGGCTCAGGCTGGGCAGGAGGAGAAAATGTTTCCCAGCAAGAGTGGTCCGAGAGTGGCACAGGCTGCCCAGGGAGGGGGGAGTCCCCATCCCTGGGGGGGTTTCAGGGCCGTTGGGATGAGCTGTGGGGGATGTGGGGTAGGGGAAAAGAGTCGGGCTGAGGGTTGGACTCGATGATCCCGAGGGGCTTTTCCAATCTGAATGATTCTGGGATTCTGTTTCCTCTCTGCCCACTCTGTCCATTTTTCACAAGCTGCAGGCACAAATCAGCCTGTAACACCTCTGCCCTGCAAAACTGTGGCATTTAAAGCAGCCCCGGGCCACCAGTGGCTTCAGGGGAGAAGGTGAGTGGTGGCAGCAGCAAACACTCACCTTTCAGCTTCCTCCACATGCTGTAAGTTGAAGAGCAGCGAGGGCACGATTTTGTCCATGTGCTGTGGGTCCCAGATGTTGGCTTGGAGTTCATCATTCACCGTCTTCCTCACCACTCCTTGTAGGCCTTTGATGCCAGACATCCGGATCCTGGGGAACAAATTGACACCAAAACAGTACATATCTATACAGCGTATGTTATTTTACATTTATATAGACACATAGACACAAGTGAAACTACAAGAAGTTGGAGAGAAGACACTGATTTCTGTGTGGCTGGAGGGGGTCATAGCAATGTCCCAGTTACAGAATCACAGTGGTTTGGGTTGGAAGGGACCTTAAAGCCCATCCAGTGCCACCCCCCTGCCCCGGGCAGGGCCACCTTCCACCAGCCCAGGTTGCCCAAAGCCCCGTCCAACCTGGCCTTGAGCCCTTCCAGGGAGGGGGCAGCCACAGCTTCTCTGGGCAGCCTGTGCCAGGGCCTCACCCCCCTCACAGGGAACAATTTCTGCCTTAGATCTGATCTCAATCTCCCCTCTGCCAATTTAAAACCATGACCCCTTGTCCTATCCCTCCCCCCTGATGACAAGTCCCTCCCCCCGTTCCTGCAGCCCCTTTCAGCCCTGGGGGGCCGCTCTAAGGTCTCCCCGGAGCCTTCTCTCCTCCAGCTGAACCCCCCAACTCTCCCAGCCTGTCCTCACAGGGGGGCTCCAGCCCCCCCAGCATCTCTGTGTCTCCTCTGGCCCCGCTGGAGCAGGTCCGTGTCCTTCTGCTGTTGGTGCCCCAGAGCTGGGCCCAGCCCTGCAGGGGGGTCTCACAGAGCGGAGCAGAGGGGGAGAATCCCCCCCCGGCCCTGTGCCCACTCTGCTCTGGGTGCAGCCCAGCACATGGGTGGCCTTCTGGCCGGGTCATGTTGAGCTTCTCATCAACCAAGACCCCCAAGTCCCCCCCCTCAGGTCTGCTCTCCATCCCAGCCCCAGGCCTGGTATACTCCAGGGCAATCCTCCTGTGGCTTCCCGCAGCCCGACAGAGACAAGCAGGGAAGGCTTTGAAAATCATCCTGGCAGCAGCAGCTGGCTCCCATCCAGGAGGCCCCGGGGCCAGCAGCAGCCACACAGCTCCACAGCACGCACTTTCGACGATGGAGAGGTGGCACTGGTGATTCTGACCTCTCTGAAGGACTGGTTTTGGCCCTGGGAAGTCTCCATCCTCCGGCTGGGGCATGCATGGAGGGTTTTCCCATTTCCCCCATTCCCAGCAGTGACAGAGCCGAGCTGCACCCATGGGGATGCTGGATGTTAGGGAAATCTAGGTGCTTTTTGTCACCTACATCATTTCTGGGCCCAAAGATCCCGACTCTGCTCTAGTCGATAAAGCCATCAATAAAAATTTCACTACACAGCAAGATTCACAGGTCTGAAACCAGCCCCTCACCACCCACTGCTAATGCCTGAGAAAGATAGCACGTGCTTATCTGCAGAAATCAATGCATTAAATAACCTCCTCTGAGGTCTCCCTAACACATTCAGCAGATCTAATCAAAGCAATAATCTGACCAACACACAATTCTTGAGGAAGAAGAAGCTTTGACCCAGACCAAGGGCCCAGGAAAGCAGTGCAGTCCTTTTTAATTACAGGAGCTACAGAATTTCCCTCTCCCAGTCTCCGACACAATTTAGCCAGCGTCACTGGTGGCCTGAAGGTTAAGTGAAAATAATGAGCCTTCCACATTGCTTCCTTATTAAGGAAAAAAACCAACCTGTGAGTCTGCAGTGTTAAAAGGAGGCAAGCCTGGCCCTTGGAAACAAGCCTCCATGAGGAACAGCAAAACTCAGGGGTTAAGCCCTCCTCAAGGCAGCCGCTCCCTGGTAGAGCAGCTTTGGGAACAGCATCAACATGATGTGCTCAAATGCTGCCTGACATTGGGGGTCTACTTCAAACTTGTCTCTGGCAGCAGTGGCCTCCTGCCTAGAGCTTCTCAGCGACAGCCACAGGTGCCTCACAGGGACATTTCAAGTGCCAGGTCTTTTTAAATACACCACCGCCAGGCCTGGCCTTGGCAGCAGTAAGCAACATTAATCTGTCTGCTTTAGCAGTAATTAATCCCCTCGGGGTACATTTCCCATCACAACAAAGCAAGTCAGTCCTCAATGCTGTCTAGAGAGACGTAACCCCCTTTAAATGTGGAAAATAACAGACCGTGTGGCTGCAGGAGGCAGTTTTGGAGTGAATATTTGTTCTGTTAAGAGGGAGGGGGGCTCTTCCCATCATCATCCTCCTTCCTTTAAGGGCCAGGATAACTCCCTACCTCCTGCTCTGAGCTCCAGCTGTCTGCAGCATGGGCCTGGAGCAAAAGTGAGAAACGCTTAAAGATGCACAGAGGCAGCCCTGGGACTGCAGGTGTTACCCGCTGACATTTTGGCCAAAGAAAAGACGCTGAAAGCCTGAAGGCGGGTTTGTCCCTTGTCCTGTCATCGGCCACAGTCAAGGTCATGCTGCCCTGCTCTCAGGGCAGCAAATGCAAATCAACTTCTCTCTCACACGAGTAATAGTGCACACAATATCCCCCACAGCAAGAGGTTGGATGTGGGCTGTGCTGTGTTTTCTAGGCTCCTGTTTCCTCCTCCCGTACAGTCAGCAGGGTTTAACGCTTGAAAAAATAAGGGAGGGTAGAGAAGAACAGCCCGAGTGCCTCCAGCTCTGAGGAATCACCGCGCACCTCCATCACAGCACAAAGCAGTCAATCTGTAGAACCTGCATCCAACCTGTTCCCAAAAGCCAGCGCTTCTCCAGGAAAAGCAGAGCCTGGGGGCACAGGGGAGCCCCCCAACCGCCGTGTTCGTGGCACTCACTTCGTCCGGATGTCGAGGTCGTCGTGGCTGGAGTGGCACATCTCACTGAAGCGGGAGACAAAGAAGTCATAGCTGCGGTGATAAGATGGGGTGTCCTCTTCGATGTTGGCAAACTTGACAAACTGGGAGAGAAGAAAAAGGGCACGACAATAATTAAAAAAAAAATAATCTTAAAATTCCTCCCCAAACCAGCAAAACATTTGCGGGCTTCAGAAGTGTAACACAGGCAGCTTGGTGTGTGCTCGGGGTAACGAGTCAGGCTGCCCAGCTGCACCCAGGACACGGGGTCCCCACGCAGAAACGGCCCCACCGAGCTCCAGCAGCACCCAGGCCCGGTTGTGGATGCTGTAAACCTCACTGCAAACCCCAGTGGTCTCTGTAAAGGGCATTTAGGGGTGCAGCTCTGAGTTAGGGATCCCTCATATGCAGCACACACTAGTAACAGGAGCTAAATTTGCTCCCAGCTTCTTTCCATCCTCCCAGACGGTGCAAAACCCGGCCAACATTTCCCAAATGCTGCTGGAGGGTTGAAAACAGCCTTGGAAATGCCAGTGGAGAAACCAACTGCAAGTGGGTTTTTAACCACATCCCAAATCTTGCCCACAGCACCCAGCAGCACAAGGTCCCATCACTCCCTTCCAGCGTGGCCACCCCAACAGGCACAGAGCTTGCCAGGAATGCCAGCTGACCAGCAGATCTGGTTTTTAAGCTTCCAGGGAGAGAATTAAGGAGGAAGAAAGGATAAACACGTTTTCAAGCTTTCCTCATTAATTCCGACACTTATTCATGAAAAGATGTGAACAAATATCAGGCAGGAAAGGGGAACCTCAACTCTTCCAGTCATGCTGAAAGGGGTAGCTTTAAAAGAGGAAAAAATCAATTAAATAAAACCTTAATAGCACAAAAGCTGCCACAAAATCCAAGACATCAACTCCTGGCTGGAACATACAGAGCATTCAGCCTGTACCCACCCAACTGCTCCTGGTGCTGTGAACGGACAAGGTTTATCCTCGGCCTGGGATAAGCATCGTTCTGCTAAGTCCCTGTGCTTTATCCTCCCACTCAGAGCAAGGGCATAAGCAGCTGCTTGCCAAGATTTTCGGCAAAGAAATCTGCTGACTGCTTTTGTGCTCCTGCGCTGCACTCGCTTCGGCACACTGGGAAAGCTGAGACCGTTGGCACGTGTGCGATGAAGGGAGAGGATGTTCCCTGTCCCAAGCGACCCCCCAAACCACCCCCCACTGTTTACTGCTACCCAGGAGAACAGGGAGAGCAACGATGCGGTGCCAGCACCGGCGCAGCCCTGTTGCTGAGTGACACAAAGCTTTGCAGTCGCACCGAGCGACCCCGCATCGCTCGGGCAAACCATCCTGGGCCAAGGCACCCAGACTGCTGGGCTCCTCTTCCAGCTGGGAGGACACCTAACCTACCTCTCCAAGGGCTTACTTGTCCACCCAACATTTCTTAGGGTGCTCAGCACCCTCTGAAGATGCCACGCTGCACGGGAGTTCCTGCTTTACCCCAACCCTATCCGCTGGCTTTTCTCATTTCTTGCTTTCTGCATTTCCTGGCATCCAGCCCTGTGAGGAAAGCAGCACACCGGTGCCCTTCCACAGCTGGCAAAGCCAGCCCACCCGTCCCAGCGCATCACACAGGCGCTGATTAGCATGCACCCGCTGCACTGGGCTATTAATAACGTCAGCTGCAAAGCCTGGCTCTGTGCAAGCAAAGGAGACGGCTCAGCCCCGTCAGGAACTGTTCCCAGAGTGCAGGGACTGGCTCCAACTGATAAACTCCTCTTACTCACCAGAAAAATGCAGGGCTGTTATGCAAGAAACCTCTGTACCAGGCAGTGCACAAAGTGGGTTTTTTAAGCTTGTGGCAACTCCACGTGCCACCGGAGACGAGGGCAGAATGCAGAGTGAGCGGTAACGGGGCTCCCCGCGGCAGCTCCCGGAGAGCCGTCCCAAGCGTCCCGTGGCCAAGAAGCCTCGTGAAATAAAAGAAAGAAACAGCTTCTCTGCAGCCAGTACCTGCAGGTATCAATCCCACAGCCACGTGGAGGATGGCAGCTCATTCTGTGTCATCAGGCAACCAAACAGGACCACCTCATTCAGTATTCTGAAGCCACCGAGGCCCCAGGGACTGCCAGTCCTCCCATCCACGCCAGCAGCACCCATGGTTCAGCTCCCTGCCCCGATGACAGCCTCCCGGCCAGCTGCCAGGCACAGGCAGCCCTGCCCACCTCTGTCCTCAGGAGGGACAGGCTTTACCAGGTGCTGCCACCATGCCCGGTGACACTGGCTGTGGTACAGTGTTCACATCTGCCAACCACTGGAGGTACCTGCCCTCTCTGCATCCATTTTTAGCCTGCAGCCTCCAACAAGGCCAAAACTTGTAAAAAAGAAGAACAACAACAAAAAAAAAAAATCAGCCTCAAAGCCTCTCCCTCCTCCATCTATGGGACATTTTTAGGACTCTGCCACTTGCTCACAGACTATTGCATTTTTCCAGGACTTGGCTGCCCCTACAAGAATGCAGCAATTACAGGAGATGCCCACCACAGTCCCACTGCCAATCTGTGCTCGACAGCAAAAAGCAGCACCAGGACACAGGGAAATGACCCAGCAAGAGCTGGACCAGCAGGAAATGAGGCATCAGTTCTTCAGGGAAAGCAACTTATTTTCACTGACAGGCACTGCATCCCAGCCAAAACGCTGCTCTGCAGCTTCACACCGTATTTCCACTGAGAAAACAGTTTAAAAACACTGAAATGAAACACTTTCTGCTGTGGTTTGAAGGGGTGCGGGGCTAGAGAGCTTGGGGTTCCCATGTGTGAAGATGACAAGATCCACCTGAAACACGGCTGGGATGAGCCCGGAGCAAGCGCAGGGGAAATGCAAGGAGCGTGGCTGCCTTGGAGAAGATAAACAACGGCTGGGAAGGGATAACACTGCCACCTATAAATATATCCGACATAAATACATCAGGAGAGAAGCATCAAGGCGGGGGAAGAGCTGTTTAAATGAAAGATCAACGCTGGTTCAAAGAAAAATAAAATGGGAATGACATCGAGCTGGAAATTAGATGGTTCCTACCCAAAGCGGGGAGGTTGCCCAGCAGCCTCCTAACAAGAATGAGAAACCGAAGTGGATTTAAGCTGCGGCTCCATATGTTCACCCCGGGGATTATAGGATGGGGTTACAGCGATCACAGGACGCTGGATTTTTGCTGCCGCCTCCAGCGCTGCGGCCCTCGGGATCAGCCCCTCCGCAGCGCAACACCTTGGCTCTGCGAGAGGAGGGAGACGTGTCTCAGGCGAGATTTCACGCCGAGGAGAATGACTCACTTGGAGCAGGTTTCTATAAACAACCTCCTCCCGCCTTTGCCATCAGCTCCCTTATTGTGAAGATTGCTTGAGACAGCACGCTCTAATTAAGCACGAGCCTGAGGCACATTCCTCATTAGCAGATATAGGAAGAAGTGTCTCATTATCATTACTCACTTTTCTATAGAAGCCGAGTTTTCTGTGCTGTTTGCCCTCTGAATGCTGCCACGCTTGAGAAGGCAAAAAAAAAAAGCATTGCTAAACCGTCATTCCTGAGCTGGACTCCTCATTAAAACACCCGCTCCTCATTCTTGACGACAGCAACAGCAGCGCTAAGGAAACACCTATCCGTGGTCCAGGACCATCTCTCCTCTCAGAACCCCAGAATCACTCAGGTTGGAAAAGCCCCTCGGGATCATTGAGTCCAACCCTCAGCCCGACTCTACAAAGTTCTCCCCTACCCCACATCCCCCACAGCTCATCCCAACGGCCCTGAAACCCCCCCAGGGATGGGGACTGCCCCCTCCCTGGGCAGCCTGTTCCAGTGTCTCCAGGGCTGCCTGAACATGGGAGGCTTGCAGGGGCAGGGAACACGAGGCAGAGCTCTGGTTGCTTTGACTCAGTGCCTCCCACTCGAGGATGTCTGTGGTGAGGCCAGTTCGCTGAAACCTCTGCTGTGGCATCGGGAGCCCCCTGCAAACGAGGGCTGTTCCCTCCCCATTGAGCCACAGCTCCATGCCACATGCCAGGGGCCTCTCCGAGGAGCCCTGCATCAGGCCCCGAGGTAAAGCAGCCACGGATATGGAGACGCAGGCTGAGCTGAGCTTTAAACCCTCCCTCCAGACCCTGGAACAACCCCTGCCTTTCCCGAACAGCTCAAGGGGTGGGCAAGGGGTATCTCATGGGCATGCGGGCAGGGCTGCACCACGACACAACGTGCTTTCTTCACAAGAGACCCAGCTGCCTGCCACTGGGATGGATCCGGGCAGCTCCACCATGTCTCAAGAGGTTTGAACAGCAAGCAGCACCTCTCCGGTCTCCCATGGAGCTCGGGCCACCCTTGGGCAGAGGGATGTGGGTGCAGACACCCCCCTCCCAGCGCAAGGGGCTTTCGCAGGCAGCCCCTGCAGCATCCCCTCACCGAAACCCCATGATAAACTGCTGTCAGCAGCGAGTTTCAACCGAGGAATCAATCCTGCCGCTTCTCCAAGGGCTGGGGATTAACATGTGATGGGGAAGCTCACATCATTTTCACCTGGGCACCATTAGCTGTGAGGGAGAACAGGGGGATGGAAAGTCTCTGCTCCTGCCCACGCCTCAGCAGAAGCATTTACAACCCTGTGTCCAGGGCCGTGGAGGAGAGAAGCATCGCGGGACGCAGCGCTACCCTGTCCGGGAGGTGTCAGCAGAACCATTAATACCGTCCCTCTCCCCGTCACACACAGCAAAGAATGTAAGCTCAGGGCTGAGCTGGCTCTGTGTTTTCCAGGCGCTTGAGAGAGCATCTACCCAGCCCATCCTCCTGCCCACAGGATGATCAGCTCCCTCTAAACCCCGCTCTTAAAAACCAGCAAGGACAGATACTCCTTGTCCAAGCCAAGCTATCAGGCACTGGCAGGGCCCTCGCAAGCTTGGGTGTTAGGTACACCCAGTGTTCCCAGTAAAAACCAGTGAATAGGCCAGGCAGAAGAGGCTGCTGGCTGCCCGGCAGGATCAGCACTTTGGATGCTGGGAGGACGTCACCTTTGTTCATCCGTGCTTCTCCTTTCCCCTCACTTTATGTCTGTGACCAACACATCCCCAGTCCAGCTAAGCTATTTATTGCAAGCAGCAGCTCTATTGAAGTCAGCCCTTTTCTGAGCACAAATAGCTCCCAAAATCCATGGGGATCACCTCCTAAGTTGGTCTATTGTCCGAAACTGCTGACAGGCCCCGTGTCCTCAGGCTCGTTTAGGAAAAGCTGAATTCAAGAGAGGGAAGGCACGGCAGCAGAGATCAGAAACCAGTGACTGGTCACAGACAGCAAACAGCAGGGACAGTGCATGGACAGCAGTCACAGAATCACAGAATCATCTGGGTTGGAAAAGCCCTTGAAGCTCCTCCAAACACAACCCTCCCCCTGACCGTTCCCAACTCCCCCAGATCCCTCGGCGCTGGCTCAGCCCGACTCTTCAACCCCTCCAGGGATCCCGGGGACTCCCCCCTGCCCTGGACAGCCCATTCCAACGCCCAACAGCCCCTTCTGCACAGAAATCCTTCCTCAGAGCCAGCCTGACCCTGCCCTGGGCAGCTTGAGGCCATTCCCTCGGGGCCTGGCGCTGGGGCCTTGGCTCCAGAGACTCATCCCCCCTCTCTGCACCCTCCTGGCAGGGAGTTTTCGGAGTCACGGAAACTTCACACATGGCAGGACACGACAGGGGACACCATAAATCCTCCCCTGCAGCTGCTCCCCACCCTTTCCCAACAAGGTTTGCTGCTCTGGCACTGTGCAGAGACAGGGGGGTGACAGGCAGGGTCGAAAGCAGAGGACAGGGTCAACAGGGTGCTGCCACCTCCCGCTGCACCCCTACTCACCGAGTTGGTCCCCAGGATCTGCAGGTTGGGCTTCTCAGACTCCAGCAGCTTTGCCACCATCTTCAGGAAGCTCTCCACGAAGAGGTTGATGCTCTGGCAGTGGCAAGCCATGAGGAGCTGGTCCAGGGCCTCCATGGCAATACACACGTACCTGGAAGGGGGCAGAGGCCAGGGTCACTCCCCAACAGCCACATGGGCCTGCAGCCATCCCTCCTCCTCCTCTCTCCCAAACCACCTGGGTGCCCATCAGCAAAATGGCAACCTCCTGCCCTGGCAAGGAGAAAAATTTTACACCCAAAATACCCTTGGGATATTTTAAAGACAGTGTTTGCTGCTCCCAGCATCTCTCCTCTTAGCAAAGACCCAGCTGCCCTAGGCCCAAGGTTGCCAGCAACACTGTGCATCTTTCCCCCACACTGCTTGTGGGCTTCCCTTGCTCTGAACTGGTCTTTATATCACAGAATTGTTTAGGTTGGAAAAGCCCTTGCAGCTCCCCCAGCCCAACCATGACCCTCCCCCTGACCGTTCCCAACTCCCCCAGATCCCTCAGCGCTGGCTCAGCCCGACTCTTCAACCCCTCCAGGGATCCCAGGGACTCCCCCCTGCCCTGGGCAGCCCAAAGCTGGCATGAGGGAGCACTGGGCTTTGTACAGGGTGGGCTCAGCATCACAGGCAACTGTTCTTGCAGACCCAGCTGGTCCTGGCCAGACAGGAGGACAACCCAGAATCAGACTGATGTGCTCCAGAAAAGCTGGGCTTAAATAAACACTAAAACAACCCTGCAAAGCATATTGACATCACCCCAAAAACTCCCGGGGTGAGCAGGGTTTCCTCCAGCAGTGCACAGACCAGGATGCAGCATCACCCACACCAGGATTACCTCGTTCCCTGTCTCTCCAGGGACAGGGCTCAGTCACTCGGCTCTGCATGCTGAACAGGGGAAGCCCAGAACCTGATTCAGAGGGGGCCGCACCCGTGACAGGTCCCTGAGCTGTGCAGAGGATCTCCCTGAGCACGTCCCATCCCTTCAGCTTCCCTCCCACCCAAGCTGAGCTCACAGATCACCCTCTGGCTTCGCTGAAAGCTGCTACAGCACATCTTCCACAGGCTACTTTTTAAACCAGCCCTGCAATGCTCCTGCCTCTGAGAGGAAGCTGGAAAACCTTGTGCCCAGCGATACATCTAATTCGGGTGCCCGTTAGAGAGGTGGCCAGCTCCTTCAGCTGCAGCTGAAGAATTTTTTGAGTGTTGCTTCACTTTTCCGAGACAAATTGGACCTGATTCTCTGAGCAGCTCTGTCAAAGCCTGTTTGTAGGCTGGTCCTGTGGTGCTTTCTGCAGCTGGTTCATTACCAACGTGGTGGCCAGAGCCCCTGGATGGGGGTTTGTGCAATGGCCACACTGACTTCCACTTGCTGGTCATTCAGGGTGTGCATAAAGCCCAGTGGAGAAGCAAACCCCAGCCTCTGAGTGCTCTGAGCAGATATTTGTTTCAGCTAGAGTTGGCCAAAACACAGAAAAAAACCAAATGTTGATTGCAGCAAGTCTCACAGCTCCAGCTCTTCTTTCAGGATGTCTGAGGTACCCAAACAGTGGACACAGACCTGGGACCAGGACACTGGGAGTAAAAAAAACTTTACAGCTCCTTCCCACCTCCTTTTGACTGCTGCTCTCCACACAGCTGTGAATCTTTGTACCACAGCAGCTCACATCGTGCCCAGATCTCCTGCCATAGCCAAAAGAAGGAAGCAGCAAGCCCAGACCTCTTGATATTGAGCACGATTCCTCCTTTGGCCTCCATTTTTCAAGGTGTTTGATACACCCTGGACCTTCCAGGTTCCAGCCATTAAAACACAGAAAGGTTGATCCCTTCTCCTGAGGCCCCAGAACTGTTGAAATATGGCTCCAGCCTTGAGTAGATTCTCTGGTGTCCTGTGACATAGTTGAGCTCGCACTGCAGCCTGTCCTTCAGACACCATCACAGCTCCTCAGGTACTGCGAAAATAAGCAGCCAACTAACTATTCCTGATTTGTGAGGCTCCTACCCATCTGTCAAACTGGGTTAAAACTGGCCCAGAGGGGAAAAAAAAAAAAGTATGAAGACACAACTGACAATCAGCATGAAGCATCAAGCTCCTTTCTCGTAGGAAACGAGGCTGAAAACAACATTCTGTGCCAATATTACTGCCACAGCATAGCTTCTCTTTTGGGGACAACTGGACACAGGACACCAAGAGAGAGAAGGGACACATGTGAGATTGTCACCTCCAACCCGCCCCAACCATCCTCTTACAGAGGATGGGTTGCATTGTTGCAAACTCAAACCAGAGCACTTTCTCCTTTTAGCAATAAAGGTAATGGAAAGATGACACCCAACAGGCCTGAAATCAAGGCTACTTTCATCTTACACGCAGGAGACAGGTACCTACATGCTCGGCTGCTCTTTCAAAGCCCGGCTGCGTGTCTGCAGCGGGGCAAATCCTTCCACTCCAGCCAACGCCGACCTACAAACACAAGGCTGATCCAAACCCATTTCAGGCATTTCAAAGTTAAGACTTTGAAAATTAGCTAGTGCTCCAACCCAATTACGTGCCTGTATGCACAGGCGGTGGAGGAAGGAATGTATTCCCCCCCCCCCAACTGCTGAGGCTTGTCATTAGATGTCAAAAATCTTTGAAAGCCTTTCTTTTCCCAGCATAGCAAGCAGAGCCTGTTAACAGCCCCTTCACCACAGAACATCAGGCAGAGCTTTGAATGTCCTGTCACTCCCGATGACAGGTGATGCGGATGAGGCTTTGAAGGTTTTCCAACTTCAACACTTCTTAGGCAGGCTGCTGGCTTCTCTTCCCCCAGGATAAAAGGCGGGCTGAAGTTCGCACCACGAAGCTGAGCCGTGTTTGTCTGCCACAGCTTTGTTCAGGAGACAACAAGGATCAATCCAGGAGTTATTTGAAAGGGAAGGAGCCCCCCCGCACTCTCCCCGCGTTTCTAATCAGGGCAGTCAGCTATTTCCAGGTGGGCGCTGCTCTCCTTCCAGTAAACACAGCAAAGCCTTGGTGGAAACCATGTGGGGAGGGAAGACGAAGGGATGGGGCCCAGCCAGGACCACGCAGGTAAGTTGGACAGAGCAAACAGAACCCCAGAATCCTTCAGGTTGGAAAAGCCCCTCGGGATCATCGAGCCCAACCCTCAGCCCGACTCTACAAAGTTCTCCCCTACCCCACATCCCCCACAGCTCATCCCAACGGCCCTGAAACCCCCCCAGGGATGGGGACTCCCCCCTCCCTGGGCAGCCTGTGCCACTCTCGGACCACTCTTGCTGGGAAACATTTTCTCCTCCTGCCCAGCCTGAGCCTCCCCTGGGGCAGTTTCCAGCCGTTCCCTCTTGTCCTGTCCCTGATCCCCTGGGAGCAGAGCCCAGCCCCAGCCTCTCTGCAATGTCCTGTCAGGAGCTGCAGAGAGGGATGAGGGCTCCCCTCAGCCTCCTCCTCCTCACACTGAACACTCCCAGCTCCTGCCCTGCCTCCTCACAGGATTGATTCTCCAGCCCTTCCCCAGCCTCGTTGCCCTCCTCTGAAACACAGCAATCCCCATCCAGCCCAGTGCATCCCCATCATGAACTGTCTGGAAATCATCAGTGTGCTGCCCCTCATCCTTGCTCCCACTTCTGCCAGGTCACCATAGCTCAAGAGAGATGGGGTGCAACACACACAACCTTGCAAACTGCAGCCTGGGCCACCCTGTTTAATTGCTTGCCTACCCCTAACCAGGCTTCCCTCTGGCTCTAGAAGAGCCACCATGGGCTTTTAAAGGCCAGGAGGGTGCCACAGGCTCCTGATGATGGCCCAGAGGGATGATGGCAGTCCTGCTGCTGGGGACAAACACCATACACATGCAGATTCCTCAAACATGGACAGCACAATGCCAGGGAAACACCAAGTGGCTCTGAACTTGCCTGGTTCCTTGAAACTTTGCAAGGAGTCTGCACATCCCTGTGTGCTCCTGTGTCTCACTTTCAGAGGTAGGACATGCTCGGGTCTCTCTGCAGCTTCAAGACACCTTGGAGCACACAGGAGCTGCATTTCCCATGTGTCCCACCCGTTGCCTGAGCCCCCTCTACCCTCTAGTGGTCTGTCGTTATGCAAATCACTGGGGTGGCTTAAAGAGCCTCCCAGTCCTTACCCATATCGGTGCCGGCTCACGTCTCGGATCAGCCGCTCAGAGAGGTAAGCGCCGATGCGATCCAGCTTCTCCGGGGCAGACAGGGCATAAAATGTCAGCTTCTCCATGTTGGTCTTCACCAACCCATCCTGAAAGCGAACAGCACAGGCGGTCACAGCCTCAGACCCAGTAAATATCAGGAGTATCTCTGTAGCAAACCTTGCCAGAGGTCTGGAGCACGCCAGTCCTGTCCCAGCTCTTCCCCACACCTCGTACATCAGGGAAGGCAAATGAGGGTTGCATTTACCCTCAGCTGAGGGCTCTCTGATGCACCACAGCCAGAGGTGACCCCCGTGGAAGCCTCCATCGAGCACCTCAGGCTGTAAATACAATGAGAACTGCTTGCCAGCCCCTAGCAATGCCCCAGCACCAAGGAGGACAGGGGCAGACAGGGACATCGACACCTCCAGGGTACAGAGGCCAAATGACACAAGCATGCCAAGATGCCAGCCCCAATCCCCCGCAGCCTGGAAAACTCCAGGGCTTCCTCCTCTCTGCATGGCTCGGTAGCAGCCTCCGTTCTTTTTCAGCTTTGCTGCCAGCACCATGACAAAACAGGCGCTCACCGCCTCCCCGGGTAATCCCAGCGCCGCTACCCCCGGTCAGGAGCCCCTCTTCCAGCTGTGAAAAGGAGACAAAGAGGCCGGATTTGGGATGCTCCAGGAACAGCTGGCAGGGCATCCCACTCCTCCAATTCAGTGAGGCAGCAAGAAGGGCACCAGCTTCCCTGCTTCCTGGAACCATAAGCAGCTTTTGAGCTCAAAAGCCTGGCTGAGGCCCCAAGAGACTCCCGCTCTTAGAAGCTGCTTTCCTTATCCTACAAAGAGCAGGGGGTACACCTTCAGGTCCAGCCCCCCCATCCTCCCATCCATCCATCCCCATCCTCCCATCCATCCTCCAAATCTGCCTGGCGCCTTTGGAAAAGGAAGTTTGTCCCTCCAGGCCGATGCAGCTGAAGGAACTGCTTCTGTATTTCCGCTCACAAACAGGTTTGAAAGGAAAATCCAACCCTCCAGGCACAGTGGTATGGAGTCAAAAAGCATCGCCCGCCTCCCAGGAGCTGTTTCTGGGCAGGTCACACCATGTCCCTGCAACCTCAGCACTGGAGCTTTGGTGAGTGAAGCACCGGAGCTTTGGCAGGTGAAACAGTGTCTCGTTTACCTCTGGGTCCTCAGGGAAGATGTTGTCGACGAGTCTTTTGTAGCGGGGACGCAGGGCGCCGCAGCAGCCACACACACCTGGAAGAGAGGAGACAGAGCCGGTCAGCAGGGACAAAATCCTCAGCCCCTGGGCAAACATATCCTTGGATTCAGTGGGAAAGAGGACAGGGCACCAAGCTGACGACATCCCAGAGTTTTGCAGCCAAAAAAAACTAAGGGAAGAAAACCGCAGCTGAGAGGCAGGGAATTGGCTGGTGACCAGCATCATTTGACGTAGGACTGCAGGGTTATCTGCTTTTCTCACCCAAGAAAGCAGCCCCCAGAGACCAAGATATCCGAAGTTCCCCTGAATCTGTGCCTCGCTGTCTCACAAGATCCTCTTTTGCAGGTCCTCAGACCAAGAGCTCTTTCCTCCAAGTACTCACCCGAGGACATGGTCCTCACACGCTGCTCCACGCTCCCCACAGAGTCAGCAGCAATAAGAGAGCACAGACTGCTGAAGACAGCGAGACAGGAAAAGAAGGAAGAGCATCTTGTGAAGGCTATGAAAGGAAAATGCATTTTCCTGTTTGTGGCTCCAAAGCTGAGCTGTTGAGCAACACCAAACGCCTTCAACTACCCTCCTACCTCTGGGCTGCCAGACCATGGTCCCTCTCCCCCAAGGAGGGCAACCGAGTGACTTGTGCTTCGCAGGACACTGACACAACCATCCCCAGTTCCTCTTTTTGAGAGGCCTCAGACGTGAAAGCAGCTTGTTCCTGATGCACAAACCGTACTCTGCACAGCCTCTCCGAGAGCCAAAACCCCTTGCAGCAGCAACTCCGCAGGCCAGCGAACGGAGAACACTGGGCTCATCCCAACCCGGAGCAAAGCGATCAGCTCTAACTACCAAATATCCCAGGGGCTGCAATGACCTGCTCTGCTTTCAGGGAGTTGCCAAGAGAGGAAGGGATCGCTTGCAACATGGATATTTCTCCCTGTGACATATCCTGTTTCTCAGGGCCGCAGCACACCCTCCGCAGCAGCCAGAAATCACCCTGTCTTCGGCTCAGGGACGGTCGGTGGTGCGGGTGGGTTCTCGAGCACCCATTGTGCTCCTGCATGCACCAAGCGTGAGGATGGCTGCAGCACCAGCTAGTTCAGCCGTGAGCACTGCTACCCTGATACACAGAATCCCAGAATCATTCAGGTTGGAAAAGCCCCTCGGGATCATCGAGTCCAACCCTCAGCCCGACTCTACAAAGTTCTCCCCTACCCCACATCCCCCACAGCTCATCCCAACGGCCCTGAAACCCCCCCAGGGATGGGGACTGCCCCCTCCCTGGGCAGCCTGTGCCACTCTCGGACCACTCTTGCTGGGAAACATTTTCTCCTCCTGCCCAGCCTGAGCCTCCCCTGGGGCAGTTTCCAGCCGTTCCCTCTTGTCCTGTCCCTGATCCCCTGGGAGCAGAGCCCAGCCCCAGCCTCTCTGCAATGTCCTGTCAGGAGCTGCAGAGAGGGATGAGGGCTCCCCTCAGCCTCCTCCTCCTCACCCTGAACACTCCCAGCTCCTGCCCTGCCTCCTCACAGGATTGATTCTCCAGCCCTTCCCCAGCCTCGTTGCCCTCCTCTGCCCTCGCTCCAGCCCCTCCAGATCTCTCTGGGATTGAGGTGCCCAAACCTGGACACAACCTCCAGGTGTGGCCTCACCAGTGCCGAGCACAGGGGGACTGTCACCTCCCTGCTCCTGCTGCTCACACCAGTTCCAATCCAAGCCAGGAGGCCGTTGGTTTTCTTGGCCCCCGGGCATGCTGCTGGCTCCTGTTCAGCTGCCTGTCAGTGAGAACCCCCAGACCCTTCTCTCCCAGACAGCTCCAGCCACCCCTCCCCGAGCCCGTAGCCATGCAGGGGGTGGTTGCGGCCCAAGGGCAGGACCTGGCACTTGCCCTGGTTGAAGCCCATCCACCTGCATAAAGCTGTACCAGCACTGCCTGCCACCCAGCTCCTGATGAATATCTGCAGAGTTTATTTAAAAAAAGGGAGGAAAAAAAAATTTTAAAAGAGATTGCTGGACATTCTACCCTCCTCAGTACCTCTGTGAGGGCTTTGCACGCCAGGATCCCCTTTGTCCAGCACAAAAATGCATTTTTTCCCCGGGGCCTGGCGTTACTCAGATGCTGCACCCCGCAGAGGAGACTGGTGTCACCCCCCCCCAAAGCACCGGCCTTTGAGGGCCCCAGGCAAGCGTGAGTAATTCGGGGCTGCTTTTTGGCAACTGCCACCGAGAACTAGAAGCTGGGGGAGGAGGGATGAGGGGGGACACAACGGCTGCACCGGCAGGAGCCGGCGACCGCTCCCGCTGGAACGCATGAGCTCAGGCCTGCTCGTGCCAGCTCCCGGCGCTGGCACCGCTTGCTTCCTGCAACGCGCTCGCTCGCTTCCCCAGCGCATCGCCTCTGACGGCGGCGGGCAGCCTGCGCCCCACTGGAAAAAATGTTTCCCACAAAGAGTGGCCTGAGAGTGGCACAGGCTGCCCAGGGAGGGGGCAGTCCCCATCCCTGGGGGGATTTCAGGGCCGTTGGGATGAGCTGTGGGGGATGTGGGGTAGGGGAGAACTTTGTAGAGTCGGGCTGAGGGTTGGACTCGATGACCCCGAGGGGCTTTTCAAGCCTGAAGGGTTCTGGGATTCTGTGAAAGCTGACACTTGCTTCGGGCTCCCCTTTGGGGTCCCCAGGCCCAGAACTCCCAGCAACACTGCAGTGGTAGGAAGCTCCTTCCAGTTCTCGTGCTCTCCCTGCAACCCCCCCCGCACCTTCCCGCTATCCAATATTTCATTTCTAAGTCTCGTATCTGCCGCTCTCCCTCCTCCCCTCTCAGCTGCCTTCAATCGATTTTGCTCTTTTTCCAAAGTACCTTTAATCTGGCCTCTTAATAAATTCTCGTTTGCCATTCGCACAAACAAGCGTTTGATGATCTCCTGAATCCTCTTAATAAATTCCCCTCGCCCGGGACAGCCGAGGCAGCGTGACTTATCTCACCTTGCCGGGCCACGCGTCCCTGCCGGCGTCTCAGCGCGGGCCACGCGCTCTCCCTGCAAAACAGCTGGAGAGTTTCCCTGTAAACGATCTCATTAGCCAAGAAGCCAGGTCCCCTCCACCTCCCGCAGTAATTATCTCACCTCCAGAAATATGACTTTAGAGTATTTTCAAGATTAATGCACATTCCAAGCCCTGGGAGAGGAGCAAAGAGCTCAGTCGTGTTCCCAATCCACCACCCTCATCCTGATGAATGAAGCTGAAGAGCAGACACAGCACGGATCCCATCAATAATAATTGCATAATTAAATCTAATGCCTTCTCTCTCACCTAACACAACCCCTTCTTCCCCAAGTAGGAGATTTTTAAGGCCTCACCTAAAGAAAGTAACAGCGGAAGAGAGACAAGACCCGAAGCACCTCCCGGGAGAGGGGACCCGGGTGCCCCCGTAGCCCCACGGGGCAGGAGGATGAAGATGGTCCAGGCAGGGAAAGCAGGAATGTTGCTTAACCCACAGCACATCAGATCACCGGTGGGTGGGATCCCAGCAGAAGGACAGGGCCTCCTACAGAGCAGCATCTCCAGGGGAGACTCTCTGATGTCTAGTAAGAGGGCTGAGCTCCCTGCAGCAGGCACTAAAAGGGTCTCTCTGCCTGCATGAAACCGAGAGAAACTTTCCTTCCCCAAACCCCAGTGTTTTCTTGGTTTTGCCCAGCCTGGACATACACAGGCACAGACAGGGAGACCGTAAATCCTTAAAAAAGCAGACTAAAAATAACATAGACCTTAAGGGAAGAGGAAGATTTTTCTGTGTTTTATTTCCCCTCCCCTAAGGGCTCTCCAGAGAGCAACAAACCCAAGTCTGGTCCTGACGCCAGGGCTGACACCAGCCCTGTGTTCGGTCTATATGGGACCCCTTACCCCCACAGCACCAAACCCTGTGGCTAGCAACACCCCCCCAGCCAGGCTACCCGACAAGGATCTCCGCTAGCCATTTCTTCCTCCAGACACCGATTTCCTTTACCACCCACCACACTGACCCCATGCACCTTGCACTACCGCAGCCACAGCTCCAGCCCGAAGCCAGGCACCGACCAGCAGCATCACCCCCCCACCCCCCCCCCCGGCTCCGAGGACAAAACCCCGCAGCTGCAAAATGCATTCCTCCAGCCCAGGCTGGCACGAGGTACTTAAAATATTAAAAAATGACACTGAAGGTCACCGGCAGCCACAGCAGCTTCTCCCTCCCAGGGGATCCAACCCAGCACCCTGGGGAAAAGGTACCTGCTCCGGCCACGTGCAGCATCTCCCAAGAGCAAGCAGGGCCGGCGGCACAGAGCCGCAGCGCAGGACCGAGAGCCCAGGTAGTCAGAGCCATCGCGTCGAGAGCAAACCGGGGAGCTCGAGGTGCTGGGGATCGCTCTCCTCCTCGCCGAGCGGCGGCCGGAGCCGGCCCAGCGGCAGCATCGCTGCAGGAGATGCTCAGTCGAGCGGGAGCAGCCGTTTAAATAAATAAGGCAGCTTTCAGCACGGCTGCTGAGTCACCGAGGCGGCTCTGATGGCAGCTGGGAACGGAGCTGGCTTTGCTCTGCCGGCGTCTGCACCGGTACGCGGGGGCGGCCGGAGAGCTGGGCATTTCGGAGGGCCCCCGAGGGTGGGGATTGGGGGGTGTTTTTTCAAGGTTCCTTGAGCCCAAAGCTCGGGAGAGCACACGAAGCATCGCTCGTTTGTGGGCAGCGCTAACAAGGGCTCAGCGGGTGGGAGCTGACCCCGAAACAGCATCCAAGGGATGTGACAGACACGCAAGGACGGACCCGCACAGTGCGTCACGCTCTCCTCCTGCTGGCAGCCCGCCGCTGTGGATTTTCTTAAAGATCAGGTAAATCGAGGCACGGAGAAATGTGACTCGACACTCTCCCTGGGGAGGGAATCAGGTGGAAAACCCAAGAGCAGCATCAGCTCCTGCAAATACCCACGATATGTGCATCACCCCCTGTCTTGCACCCGCCTGGGGCACCCCAGGGGCGTTTATCGGGCCCTTCACTGTCACTCTCACCCGCAGCAGGTCACATCTGCACTCTCGCCAGGGGGCAAAGCGAGCCAAAAGGGCTTTCTGCTTTGACAGCTCAGCTCCAAGAAAGTCAGTCTAATTGGGGATAATTACAGGCTTTCAGCCCCAGCAACTGTGGCTTGCTAGCATAACCCCCACCTAGCTGCTCCCACGTCGGCATGAGCCCCCAGGCTCACAGATAAACTCGTTGCATGTGTTTCCAGGAGGGGTTTCACTGGTACCAGCTGTAACTGGGGGTTTTGGGATCAAGCATGGCCAGCTGAGAACAGGACACAGGCCCAGCTCACTTCTCAAAACCACCACACACTCTCCCACTGGTGCTCTGACCTTAAACCTTTCCTTGTTAATCCCCTCCCCTCTCCCCATCTTAACGGCATCCTGGCAATAAGCACGGCTGGAAAACCTTATGGCCATGTTATTCGAGGCCTGGAATTTACTTAATAAGGGCACTCCAACTGATTGCAAATAAATCTTAATTAAATCACGCAAAATCCCTCATTAAACCTAATATCCCATGAAGGTCACTCTCTTAACCCCAAGCAAAAACACCGGCCCAGAGGTAGGGGCTGTACTGCCAGCCCAGCATTGTCTTCCCCCGGGCCCTACACCGAACCAGAGACCTTTCCCTAATCTCCTTAGCAAAATCTCATTTATGCAGTCGATGTGAGAGTCTCCTTCATACCATCTTCTGACTCCCTCAGCACTTTGGCACCCTGAGGATGAGCCTGCCCGGGGAGAAGGATGAAATCTCCCTGCTACACGTTAGAAATGTCACTAAGCAATATTCAAGCTGGTCCAGAGACCCGTTAGTCCTATTTCCATCCACCCCAGGGTGGGTAGAGGGAAAAAATATATCAGGGAAGGCAAAGAACAAGCAACACTGGCAGAGAGAAGGGACAAAGTCAAGTGCTGTGAGGGATGGCGGGCACTGAAAGACGTAGGACGCTGATTGCAGACCCCCCTCCTCCCTGAAAGCTGCTCCCAGGGGAAAGCCCAGGGCCATAAACAAGCACAGATGGGAACTCCCCCCCCAAGGGAAAGCGTTGCTCAGGTGCTCTTCTGAGCTTCTGCCACCAATTTAAGAGGCAGGAAAACTACACTAAAAATCCAGGTTCTGCACCAGCCAGCCCAATTTGCCTCCGCACCCCCCAGAGCCAAGGCAGATCCTGATGTAAATCAGCACGAGCCCATGGGCTGGCAGAGCTGTAAAGCAAGCCAGTAAACCTCTCTCTAAGCATGCTGAAGAGAGCCAAACGCACTGGGTGCTGCTTAAAACCGTGGCCTGGTGCTCTCGTAGCGTGCTGTGAACTGGGCGAGCACAGCGAGGTGCTCTGGCGGGGGGGGAGGCAATGGCAGCCCCCAGGCCAGGAGGGGACTGGGATGGAGCAGTGCGGATCAGCCCGATGCAAAGAAGAGCTATTGGAAAAAAGCAGCCCTGAAAAGATTGGGGACCCTGGGTGGTTGCATTAGACCTCTACCACTTTTAGTAGGGGAGGAAGAAGTGGGGAGGTGGCCAAATCCAGCTCGTTCCCACAGCTCTAATTCAGAGCAATGTCCTGATGTTAATTAATAGTTCCTGACCTTCCTCAACAGTTAAGGCTGCACCTTCACGGCTTATTCCCTTCCCCATTCGTTAATCACTGCTCATGCAAATGTCCTTTGTTAAGAGTCAGCATCTGCAGAGGGGGTGTTGTAAAAGCTGACAGCTCATCTGTGAGCAGAGACACTTTTGAGGACGTTGCAAAAGACCCAAACCTCCAAGGGCAGCCCAAGCCAGCGCTGATCATGGGGAGCCACATCGCTTTCACAGGATCCCAGAATCCTTCAGGTTGGAAAAGCCCCTCGGGATCATCGAGCCCAACCCTCAGCCCGACTCTACAAAGTTCTCCCCTACCCCACATCCCCCACAGCTCATCCCAACGGCCCTGAAACCCCCCCAGGGATGGGGACTCCCCCCTCCCTGGGCAGCCTGTGCCACTCTCGGACCACTCTTGCTGGGAAACATTTTCTCCTCCTGCCCAGCCTGAGCCTCCCCTGGGGCAGTTTCCAGCCGTTCCCTCTTGTCCTGTCCCTGATCCCCTGGGAGCAGAGCCCAGCCCCAGCCTCTCTGCAATGTCCTGTCAGGAGCTGCAGAGAGGGATGAGGGCTCCCCTCAGCCTCCTCCTCCTCACACTGAACACTCCCAGCTCCTGCCCTGCCTCCTCACAGGATTGATTCTCCAGGCCCTTCACATGCCCTCTTGATGCCAGCATGAAGGGATAGTGAAATATTTCAAGGCACTGACAGCAAAGGAGAAGAGACACCCGGGACTGGCGAGCCAAGGCTGCCGCTGCCAGGATGTATTTTTCATGTTGCCGAGTGGGATGGAGAGGAGCACTCCAGAGAGGGAAATGTTCACCCAGACGTTGCCCGCAGCCTGCTCGGAGCTGTCGGTGCAAAGCCTTTTAGCTCAGCAATTAAATTCGCAGCTTCCCCCTGGCACTCCTCCACGCGCCACTCTCGCCTCGCTTCCACCGACGCAGCCGGAGCTCGCTGGGGCAGACACCGTGGCCGGGGAGGGGGGGAGCAAAGCAGCTCCACGCAGAGCCCCCAGCGTGTGGCTCGGTGCCGGGGTTCCCCCCAGCCCGTGCAGGGATCCCCCAAACAGGAGCTGCTCCAGAGGGCCGAATCCACGCTGGTGCCATCGTGTCTGAATCCCACCTGGATTTGCCCAAAACACACTCCCTCCCATCACCCCCCTTCCAAACACCGACAGCTCGTGGCACGTGGGCATCAAATCCAGCTTTAACAACTCCGTGGCGAGCCGTGGGGTGTAAATCAGCCCCGCTGCTGGCTTACACCAGCAACGGATTCGGCCCTCCATTATTTACGCTTCACTGCTCAGCCGAGCCTGCCGCTCCGACACCGCAGTGCAAGCAAAGCTTCAATAGCGGCCAGATTAATTAATATTTCACAGCGGTGATTAGACTCGGGCATTGAGACCACACCAGCCCTTGGGCACGTGGGGGAAACCACCCATTAAGGGCAGAGCTGCGCGCCGGGAGGTTTGCGTGCCGTACCTGGCACGCTGGCAGCGCCGATTCGAGGGGAGGAGAGGAGAAGGGGAGTTAAGCGCCTTAATGGGTGCCTGGTTTCATTATCCAGCACATGGCAGAGGGAAAGCTGGGGGGAGGAAAGAGCTTAAACAGCAGGAAATTCACTCAAACTCTGGCCTCGATGCGGCTGCTCGATGCGAGACATTCGCCGGGTGTTGGGTGGATGTGGAGTGTCTGGTCTGGACCACGTAGGTGGGGAAGTTCTGACGGAGGCTGAGGGTCTACCCAGCATCAGGGCCAGCCTCTGAAAACTGCTTAATTAAGAGCCAGGTTCATTTTGCAATCCCAGGGCCTTGCCCCACGCAACGCAGAGCTGGATGCAACAGAACAGCCAAGGACATGGAAAGGCTTGCAAGTTTGAAAGGTTTTTAGAGAACAAAACCCATGTACACCCCCTGCCCTGTTTTGCACATTCAACAAAAAACACCGTAAGGACCTTTGTGAGATGCTGATCACACATGTTTCTGTGGTTTCCTATTTCCCCAAGATATGCTACATCAAAGCCCATAGCCAGTTTTAGTTTTTGGCAGAAAACCTGACCGAACACCTCTCATTTATAGAAACAGAAACGTGATGGGACCGGACACGGCCACGCTTTCTCTCCAGCCTGTCTGGGTTGTTCGTAGTCCCTGCGGAGGGGGAGCAACCCCAGTCCAGAAGGTAGAAGGACATAAGACAGAACTACAGCCCTGCAAAGGGTTCAGCCCAGAGCGGAGCATCTCTGGAAGTGCATTTTCTGGTGCAATTGCTGATTGCACAACAATTACCAGAGCCCTTAAGCAATTGGGCTTGATGAGGTTTGAGGTGAGCAGTGCCAGTGCCTGGCCTTGGCACGATCCCCTCTAGTGTTTGCTCCAGGCAGAGGAGTCCACATCTTCACTGCAGGGCTCAAATCCTGTCCGGACACAGCAGTGCTGGTGGGGAATGCACCAGGAAAAAAGTCCTGGACTCAGCCACAGACATCGAGGTTTAACACAAACCCCCGCGAGAACCATGGCCGGGTGGGTTGGATAAGCCCCCAGAGCTGCCGGCACCACAAACAGCCCCTTTTCCTCTACAAGCACTGAATTAATTTGCAGATCATTTAGTTAAAAAGCACGGAAGAAATAAAAAAAAAAAAAAAAGCCAAAAAAAAAAAGCTTAATTGCATTTCACGTTCCCCTGCTGAGCCATCCAGTCCCACCGAGCACTATTTATTTAGCGCAAAACCCATCCGCTCGTGCGGCTGCTGGCTGTGACTCAGTGGCACGCTGGCAGCCCCAGACGGCTCGCAGGGACCTTGCTGGCGCCCACCACCGACAACGCCTCCTCTCCGGGTAGCCGAAAAACCTCATTTCCCCTGCTCCAGCTGCTGCCGAAAAAAAGAAAAAAGGGAACCTTCTCTATTTCCAGCTCCGCTGGGTGTGGGAGGAGACAGCTCGTGCCCGCGACCAGAAAGCAAAGCGAGGGAGCGTAGAGGAAACAAACTGCGGTGAGCCGGACGCTCAGGATAGCATTCAGCTCCCAAGGCTTGCTGCCGCAGCCCCGACACGTGCTGCCCGCCCAACAGCTGCCAAAGTATGGGGGGGACTCGCAGCCAAGCCCCACTGAGAACCCCGTCCCATCCCCACAGCTCCCTGCGCTCCCCACAGCCGTGCCCCTGTTCCTGGAGGGCTTTCAGCCCAACGAGCTCACTCTGTTGTTCGGGTTTTTTTTTTTACACATATTTCTGAATTAAAGCGCAGCCTCCTGGAGACGGCAGTGAAGCAGGAAGGTGGCTGGCGCCTGGGTACACAAAGCTCTGGGCTTCTCCTGCAAGCTGGGGCCACCGTGCAGCCCCTGAGCGTGGGGCAGCCGTGCTCTCTGATAGCAGCACCCCAGCTCCTGTGATGTGAATCTCCCGAGAAGCTGCTAATCCTTAAGCCTGGCTCAGGACAGGGAGCTCCCACCAGAGACGGGGACACCAATTTGAAGGCTCAGCTCACAAACCCACCGGTTTGCACCACTCCAGCCACCCAGGCCAAGGTCAGGGTTGAAGCTTGGCTCCCCTGTTTCCACCAGTGACCGCAAAAGGAAACCGAATGCGGGATGAAAATGGGCGCAGATCCCCAGCAGATCTGCTCCCTGGGCACAGCCACCGCTGCGGGCTCACACAGCCAGGGGTGCTGGGCACAGCCGAGCACCCCACTCCTGCCTCACACACACAAACGCCAGCTTAGCAGGGTTAGAGGGGTGTAAAGGGTGGCTGTGCCCCCCGTGCTGACTCCCCCATAACACAGCAATCGTCCTGCACCGCTTTGTCCTGTCCACAGAGAAAAAAAAACCCATCCCCAGTCACCCATCGAATCCTTCCCCCAGGCCAAGAGACAGTTAAAAGAGAGATTAAAAAGATACCAATAATCCTGTGCATTCCTAATGCACCTTTCATCCCAAGTATCCCACAGAGCTTTCCAGCTCCTGGATGCTTTCCAGGACCACGAGCCGCAGCAGTGCCTGGTCGTGAGAGCTACTGGGGAAAGACACCAGCCTGGCTTTTGTCCTCGAAGTCACATTCAGGTCCCCAGAGATGTTTTGCCCTTCCAGGCATTTGCCAGGTATTTTGGAGCAGGAGCTTCGCCGAGGCGTTAACCTGGGGGTAAGAGGAGCTGCAGCCTGATGTGGCGTTGCTGTTCCTGGTGGGCAGGACAGGCTGGCCACTGAGCCAGGATCGCAGGGGATGAGCAGAGCATGTCACACCCCTCGGGACAGATCATTAAACTGACACCAGGCTCGTGGGGAGCTGCAGCTCAGGCTGGCAGAGGGGCTGGGGTCCCCCCGCAGTTCCCTGGCAAAGAGGATTATTACATGCTCCGGGCTGCTGCAAATTGCTCGGATCATGACAACAGCTCCCCGCAAACTCCTGCTTGCCAGCAGCACAAATTACCAACAGAAATCCCCCCCCCCCAAAAAAAAAAAAAATCAGCCCAAGCCCCAACGCAGATGCAAAAGCCCTTGAGCAAGGCGCCCAGGTGGCACCAGCGGGACCATTTGGGCATCGGGGCTGGCTGCCCTGGGTGAGAGCATCGCTGCCATCCCGCGCCAGACAGACGGGTCCTGTGCTTGGAGCGGGCGAGGGAACCCCGGCGGGGGGGGGCCACAGAGGGGCCGCGTCCCCGGGGTACGCAGCAGCCGTCACCGCAGGCCACCGCAGCCGAGGAGGGGAATGGAAGCTTCCCCCTCGTTTTGCCGGTGGAAAAATACCAGCTGGGAGACCTGAATGACTCAACGGAGGCCACGGAGGAGTCAGCACCGTGACGAGGAGAGGAAAGGACCGGAACCCGAGCGTCCTGCCTCAGCTTCCCCCCCCGGCCCCCCTGGGTACAAACCCACTCCCCAAGCCCACCGGTTTTCCCCGAAGGATGTAGATGCTTCATCCCACAGCATCTCAGGACCTCCCCCCCCCCCCATTATGCACCGCATTGAGCCCCAAAACAAGCACCCCTCATCACCCCGGCGGGGGGAGTCAGCACCCTGCCCACCCACCTCCCGCTGCATCCCGCCGCGCACTCACTCACCCCTGGCACCGCAGCGCCTCACAGAGAGGGGGCTCAGCTGGCAGCACCAGAGACACCCCACAGCCCTCGGGGGGGCTGGGACCCCCTGAGGCAGGGCAGCGGTGAGGGGGTCCCCCCGCTGTGGTGCTCACCCTGTGCTGTCAGCCCGGGGAAGGATGCTCGGGCAATGGGCAGGGAGGATTTAAGAGCCACCCGGCCACCACCCCCCCCCCAGCTCTTCCCAAAAGCTCCCAGCGGCTTAGCGCAGCCCCGGTTGGGGAGGGGAATTGGGGGGGGGTGACCAGCTGCTCCGCCAGCTGCTCCCCATTACGCAGGCGGCATCACCCCGCTGCGCTTCCCGGCTGGGGACACGGGGCCCCATGTGCTCGCCGTGCACGGGGGGGGCAACAGTGACAGCGTGGGGGGTCAACGATCCCCAAAACACCTCAAGGGGCGGGGGGGCGATATGGGATTGGGGTCTGCCCTATGTCAGGCACCAGACAGCTCCCCGTTATCGCAGGGGGGTGGGCATATATAGGACCAAGATCACCCCTGATCCTGGGGGGGGTGTCCCCCCCAAATAACCAGGTGGAGCTGAAGAGCCCTTGATAGCACCTACCCCAAGGACCGGGTGACCCCCCAGCATTATGGGGGTCCCTGGTCCTATAGAGAAGCAAGGTCCTCCCAGTCCTGGGGGGCAGGTGACCCCCAGGAGCCCAGGTTGGGGGGAGAGGGGGGGGCGGTTAACAGACCATGGTCCCCCAGAAAGGGGGCAATACCCCGGTGATAGAGGGGGCATTTGCAGCCCTTTATGGGACCACGGTGGGTGCCCCAGCCCCAAAAGGGAGACACCCTCCAGCAACTGGGGGGATGCACAGCCCTGTAAAAGACCAAAGTCCCCCCCCAACCCCAAAGAGGGGTCACCCCCAGTAACTACAGAGACGCACAGCTCTATAAAGGATCGAGGCCCCCCCAAACCCAAGGAGGTAACAACCCCCCAGGAACTTAGGGGGTGCGCTGCCCCATGAAACACCAAGGTCCCCACAAGCCCAAAGAGAGGTCCCCCCCCAATAAATGGGGGGTGCACAGCTCTGTATCGGACGGAGGTGTCCCCCACCTCAAAGAGGGGGTGCCCCCAGTAACTGGGGGGGGGTAGGCGCACAGCCCTATAAAGCACGAGATCCCCCAACCCTGGAGGGGTGAGCCCCTCACTCAGCCCGCCCCGGGGGGGGGACACGCCCGGCCCCGGTACCGGCCCAGGCCCGGCGCCGCCCCACCGGGCTCGTCCCCCGCGGGCACTCACCGTACATGGCCGCTGCCGCCGCCCCGGCTCGCCTCGCCCCGGCTCGGCCCGGCCCGGCCCGGCTTAGCTCGGCTCGGCCGCAAGCGGCGGTGCCCGACCCGGCTCTGCCCCACCGAGCGGCGCCGGCCGGGGGCGGCACCGGGGGGGCGGCTCCGCGGCGGCGGCTCCTCCCGCCGGCACGGCCGCAGCGCCCGCCCCGCCCGGCCCGGCACGCGGGGCCCCTGTGCCCCCCCCTTACCCCTCGGTCCTACCACCCCTGCATCCATCACGGTGCCCCCCCATCCCGCCCCCCGCTGCGCCCACACCCCCCGGGGTGCCCCGCCCCGGTTTTGCCCCCCCATGTTCGGCCGCACCAGCCTGGCAGGGGCAAACCCCCGGCTCTGCCCTGCGCAGTGGGGTCTGCCAGCCGCGGGGGGGGGGGGGCCGCTTACCCCCCCCGCGACACACCGGGGGGACCCTGAGCATTTGTCCTCGGGGGGTAGGGGAGCCCCGAGCCCCGTTTGAGGACCCCAAATCCCAGCAGAGGAGTTTCCCTGGAGAGCTCCGGTGCTGTCTGCACCCCCAGAGTGTGACCCCCAGCCGCTTCCCCCCGTGGGGAGGGGGCGCTGCTGTGTTCCCCCTGCCCGTCCCGCTGCCAGCTCCACGCGGCACTGCCCGGGCGTCTGTGGCCACTGGAGTGGCAAATGATGGATTGGGTCGGTGGCCAGCGTTAACGGGATGGGCTTCAACCAGGGCAAGTGCCAGGTCCTGCCCTTGGGCCACAACCACCCCCTGCATGGCTACAGGCTCGGGGAGGGGTGGCTGGAGCTGTCTGGGAGAGAAGGGTCTGGGGGTTCTCACTGACAGGCAGCTGAACAGGAGCCAGCAGCGTGCCCGGGGGCCAAGAAAGCCAACGGCCTCCTGGCTTGGATTGGAACTGGTGTGAGCAGCAGGAGCAGGGAGGTGACAGTCCCCCTGTGCTCGGCACTGGTGAGGCCACACCTGGAGGTTGTGTCCAGGTTTGGGCACCTCAATCCCAGAGAGATCTGGAGGGGCTGGAGCGAGGGCAGAGGAGGGCAACGAGGCTGGGGAAGGGCTGGAGAATCAATCCTGTGAGGAGGCAGGGCAGGAGCTGGGAGTGTTCAGTGTGAGGAGGAGGAGGCTGAGGGGAGCCCTCATCCCTCTCTGCAGCTCCTGACAGGACATTGCAGAGAGGCTGGGGCTGGGCTCTGCTCCCAGGGGATCAGGGACAGGACAAGAGGGAACGGCTGGAAACTGCCCCAGGGGAGGCTCAGGCTGGGCAGGAGGAGAAAATGTTTCCCAGCAAGAGTGGTCCGAGAGTGGAAGAGGCTGCCCAGGGAGGGGGGAGTCCCCATCCCTGGGGGGGTTTCAGGGCCGTTGGGATGAGCTGTGGGGGATGTGGGGTAGGGGAGAACTTTGTAGAGTTGGGCTGAGGGTTGGACTCGATGACCCCGGGGGGCTTTTCCAACCTGAGTGACTCTGGGATTCTGTGAACTGTGAGCACTGTGGCCTTTCCCTGCCCCAGCCACTGCCAGCCCGGCCAGTTGGGAGCTGCATCAGGCTGCAGGGTGATGGCGCTGGAAATGCAGACAGATCCCAGGTCAATTCAGGTGCTTCTAGAAAATAAATATTGAAGAGCGAAAATGTCAGGGTTCAGACAGCCCTGGGGAGTCAGGGACTCCAGGGAAAGGGCTGAGAGCGCTTGGAGGGGGTGAGGAATAAGGAAGATACCTCCCCAAGGTGCCTCTCCTTTATATTACTGCTGCAGTGCTGAAGCAATGCCCAACGCCCTGCAGGCTAAGGGGAAACTGAGGCAGGGAGCCAGCCCATCCCAGTTATGGCATCGTCATGGTTGTGGCCACACATGCCACGGGCACCTGCATTGAGCTCCCAGCACACCACTGCCCAGCCACAGGTCATGGATGTGGACGCTGATCATTTCCCATGCCTCATCCTGCCATGAAATTGCTGTTGTCACCTCCCAAAACCCTCGATTCCTGCTCAGCACCGCAAACGGTTCCCGGCTTTGCCAGCACCCCAGGCAGAGAGGAGGGAGCAGGAGCCACGAGCCAGTGTGCAGAGGTGACGGCATTCCTGCCTCAGTTGCTGCCACAGCCCCCCCAGTTTTTTGGCTCCACTGGAGGATGAGCTGGAAGAGGGTGACACAAAAAGCTACCGCGTCCCCAGGGCACAGGAGCATCTGGCATGCCAGCCAGGGCCGGGATGCATCAGGGCATGGGGCCACAGCAGGGGATGAAGAAGGGTGGTAGGGCACAGCATGGCACAGAAATCCCAGAGTCATTCAGGCTGGAAAAGCCCCTCGGGATCACCGAGTCCAACCCTCAGCCCGACTCTACAAAGTTCTCCCCTACCCCACATCCCCCACAGCTCATCCCAACGGCCCTGAAACCCCCCCAGGGATGGGGACTGCCCCCTCCCTGGGCAGCCTGTGCCACTCTCGGACCACTCTTGCTGGGAAACATTTTCTCCTCCTGCCCAGCCTGAGCCTCCCCTGGGGCAGTTTCCAGCCGTTCCCTCTTGTCCTGTCCCTGATCCCCTGGGAGCAGAGCCCAGCCCCAGCCTCTCTGCAATGTCCTGTCAGGAGCTGCAGAGAGGGATGAGGGCTCCCCTCAGCCTCCTCCTCCTCACACTGAACACTCCCAGCTCCTGCCCTGCCTCCTCACAGGATTGATTCTCCAGCCCTTCCCCAGCCTCGTTGCCCTCCTCTGCCCTCGCTCCAGCCCCTCCAGATCTCTCTGGGATTGAGGTGCCCAAACCTGGACACAACCTCCAGGTGTGGCCTCACCAGTGCCGAGCACAGGGGGACTGTCACCTCCCTGCTCCTGCTGCTCACACCAGTTCCAATCCAAGCCAGGAGGCCGTTGGCTTTCTTGGCCACCTGGGCACACTGCCAGCTCATCTATGTTGCCCTGGGCCTTGCCGGGGGGCAAGGACAAGGCTCAAGGTGACAAGGCACCTTGGCCAGGGAGTGCCAGGGGAGCAGGGAGGTGCTGGCACCAGACTGCTGCAGTTCTCCCCCTCCCTGAGATTTTTGCTGCGTGTCTTCCCACACAGCAAAGCCCCCGGGTTGGATCTTCTAATTAGGTAGTAGCTGGTGCCTCACAATCCTCCTTGCAGGGAAATTATGTTTTAATTAAAACATTTTGGGAGTTAATCTGTGTTGCCAATTCCCCGGGTGGCAGAGCAGTCACATGAAGAGCCGAGTTCCCAGGGGATGGGAGGGCTTTTACGGGGGACATTGGTGGCAGTCACAGGCTGAGGGATGGGGGTCCTGAGCATCCCTGGTCATAAAGTCCTTCTTATTGTGAATTAAAATCCTCAGAGTAAAATCTGATGGTGAGGGAAGAACCTGAAGCAGATGTGGCAGAGAAGCCGTCATCCCTTTGTTCACGGGGATTTGCGAGGCCATGGGCTTGCCGTGAAGGGACATGGGACAACGCTGTGACATGGCCAAGGAAATGAGTCCTCCACAGCCACTTTGGGGACCCAGGGACAGCCCCCCCAACTGCCACCACCAACCCCCATCACCACTGAGCCCTGAGGCCCTCCCCAGACCACACCCAGAACAGTAGGGTTGGTTTGAACCCCAAAAGTTGTTGCCACTGGAAAAGTCTGGAAGAATCTCTACCCTCGAAGAGCAAGGACAAACATGAGCATCCCTGCACAGGGTTGGGATGGATCTGCAGAGGTTGGGGTGGGGATTCAGGCCACCTTCAGCACACGCCTCCTCCAGATTCATGGTGCAAGACGAGGGCAGAGAAGACTTAAACTCTGCCTGCCACCCCTGCCTGTACAGAATCACAGAATCATCTGGGTTGGAAAAGCCCTTGCAGCTCCCCCAGCCCAACCATGACCCTCCCCCTGACCGTTCCCAACTCCCCCAGACCCCTCAGCGCTGGCTCAGCCCGACTCTTCAACCCCTCCAGGGATCCCGGGGACTCCCCCCTGCCCTGGGCAGCCCATTCCAACGCCCAACAGCCCCTTCTGCACAGAAATCCTTCCTCAGAGCCAGCCTGACCCTGCCCTGGGCAGCTTGAGGCCATTCCCTCGGGGCCTGGCGCTGGGGCCTTGGCTCCAGAGACTCATCCCCCCTCTCTGCCCCCTCCTGGCAGGGAGTTGCAGAGGGCCAGGAGGTCTCCCCTCAGCCTCCTCTGCTCCAGACTGAACCCCCCCAGTTCCCCCAGCCGCTCCCCAGCAGACCTGTGCTCCAGACCCTGCCCCAGCTCCGTTGCCCTTCTCTGGCCACGCTCGAGTCATTCAATGGCCTTTTTTGTCCTTCTCTGTCATGGCTACAAGGACCCCAACACACTCCATCCTTGACCAGAGGGATCCAAGCACGTCCCTCCAGCACTGCACAGTCCCCTTCTCCTCTCCAGCAGGCAAGGGGAGATGCTGAATCACTTGGGGACTGGGATGCTCTCGGGACACACACCTACATCCCAGCCTAGGGCTCAGAAATGCTGTGCCCCAAGCCCCAGGATCCCTCTCCGGAATGGCTCAGAGGGAGTTTGCTGGCAGGTATTAGGGGAAGGCAGTGATCTGGAGGCAGCCGGAGCTGCACCAGTCATGCTGAGAGGACGTGATTTGCTGCTCACCCTGGGCACCTCCTTTGTCAGACATGTCCATCCCTGGCCTGTCCGCTCCCTCCTTTCTCGCATCGCCCTGCTCTCCCGCAGCTGTTTCCATGGCCACGGAGCTGCTGCAGTGACTGCAGTGGGGTCTCTGGAACTGAGCCCTGTATCCCTTCCCCGGCCACACACCCAGGACAGAGCCAGGCCCTGGACCCACGGGCCAGGCACCCGTGGCTGCTCCCACACACCAGCACTTGGCCTCAGGGTGTTGGCACCGGCTCTCACACAGCCGTGTCCATCCCGGTGCCAACACTCACCACGTCACTTGCACGATGCCTGGGGACAGGCTCTTCCCATGCTCTGACAGTTCTCACATGCAATGTGCCACCTCTTATAGAATCACAGAATCGTTTCAGTTGGAAAAGACCTTTAAGATTGTCGAGTCTAACCATCGAAGGGAAGAAATTTTTCCCACTATCCAGTCTAAACCTCCCCTGGTGCAACTTGAGGCCATTCCCTCTTGTCCTATTGCTTGTTCCTTGGCTCCAGAGACTCATCCCCCCTCTCTGCCCCCTCCTGGCAGGGAGTTGCAGAGGGCCAGGAGGTCTCCCCTCAGCCTCCTCTTCTCCAGACTAACCCCGCCCAGTTCCCTCAGCTGCTCCTCACAAGACTTGTGCTCCAGACCCTTCACCAGCTGCTTCTTTGGACACACTCCAGTATCAAATTTGTCTTTCTTGCAGCGAAGGCACCCAAACTGAACCCAGCATTCAAGGTGCGGCCTCCCCAGTGCCGAGCACAGGGCTCAGATCCCTTCCCCAGTCCTGCTGGCCACGCTATTGCTGACACAGGCCAGGATGCTGTTGGCCTTCCTGGCCACCTGGGCACACCGCTGGCTCATGTTCAGCCAGCCGTTGACCAACCTCCCCAGGTCCTTTTCTGCTGGGCAGCTCTCCAGCCACTCTGCCCCAAAGCTGTGGCACTGCTGGGGGTTCTTGTGCCCCAAGTGCAGGACCTGGCACTGAGCCTTGTTGAACCTCATACAATTGGCCTCAGCTCATCGATCCGGACTATCCATACCCCTCCATAGAGCCTCCCTACCCTCAAACAGATCAACACTCCCACCCAACTTGGTATCATCTGTCAATTTACTGAGGGTCCCCCAATCCCCTCATTCAGACCATTGATAAAGGTATTGAACAGAACTGGCCCCAGTACTGAGCCCTGGGGACACCACTTCTGACCAGCCACCAACTGGATATAATTCCCCTCACCACCATTCTTTGGGCCCGGCCATCCAGCCATCTTTCTACCCAACAAAGAGTACACCCATCCAAGCCACGAGCAGCCAATTCCTCCAGGAGAGCACAGTGGGAAATGGTGTCAAAGGCTTTACTAAAGTCTGGGTAGACAACATCCACAGCCTTTCCCTCAGTGACTAAGTGGGTCACCTTGTCGTAGGAGATCAGGTTAGTCAGGCAGCACCTGCCTTTCATAACCCCATACTGACTGCGACCTGGCTGTCCTGTATGCACCGCGTGGTTGCACTCAAGATGATCTGCTCCATAACCTTCCACAGCACCCAGAGCAACCTGGATCCTTCCTTCCTGTAGATGGGTGTCACATTTCCTAACCTCCAGTCACCTGGGACCTCCCCAGTTAGCCAGGACTGCTGAGAAATGATGGAAAGAGGCTTGGTGAGCACTTCCACCAGCTCCCTCAGCACCCTTGGGTGGATCCCACCCGGCCCCATGGACTTGTGCATGTCTAAGTGGTGTAGCAGGTAGCTCTCATGTGTCTCTGAGTGATTTCTTGCATGAGGATCCAGTTCTTGCACGTGTGTGGCACCAGAGGGCTGAGGACCTGCAGGAATGAGATGGTCACAGTGCAAAGGAATGCAGCCCACACGTGGAGCACTTGCAGCAGCAGATGGAGGAGGATCTCTGCCAAAAAGCCAGGAGCTGCTCTCCCTCCGGCTGCAAGGAGTGCACCCGTGGGCATCTCTGCTGGTGATCATCAGCCTATGCCCCAGCTCCAGAAGATGCTGTGGGCAAATCAACAGGTGACCTGAGCCTGAGCCACATCTCCCCGATGCTCTGGGCTGACCTGGGGCTAGCTCCTGCTGCTGGCACCCTGCCCCATCTCCCCAGCCCTTGCAGTGCCGCAGAGAAGCTCTGCGGGAAGGCCCTGCCCTAGTGCTGGGGCTGTGAGGGCTACAGGACCATCCCCAACACCTCCGGGGGCCCAGACATCCACAGATGAGAATTGTGGTTATTCTGCCCCAAAGGAAAGCCCGAGGACGGTGCAGTGTCCTGCACCACCCCACTACCACCCCACCAACACAGCACACCAACACCCTGGCTCAGGGATGGGGAAACTGAGTCAGGCTCTGCCTCTCACGCCCAACCACCACACTGGCTCTTCCCCCAAGGACAGCGAAGCTGTGCAGGCCACAGGAACACTCAGGGGACACGTGTAAGTTTGTCACCGCCACAGCTTTGTGTGCACACCTCATGCTTGGCCGCTCCAGACCATCAAACACAGCAGGGTGACAGTGGCAGGGCCAGTTCAACCACAGAGGCAAAAAATCCAGTCTCTGCCAGCCAGAAACATGGGTGACACCCACACGAGTAACCCAGGCTCAGCACAAACACAGATGGGAACATCTAAGTCACAAATGACAACACGTTGTTACCAAATGCCGTAGGGATGACCTAGAGGAGCGCAAACAGGGAATGAAAGGCTGGTGATCAGGAGACACCAAAGCTTGTGTCCCTGGGGTTCATGTGTGAAGGAAATCCCTTCAGATACGTGCCCTAATTCCCTCAGGGCAGCCTGCCATTTCATAATGCACCCGATAAACACGCCGAGACAACACTTGTGTGCAGCAGGAACGGCTGTGTACACTCACAATATTCATATTCTTTTGCAGATATTGACTCTGCGTATAACCATACCTTACTGACATCAGTTTATCTGTGTATCTGGAACTTCACCCTAGCTGGATGTGATTTTAACTGTACTGCCTCAATTATTGCTTGTCAAGTACCGGCAACTAACTGTACCCGCTACCCCTAACCTCTGATGGAAGAGTTTTTGCAGTCCCCAGCCTTCCATCAACTACTGAAGCCGAGGAGGGAGAAGGCACAACAAGCATTAATACCTGTCCACTGTGACACCACAGATCACACAAATCCTGGAATGTGCTCAAAAAATAGTCAAACATGGCTGGTGGGAATCCCTTTTACAGTGTTTTCACCTCCATTTTACAGGAATATTTGACGTCTTACTTCTTCCCTCAGTTGTTATCCTTATTTTGAGCATTTTCTTACTTCTTTTAATCACTTTTTACATATTTGTGCTTGGTTTTCAGCTCACGCTGTTCTGATAGTTTCTCAACACACCACCATATTAACTCAGCATAACCCTTCATCGCTCCATGACCAAACTCCCCTCCATGCCTGACACCCCCCAGACATGGAGGTGGGAGGCGTTGCCATTGATCTCGGCCTTACGCCACCATGACAAGACAGTCACCCTTTCCCCCACCAAACGAGAGGTGAAGTGTAAGGCCAGTAGCTCCTCACACGTTATTTCCAGCCCCTGTGCATGCCAAGGACAGAAGCGGCATGGAAAGGGAGCAGAGGCAGGATGTGATGAGGGGTTAACAAGCCCAAAGGGGGCTTTCACAACACAACTATTAAAAAGGATGGTCCCATCAGGGAATCTGGTATTCCCCAAGCCTGGCCAGCTGGTCCAAGTCGCTTGTCTAGAGAAGAAGCCCTGCCCTGCTCCCTGCCTGCCCAATATCCACGGTCGTGAAAGTCTCTGCACGCCTGGATATTAAGTCTAACCCTGTATTAGTGAATTACTGGCTTTGCTGTCATTATGACCAGTATAATTGCACTACTGATCTGTATTGATTACTGCACCATTATTTACAGATAAATTGTTTATCCCTAAAGCTGCTGGTCTGGTGTCTGTTACCATACCCTGGCACTCTATGTCGGCAGGACTGGTGTAAGCCCTTACCCTACCCAAAATCAGTGAAGAAGTTGGCACAGTGTTAAGATCTCATCCTCCTGTCCTGGCACAAAGGGGGTGTGTTCCTCCCAACCCAGACAAAACCCCACAGAGGGCTTTATGTCTGCTAGCAAAACAAAGAGAAAAAAAATATTTCTTTCCTTTCTTTCTTTTTTCTTTCTTCTTTATTTCTTTCTTTTTCTTTCTTTTTTTCTTCTTTCTTTCTCTTTCTTTCTTTCTTTCTTTCTTTCTTTCTTTCTTTCTTTCTTTCTTTCTTTCTTTCTTTCTTTCTTTCTTTCTTTTTTTCCTTCTGTCTCTCTCTCTCTCTCTCTTCTCTTTTCCAAAGAAACTAAAGGACATGTTTGGCCCAGGATGAAATGCCCGGAGAAATTCCCAACATCATCTGTGTCATGCCACTGGGATTGGGGCAGGGCAGCACTTGCCTCCTGCATGGCAGTGGGAATTATAAGCCCATTCCTATGTTGCTGCTGAGCAGGTAGGATCCGTCATGGCTTGGGAAGGGGGACAGTGCCCCAAGCCAAGGTGAGCTGCCCAGAGATGTCCCCACCAGCACCTAAAGGATGGCTGAACTCACCAAATTAGCTGCCAGGCGGATTTGTAAGAAACAATAACACCCATATGACCAGAAAAGTCTGTACGTGGATGCATAGGACCAGCAGAAGAAGGGTTAAAGGAACTTAAATTGGCACAGAGACACAAGCCTGGTTTCATCAAGTGGCCAGACAGCAGGAAGATGAAGAACAAACCAAAGATAACAAAGAACAAAGCTAAAGATAAGGTGACATGAAGATGAAGAACAGAGCTGGAGCCATAAAACACCCAGCAATGGATAGTGGCAGGGCTGTTTCAGCAAAGATTTATGAGACCAGATAATGAGGCAGAAGATCCCAAACAGCCCATAACAGACCTGACAAAAAAAAAAGCTCCTCGTTGCCACTCAGGAGGAAGCCAGAAGAGGTGTTGAGGACTTGACAGATAGCTTCCCTAGTCCATAGCACACACTAGTGATCCCCGTCACACCCCCCAGCACCCACTTCTGCCAACCCCACTTCCAGAGTGGGCCTCCCACCAGCCAGACACAGGATCCCAGCTGGATGTGGTGGCAGGGTCACAGGATCCCTAAGCTCAGGGCATGTCAACTGAGGAAACCCCCTCCCATGTCCTCTCCCAAGTCCCCAGAGAGGTGAGAGATGCTTAAACCATGTGGGCCCTGCCTGAGGATCACAGAATCCCAGAATCATCCGGGTTGGAAAAGCCCTTGCAGCTCCCCCAGCCCAACCATGACCCTCCCCCTGACCGTTCCCAACTCCCCCAGATCCCTCAGCGCTGGCTCAGCCCGACTCTTCAACCCCTCCAGGGATCCCGGGGACTCCCCCCTGCCCTGGGCAGCCCATTCCAACGCCCAACAGCCCCTTCTGCACAGAAATCCTTCCTCAGAGCCAGCCTGACCCTGCCCTGGGCAGCTTGAGGCCATTCCCTCGGGGCCTGGCGCTGGGGCCTTGGCTCCAGAGACTCATCCCCCCTCTCTGCCCCCTCCTGGCAGGGAGTTGCAGAGGGCCAGGAGGTCTCCCCTCAGCCTCCTCTGCTCCAGACTGAACCCCCCCAGTTCCCTCAGCCGCTCCCCAGCAGACCTGTGCTCCAGACCCTGCCCCAGCTCCGTTGCCCTTCTCTGGACACACTCTCCTTGCCAAGAGGTGGCTGTGAAACACTCCCCCCTCCAGGAAGAGGCCCTCAAAACCCTCAGCTGTGTGTCCCCTCCTGGTACATTCTCTTCAAGGCATGATGCAATGATTCCCCTTCTTGACAGGATCTTGCTGGGCTACAAGGAGCATATAAGGACATTATTTACAACAAAGGTTCCCATGAGTGGCCCTGCACAGGGATGGGCCCCTCTACTCAGACCCCATGGGCCATGTCTCAGGGTGCCACCGGGCCACTGCCAGCCCTGGTGTCACCTAAGGCCACCTATCTCAGCAACTAGTAACGTCCTCCCCTCAAGAATAAAAGAACCTGTTTCTTGAGGGGCTCATCCTCACAGAGGGCCATAAACCCTCCAAGAACTGATTTAACACCCTGACCCACCAACTCCTAACCGAGAGCAAACCAATATCTTCCATCCAAACCCCCCCAAAAGGTGCATCCCGCCCAAGCCCAGCCCATTCTCCATCCCACAAGGCTGAAGGAAGAGGAGTTTGGGCTCCCAGGCTGGGAGAAAACACCTCCCCATGGGCCATACCACAAGTTATGGGGGACAGGAGATGTAACCTCCAACCGCTCTGCCTGGAGCTCTCCAGGGCCACTCCAACCCTCAGGCTCGGCCTGCAAGGGCAGCGGGACAGCCTGAGAGCCCCCAGGACCGTGCAGGATGACACGATGCTGTGGTGCTGCTTTCGAGCCCCTGGAGATGCGGGGACAGGGCAAGGGACATCCCGCTGAAGGCAGGGGCAGAAGGCAGGGCTGTGGTTCTCCCCCTGCTCCCCAGGGCCCTGGCCTGACCCTTCACTCTGGCACCTCACTGCCAACCCCTGGGGTGGGCAGGGGAGGCAGACAGGCAGGACAGGACAGGGGTCCCAGGCCCCGGCCTGTTCTTTCACTACAGCACCTCACTGCCGACCCCCAGGGCAGGGTGGGCAGGGCAGGCAGTACAGGCAGGGCAGGGCAGGACAGTACGGGCAGGGCAGGGCAGGGCAGTCAGTACAGGTAGGGCAGGGCAGGCAGGGCAGGGCAGTACAAGCAGGGCAGGCAGTACAGGCAGGGCAGGCAGTACAGGCAGTGCAGTACAGGCAGGGCAGTACAGGCAGGGCAGTACAGGCAGTACAGGCAGGGCAGTACAGGCAGTACAGGCAGTGCAGTACAGGTGGTACAGGCAGGGCAGTACAGGCAGGGCAGTACAGGCAGGGCAGTACAGGTGGTACAGGCAGTGCAGTACAGGCAGGGCAGTACAGGCAGGGCAGGCAGGGCAGTACAGGTGGTACAGGCAGGGCAGTACAGGCGGTACAGGCGGTACAGGCAGTACAGTACAGGCGGTACAGGCAGTACAGGCAGGGCGGGCAAGTGACCCGGGCCGCGGCCGGTCCCCTCCTCGCGCCACCTCCCTGCCGCCCCCTACAGGACGGTAACGGCCGCTGCCCAGAGCGGCGCGCGCCGACGTTCCCGTCAGAGCTCGCGAGAACTGTCGGGCCAGGGGCGGGAGTCTCGCGCGAGCGCAGGGCGGTGAGGCGGCCCCGGGCCCGCCGCGCTCCCTCCGTCCTGCCCTCCCTCCCTCCTTCCGCCGCCTCAGCCGGGCCCGGCCCGGCCCGCGCCGCCCCCGCCCGCCATGGAGGCGAATCCGCCGAAGCGGAAGGAGTCGCGCAAGTCGCTGAGGATTAAAGTCATCTCCATGGGCAACGCGGAGGTGGGCAAGGTGAGGCGCTGCGATTGGCGGGCGGGCGGTGGCGGGCAGGCCGGCTACCCAATGGGAAACTGGGTGCGTGCGGCCGCGCTGCTGGAGAGGCCGCGGATTGGTGGCTGTGCCGGCCGGCGGGAGCCAATCAGGAGCAGGCCGCGCCGTCCACTGCGAGGCCGGAGGTTGGGGCGGGTGGAGGATTGACAGCTTTCGGGGGCGGGACCGCCGGGTTTTATTGGCTGCGTTGCGAGGGCGGGGCCTCCCGAGAGGGGCGGGGCCTCCCGCTTCGGCCTGCAGCTGGCGGCGGGTGTCATGGCGGCGCCCGCGGCCCCAGTTGTCAGCGGCCTCCTCCGTCCCCGGGCTCCTGCGTCCCCGCCGCCGGGGGCGGGCCCGGTGCGGGGCTCACCGTGCCTCCCCGCCCCGGCATAGGTGGGCAGGGGCCGGCCCGCGGTGCCACGGGCCCCAGAGCGTTCCCCTCCTCTCTGGGGTGGGTCCCTCCGTGATCCGCCTGCTGAGGGACACCCGTTCCCGTGTCCGCTTCCTTCAGAGCGAGCCCACACGACCGTGCTCCAGCCACGGACACCGCAGTGCAGCGCCTGAGGGAAGAAAGGGGGGAACCAGCCCTTGGTGCCTTGCTCGAGGGCTGCCAGGGGAATCCCATCCCTCCCCAGTTTGGCTTTTGGGCTTCCTCAGGAACCCCCCTTCCTCCTGCTGTGTGAGTGACCCAGCTCTTCTCCGAGATGTTATTTCTTCTCCCAGCCAGGTTCTGTTCTGAAGTGCAGCCCCTTCTTTTGTTTGCTTAATAAATGTAAGTCCTGTTAAACCACTGATAGCACGAGGACTCCCTTGGGGCAGACAAATGCCTCCCTGATGGCAAGAAAATCCAGAAGGATCTTGCAGGACAGAGTGAGTGGGCAAAGAGGTGACTGGTGACATCCTTACGGGATTTATCTCTAGACAGCTGATAGCAGCCTACTCCTCTGCTCTCCCTAAACAGTATCTTCGCCAGTCAGGGGCAGAACCAGGGCTGGAGGGACCTGGTGTGACCCTGAACGTGCTTTTCGGGCTGCCAAAATGTTCTTGGTGGCTTTTGGGGAGCTGACTGCCGCCAGGCTCCTTGAGCACATAGCTCATCCAGGGTGGATGTTTTCTGGAGGGGAATAAATCAGTTTCTTGTTGCTCTAATCTCCAAGTACATAAGGAATAACTGACACCCAGTGGCTTTTTCTTCTTTTTTTTGCAGAAAGCAGCTGCTCTGGTAAAGATTGGCGCTTTGGTTGTGGGTTAATTAGCTAGTTTAGGGACTTAAGGCAGAGTTGTCTCTGCAGCCATCCAGCTGGCTGGGGACTGTGGGTGAATTCCCTATTAATGTGACTGTGACGGTGTATGGTGCCATCCTGCTGAAACTCCCTTTTCCTTTCTCCCAGAGCTGCATTATAAAGCGTTACTGTGAGAAGAGGTTCGTTCCCAAATACCTGGCGACTATTGGTATCGACTATGGCGTCACCAAGTAAGTACCTCCGTGGTGAGGAGCCACAAGTGTCTGGAGAGTGGGATGAGCCACGTGGCTGCAGATGGCAGGCGTGGGTCTGCCGGGGCCTGAGAGAGGTGTCTCTGGGAGTCACTGGTCTCCGCAGAGGCAGAGGGTAGACGTACAGTGGGGTTCACAGAATCGTCTAGGTTGGAAAAGACCTTGAAGATCATCCAGTCCAACCATTAACCTAACACTGACAGTTCCCTACTACACCATATCCCTCAGCACTATGTCGACTCTACTCTTAAACACTTCCAGGGATGGGGACTCCACTACTTCCCTGGGCAGCCCATTCCAAAGCCCAACAACCCCTTCTGGAAAGAAATGCTTCCTAATATCTAGTCTAAACCTTCCCTGGCACAACTTGAGGCCATTGAGTGGGTTGTCTCACTTCCTGCTGCTCTTGAGTGAGCACACTGCCCCGAGCCAGGTGTACTTGGCTCTGTCAAGGCTGCTTAGTTTCCATGGCATAATCTACATTTCTGCTTTAATAATAAAATAATCTGTGCAGCTCACCATTACCATGCTATATCTAGAGCTGGTGCCGTCCTCCACATCTGACTGGCTCTAGGGGCAGTTTTCTGACTGTTAAACCCCAGCTTTTGGAACTTCTTAATGTTTTTTTTTCTGTGCCTGATCACCCAGCTCTCTCTCTGCAGAGATAAGGGGTGTTCCTGTGGGGCACAGCCCATGCAAGGGCTGAGCTGGAGCCCTCTCAAGCATTTCCCACTTCTCTTTCAGGGTGCAGGTCAGAGACCGAGAGATCAAGGTTAACATCTTTGACATGGCGGGGCACCCATTCTTCTACGAGGTAAGGCAGACGTGGTTCCAGGCAGCGTGCCACAGGGCTGCCCTCAGCTAGCCCAGCTCAGAACTATTCAACACCCATCAGCTTTCCTCAGATCTGCCTGGAATTGGGTTTGGGAGTGGGAAACTTGAAAAAGAAATCTTAGGAGCTTCCTCTGCTACAATACACCACTTTCTTTCCCACCACAGACACCTAATGCAGGCCAGCACTGGAAACCCCTGCTGCCTTTCTGTCAGCAGCGACTCCCTGCTGCTAGGGCTTGCTGAATCCAGGAGCCTGACAGGGGTGAGGTTACCACAGCTCCATAGTCAGAGGGCCAGGCAGTAGCGAGGCGGGGTGTGTGTCCCCGGTAGGCACACACAGACACACCTATACAAGACATATATATGTGTGTACGTGGCTGGCTGTGCAGATTAACACAGAGAGAAACAGTCAGCGCTGGCACAGACAGCACCAGTGGCCTCATCTTGGTCTCTCCGGCTGTTCAGAAGGAAAACAAAATTATTAAAACTGAAACTTAAAAAGCCACAAACAACTCTGATAGAATAACCCCCAAACTTCCTCATAAACCATGAGTGTAAGGTTTGGCTTTTACAAGCTGCCACTTATGTTGCTAGCCCTGTTTCAAGTGGCTCCTTGTGCTTATGAATCTGCCCATCTTGATTTTTTTTTTTTACTCAGATTGGGAGATGTTTGGAGCTTACCTTGGGCATTTATACAATACTGGCATTGTAATCCATGACCAAAGTGCAGTAAAAATACTTACGGTTGGACTAGGTGATTGTTACAGGCCCCTTCCAACTGAAATACTCCATTCCATTCTAAAATTATTTACTATACAAATAATAAACAGTACTATTTACAAAAAGGAGCTTGCAGGATAAAACTTCAGGATTTGAACACACAGACTACAACATCCATTTCGGAGAGCTGGCACAAAGGAGTGATTGTGATCACGTTTATTTTAAATTATAGACGAAGTAATAAAGTGAGCCCACAAGTGGAAGAAAGGAACATTAAATGCTTATTCTTTATAATCCTGTTGTTTTAACAGTGGAATGCGTACTAATTCTTCATTATGAACATGCTGCTGGTGCTTGGCAAAGCATCATTCTGTGACTAATAAAAATGTATAGAATGTCAGGAAAGAGAAATTTGTAACATGACAAATACTAAGGTGACATAACTGAAAATGAGTGAGGGCAAAAGAGTGAGACAACAATGTAATGGTTTATACTGGCCAGTGACTGCCTGGCTATTTACAATTACTTATCTGGTTGCTCGTAAGCCTTTTATTCCTCTCTTGTGTTCTCAGGATTTGCTTGTTGCTTGCTGTGAAGTTTTGGGCACAACAAGGATTTCAATGTTATTTGTGTGTAGAACTACAAGTTTTGACTTGGGTTTGTAAGTCTTGATACAGTACAAGTAACCAGTGAAATGTAATTAATTAAGAATAGCCTCGAATACAGCAGGAAGCAGGGAGATTGGGGAACAGAGCTGACAGCATGAAGAAATTGAGGGGCAGAGGACTGTGAAGACCCGCATCTGATGCAGATATGGTCAGTAGAGTTCTTTCTAGCACAGTTACTGCTTGCAGATATAGGAGCTGCTCATGTGTGTGGACTTTCTGGCTATGCCACGGCCAATCCTTATGAGACAATGGAGAAGAGAAAGACTTTGAGTCCCTGGAAAGTGTAATGGGCTTAAACTGTCAGTTTGGTGAATAAATATGTGGCAAATACTTATTGAAGAGTGACAAGACAGAAAACTGATGCTGCTCAGCTGTTTTGGCTTTGTATTTTCAGCATTTAATGTGAATGTGTAGTATGTCTCAGATGTATAATTTGTTTTAGACTAAAATATAAGTAAATGTGGAAAAATAAAACCCACCAGGCACAAGTCTAAACTGGGAGAGGAGTGGCAGCCCTGCAGAAAGGGTTCTGGGGGTGCTGGTTGTCAGCAGCTCAGTAGGAGCCAGCAGCTTGCCCTGGCAGCCAGGAGGGAAAACCACGTCCCGGGGGGCATCAAACCCAGCATGGCCAGTGGCCAAGAGAGGGGATTGTCCCACTGTGTTCAGCGTTGGTGTGGCCTCCCCTTGAGTACTGTGTGTGGCTGGGCCCCACCATTTTAGAAGGATGGGAAAGTTCTTGAATGCATCCAGAGAAGGGCAACCTAGCTGGTGACAGGGCTGGAAGGATGTCCTGTGAGGGGCAGCTGAGGTCTCTAGGTTGGTCTAGTCTGGAGAAAAGGAGCCTGAGGGGCAACCTCGTTGCTCTCTGCAGCTTCCTGAGCAAGGGAGCTGGAGAGGGAGGTGCTGAGCTCTTCTCCTTGGGATCCAGTGACAGGACGTGTGGGAATGGTTCAAAGCTGCACCAGGGGAGGTTCAGACTGGCCATGAGGAAGCATTCCTTTACTGAGAGGGTGGTCAAACCCTGGAAGAGGCTTCCTGGAGAGGTGGTCGATGCCCCAAGCCTGTCAGTGCTTAAGAGCCATTTGGACAATTCCCCTGATAACATGGTTTAACTTTTGGTCAGCCCTGAAGTGGTCAGGCAGCTGGACTGGATGATCCTTGTAGGTCCCTTACAACTGAAACAGTCTGTTTTGTTCCAATGGCTGTCCTGTAGCTGACCTTAGACCCTCATCCAGCAGCTGTCCTGGGGTTCCTCGCTCTCCCCAGTTGCTGGCACTGGGCATACAAGCCCCAGGGGCTGCAGTCCCACTCCAGCTGCTGGTACAGACCCCCTTATGCACACCCACATGCGCAGACAGATGTCCTGCAGATCCCTCCAGTAGCTGGGCTCGGACATGCAGTCTGTCCCGTGGTCGCCCTGGATCCTTGCTCTCCCCTGCTGCCTCATGCACAGGGATGCACGTGGGTGTCTCAGTCAACTCCCAGACCTTCCAGTCTCCCCAGGAGTTGGCCTGACACCTCATCTGCCATTGTGCATCTGTGCTTTTCACAGAATCATAGAATGGTTTGGGTTGTAAGACACCTCAAAGACTGTCTAGTTCCAACCCCGCTGCTATGGCAGGGACACCTCCCACTAGATCAGGTTGCTCAAGGCTCCATCCAACCTATCTCTGAACATTTCCAGGGATGGAGCATCCACAGCCTCCTTGGGCAACCTGTTCCAGTGCCTCACCACCCTCACAGTAAAAAAATTCTTCCTTCTATTTAGTCTAAACCTTCCCTCCCTCAACTTCCACTCATTACTCCTCGTCCTGTCATTACAGTCCCTTGTAAAAAGTCCCTCCCCAGCTTTCTTGTAGGCATCCTTCAGGTACTGGAAGGCCACCGTGAGGTCTCCCCGGAGCCTTCTCTTTTTCAGGCTGAACAAGCCCAACTCTCTCAGCCTGTCCTCACTGGAGAGGTGCTCCAGCCCTCTGATCATCTTGGTAGCCCTCCTCTGGACTCGTTCTGACAGTTCTATATCCTTCTTGTACTGGGGGCTCCAGAGCTGGACGCAATATTCCAGGTGGGGTCTCAGGAGGGCAGAGCAGAGGGGCAGACTCACCTCCCTCGACCTAGTGACTATTCTATGTGAAGGTATTTTCGGGGCTGATCGCTCTCCTCTAGTAGCACAGTGACGGTATTATTTGGGTTGTGTCCTTTTTTTGTGATCTGTGTGGAGATAAGATTTTTATCACAGAATCTAAATGGTGATCCCCCCCAGATCTGCCCGGCTGTGTGCTCTCAGCCTGGCTGTTGCTGATGCCAGCGCCATGCCTTTGTCCCTGCAGGTGAGGAACGAGTTTTACAAGGACACACAGGGAGTCATCCTGGTCTATGACGTTGGACAAAAGGAGTCTTTCGACGCGCTGGACGCGTGGCTGGCTGAGATGAAGCAAGAGCTGGGCCCCCACGGGAACATGGAGAACGTTGTCTTCGTTGTCTGTGCGAACAAGGTGGGCAGCCAGGCTGTGGTGTGGTCCTGATCTCCGGCTCTCAGCGCTCGTTGTGTTCCCAGCTTGAGCCCAAGCTGCTGAGTTCCAGCTGTAGCAAGGGAAATATTATTAAATTGTAGGTAAGACTTTCTAAGAACCAGACACATGTGTGAGGAGACCTCAGTTCAACAGGGTTTTGGGAATGTGGTGGCCATGCGTCTGTCAGGAAGGGTTCAAGTAAGGGTGACGTTGTCTCTGGACTGGATAAACTCTCAAAGGCCTTATCACTTGAATTTTCTGTGCTTTCTTTCCACGCTGCCTCCATCCCTTGGAGGATGCCTCTCCAACCAGACCTGTCCCTTACCCGCTGTTTGGTGATCAGCCTTGGAGCTTTGTTCCTCCAGCTGGCACTGCAGAGCATGGCTCTGACCTCTGCCTTTTCTCCCGGTCTAGATCGACTGCACCAAGCACCGCAGCGTGGATGAAAGCGAGGGGCGGCTCTGGGCAGAGAGCCGGGGCTTTCTTTACTTTGAGACATCGGCACAAACCGGAGAAGGAATCAACGAGATGTTTCAGGTGAGGTGTAGTGAAGGTGCTGAGGGCAGAGACACCACGCTGAGCCAGGATTTGATGGCAGAGTGTCCGCTGAACTGCCTGGATCCCACAAAACCCGTTGGCCCTCTGCCCCAGAGGTGTCTTCCTAGCGAAATGTCACCCCAAGAAAGCCATAGCTGTTTAGCTCAGGATCAGCATTACACAGAATCCCAGAATCCTTCAGGTTGGAAAAGCCCCTCGGGATCATCGAGTCCAACCCTCAGCCTGACTCTACAAAGTTCTCCCCTACCCCACATCCCCCACAGCTCATCCCAACGGCCCTGAAACCCCCCCAGGGATGGAGACTCCCCCCTCCCTGGGCAGCCTGTGCCACTCTCGGACCACTCTTGCTGGGAAACATTTGTTCCTCATGTCCAGTCTGAACCTCCTCTGTTGCAATTTAAAGCCATTCCCTTTTGATCCTCCTAGTCCTGAGCTGGCCCTAGCATTGCGTTGCTCAAGCTGATGATCCCTCTTGCTGCACTGGGAACACGATGCAGAGATGCCTACGTCACATTTTCAGGTCCAGCCCGGAACTGAAGTGGGTTTGAGATAAACGTGGGGCCTGGCCTCCTCAGTCTGCCCCACAGTCCTTGCAGGGACTGGATCCCCCTCACTGGGGGTATCTCAGCCCCCCACATCCCAGGCAATGGGGAATGAACACCCAGCAGTTGTCCAAGTGCTCCCCAGTGCTTGAGAGGATGAGCCCGCAGCCAGCGAGGCCAGTGGGGTCTCCTGTGCGCTGCCACCACCTTTGGGGGGGACAGTTCCTTCCCACTAACTCCTCCCTGTGTCCACAGACTTTTTACTCCGCCATCATCGACCTGTGTGACAACGGTGGGAAGCGCCCTCCTTCCAGCGTGGGGGTCGGCTTCACCAAAGAGCAGGCTGATGCCATTCGCAGGATCCGCAACAGCAAGGACAGTTGGGACATGCTGGGGGTCAAACCCGGAGCCACGAGGTGAGGGAGACTTGAGCATTTGCCTGCCTGGCTCTAATCTTTCTGACCTGACAGGCTGGTTGCATCTGGTCTTCTAGTGACCTGTGTGCTGATAAGCTCACCTTGGTTTATATGGCAGCTGGGTACGAGTATCTAGCCACAAAATTGAGGCAACGCAAAAGAAACCCTCGGTCCTGAGCACCAAATTTCCCCTTTTAACTGACAAGTCAAGCTGGAGGCAAGAGGGAAATAATGAATGTGAGAACTTCAGCCCTGCCAGCTGCCCAGGGTTACATCCTGCCTCTGGGCCTCGCTTGCCAGACATGTTTGGAGCAGCTCCAGCTTTACGTTCCGTGCTCTCCAGGTCTGGAGAAGCTGGTGTGAGGTTGCTGCCCACATTATCAAAAAGGGATTGATGTTACAGGCCTTCCACCTGGAAGCAGTACTCCCACAAGACAAGCTTTCTCTTGTCTCCCTCGGAAGAGCTCTAGCCAGGTGAAATTGGTCATTGCCTGTGTAAGAGGTTGGATATTGAATCTCTAAAGCTAAAACAAGCTCCCAGAGTTATGCCTTGCTTTCTTCTCTCTGAAACCCGAGGATGACCTTGTGTACTCCTTGCAGAGGGGCTGGAGAGTGGATTTTTGGGTAACAGAAATCATTTAGGACTCGTACATCCTCCCGTTGGCTCTCTGAAATGTAGGTATTGAGCCTGACCCCTCCTCCAGCCCCTTCTCATCCGCAGGGAGGGATCAGCAGCTCTGCAGGGCAGTTCGTGCTGTGATCACCAGCACGGATGGACTTGTCTTCCTCAGGAGGTGCCCTCCTTTCCCCTCGGCCTGCAGCTGGAGCTGAGATGTCTGCCTTGGACCAGACACCCAGGGTTTAAAGGGCTGAAGTGACGTGCCAGTGCCTTCGCCCGGAGTGTGTAGGTGGTTTGATGAGTCAGGGTGCCTGTGCCCCCACGCTGTCTCCCAGCTTTCTGCTCTCTCAGAGACTCAGCACACCAAGGCACGTGTCGCAGGCACGTGTCTGACACGATGGGAGTTCCTGCTGGCACAGTCCTGTGGTGGAGAGGGTGTATCTGCCCCAGGAGAGGAGTTCTCCCCCCTCCTCTGCTTGTGCCACACCAAGAAGTGCCCTGGGTGTTTTTCGGCACCTCTTTTCTCCACAGCATCACCTCCAAAGCCTGGAGGTCCTTAGAGCCAGCGAGGGAAGGTTCAAAAGTGTCTATGCAGGGGTGTTGAGCACAGGGGGAGCTCCTGGCCCTGCTGTGCTCTGCCAGCTGGGGCAAGGCTGAGCCGGGCTGTGTGTCCCTTGGATCCCCTCACTCTTCTCCTCTCTCCTAGGGACGAAGTGAACAAAGCCTATAGGAAGCTGGCCGTGCTGCTCCACCCTGATAAATGTGTGGCTCCTGGCAGCGAAGACGCCTTCAAAGCGGTGGTGAACGCCCGGACCGCACTTCTCAAAAACATCAAGTAGGGAACAGAGCCACTCAAGAGCTGGAAACCTTCCCCTCTTTTCCCCACTAGCTCCCGGGCAGCCGTGGGGCACCCCTCTCCTCCTCACGCTTACCGCTGGCATGGCACCGGCCGTGGGAGCAGGACTGCATCCAACTGTAGCGTGCTTGTCGTGCTGCAAAGGGGGCAGAGAGCTGAGGAGGGGAGAGGAACCCCAGAGCCCTCCCTCCTCTGTGGCCACAGGTCGTGGTTGGTTTTAAGTGCTGATAGCAGTGAGGTCCCCACCTTCCTGGCTGTGTTCCACCTCCTAGAGGTTACCAGCCGTGGAGAGGTTTGGATGCGTGGCTGTAATGTGTGGATGCAGCGAGGGCAGAGTGAGATCAGACCTGAAAGCTACTGTGCCTGAAAGCATTGGTGTCATGGGTGGAGGATGCCTGGGATGGACAATGGGTTTGTCAGTCTATCTGGGTTCTGGAGCAGCCCCTGCAAGGCTGCGCATGCTGAAAGGCCCAGTGCTGGAGCGGTTCAGCTCCCTGCTCAAAGCTGGCTCCTTCCAGCTGACACCCGATGATGGGGGTCAGGGCGGAAGATGGGAGTTGCTTGAGGAAACCTCTGGTACTGCAGGAAGAAACTGGTTCCAAGAGCCCTTTTCCCCTTCCTCCCCGTGCTGTCACGGTGCCAAGAATGATCCCTTTGGCAGGACTGGGGCTCTCCCCCAGGCACCCACCTCCTCATCACAGCACGGAGTCTCCTACCACCACCTCCTTCCATCTCCCTGAGCCCAGCTCCTCAGGGAGAGCCCCTAAGGCTGCACATCTCCCTCTCTCCCTGCCTTTAAAAGCACTATTAGTCTACATTATGTGGTAGATTTAAGGAGAGGTCTATTAAAACCAAGGTTTACTTTATTTCCTTTAATTCTCTAAGGTGAACTCAAATACCAAGAAATAGAAGGCACTTGTATCTGATTGCTTCAGTGAAGCAAGAAAAGGGAGAGGAGGGAAGAAGCTTTAAGGCTTTCTTTCTAGATTCCTATGTATTTCTTAGACTTATTCAACTCTGCAGAGGGAATACCCTCCTGTTTTTCGTGACAGTTATAATGAGTCATAGCCCTCGCCGGCCTCTGGGGTGGGTGCCACCGTCACCCGTGGGGAACTGTCCTCAGGTGTGGGTGGCCCTGGCTATTCACAGGCAGGAGGAGGGTGCTGACCTAAGGGGGAGGCAGATCAGCCCGCAAGATGGCTGCCTGTCAGCTCTGCCCTTCCTCCCCTCAGCCAGCCTCATCTCCTGAGCTTCACCCACACTGCAGAGCTCCGTGGGGTGAAGTGGGTGGCATGGGGTGGCGGGGGGCATGTTCTCCCCCAGCCCTCTTTTCTCACAGCAGCACGTACAGTTGTGGATCAGCAGGTGGGTGTGGGTTGCTCCCTCCCAGTCACAGCTGTTGTTTTCTTGCATTAGCCTTGTTGGTTTAGAGGGGAGCGTTGCTGGTCACCCCAACAAGTGCTTGCAGGGGTTAAGATCTGCCCGTTGTGATCCTGAGGGAGGTTGGAGCTGTGATGGCTGCCAGGCTCTTCGGGGAGACTGAACGGGAGACTCCTTGGGTTCCCATGGGTTTGGCAGGACCCAGTTTTGTTTTCTCGCTGCTGTTAGAGCTTGGCAGGGAAGGTCAGGACACTAAGCTACAGAACAAATAAGTGTGTGCTTATGTGTCCTCACCCCACCCCACAGGTATCCTGTTCAGAAGTGTTTTCTCCAATGGTCAGTGCAATATCTTTTTTTTTTTTTTTCCACTTCAAGGCAGCTTTTCTGTGTTTCCCCTTCAAAACATAAAATAAATCGACAGTAGATTCCACTCCCCCCTCTTTTTTGGCAGCAAAAGGGACTTTAAAGCCAGTATCATTTTGCTCTTGCTCAGGTTTCTGGTGCTGGGTTTCTGGGAAGAAGAAATAAGCTGTCCTGCTGGGAAGCACTTTTTCTCCTCTGATGTAGAAATAACCAAGGGGAGATGTTGCTACAAGAGGTTAATGTCTAAAATAGTTTCATTTTTTTCTCTCCCAGATGTATTCAAAGCTGGGCTGGGGGAGATCAGCAGGTCAGGCATTGGAGCTGTGGCAAGTTGCGCTGACGGCGTCTTGTTCCAAACATTTTATAGCACTGTGGAGTTCACTGGAAACCTCCCCACTTGTCTAGTGGAGGAAACCACTTAATTCTGGCTTCAGAACTATTTCTCTGTTTTGTTTTGGTTTTTTTTTCCATTAAGGAGGGTAAATAATCCCATGGCTGAATGGTGCACTTCACTTTGAGGGCGAGATCTCCATGCCTGGAGTGGTTTAAAGGTTGCTTGGGGGCTCTCTGGGTCTTTTGCGCCACGCACGGTCCCTCCTGTTTGCTCCTCAGGTGACTCTGGCCGCCGGTTTTGGGGTGTCTCCTGTCTGTTTACAGAGCTGACTGGATGTTGGGAGATGATTACACACGCATGTCACGTCTAGCGATGCCGGTGACCTTCTAAGTTGTGTTACTTTTATAAATTAAACCCCCCTTTGGAACAAAGGAAGCCTTGTGAGCTGTCCACCCGCGGCGACCGCCTGCTGTTAATGTTTAATTGCCCTTTGACTCATTTCTCTCCTCCCCAGCTGGCTCTGGCCAAGGTTGGTGGTGAAGAGCTGCCCTCGAGGGTGATGATGGAGGTTGTGAATCAAACTCCGCAGGAGCGGGAGCTGGGGAAGGGATCAAGGGAACAGTCCGGGGGGGGATGTGGTGTGGGATACACCCAAATGTGAGGAGCCTGGATCTGCTCAGGGGACCCAGAGCCGTAGCTGCATCCTTGCTCCATGCGCACCCACCTCCGCACCATCAGCTCCGGTATTTTGCTTCCTCCATCCCATCTCCATCAGGACCCCAAGCTCCAGATCCCTCCAGCACCATCCAGGCCCTGTCTCTGGCCTGTGAGTCCCACGTGTCCCCCTGCCTCGTGTGAAGAGCAAGTCCAGCTGCTGAAGTGTCCGTCCTGCAACAAAGGCACCAGGATCCAGATCCCAAATGAAGCGACTTCCCCTTCCGCATCCAGGAATGCAGCCAGGAGCCACCTCTGAAGATCTCTGGGAACCGAAAGCCTCCCTCGATGTGCCCAGAGGCTGCGCCCTGCCTGCCTGCACCCTGCCTGCCTCCCCGTGCTTGGTGTCCCTGGCAGGCAGGGAGGACAGGAGGATTTCTGCTCTGGCCTCGTGCCTGGCAGCCACGATCTGCTTGGTGCTGCCTCTGTGGGCTTGTACACCCTGTAACGAACCCTCCCCTGAGACAAGGCTGCACCCATCCTGCCTCACGCACCAGTTTTGATGGTCTTTGGACCAGTTAACCTTCCCAGTCAGGTGCTCTGCCTGTGGCCAGCCTGGGATTGGCTTGCCCTGGGCTCCCTGTGTCTGGACATGTCCCATGGCCTGCAGCAGGACAGGAATAACTCCGAGCACGCCCAAACCTCCAGGGAGCCGTGGCTTTGCCGCTCTCGTTTTGATATTAATTACTGCACAGCAGCAATTATTTTCCCTGGTGAAGCGGCTGCGGTGGCTTCTCGTTAGAGCTGCCGGGACGACGTCGTGCGGGAGCGCGGTGGGGCCCGGCCTGGTTCCCCCGGGTGTTGGGGAGAGCTCCTCGCAGCGGGGTCCAGCATCTCCATCAGCTCTGGCCTGCGGATTGCCCAGAGCCGGGGCTGTGGGAGGGGAGCAGGTGGCAGCTGCAGCGGGGGGAAGAGGAGGGGGAACTTTCTGAGCAGGTTTGGGTGGCGTAGGCAAAGGGGAGAAGTTTGGGTTTCTCAGCTCCCCTGGGGGGGGGCTGTTGTGGGGTGGCTGTGACCCCCCTCAGAGAGAGCTGGGCGAAGGGCAGGCTGGCAGGGTGTGTGGGGGCTCATCCCCTGGGGTTGGGGTCCCACAGGCAGGTGCGTCGAGACACGGGGGTCCCCATGGGGTGCAGCTGCGAGCTGCCAGAGGAGGGGGTGAGGATGAGGATGAGGATGGAGCGAGCGCCGTGTCCGAGGGAAGGCCGCGAGCGGGGGCAACCCCAGCCCCTCGACTCCCCGGGAACCGGCCTCTGCCTTCCGCGCAGCCGGCACCGAGGGGGTTACGGGAGGCGGAGACGCACCGGTACCGGCACAGCCGGCGGTGGGTGCCCGCCCCCGGCCCCGGGGAAGCCCTGCCCGCTCCCCCCCCACCCCACCCCATCCTTCATCATCCATCCCCCCCCCTCCAAAGCCGCTACCGTGCCCCCGCGGCCGGAGCCGCCGCCGCCTCCGCCGCTCCCCCGGCCCCGGGGAGACGGAGCGGGCGGCGGGGCCGGGCGGCCCCGGGTGTAGCGGGGGGGGGAGGCGGAGGCCGCCGGAGGATGCGGGCGGCGGGGCCGCACCTGCGCTCCCCGGGCTGCGGCAGCCGGTGGGCTCCGGGGTGGCCCCCCCCGGCCCTTTTCCATCCATCCCCGTGGAACGGAGAAGCTGGAAAAGGGGGGAAGAAGAGAGGAAGCGGTGGGGTTCGCCCCCCAAAGCGGGTGCCCTCGAAGGAGGAGCAGGGAGGCATCGCGACATCTTTCTGCTCCGCGTCGCTTCGGTTGCAACCTGGCAGTGCGCAAGGGCCGGGGAGAGAGCTGGCAGGGAGCTGGGGAGGCAGGCTCGCTCGGCTCCCGGCCTCCCCACGCCGCGCCAGCGGTTATTTATAATTCTCCCCCTTTCCCTCCTGCGGCCGCTCCTCGGCACGCAGCGGGATTTGGGGTTCCGGCAGCAGGAGACGGGGAGAGGCCTCGGCGGCCGGCGAGACGGGGATGCTGCGGGCGATGCCCCGGTGAGCGTCGAGGCGCGGGGGAATCCGCCGTGTTTCTGCGGGGTGGGAAGAGGGGAGAGCCGCCGCGATGCCCCGGAACAGGGCTTTTTCAGAGCCCGAGTGCTCGGCCGAGTACTCCGCCGATTACTCGGTGAGCTTGCCGTCGGACCCCGAGCACGGCGTGGGGCGGACCCACGAGGTGACGGTGCGCAGTTCGGGCCCCTGCCTCTGCCTCCCCCGTTTCATGCGCCTCACCTTCGCTCCCGAGTCCCTGGAGAACCTCTACCAGACTTATTTCCGTCGCCAACGCCACGAGACCCTCCTGGTGCTGGTGGTCTTCGCCGCTCTCTTCGACTGCTACGTCCTCGTCATGTGCGCCGTGGTCTACGCCGCCGACAAGCTGGCCCCGGCGCTGGTGGCGGTGGCCGGGCTGGTCGCCCACGTGTTGCTCTTCATCCTTTGCAAGTACAGGCTGCTCCCCGAGCGGGTGGCCCGCAGGTTCCTGCCCTATGTCCTCTGGGTCCTCATCTTGGCCCAGATCTTCTGCTACCTGGGTCTCAACTTCTCCCGCTCGCCTGAAGCCAGCGACACGGTGGGCTGGCAGGCTTTCTTCGTGTTCTCCTTCTTCATCACGCTGCCGCTGCGCTTGGCGCCCATCGTGCTCATCACCGCCGTCTCCTGCGGCATTCACACGCTGGTGCTCGGTGTCACCGTCGCCCAGCAGCAACAGGACACCCTGGATGAGGGCACGCTGCTGAGACAGGTATGAGACTGGCGGGGGGGACGTGGGGTCCCCCAGGGTGGTGGGGGGTGATGGGCAAATCATCCCCATTTGGGGTTTCCATGAGTTACCGTGGGGTCCATCCCTGTCCCTGTGCCCTGGCCCAGGTTTGATCTGGACCCTGCAAGCTGATCACGGTGTTTTCTGGGAGCAGGGGCCTCCCCAAAACATACCCAGGGATCAACTTACATGGGGAGTGGGGTGCTGGGGTGTGCAGGAGCCCACACCCATGCTGGGACACATCGGGCCCCGCAAGCAACGGATCCATCCCCAGGAGCCACTCGGGCTGTGTGGACACATGGGCTGCAGTTGGGCTGCTGGGGAAACTGAGGCACGGTGGACTGTGGGCTCCCCCATCCACCCTGCCTGGTGGCCTTGCTTGTGTTGATTTCCTTTTGAGTTGCAAAAATGGCTAAAAATGGCCTTAAATGGCCATTTTTAGCAGAAGCATGGCAGGAGCCCAGCTTCCGCGCTCGAAAACAGCCACCGGAGCTTTCCCAGGAGGAAGGAGCCGGGCAGCCGCTCGGCCCCAACTGAGTCCCTTGGCGAAGCCCGTCACCCAGCCCCGCAGGGCCTGGGGATACTTTGGGGTGATTTTCTGCCTGGCAAAGCTGGAGAAACAGCGTCCCCGAGCCCAAATGTGGCCCTAAGGACAGGCCACCCGTTCACGCACGCAACAAATGAGGGGACGGTCGGAGGGGAGAGCGGCCCCTGGCCCGCTGGGTTCTCAATATTTCCTGGGAAATACTCACCAGCAGCAGCTAGAGACTAGTTTTATTCCCTAAATCAGTGGATTTCACAGCTTGGCTGAGTCCCTTTCCCCCCACTGATGTCCTCAGTGTCCAGCCACGCACCCATCAATCTGGGGAGCCTTTCCATAGCTGGGATGGGGAAAAAAAAAAACCAACACAAAAAACCAGAGCTGAAAACTTGTGTGCTGGAAGCATCTGCTCTGCCCCACGATGGTGTGGGCTCTGTGGGAGGATGCTACAGGAATTTGGGATGCTCTGGGGCAGGTCCTGAGAGACCTCCGGCAGCTCCCAGCCTAAATAGGAAGGGAGACGGGGAGCAATTTATTCACTTTTGGAGAGGTTTTGGGAGTGCTGAGTCTGTGGGAGTTTGGAAAATGGAGCCCGTTCTCCAGAAAACCCAAAGATAGTGTTTTTTCTGTCTCTGGGGTGTGTGGTTTGAGGCTGGTCCCCCAGCATGGGACATTTCCTGGTATCACACGGGGTTTTGCATAGAAAAGCACTTTTGGGGCTGTTTTCTGGAGGAGGCCGGGTGCTGGGGTGGCACTGCGGGTGCCCTCCCAGCGATGCCCGGCTGGAGACACCGCGCCGGTGGGAAAAATCCCAGCGCAACAGTGACTTTCCCAGGTTTTGGGGTGCAAATGCTGCATGTAGCCCATCCAAAGCCAAAAAAAAACCCCTCTTGCTGCCACCAGCCCTGGAAAACAGGAGACAAGGGGGCACATGGGTATCCCCCCTCCCCGGCCGGCATCAGGCATGCGCCGCCGCCGCGTTAATCATTGCCGTGGCACGAAGAGTCCGGGGCTGGTAAAACCTTGGCAACGCGGCATGCCTCAGCCTCTGCCTGCTGCAAAAGGAGGAACATTATGTCCAGAAATAAACATCATATGCTTTATTATTATAGCCGGCAGCGCGGCTCCCGGAGGGCACTGCTATTAATAGGATGAGGTGGAGGATGTCGCTTGAGCAGGGCTGGTGCAGCCCGGAGGGGGGTTCGGGAGTGTTGCTGGCAGCTTCTGCCCCGCTGCCAGCTGTCACGGAGGAGCCCGAAGGCTGGATCGTGGCAGAGGGTCGGGATTTGGTGGCGTTTGAGGCCGTATCTGCTGTGGTTGTGCACAATCCAGCTGCGGAGCATCCCCCGGGCTCAGCTGATGACCCAGGCCTGGTTTGGATGGTCCCGGTGCATCCCAGTGGGACCTTTCCTGCAGGATATGGAGGGGAAGGAGGGATGAGGCTCGGTCCACCAGCCATGCCCGCTCCTGCACGTGTGTTGCTCTCACCAAATTACTGAGTGCAGATAATAACCGGTGACCATGCTGGGAGCGGGGGCTCCTCCATGTCGGGGCTTTCCCCGTGGTGTTTAGGGTGCCGGGAGGTGTTTTGCAGCTCAAGGCACGTGGGCACATGCTGGGGGAGGAAGATGCTCGGTGCCAGGCGGTGCCAGGCGAAGGGGTCCCGTCGTGCCGAGCTGTGCCAAGCTGCCCCATGCCCATCCAACCCCGGTAGAGTGGCCCGTTGTCATGACAACCCAAGAGGCTGGGTTAAAAATAGCAAGTGGCTGCTTGTTTTGGGGGTTTCTTCTCTGCGCCCACCTCCAGACAGCTCCTCACTCGCCGTCTGCTGCGCCGTGGGTGCGGGGGCTTCCCGGGGATCCCCAGCTGCAGCGGTGGGGCAGGATCCAGCCCTGGGGCACCAGCTCTTTCCCCCCCCCACCCCCCCCCCCAAAAAAAAAAGTTTCCTTGCTGCAAATCATTTTATCAGCCCCAGCACAGTGCTGCACCAAACATCCAAACCCCCAGTGCCAGGGCTCCTGTTTCCTCCGTGCCTCAGTTTCCCTCTCTGCGTGGAAGGGAATTGGCTGGCAGCTCCTCCCTGTCTCCATGTGGTGAGACTGGGCTGCTCAGGGCTCGATGCTGTTGGGTGGTAAAACTCTGATGACAAGGACACCCAGGGAGCGGGGTCACGTTAGGGTTTTCCTCTGACAGAGCTGGGCTGTGCGAGACCCGGGAGGGAATGAGGTCGGTGCCGGGGAGTTGGGGATCAGGAGAAGGATGTTGAGCGCGGTGGCACATCCCTGATGGAGACAAGCCTGGGAATGGCTCCATGCTCTTCCCGCTGCCTCCTCCACGCTGGTTGTGACATAACCCATGGAGTGGGAGGACATCTCTGTGTCCCCATCGCCCCTTCGGCATAGCTGGAGCCTGTTATCACATCCTCCCCGTCGCTCTTCCCCTTTCTAGACTAAACAAACCAAATTCTTTCAACTTTCCCTCATCAGTCATATTTTCCACAGAGGGTTCTTCACTCCCATCTGCAAACCCGCTCTGTCCCCTCCTGGGCTGTGGGGACTTGAGGTCCAACCCATGGGGACAGGGGTAGGACAGGCCCAGCCTTCAGGACGGGGCCTCTGTGCCACGGCCCCTCAAAACCCCAAAGAAAATGGGGTGGGTTGTCACAGCCAGCAGCACCCAGGAGCATCCATCTCCGATGCTGCAGGCTCGCACCCATATTTTTGGCCGTTGAGAGGGACTTAAAGGAGCAGGAGCATGAGTAAATACACAATTTTACAGTTTAACCATGTTTTCATTAACTTTTTCTGCACAGTTCCCATGGCAGGGGTGGGGGGATAGGATGGTACGTGAGCCACCAAGAGCCACTCGCCTTCAGCAGCGCCTTCCCCCGGGGCTGCACCCAGCCCCTGCCAACCTGCTGCTTTTTTCCAAAACATCTCTGCAAGTTTTAATGAAGCAGCATCAGCCCACGGGAACCACGAGTTCTCCTGGGATGCTCAGGGAGTGATCCCCGGCTGAACTCCTTCTGCAGAGCCACCGTCACAGTCTCCTGAGTCCCCCCAGCAGTTAACGGTGGCCGTGCTTTGATAATTTCTCCCCACGGTGTATTTTATGTCCTCCTCCAGCATTTGAATATTTTTTTCACTCTCACCGACCAGGCTCTGCTGCCCAAACAACGACTTACAGTGACACCAGTGCTGTCCCCGGGGCACACACAGGCTTCCGAACAGCTCAGCTCACCCCCATCTCCTTTTCTCTGTCCCCAAAGATCCTGTCCAACGTTGCCATCTACCTTTGTGCCATCACGGTGGGCACCATGTCCTACTACATGGCCGACCGCAAGCACCGCAAAGCCTTCCTCGAAGCCCGCCAGTCCCTCGAGGTCAAGCTCAACCTGGAGGAGCAGAGCCAGCAGCAGGTAGGAGACCTGGCTGGGCCGAGGGGACAGCTTGGGGACAGGGCAGGGGACGGCGATGTGACACTGGTGTGGCTTTGGGACATGGCTAAGCCACCTCCAGCCTGCATCTTGCATGGGGTGGAGGTGTGGTGGGTGATGATGGGGACGGGGGGACCTGATGTGGGAAATGCGTTTGTGGTTTTGCACCCCATGCCCAATTTGGGGACAATCTGTGTGACCGTCCTCTTCCAGGGCCTCCCAGCTCCTGCCATGGCCACAACCAAGCTGTCCCCATCCCCATGAGCGGCCACGTGGCAGGTCCCCGGCACAGCCGCACAGGAGGTCCCCATTCCTGAACACGGCCACACAGCACGTCCCTGTCCCCAAGCACAACAACAGGGCAGGTCCCTGTCCCTGAACATGGGCCACACAGCGGGTCCCTGTCCCCAGGCACGGCCACACAGCATGTCCCTGTCATTGGGCACAGCCACGCAGCAGGTCCCGGTCCCCAGGTACAACAACAGGGCAGGTGCCTGTCCCCAGGCACGGCCACATGGCAGGTCCCCATCCCCAGGCGGGGCCACACAGCAGGTCCCTGTCCCCAATCAAAACCACACAGCAGGTCCCCATCCCTCAACATGGTCACTCAGCAGGTCCCTGTCCCCATGCATGGCCACACAGCAGGTCCCCATCCCCAGGCAGGGCCACACAGCAGGTCCCTGTCCCCAAGCACAACCACACAGCAGGTCCCCATCCCTCAACATGGTCACCCAGCAGGTCCCTGTCCCGATGCACGGCCACACAGCACTTCCCCGTCCCCAAGCAGGGCCACACAGCAGGTCCCTCTCCCCAGGCGGGACCACTCAGCATGTCCCTGTCATTGGGCACAGCCACGCAGCATGTCCGTGTCCCCAAGTCCTGTCCCACACCACCCCATGGCAGGTCCCCATCCCCACACCCCGCAGGTCCCTGTCAAGCCCGCAGCCACCCACATGCTGGTCCTGCAGGGCCCTGCCGGGGTGAAGCCAGCCACTCTTACTCAGCCCATGAGCGATGCCCAGCGTGGCAGAGCCCCACGCCCATGGCTGTGCTGGCACCTTGCCGGGGTGGCCCAGCAAGAGGAACGAGCAGGGTGGGGACTGGTGGTCGTGGTGCCAGCCGGCTGTTTCAGAGCCCTCTTGTCTCCAGCCACCGTCCGGCCATGAGCTGGGCTAATTTTAGCGCCTTATCTGAGGCCTCTCTCCCCATCTCCCATCTCTTATCTGGTTGATCCGCTGCCAGCAATTTGCTCCCAATGGCAACAAGAGACACGTGGCAGGGCCAGCGCCACCGGTGTCCTCTTTGCTGTGAAACCTGGGTGGATGCTCTGATGTCTAATAAGGGGTTAGGTCCAGGGAGGGGTTTGGGTGATGGGGCCAAATGCTGGGTCTGGGGGATGCTCTGAGGGAAACTGCCTTTGAGGCCCCAGCTCGTGGCTTCGGAGGGGTGTAAGAAGGGACATGGGGATTATTGTCACGTGAGCTCTGTTTTCTTAGGGAATTGAGCTAAAAATAGCCTGTGATCTTGCAGGAAAGGCTGCTTGCGTGAGGTCGAGTGGCCTAGGACAGGGTTGGGGCACGGGGCAGGGAGTGATGCTGGCAGCCGGATCCGTCCCTCCTCCCTCCAGGCCACGGGTGGTGGCTGAACCGGCAGCCCCGCGGGCAGAGCTAAGGTTAACAGAGCCGAGAGGAGCCGGGGAGCCCCCTCACACCTCCCTGCCAGCAGCCCTCAGGGACAGGAATGGGGATGGGGACACGGTGCTGTTCCTCCAGCAACAGCCCTGCTGCGGCTGCGCACAGAACCCCCCCATCCCGGGAGAAAACCCGCTTCATTAACTGAGTGAGTTACATTTAGCGCTAATCCCCACACACAGCCGGGAAGATTTATCCCTGCTCCGGGGCTGCAGGGCCAGTGGGGACAGCAATGGGTGTGATGTCCCCAAGTGGGCTTGATCCTCCTGGGGGACCTTGGTTGAGAGTTACACGTGGATATGGGATACCCACCATGCTTTAAAACTGATAAATCCTGCTTGGTGTGGTTTAACCCCGGTCCATCCACCCAGCCCCGACCCACCCGTGGTGCAGGACACCCTGGGGGATCTCTCAGGGACCTTGGGGGACGTTGGTGCAGACCCCGAGGTCACTCCCAGCACCGTGTCCCAGGGTTGGTTGGTCTGATAAAAGCTTGGCCAACCCATTGTGGTTTGACTCCTCTTGTTTAGTCTGGAGCAGAGGAGGCTGAGGGGAGACCTCCTGGCCCTCTGAAAACTCCCTGCCAGGAGGGGGCAGAGAGGGGGGATGAGTCTCTGGAGCCAAGGCCCCAGCGCCAGGCCCCGAGGGAATGGCCTCAAGCTGCCCAGGGCAGGGTCAGGCTGGCTCTGAGGAAGGATTTCTGTGCAGAAGGGGCTGTTGGGCGTTGGAATGGGCTGCCCAGGGCAGGGGGGAGTCCCCGGGATCCCTGGAGGGGTTGAAGAGTCGGGCTGAGCCAGCGCTGAGGGATCTGGGGGAGTTGGGAACGGTCAGGGGGAGGGTCATGTTTGGGCTGGGGGAGCTTCAGGGGCTTTTCCAACCCAGATGTGACTCTCAAGCTCCCAGTGAGGGGCTGGGCTCCATATGGTGCCTGCAGAAGGGATCTAGGGTGCACAAGCCGTTTTGCAGCTCATCAGTCAGTGTCCAAATAAGTGTGTGGCACTGTTCCTCCTTCCACGGTGCTGGGGACAGGGCAGCTGGTGGCTGCAGTGCCCCAAAACTGCCACCCCCCATCATCCTCCCCTGACTGGGATTTCTTCCCACTTGTAAAAATCTTGATGAGAACTTGTAAAATAGGGAGGAAAAATGGTAAAAGCAGTGGTTGGCAGAGCAGAGCATCACCAAGGGGGACCTGCCACCCATGGGTGCATCTCTCCCACCCGTGGGTGCATCCCTGCTACTTGTGGGTGCAGGTTTGGAGTTGGGGGATGGCTCCCAGCTCCCAGGGTGCCTTGGACACCCCCCTCCCAGTTTACTCTCCCTTCCTGGAGGAAAAGCTCCTGTTTCACCCATGGCTAAAGGCCTGGCTGGGCCCCGGCTCCTTGGGCATGGCCAGTTCCAGCAGCCAGGGCCCAGGAACTTGGCTTTGTCCCTTGTTTGCTCTGTCCCCGTGTATTTGCAGCGTGTGTTTGGATGGTGCATTTGCACGGGGGATTCCTACTGTGCATTTGCACCGTGTGTTTGCACTGTGCATCTGTACCATGAGTTTGCACCGTGTCTTTGCATTGTGTGTCGGCACCGCGAGTTTAAACTGGGCATTTGCACTGTGTAGCTGCACTCTGTGCAACTCAGTGCGATTTAGACTGTGTATTTACTTGGCACTGCGAGTTTAGGCTGTGTTTACTTGCACCGTGGGTTTAGACCGGGCATTTACACCGTGTATTTGCACCGTGCGTTTAGCCTGTGTATTTATTTGCACCCTGCATTTAAACCGGGCATTTGCTCTGTGTAGTTGCACTCCGCAGTTGCACGGTGCATTTAGACTGTATTTATTTGCACCGTTCATTTACACCCTGTATTTAGACTGTGCATTTGCACCGTGCATTCAAACTGTGTATTTGTACTGTGTAGTTATTTGCACCATGTATTTAAACTGTGCATTTGCATCGCGCCCTTGCACTCTGCACTTACACCGTGCATTTAGACTGTGTATTTACTTGCACCAGGGGTTTAGACTGTGCATTTGCACCGTGTATTTGCACCCTGCATTTAAACCGTGCGTTTAGACTGTGTATTTATTTGCACCGTGCATTTACACCCTGTATTTAGACTGGGCATTTAAACTGTTTATTTGTACTGTGGACTTGTGCTCTGCAGTTGCACCGTGCATTTAGACGGTGTATTTATTTGCACCGTGCATTTACACAGTTTATTTAGTTGCACCAGGGGTTTAGACCGGGCATTTACACCGTGTATTTGCACCCTGCGTTTAAACTGTGCGTTTAGCCTGTGTATTTATTTGCACCCTGCATTTAAACCGGGCATTTGCATCACATGCTTGCACTCCGCAGTTGCACGGTGCATTTAGGCTGTGTATTTATTTGCACCGTGCATTTACACCCTGTATTTAGACTGTGCATTTGCACCGTGCATTTAAACTATTTATTGGTACCGTGGACTTGGACTCTGCAGTTGCACTGTGCATTTAGACTGTGTATTTATTTACACCATGAGTTTAGACTGTGTATTTACTTGCACCAGGGGTTTAGACTGTGCATTTGCACCGTGTATTTGCACCCTGCGTTTAAACTGTGCATTTAGACTGTGTATTTATTTGCACCGTGGGTTTAGACTGTGTATTTACTTACACCACACGTTTAGGCTGCGCATTTACGCCGTGTGTTTGCACCCTGCATTTAAACCGTGCGTTTGCATCACGCACTTGCACGGTGAGTTTAGACTGCGTATTTATTTGCACTGTGCCTCTGCCCCGTGCATTTAGACTCCGCATTTGCACCAGACGTTTTTCCAGGCCGTGCATTCGCACCGTGCGTTTGGCCGGAGGGTTTGCGCCGCGCGTCGCTTGCGCTCGGCGCCGTCTTGGCGTCACGGTGGCCAACTGCCTTGGGTGCCCGTCCGCAGGAGCGCCTCATGCTCTCCATCCTGCCCAAGCACGTGGCTGACGAGATGCTGAAGGACATGAAGAAGGACCCGAGCCAGAAGGAGATGCAGCAGTTCAACACCATGTACATGTACCGCCACGAGAACGTCAGGTAGGACCATCCTTTTGCTGTCTAGGGAAAAAAAACCCACCTAATTTTTCTTCTTTTTTTTTTTTTTTTTTTTTTTCAGAAATGTGTATTTTGCAGCCCTGGCTAGAAAATAGGGGAGAAATTGGGGTGGTTTGCAGCTAAAGCGACCAGTCAGACCGTGGCTTGGGGCCCCTTTTTTGCTCCAGCCATGCTTTGCCAAGCATCATTTTTAGCCCTGTCCCAAAATAGCCTTTTCCTGGTGAAAAAGGAGAGTGGGGAAGGGCGATCCCGGAGTGGGGGGGCCCCGGGGCTGAGCCTCTCGCCATTGCTCCCCGCAGCATCCTCTTCGCAGACATCGTGGGCTTCACCCAGCTCTCCTCGTCCTGCAGCGCCCAGGAGCTGGTGAAGCTCCTCAATGAGCTTTTCGCCCGCTTCGACAAGCTGGCAGCCGTGAGTGCTCCCCCCTCACCACAGCCCACCCCCTGGCATGTAATGAGCAGGGCAGGTCTCAGCCACCACCTCACCCTCACCAAAAGCTGCCTCCCGGGATGGGGATGAAGAGGTTAAAATATTAATGCTCTGGGTTGCTGGACAGGCCCTGCCCTGTTGCAAAAATAGAGCTGGGAAGGGGGGGGGGGGCTTCCCCCCCCTAGCTGGGGTGCAGCTGGAGGCAGGGTGGGAATGGAAAATCCAATTATTTATCTCTGCCAGGCACGGGAGATCTCTGGGAGGGTCAAGGTCAGCCTGGGAGGGGGATGGGTGTGGTAAGGGGGGGTCTCAGTTGATTGGGGGGAGCTGACACTGTTCACCCCCGCCAGAAATACCACCAGCTGCGCATCAAGATCCTGGGCGACTGCTACTACTGCATCTGTGGGCTGCCCGAGTACCGGGAGGACCACGCCGTCTGCTCCATCATGATGGGGCTGGCCATGGTGGAGGCCATTTCGTAAGGGTTTTCTCCTCAGAGGGGAGGGTGCTGGGGGGGGCAGGGGGTGCTGGGGTATAGCCCGGGGGCTTTGGGGGTCCGGCCTCTGCAAAATACACTGAAATAAGGGGGAGTGATAATGATGGGGTGCTCGGCATGGGAGTGGGCTGTGGGGTTGTTAACGACCTGGACTGGGAGCCCAGGGAGTCATGAAGGTTTTGTGGTCCCCTCAGGTTAAATGAAGATGAAATGGTACCAAACAACTGGTTAAAATGTGTTACTTGTGGTAGAAACAACTTAAACTTGGAAAAGGACTGTAAATGATGTGGTCTCTTATGGATAAATCTGTAAGAAAGAAAAGAAAGGAAAGAAAAGGAAGAGGGAGAAAGAGTCAAAGAATCGGGATCCCCACCCCAGGTTCCAGCGTTGTCTCAGGTCCCATAATCTTGGGGGGGGGGGGGTGCACACCCAGCAACGTTTTTTGTCGCCTTTTTAAATTCATCTTATTGGCTGATTTGCATACTAGACGAGGAGAGGCAGGTATTCCATGAACTCATTTGCATGAGAGGTGGGGAAAAGGTGGAGTGTGGGTTCTGTGTGTGTCTGGGGGCAGTGGGGTGCGTTAACCCTTTGGTCAGTTGTGTTGGCGTCACGATCTCCCCCCCACCTTTACTCTTTCCTCAGTTTTTGTTTCCTGGGCAGTTATCCAGCCACTGGCTCCATCTGGTGCTGGGTGATTTTTCTCTCTGATCCATCTCTGAGCTCTTCTCCAAGGCTACGGTCACAAATTAAAGTGTAGGCCTTGACCCAAACAAATGGTTTTACTCAGTCTACGTCTCCCCCACGTTGAGGCTCATCTAGGGAATTTGGCAAAAGGGAGCGGAGCCGCGCACCCTTCGATACACTCTGCGCTTCCCTGGGCAGAGAATTCATTCCTTAGACCAACCACAAAGGCCACAGTTTGTCCTTGACGAATGTTTGAGGCATTAACTCCCTCGGTTCCTCACAGGGACGAAGTGGGGCTGGGTTGGGAGGGGGTCACCCCCGTATCATCCCCATCTTCTCCCCCTCTCCCTCAGCTACGTGCGGGAGAAGACCAAGACGGCGGTGGACATGCGTGTGGGGGTGCACAGCGGGACGGTGCTGGGGGGCGTGCTGGGCCAGAAGCGCTGGCAGTACGACGTGTGGTCCACCGACGTCACTGTGGCCAACAAGATGGAGGCGGGGGGCATCCCCGGGTGAGCATCTCCAGGGGGGCAGGTGGGGAACAGGGTGCCCCCCGCACACCCAAGGGTGACCCTGTGGCGCCCGGTGCCGGCAGGCGGGTGCACATCTCGCAGAGCACCATGGATTGCCTGAAGGGTGAGTTCGAGGTGGAGCCGGGTGAAGGTGGCTCACGCTGCGAGTACCTGAAGGAGAAGGGCATCGTCACCTACCTCGTCGTGGTCCCCAAGCAGCCCCTACGCAACGGCATCAACGGGGTGGTGAGTGGTGGCGGTGCCGTGGCACGCCAGGCTTTGGCGGGGGACGTGGACGGGCTGGGGTGGACACCCCACCACCTTTCACCTTGCAGAAGCTGTCGCTGACCTCGTCCCATGGTGGTTCCCCGCCGTTGGTCAACACCAAGGAGCGCAACGGCAGCCTCAGCCTGGCCTGCGCCAGCCCCGAGGAGCCTGAGGAGCCCGAGGCCAGGGTGAGGGGCGCCCTGGAGAGCGGGGAGGAGGATGGAGAGGTACAGCCCGTGCAGAGCATCCCCCTTCCAGCAGCTTCCCTGCATTTTGGGGGGGGGGCTGCTGGTACCCATAGCGGGGTGGTTGAACATCCTGCCGGTGCCGGCGTGGGCTTTGCTGATGCCTTGGCTGTGCGGGCGCAGGCGGTGAACCCCTCCTTCCCCAACCCTCGGCGCCGGCTGCGGCTGCGGGACCTGGCCGAGCGGGTGATCGACGCCTCCCAGAACGAGCAAGAGCTCAACAAGCTGCTCAACGAAGCCTTGTTGGAACGCGAGTCAGTCCAGGCGTGAGTGACCCCGGCCAGCGGCGTGGCCCGGCACGGCTCGGCCTGGCCCCGGTGCCACCGGGCGCTGACGGGCGGTGTTACTGGCAGGCTGAAGGGGAAGAGCACCTTCCGGCTCTCCATGCGCTTCATTGACCCCGAGATGGAGACGCGCTACTCGGTGGAGAAGGAGAAGCAGAGCGGGGCCGCCTTCAGCTGCTCCTGCGTTGTCCTCTTCTTCACCGCCATGGTGGAGGTCTTCATCGACCCCTGGTAAGGCAGGGAGGTGGTGGGGATGGGTGGCCCCAAGCCACGCTAGGCCTCAAACCAGTCTCGGCCTTTTTGGCAGGTTGGTAGCCAACTATGTGACCTTTGTGGTAGGGGAGATCCTGCTGCTCATCCTCACCCTCTGCTCATTGGCTGCCATCTTCCCCCGGGTGAGACGGGACGGGCTCAGCACTCACGGTGATGGGACACCGTGATGTCCCACCACCGTGTCCTGCCTGGGTGAACCCCACCATCACCTTCCTCTTCCCGCAGGTCTTCCCCAAAAAGCTCGTGGCCTTCTCCACCTGGATCGACAGGACCCGCTGGGCACGCAACACCTGGGCCATGGCCGCCATCATTATCGTCACCATGGCCGACATCGTGGACATGGTGAGCAACCAGCCTGGGTGCCAGCGGGGCTAGGCCTGCTCCAGCCTCCCTCCCAGCAGCCCGTGGTTGCGCACAACCCTGTGCACGGCCAATCATTGAAGCAATTAGCAGGGCTGCACTGTAGAGGGGGGAATTTAGGTTGGGTGTCCTCCTCCTGCTCTGCAAGTCTGGTTGGCGGCTGGTCATGAGTGGTGTCCCCCAGGGCTGGGTTATTGGGGCCACTCTGGTTTAACATCTTCACTGATGATCTAGACGAGGGGATCGAGTGCCCCCGCAGTCAGTTTGCAGATGACACCCAGTTGGGTGGGAGTGTTGGTCTGCTCGAGGGTAGGGAGGCTGCAGAGAGACCTGGACAGGCTGAGCGAGGGGCTGAGCCCCACTGGGGGAGTTTCACTGAGGGCAAATGCCAGGGGCTGCCCTTGGGCCACAACAACCCCCAGCAGGGCTACGGGCCTGGGGAGGAGTGGCTGGAGAGCTGCCGGTCAGAGAGGGGCTGGGGGGGGTGAGAATGAGCCAGAGTGTGCCCAGGGGGCCAAGGAGGGCAACGGCATCCTGGCTTGTGTCAGCACTGGTGTGGCCAGCAGGGACAGGGAAGGGATCTGAGCCCTGGGCTCGGCACTGGGGAGGCCGCCCCTCGATTCCTGGGTTCAGTTTTGGGCCCCTCACCCCAAAAAGGCCATTGAATGACTCGAGCGTGGCCAGAGAAGGGCAACGGAGCTGGGGCAGGGTCTGGAGCACAGGTCTGCTGGGGAGCGGCTGGGGGAACTGGGGGGGTTCAGTCTGGAGCAGAGGAGGCTGAGGGGAGACCTCCTGGCCCTCTGCAACTCCCTGCCAGGAGGGGGCAGAGAGGGGGGATGAGTCTCTGGAGCCAAGGCCCCAGCGCCAGGCCCCGAGGGAATGGCCTCAAGCTGCCCAGGGCAGGGTCAGGCTGGCTCTGAGGAAGGATTTCTGTGCAGAAGGGGCTGTTGGGCGTTGGAATGGGCTGCCCAGGGCAGGGGGGAGTCCCCGGGATCCCTGGAGGGGTTGAAGAGTCGGGCTGAGCCAGCGCTGAGGGATCTGGGGGAGTTGGGAACGGTCAGGGGGAGGGTCATGGTGGGACTGGAGGTGCAAGGGCTTTCCCAGCCGAGATGATTCTGTGAAAGCACTGTGTCACCTTGGGTGGCCGTGCAGCCCACGGAGAGGTGCACCTGTCCCCACGTCCCCCTCCTCACCCTGCTCTCATGCCCCCAGCTCAGCTGTCGGCAAGACCACGGTGGGATGGGCAATGGGACAGCAGGGCCACCATGGCCAGGTGGCTGCGGGGAGCAGCCCAAGTACTACAGCTACATTGCCCTGCTGGCCTTGGTGGCCACCATCATGCTGGTGCAGGTCAGCCACATGGTCAAGCTGACCCTCATGGTGCTGATCACTGGGGCCACTGGTGCCGTCAACATCTACGCCTGGGAGCACATCTTTGACCAGTATGACCGCCGCCGCGGCCAGCAAAGCACGTAAGGGGTGGCAGGGGGGTGGGCATGGGGTGAGGGGCATGGCCGTGCCCCCCCACCCACCCACCCCTCACCCCCTTTGCCAGCAGGTCCTCACTGGTCCCCTCCAAGTACTCCATGACGGCCATGATCTTCATCGTGATGCTCAGCTTCTACTACTTCTCTCGCCATGTGAGTGACTCATCCCCCCACCCCGGGAATCACAGAATGGTTTGGGTCACAAGGGATGTTGAAGATCATCCAGTGCCACCCCCTGCCCCGGGCAGGGCCACCTTCCACCAGCCCAGGTTGCCCAAAGCCCCGTCCAACCTGGCCTTGAGCCCTTCCAGGGAGGGGGCAGCCACAGCTTCTCTGGGCAGCCTGTGCCAGGGCCTCACCCCCCCACCCCCCCCCCAGGGAAGAATTTCTTTAGATCTAACCTAAATCTCCCCTCTTTCTGTTTAAAACCATCACCCCTCACCCTATTCCTACACCCTTGATCCTGAGCCCCTCCCCACCTTTAAGTCCTGGGAGGCCAGTCTAATGTCTCTCTTTACTGTGTAATCCTGCAGGACAGTGTGTTCCCAGTGAAGCAGTGTCAATCCTGCCCCCCTGCATCTTCACCCTCAGCCCCTTATTTCTTGCACGCTCTAAGGCAGCAGGATTTGTCCCCAAGTGTTGACATCTCCAGCTCTTCTCCAAGGAAGCCCACCCAAGGGCTCTCCAGGACCACCCCAGTGCAGAACACCCCTGTCTTGCCCCCGTGGTTAGGGGTGGGCAGCAACGTGGTGGCCCTAAGGCCCATGCTGGCCCTGCAAGGGTCCTGTTTGCCCCTCAGAGCAGGTCTTATGTCCCCAGTTAAGGCTTCACCTTGTCCCTGAACCTTCTTCCAGGCTGTCCCCAAGCCCAGACTGGCCCCACAGTGGCTGAGATGTTCCCAGAGCTGGAGGGGACCCATGGGTGGGGTGGGTACTGGGGGTGCAGCCATATCCTTGCCCCCACCTCCACAGGTGGAGAAGCTGGCCAGGACCCTCTTCCTCTGGAAGATTGATGTCCACGACCAGAAGGAGCGGGTCTATGAGATGCGGCGCTGGAACGAGGCCCTGGTCACCAACATGCTGCCCGAGCACGTGGCCCGGCACTTCCTGGGCTCCAAGAAGCGGGACGAGGTGAGGAGCACCCAGGAGCGGGTATTTGCCCCCATTTTGGAGGGGGTGGGCAGGCTCCAGATCCGGAGGCTTTGCCATAGGCTCTGGCTCAGCAGCTTTGGTTGGATGAAGATGACGTCTTGGTGGTGCAAGGTGAGGTTGCAGAGGACCCTCGGGGTTTTTTTTCACCCGTGCCAAGGGAAGGTGGCTTCCCGGGAGGGTTTGGGTTTGCCAGAGGTGCCAGTGTCCTCCGTGGGCATGTCCCCAGCTCACGGCCACCATCCCATCCCGTCCCCAGGAGCTCTACAGCCAGTCCTACGATGAGATCGGTGTCATGTTTGCCTCCCTCCCCAACTTTGCCGACTTCTACACGGAGGAGAGCATCAACAACGGGGGCATCGAGTGCCTGCGGTTCCTCAACGAGATCATCTCCGACTTTGACGCGGTGAGTCGGGATAGAGGCGGCCACGGGGATGGCGCGGGCCTTGGCCAGACCTCTGGGGACAGAAGGACCTGCCATGGCCCCGGGGATGCCTGAGGGGGTCTTGTCTCCACGGCTCAGCTCCTGGATGAACCCCAATTCCGGTGCATCACCAAAATCAAAACCATCGGCAGCACCTACATGGCGGCCTCTGGAGTGACCCCCGATGCCAACGCCAACGGCTACAGCGCCAAGGTGAGGGGTCCCTGTGGTGGGGGGAGACAGCGGGCAAGGGGGTGGGCAGGCCTGACGCGCGCTGATCCTTGCAGAAGGAGAGTCTCTCGGATAAGGAGCGCTGGCAGCACTTGGCTGACCTGGCTGACTTTGCTTTAGCCATGAAGGTGACGCTGATGAACATCAATTACCAGTCCTTCAACAACTTCATGCTCCGCATAGGCAAGTCCGGCAGCACGGGGCGGGCTGCGCCTTGGTGTCCCCTGTCCCTCCTTTCCCATGGGGGGGGGACACACTGGCTCAGCAACAGGGCTGGGTGGGGGACACCTCATTGTCCCTTCACATCCCCTGGGACAGACTCTCCTGCAGCCCAGGATGTGCTGTCCGCGTCACTGGGTGACATCTAACTCCCCCGCCACCCCATCTCAGAATCCCAGAACCATCTGGGTTGGAAAAGCCCCTGCAGCTCCCCCAGCCCAACCATGACCCTCCCCCTGACCGTTCCCAACTCCCCCAGATCCCTCAGCGCTGGCTCAGCCCGACTCTTCAACCCCTCCAGGGATCCCGGGGACTCCCCCCTGCCCTGGGCAGCCCATTCCAACGCCCAACAGCCCCTTCTGCACAGAAATCCTTCCTCAGAGCCAGCCTGACCCTGCCCTGGGCAGCTTGAGGCCATTCCCTCGGGGCCTGGCGCTGAGGCTGAGGCTCACCCCCATGTTTCACACAGGTATGAACAAGGGGGCCGTGCTGGCGGGTGTCATCGGTGCCCGCAAGCCGCACTACGACATCTGGGGCAACACGGTGAACGTGGCCAGCAGGATGGAGTCTACCGGTGTGATGGGGAACATACAGGTGGGGGGACAGAAATTGGTGTGTCATGGAGGGGGGGGCTGCAGCCTGCAAAGACCCCAAGCTCTGGGTGGGAGTGGGGAAAAGTGCTGCTGGGAACTGGTTGAGGGGCCGGGGCAAAGGGAACCCCAAGATGATGGGGTGGGTAGACCTGTTGTCCAAACAGCACATGGTGTGTGTGTGTGGGGGGGTCCCTTCTCCCCATGGACCACCCCCCTCCCTCCAGCCTCCCACTTGTCCCCACAGGTGGTGGAGGAGACCCACCTCATCCTGAAGGAGTACGGCTTCCGCTTCGTGCGCCGGGGAGCCATCTACGTCAAGGGCAAAGGGGAGCTGCTTACCTTCTTCCTCAAGGGCCGGGAGAAGCAGGGCTCCTTTGTGAACGGCTCCTCCGTCACCCTGCCCCATCAGGTGGTGGACAACTCATGAGGGTCCAGCGTCACCCCCCGCCACCACCCCCCGGCGCCGACGCCGTCCATCCCACCGCGCTCCGGATCCGAAACCAAACTTTTGAGCAACCAACCCCTGCGCGCGACCCTTTCCGAGCTCCCAGAGGTTGAGGGGGTTCGCTCCATCACGCACCCGCGGCCCGAGCAGGAGGGAGAGACCCTTCACGCAAGCTGGCAGCCCCCCCCGCCCCCAACCCGCGGGGCACGGGGCCTTTCCCCGGGTTTCACCGCGCCGGCGGCCGCATCACCGGGACGTTCCGGTGGCGACGTTGGCCGCGGCGCTTGGAGATCAAACTCAGGGCCGGTTGGGAAGACGCCGCCTCTCTCCTGCGTGCCGAGGAGCTGCAAACCGGGAGCGCCCCGGGGTTCGCCGTTAGTTCGTACCAAGTTCATCCTCGTCCCAAACCGCCATAGTTAGATGGGGGAGACGGAGAGCTCAGGGTCGCCTTTGACTCGGGGAAGAAAAAGGAGGAGCTGATATTGTGTATTTCAGATATATAAATATATATAAGAGTACAGATTGACATTTATATTTTTAACTGTGCCCGGTCCCTCCCCGCAGCAGGGGTGGGGCTCACGCTCGTCCGGACGCTGCCCCGTGCACGCTGTGGTCACTTTGCTGTTGCTTGATGGAAGGGAGGTGCAAAGCCCGGCCTAGGAGGGGACTGGGGGGGTTCACCCAGCGCTGGCGGGGCCAGGGAGGGAGGAGACAGGCACCCGCAGAGTGTAATTACGCCGCTAGTTTCTTGAATAGAAGCAGTTGAATTTCAAAGCCTGATTCGGTGCCTGCTTTGTTCTGAGACGGGTTTGAGCAGCCCTACGAGGGAATGTTGGTTTGTTTTGGGTTTGTGGGTGCAAGCAGCACCCCCAGGGACCCGGAGTGATGCTGGGGAGGGGGAGAAACCTGCATCTGCACTAAACACAACCCGGCGAGGGCGTTTGCACCCTGCCAGGCAAGCCTGGAGGGGTGGGGAGACCAGCCTCCCTCTGCCCCACACAGGCAATTGCACCCAAGACGTGGGTTAAGCCCAGCTTTACCACAGCTGCTTCAGGGAGAAGCTGCAACACTTCACACTGGTAGTTTAAGTGTCCAGTTCCCACGGATTTCCCCCCAAAGCATGACCTGGACCTTCACCCCCCCCCCCCCGGCAAGGTCAAGGCTCTGCCTCCCCTCAGGTGCACAAGGTTTGGGCTGGGACTCCTGCTTAAGTCCATCCTCTGCAAACTCATGGCTGCCCTCAGGCACAGGCAGCACTTTATTCCGCTTTCCAAGTATTTTTTCGCAGAAGAAAACAACCACAGAATTAAAAGTGATGCAGGATACTGAAAATGTCTTTTGCTGCTGCCCAGCTGGCATCAGGAACAGATATTCAAAAGCCCAGGTGAATGCTCACCCCCATGCACCTTCCTCCATGAGAAACTCTCAGTATTTTTTAGGGGCAGGAATCGCTGCCTGGAGCTACCCCCATTCAAACAAGTTGTCCAGTTGGCTCTGGAGAAGGAGCTCTAATAATTACAGAAACAACTAAAAAATTCTAAATCACTTTCCTTTGTGGCTTCCCACACATGGGACCGGCGTAAAAATGAGACAGGAGAAAATACTGTTATTTAAACCCATGTTGTACAGCTCAAATCAATAGAGGATTTTTTAAAACATCACAATTTCAGTAACATACAACTTTTATTAACAAGTTTAAAAATTACTGTGACCAAGCAGCAAGATTTTAAAAACCTGATCCAGACAATGGGACACCAGCAAATCTGCCCCGTGCCTGAAGGGAAGGAAATAACACGCGTAAAGCTACAGCTGGTGTGAAATTTTCTGGAAAATTTGGTGTTCGTGCTTTGGGGGGGGTTAACACAGCCCGCATGAGAGGGTGGGCTGCTGCTGGCACTGACTAAACCTCACCTTTGTCCCTCAACCCCTTCCAGCTTCTAACATGAAGTCTTTTCCTGGCTGTGGCAAGCAGGGAACGGATTATTCCGCTTGCTTCCCACTTTTTGAGGTGCACTGGAGCAGTGCACGGTGCTGACCCACAGGGCATTGTCCCCAAAGCACCGAAATCACAAAGTTTTAATAAAGTTTCTGATTCCAGCTGAGATGTTTCCTGCAAGCGTGGAGTTCTGCAGCACTCAAACAAGCACTGAGGAAAGATTACCTGCAACAACAGACACCCGAAAGCCTCAAGGAAACATCGCTGTCGAGATCTAAACTGGGCCAAGATGCTCCTGAGGGGGGCGGTCCCAGCAGCATGCCACAGTCCAGGGAAAATATTTGCATTTTGAGCTCAGTCCCTGCTCGCAGGCGCAGTCCTGAGGGCCAGGGGACCTCACGGTGCTCCGGCCACGTTTGCTCCGGTGTCACTGAAGGAGCGGAAGGCTTTGTGAAGGGCCATGTGGCAAAACAGATCCGAGTGAGCTGTTGCCTTCTCTGCCAGAGATGCAGGAGCCTCCGCTGGCAGGAGAAGCGGCCGGATCAGTGAGTAAAGGAAAAAAAAAAGAAAATCATATTGCCGGAGTAAAACTCTTCGTGTCTCATTCTTCCCTCGTCACCCAAGAGTTTTTAAATGCGTTTTTTCTTCTCATAGTCCTTCTCGCTCCTCCCTCAGCCTCGGCTGTCCTGCAGCTCCCCCCCTGGGATTTGAATGGCTGCAGAGAGTGCAAGCGCCTTCAGCCACCGAGCTGCTCTCTCAGCTCAGAACACACTAAAAATTGTGAGGAAAGGCAGAACTTTACCTATGAAGGGACGGCTACTGCGAGGAAAGAGAGGGGGAGCTGCTGATATAGTACATGGCGACTCCTCCAGCCTCTCTGCAAGCCAAGGAGCTCGCTGAAGCAGGCCTGAGACCGAGCCTGATGGCGGAGAAAAATCATCAATCCCAGTTTGCCCAGTTCAGAGCTCCATCTAGCTGCACGTCGGTCCTCACGCTCCACAGCCCAGCCAGCCGCGAGCGGGACACACACAGGGAGGCAAAGGATTCCTCAGCCCACTCTGGCATTTGTAGGAGGAAAATAGCGCGGAACCAGGATTAAGCTGGGCCATGGGGCTGGGGCTGCACAAGACACTCAGCGTTGAGGTCAGGCTTTGCCATACCAGGAGGGGACTAAACCAGACTAAACCCCCCAGTTCCCCCAGCCGCTCCCCAGCAGACCTGTGCTCCAGACCCTGCCCCAGCTCCGTTGCCCTTCTCTGGCCACGCTCGAGTCATTCAATGGCCTTTTTGGGGTGAGGGGCCCAAAACTGAACCCAGGAATCGAGGGGCGGCCTCACCAGTGCCGAGCACAGGGCTCAGATCCCTTCCCTGTCCCTGCTGGCCACGCCAGTGCTGACACAAGCCAGGATGCCGTTGCCCTCCTTGGCCCCCTGGGCACACTGCTGGCTCCTGTTCACCCAGCTGTCAATCAATACCCCCACAACGCAAGACACCCCAACACCAGGCCTCAATTAGTCATTTATCTAATTGCACTGAGAGCAAGCAGTTTCTGATACTGAAAAGATTCTGTTTTATTTGCCTACAACTAGCCCCCACCCTACAGAAAGGCCATGGGGCTGAGCGCCAGGTTTTCAAGGATCAGAAACGAGTCCAAGGCCACAAGTTGAATGGAACAAACTATCCCCACAGCCGAGACTGACAGCATCCGAGCTTCTGCCTGCACTGCCTCGCCAGGCTCTCCCATGTGCCCAGGGCGCACTAGCACAGGCTGGGATTTACCCGTGACACCTACCCAACCAGTGTCCTGCTCTTGCTGGGACCGTACTGGAGTCTGCACTCCAAGTAATCACAAACTGGGAACGAGCAGCCTGTCTGCCTGAAGCAATCCGAGCTGGCGCTCACACCTTTCCTTTCTCAGCCCCATCGTATTTCCCTCCCTCCAGCCACTGCCAGGATTGCAAGAGATCCGTGCTCTTGTGCTAGGGATGAGTTACAACTGCTTTAAGACCCAGCACTGACTGCACACAACCCCTTCTATCATCTTTTCTCCCTCAGAAATATGACATAATAAATAATTCTCCCTTTTGTCCCCAAACTCAACCACAAAGAAAAACCTGTCCAGAACCACAGTATGACCTGCTTACCCCAGATCCCCCAACAGACCCCCCCACCGATCACTTACGCGTGCAGGAAACGGTGACTTTAGTGGGGATGCTGGAGCAGAGGTCTCCGTAAAGCAGCCTCACATTGAAGGGAAAGGTCTTGCTTTTATTTGACACGTTGTAATTAAAGACCAGCAAGTTACACAAGGAGTTTGTCTGCAAGGTTCCTTCTATCTGGTCTGAAAAGTGTTCCTGGAGGGACAAAGACAAGTGCTGAAACATGAAGCTAGGAAGGGAGCTCGCTAAGTGCAGTGCCCCCACCCTCCCTACCAGCCTGGCATGTACATCGAGCAACCCCCGCATGGGAAAGACTTAAATAAACCAGTGCTCATGCCTTAAGCCACATCCTCCAGCTGGTTTTTACAACATCTCAGCTATTTCAGCTTACGGACCTCCATAGTTTGGTGGTAAACTTTAAATAAGCCACCAGACAACATCCAAGTACATGCATAATTGACAAAATGGGCGAGCGAGTTTATAGTCACATGGTAATTTGTGAAGTTCTAAAAAACAGAACGTAAAGAAAACTGCTGAGATTCCCCCACGTGCTTTAGAGATTCGTAACTCTTAGTACATCAAAGGGAAAAGGACGGGCGAGCAGCATTGCTGTGGCCACTGGTACCTGTAACTGGTCTGCCTGGTACCTCCTCGCAGCATAAGCGTTCAGGTGGTTGGACAGGACGGACAAGAAGCGCCTGATGTCCGTCTGCAAGTATTTCTTGGCCAGCTGCGCCAGGGGGATGAAGATGGGGATGGAGTGGCGGAGAATCTGCACTTCTGGCTTGGTAAGCAGGTCCAGGTAGTAAGAATCCAAGTAGGTGCCCTCGTAAGCCGTGCTGATGCAGAAACACACTCCCTGCTCGGTCAGCTTCCCACTGATCCCTTGGGTGCAGAGAGAGAGGGGCTACTCAACACTAACTCATCACCACGGGGCAGCTTTGCCAGGGCAACACCAACTGCAAGAGGGGCTGAGTCCTCTCATGAGGAAGCTCTGGGAGGTCCCTCAGAGGATTAAAGACTTGCGAGGGTTTAGGGACAGAAAACACGGCAACTTTTTAATTAGTGGTGGCATAAATTCCCAATAACTGCGTTACGCTACCGATTTCAAACACCAACACGACAGGGGGAACAGGGAGGAAGGTGGAGGAAGGCTTCACCACCCCAAGGATTGCGGCAGGAGCGCTCGTGGTGGGGCTCAGCCCACGTGTCAAGCAGGATTCACGTCCTCACGCTCTCCAGAATGCAGAGCAAAGGTGACTCTCATTGGAAACCAAAAAGTTTTTTAAAAAGCCCAGGAGTAGGTGAAAAGAGGGTGCTGACCTCACAAGCTTGCTTGGAAGACCCAGACCACTGGATACTTAAGTGCTTAATTCGCAAAGATTTCATTCCTAAGGTAGTTACATGTTCTCCAGAATCTAGACCTCAGTCTAAATGACATAGTTCAGTAAATAATAGTTCCTGCAACATCCCAGAAGCCTCCTGTGAAAGCCAGGGAATTACAAGTTTACTGCTCTTCCAGCATTTTCAGATTCCAAAGGCAGCAAACACAGCAGCAGCGTTAACAGGGAAGTTACACATCACATCAGGCTCATTTTCCAAAATTTAGCACTCCAGAAATGCAGCTGTTGGCAGAACACACACAAATTCCAAGATGTTACCTGTGAGGCAAAAGACCTGCAGCATATCCTTAACATTTTTTATCTTCCACTCTAAAACAGCCTGAGCACTGGGCTGTGCTGGATCCGACACGACTCCTTCTTTCCCAAGTTGCTACAAAAGCCAGAAGAGAAGAGAGGTCAGAAATTGCTGACACAAATCTGTCACCTGCGGGGAAAAGAGTCAGGATACAGAGAAATAATAACCTGGCTCTGAGAAAAGTGAGATGGCATTTCAAGCAGTAGAGGGGAGAAACGAAGCAGAAGAGAGAATAAAAACTCAAGAAAAGGTTCAAAAATGGCCACATGACCTCCAAGCAAGCAGACCCAGGACTACACGTGCTGAAAACTGGGGACTCTAGAACTTAAAAAAGGACTTAAAAAGGGAAAGTAAAAAAATAATATTTGACTCCGTAGGAATAATCTCAGTAAAGCTACTCCCTGAGAGCAGGAGCACACCAGAGCTCTCTCCCAGATCCCTGCAGCAAATGCTCTCTCACCCCCTTTTGCTGTAAATCCACTTTAGCCTGCAGCTCATCCCTCTGGCATGTCAGCTCCCGTACTCTTGCTTTCAGCCTGGCCAGCTTCGACTCTTGCTGCTTCGCTTCCTCTTCCTTCACGTCTGCCTCATGAGCCTGAACCTCCAGCATTTCCAGGTGAGCAAACACCTCTGCGAGGAAAAGCACAACATGCTCAAAAATCCAGGCTGTGATTATTAATGGTCTGCACCGCTCTACCCAAAACAAAGTAGGTTCAGTGCAGACACATAAAGAAACCACTTGCAACAGCTTTTCAAAGAGGCAGAGGGCAGGCAAACATCTGGCAAAAAGGGCACTTTAAACAGCGAGGCTGAGTGCCAGCATACCCTAAATACCAGGTCGCCCCACGCCAGGCGGCTAAGCTCCTGAAACGCAGAGGAATGTAGCAAAAGTACAAGTCCCTATCCAGAGACACCTGCAAGTTTTCTTTTTAAGCCAGTACACAGAGTAGTAAAGTGACTTCTGTGAAGCCCCCATACCCTAAAGTGGACGTAAGTGACTCGAGGCACAACTCAGCAAGCCAAAGGGTCATTTCTGGCCCCAAGCGTTTTAGGGTTCAGTCCTACAGGACACGCTTTGCCCTTGGGACAGACAGCACGTCCCGCGCCGCAGACAGCTCACCGTGTGGGCAATGTGCTTTCCCTTCCTCCATCTTCCCTCGGCAATCTCCTGCAAACGAGAAGGCAGGCGTCAGCCCCCCTCGGTCCCTCGGGAAGTGGCGATGTGGGGGAAGCAAGAGCTTTTCTTCCTCAGGGGACCTTCCTCTTCCTCCTGCAACGGGCCTCCGAGAAGCACCGAGGGCAGGACTAGCGCCCAGGCTGGCCCCACGCAGGGACAATCCCCGGTGGCTGTAAAGACACGTTATAACCCACCATTTTACACCAGCCCCACAAGGAAACCCCCCTGGCAGCGCAGGAACGGGCGGGATTCAGCGGCCTCCGCCAGCACGACGAGCCCGGTGCGCCACCACAGCCCCGGGGGGGGCGACGGGGACGCAGGCGGGGGTGCCGGGGCGCTCCCCCCTGGGCCGGGCCCAGACCCCTGGGGACACCGCCGAGGGGACGGGGACAAGAAAGAGGCTGGACGGCCGGGGACCTCCGCACCAGGAGGGCTGAAGGAGCCGCCTGCCCCGGCCGCCCAACGGCTCCCGCACTCACCGTAGCAACTGGCGCTCAAACTGCGCGGCCGGACGGGCGTCACCGCCCCGAACGCCATTTCCCTCCCTTTGCCGTACAACAAAATGGCGCCGCCGCCGCCTTCCCCGGTATACACAGTGCGCGGGCGAGTCTCCCGGCAGGCTGTGCGGCGCCGTACAGCAGCATGGCGGCGCCCGGAGGCACGGCGGCGGCAGCGCTGGTGCAGTATGTGGTGCTGCGGGGGGACTTGTGCCGGCCGCCGCGGTCGTGGCCGCTGGGCGCGGTGGTGGCCCAGGGCTGCCACGCCGCCCTGGCAGCCGCCCACGCGCACCGCCAGCACCCCGACACCCGCGCCTACCTGGAGCTGGGCGGCGCCATGCGCACCGTCGTGCTGGAGGTGCGCGGGGCAGGCCGGGAGCGCCGCGCTCGGGGGGCGGGCGGCGGCCATTTTGGGGCGGGCCCGGCAGAGCCCTGAGGGCGCGGTGCGTGTGCGGGGGGGCGCCCCGGGCGCTGAGCCGGGCTTGGTGGGGAGGGGCGGGCCGGGCCTGACTCGCCTTCTCCCGGGCCCGGCCTGTCCTCACGCTCCCGGGAGCCTCACCCGGGTTGTTGAACCGCGGCCTAAGCTCTCTGAAGGCCGCGGGCCCTCGTGGTGGTTCCGAGGCCTCCGCTCCCGGAGGCGCCGTCACTCCCGATGAGCCCCCGCAGCCCCCCAGCGGCCGCTCCGTGAAGAGGGAGTTCAGGGTGGTGGTCGGGGCAGCCCTGTGTGGCCGTGGGGTTGGGCAGAGCTGTTTGCTGTAGCGTGCAGAGCCAGGCAGGCTGCCCGGGGGAAGACCTGCATTTGTGAAGGTTTACAGCCCGTGTTGGCTCACAACCCTCAGCTCCTACCCTCAGTGCTTGCAGAGGCTGGTGGTGCAGCAGCGCCTACGAGAACAAAATGCCTTCTGGGTAAGATGTAAAGTATGGGGATTGCTCATCTTAGTAGCTGTGTGCGGGCAGCTGTGCTTCCCTGTCCTGGCCACTGTCGGCATGAGCCATCTTCCCTCGGCTGTTGTGGGTACCCAGCACCGCCTCGCACCCCAGGTCCTCACAGCAGACTTTGTCTCTTCCCCAGGCTCCGGATGAAGCTGCCCTGACAGCGCTGGCAGAGACCCTGAAGCAGCACAACATCGACCACCAAGTGTGGACTGAGCAGCCTGAGAATGTGGCCACCTGCCTGGCGCTCAGGCCCTACCCGAAGGACCAAGTGCACCAGCACCTGAGGAAATTTAAATTGCTCAAGTGATCAGTCACAAGCAGCTCTTCTCCTGGGCCAGAGCTGAGCTCACCCCTAGACAGGCGCTGGGAGGAAAGCTGCTGTGTCTCAGGAGTGCGGGGCTAATGCTCAGCAGCAGGTAGTCTTCTCCTCACGTGGTGACAGCAGTTACACAGCATGAAACGGCTCTTTGGGGAGGATTAAATGTTATTCTGTGCAGAATGTGACTATGTCTTGTGTTAACCTGCTGCCTGTGTGCAGTGTGGGCTTGCAGGTCATCCCCTTGCCAGCACAGGCAAACTTGAAAAATGGTTCTGCTGCTTTTTAGGGGTGAGTTTTCCCTTGGGCAGGCCTTGGAGCTTTCTATCCGTCTGTCTGTCCATCCCGATGGTTGTTTTCTGTGTGCCTGAGCTCTGCAACCAGGGCATGCTCCTCCCCGCATTTTTGGTGTCAGTGCGGCTGCCGGCACGGCCGCGCTCCCGACGCTTCTCACACCTCCACTCCTCACTCCGCAGCCACGCCGGGTTGCTTTTTCCTCCCGCACCAGCGAGGCTGGTTTGTCTGTGATTTTATTCACGTTGAACCATGCGATAAAATGATAAAACCCCGCCGGGAGCTGCGCGAACAGCAGACGGCAGCATCGGCCGGCGAGCCGACTCTCGCTGCGGACCTCGTCCTGCTGCGTTTGCAGTAAAAATGTTTGAAATGAACCACTTAGTTTAAAAAAAAAAAAAGTGCGTTGTCAGCTAGAAGTTTATCTGCCCCACCTCTCCCCACCCTGGGCGTGCTGTTAATGTCACTGTCACCCCTTTCCCTCCCCGCACCCACCCCAGTTTCCCCTTTTCCAGGGCTGAAGCAGCTCTTCTCGGCCTTGGATTCGGGGCTGGAGGCAGGAGCCACACGCCGTTTCTCGCTGCTCTGCACCGGGGCCGACCCAAGCTGCCTCCCCACCACAGCCTTACCCCAACCGTGGCGCTGGGGAGCCCCCAAACCCTCGCGTGTCCCCTGCTGGCGGCAGCTCCAGTGGTAAATTTGGTGACTAACAACCCCCGACCCCCAACTTACATATATTTTCTCCATGGCACTTTGGGATTTAAGACGCCGGTTTTGCAACCAAACTCTGCCCACCGGCTGATTTCCAGCCACAGAGGGGTTCCCAGTGTGAGGATGGGGTGACCCCGGGCTTCCCACCTCCTGTCCCGGCCTCCCCCTCAGCACAGAAACAACAAAACGGTAGCTGGCAAGTCCGGTTCTTTTTTTTTTTTTTTTTTTTTTTAAAGTCCTTTTTTTTTTTTGTCATCTTTAACTCTTGCAAATGTCAATCAACAAAGCTACACATTTTTTTTTTTTCCACACACCAGCGCGAGTTTTAGAGGGAAGAAAAAAAGAAAAAAAATCCTCCTGTAGCTGCCCTCCCCCCATAAAAGTCAGCAGTGAATATTAAAAGCGACCCCCAACTAAAAGAGAAAACAAATTTATACAGAGCTCAGAGCTATTTACAGTGACAGGCTTGAGGGGAAAAAAAATAAGCTATCTCCCAACAGAGAATTCAATTATTATTATTATTTTATTATTATTATTTTAAATAGTTTAAGCTACCTCAGCTGTTAAACACAATCAAAGCAGAAAGAACCGACTGCTTAATTTTATTTAATATTTAATCAGAAAATTTTATCTACAATAATTGACAGACCCCTCCCCCCATCCTTCCCCCTAAAAATTATTGCAGTTTTTTCCCCAAACTGTTCTTTTTTTGTCTTTTTTTTTGTCTTTTTTTTTTTTTTTCTCCTCCTGTTGTAATATACACATTGTAGCCCCCCTCCCCATTTCGCTCGGAGGCCTGAAACCAGCATAAAACATGGAAAAAATGGTGGGTCAAAATACTCTGTTGTTTTGTTTTTTTTGTTTTTTTTTTTTTTTTTCTTTAAAACCGACAAACTCACGATTGCTAGAAAAAGCTGATTGTACGCACAAGCGGGCTGGGGCGGAGGGGAGAGAAGGGGTTTTGTTTAAGCGTGAATAAAAAAAAAAAACGGCTTTTCCCGCAGAAGTCCAGCGCCGATCCCCTTCCGTGCCCCGCGCCGAGACGTGATCAGTGACAGATCCAGCTGAAACTGAGAGTGCTCTTCCTCCTCCTCCTCTTCCTCCTGCCGCCGCCGCAGCCCTCCAGCTGCCTTCTCCCCCTCCCCGCCTCCCCGAGAAACCTTCCTCCAGATTAAGAAGCCAGCAAAATGATTACAAAAATAAGAATCATCTGTAATTTTGGCTCGAGAAACCAACTGTCCCGCCTCGTCGCTTTGCCGACGTCCACCGCTTTTTTTTTTTTTTAAAAAAAAAAAAAGGGAAAAGAAGGGGGGAAAAAAAAAAAGGGAAAAAAACCCAAAGGGGATAAAAAAAGTGGTGGAAAAAAGAAGGGGGAAAAGAAGGGGGGGGGAAGAAGAGGGGGGGAAAAAGAAGAGGGAGAAGGGGAGAGAAAAGAGGGAGAAAGAAGGGGAGAAAGGGAGAAAGAAGGGAAAAAGAAGAAGGGGGAAAAAGAAGGAGAAAGAGAGGGGAAAAGAAGAAGGGAGGAAAGGGAAAATAAAGGAAAAAGGGTAATAGAAGGGAAAAAAGGGACAAAAAAAGGAAAAACCAAAGGGAAAAAAACCCACCCACCCCCCCAGTAAAACAAAAACCCTCCTTTTTGCTCCAAACACTACGAGCTGAAGAATGGCTGCGGGTTGAGATATCAAAAATCTCAGAAAAATATATAATATATATATTTATATATCTCTGTATGTCTTCTTATTTAAATTTCACATTCCTCGCAAAGCGATTATTCAGTCAGTAGCTGCTGAAGAAGGCTCTTCTGCTGGCCCGGCGGCGGCGGTGGCCCGGCGGCGTTTTTCGGGGTGCCCAAAGGAGCCGGCGGGTTGAGGTAGGGATCTCCTACCAGATTCACTGTACACTGTACGTCGGCAAAGACCTGAACCTGTTGTACCTGCTGGGACACAAAAGAGAAAAGGGGATTTAGCGGGGCCGGGGCAGGGGCCGGCGGCGGCGGAGCTGGGTACTACGTGAAGTGGAAACTCACTAGAGACTTCCTCTAGTCTGGAGCCACCCCAGAGAAGAACTCTTCTGTCTTCTTGTCCTATAAAAAGAAAACTGCTGCAACTCATTCGGCTCTGCGAGGTTCATAACGTTGCTCATCCATTAAAAAAAAAAAAAAAAAAAAAAAAAAAAAAAGGGGGGGGTGGGTGAAAATAGATTTATTTTTTTTTTTTGGTGGTGGGGAAAAAAAACCAAAAAGCCAGCCAGGCAGCCCTGGGGGGGAAGGGGAGCGGCGGCGTGGTGGTGGTTGTGGGGTGATGAGCGAGGTCCAGCGCGGCTGTTTTGATCAAAATTTCAAGAGTTTTTGGTGCGTCTCGGCGCGTCCCTACGGGCTCTGCAAAAGGGGAAGGGGGAGGCGCTGCCGGGCCGCCGGCGGGTTGTTGGTTGAGGTGGGGGATGAAGCGGCTGCTCCCCGGGAGGCATCGGTGGGTGGTTGGACACGTTTTGGTGGCGCTCAGAGGGACGGGCAGCGTCCGGCAGCGCCGCCTGCGGGGACAGACGCCGCCCCCCATCCAAATTTCCTCGCTCCGCCGCGCTTTAACGTGGCGGCCTGGCTGCCATCGGCCGCTCTGCTGCTGGCCGAGCCTAGGAAAGAAACCCTCCCGCCCGCTGTCAGCCCGGAGCCGGGGCGAGGGGCGTTTTTACACCAACACTCCTTTATTTTTCCAGCTCGGCCGCGGTGTCACCGCTCTTCCACGCCAGCGGAGGAGGCCGAAAACGCTCACGGCGGCGGTGGCGGCGGCACGAGCTTTGATGCGATGAGGGTTTGCGAGCGGTACCAGTGTCCCCGAGGGCTGGCTGTCACCCAACGCTGGCGGGACCGTGGTGGCTTCAACCTGACCCTGCCAACCGGGGCCGGCCCCGGTGGAAACCAAGCGTGCCGAGCCGGTACGGTCGGGGAGGTTCAGCCTTTATTGGGGTGGGGTGGGGGGAACCCGTCAAACTCCTCGGGGTACCTGAGATGTGCTTAGCAGTTTCTTACTGACCTGCGCCCCATCTGCTTCTGTTTTCAAAAGGTCAGTGGAGGAAAGCTGGTTGCAGTAAAGGCCCGCGGGTCTCAGCGCCGGGTCATTTACCTGTCAAAAGCAAGATCCAGGCTCAGCCGAGGCTCCTGGATGCTGGAGGAGCACTCGCCGCTGTCTCGTGCTGAGTTTTGGGGGGGATCTGGGGAGGGGGCACTCATGGATGGGGCAGTGCTGGGGGGGGTGCTGTGCTGCCAGCATCCTCCCTGCACTGGGAGCTGCAGGGTTTTGGGGGATTGGTGGGGGGATCCCAGTGGGCAGCTGGGACCTGTTTCACCTTTCTCCCCACATCCAGCACCTTTTCCTGGGGCTGCTGCTGGCTCCGGGGGCATCACCCCCCCTGGGAGCATGAAACAGCACCCAGCTGCTCGGTGAGAGGGCCCATGCACCATGGCCAGGTCACGGGAGGGAGCAGCCTCCTCCCTCACCCAGCCCTGTGGCTCCTCCCCGGGGAGGCTGCAAGCCCCAATCCACAACATCCCAACAGAAAAACCAGCAGGCCAGAAGCTTAAGAGCACCAAGACAAACCCCAGCAGCTAAAAATGGTGCAGGGGTCTCTCTCTCTGGCTCAGGGAGGATCTCGCTAAAGGGCTGGCACTGCGGAAAGGTCCCACATCCAGCCGTTCCCATTCCCCATCCCCAGTTTTCACAGCTCCCCGGCTACAAACAGACCCTCCACCAGCTCACCACGAGGGCTGTAGGTGCTGGAGATGCTCGGCACGTCCCTGCACCCCCCAAGGACAAACGAGACACCCCAGGGTGCCGTTGGCCTTGGGTTCCAGCACAGTGGCAATGCCAGCAGAGGCAGCCAGACCTTTCCCGCCTCCCCCTTTGGACAGTGGTGCCAGGAAAAACAAATCCTGAGCCCCTGGGAGCTGGGTGACCGTTCTGGGAGCGGCGATGGTGTGGGACTGACCTGCTCCGAGCACATGGAGTTCATCCCGGGCATCTGAAGCGAGTTCATCTGCATCTGACCGGCCATGGGGTTCATGTTCTGGACGTTGGTGTTTCCTCCCGCCATGGAGACGGTGATGCTCATGTTGTTGTACATGCCCTGCTGAGCAGGCGCCGGCTGGCTCTGCCCTGCTTGGCTGAATACGCTGAGAGACAGAGAAAAAAAAAAGTGTTACCCGGGCGTTTGTGGTGGTGGGAGGCACCTTGAGGTGTGTGTTGAGGCCCTGGGGTGGCGCCAGGCACCACGGCAGCCGGCCGGCCTGGGATGAACACCAAAACCACCCGCAGCAGGTGGCAGCCCTGGGGACAGCGGGAGGGACAGGGAGGCGTTAGGGGTTAAGCAAGGCTTAGCCAGGGTGAAGGCTGGGAGCAAGGGAGGTGGCTGCTGTGGAGACATCGCCCTCCGCTCCTGCTCTAGCAAGAGGCTGCTGGGTGTGATGGGGTAGAGCAGGAGGGCCACCAGTGCCAAGAAAGGGATGGTTACAGGGCTTTGGGCTGGCTTAAGATGCAAAGCCCTGGTCTATGTCACACGGAGCTCATGCTCCTTCCAGTGCCCTCAACAACTGATTTTCCCCACTCCTGCTGCAGGCAGGACAGTTCTCCGGTGCGAGGCAGGCGGAAGCACCCCAGCTCCAGCAGCACTCCCATCTCATCCCACCCAGCCCAGGAACCTCCTGCTCCGTGCTGCTTGACCAGGACAGGTCAGCTGAGCTATCTTGACAGACCCAAGACGCAAAGCAAGGCACTTCCCAGGTGAGCTTTTAGGTTGTTTTTTTTCGTTTGTTTCTGGAGATTTGAAGCTCAAACCTGACTCATGCGAAAAAAGCAACAAGCCTGGTGACTTCCTACTTGCTTTGCTACGTCAGAGCCGGACACATCTTGAGTGTGACACAATGACCTGGGACTACTGGTCTTAATTTATCATCATGTTTCCTAATCCTACTTTCTCCAGACATAATTAAGCCACTCGTGTAATTACAAGCCAAAGACCTGCTTCACGTCATCCTCAACACACGTGCTCGTTCATTTAAACGCCGCAAGCTTCCAAGCCAAGGCGAAGACAAGGACCTGGGTTGATGGTGACTTCTGGAGGACATCACGCTTGGAGGACACGGCCTGAGCTCAGCATGTGTCCTCAGCCAGGTGCCACCTACCCCTGCCAACAACCTACCAGGGGACCATCACCTCAGTGTGACCTTGCTGCCTTCTCTCCATGTCACCCACCTGCCCCAGGTTGCCCCCCGCCATGATCTTACTTGCTGTTCCCCATGGCTCCTTGCTGCCAGGTCTTCATGTCAGGCGACTGGTAGCCCGGTGTCGGCGGTGCCGGCTGCAGCATGGGGCTTTGTGAAGGCGGGAGCTGGGGTGACATCAAGGGGCTGCTGGGGCTGAGCGACGGAGCAAAGGCAGGTTCGCTTTGCTGACCCATGCCTGGGGAAGGACAGACACGTCAGCGGTGCCCAGACCCCCACCAGCAGTCCCGATTCCCTCCTCCTCCCTTGCAACTGCTGGCATCAAACCAGAAGCATCAGCCGTAAATTTTGGTCTCGGGGTCTCTGCTTTTCATTTCAAGCAGCTGTGTAGCTCAAATGCAAATATTTAAAGGATGAAGGAGTGGGGAACCCTCCCCCCCAAGTGGCTTCCTTCAGCAGGTGCTCCTCTTTAGCATCACACCCGGCTGGAAAATAGCCAGGGCCATGATGAGAAGATGCCAGAGCAGGTTCCTGCAGGGCTATGGCAGCCACACCGCAGTTTTCTCTACTCAGTTTTCTCTACTCATCCCTAAAGTCCACCTTGCTGAGACCCTGCACTGATGCTTCAACGTGAAGACCTCCATGAACTCTGCGTGGGCTCACCCATCTCACGGGAGCTCGGTGCCCACACGAGCCTGCAGCTCGTTTCAGCCATCTCAACAAGGCTCTGGCCTTTTTTGGGGCATATATATTTAAGGAAACACAATTTAGAGGACCATCTTGCTGCTGGATTTTCAAGAGTTAAGGAAATTCTTTTCAAGGAAAAGAGTTCAAGTTGCCCAAACTTTCAGCTTTTTTTTTTTTTTTTTTTTTTGAGATGCAACCCAAAAAGGTCCCTTGGGAGGTGGAGACCAGAGACCAGACCGGGACGCAGGCTGGGGGTGATGGCCAGGATGAAGCCCCGGGTGATGGGCGAGCAGAGCTGGGCTGCAGCATCCTCAGGGGGGTGGGTCTCAGCTCTGCCCCCCACCTCTCCCTCCCCACCGCCAGACAGCTTTCCGATCCAACCAGCTGCTCGACGTACCTGATCCCGAATACTGAAAGATGTTCTGCTGCATCTGCGGGGTCATCCCGGCGCCGAACTGCCCTCCGACGCCGCCCATCATCCCCCTGTTCACCATGCTGCTGCGGTTAGCCAGCGCGGCCTCGGGGTTGGATGCCAACGGCGAGAAGGGGCTGGTGGAGGTGGGAGGGTTTCCCGGGGTTGTACCGTAGTTTGGGGGGTAAGGGAACTGCTGGGGGGGTGCTTGGGGCAAACGAGCGGCTCCGATCTGTACCGGGAGCCCGGCGGAGGGGGGGAGGTTGTTCCCGAAGCTCTGCTGTCTCATCAGGATGGCTCGCTGCTGCATGAGCTGCCGCTGCCGGTGCTGCTGGCTGTAGAGCTCGCGCTGACGCTGGGCCAGCATCTGGGCGTTGAGGGGAGGCTGTGGGGAAGGAGGGGGGTGCCCTAATTATCACTGTTACTCTCCAGTTCTGACAGACAGCTCAGAGGTGTCGCGGCGTAAGAGCCGCGGGTGCTCCCCTTCCCCGGCTCGGGGTGCCTGTCCTCGGTTTGCAAGTCAAGCTGGAAAAACCCTGAAATGCTGTAAATCGGCCTGTTTGTGCTGGTGCAGGGCAGCGCGGGTTGGAGATATCAAAGATCAGCCCTTGCATGTGCCGAATGGCAAAACTCCAGCAGCAGGAGCATCCCCCGAGCTGGGAAAATGGGCTCTCAGCCACCCGGCTGCCACCAACCACCCCTCTCCTCCGCAGGACCCACTTCTTGGGCCTTCACCGGGATGCTCCCACGTGCCAGAGCCCAGGATCCCCAACTCTGACCCTTTTGGTTGCAAGATGTTAAAAAAAAAAAATCCCAATCCCATGAGCTTTTCCATCACCATGGGCTCGTTCCCCATATGGCTGAGGCAGAAGTGTTGGGATTAATCACCTTAAAAAGCCTGACAAAGCCATCAGCGGCTGAAATCGGAGCTACAATAGGAACCACTTGGTCCCCTTCCCTGTGACTAATGCTCCCCACGGCACATTAGGGATGTCACGCCGCTTCATGAAAAGGCAAAAGCTTTGCCGAGAAGTGGAATAAAATCACCAGGACTTTTTTTCCGAACGCTTTCCGACTTCTCTCCTCATCCCCAGCAGATGTTTTCAGCACTTTATTAGAAGCCAAAAAAGAACTTTAGGGCCTGGGGATTTGCAGGATCATTAAGAAGATGCACTAGAGATTCTAGTATTTAAAGGATGGCATCTATTTCCTAAAGATTCTTTTCAGTTAAATGCAACAGCACATCCTTCTCCAAGAAATGACAAAGTATTTATACCTTAAGCAGGTGAAGGAGGTGGAGTAAGAGTGAAGCGAAATAAAAACCCCACAGCAGCTTGTCTTGCACATGGGAGCATTTTTCTCTCCCGTTAATGACAGAGAGGAGTGAGCCAGGCTGTGCTAACTGAGAGGGCGTGGGGATTAACCCTCAATTTTTCCCAGCTGGAAGATGGTGCCACATCCCCCTTACCTGCGGCGTGATCTGCTGCTGCATCCCCGCCCGCATGTTGATGCCCACTGGGGAATTGGCTGCGAACTGGTTGAGGATGGCCTGCCGGTTTTGATGGATCAGCTGGAGGAGAGGGGGGGAAAAAAAAAAAAACAACCCAGAGAGACCTTCAAAACTCTGATGCAGGAGCTTCTCAGCCATCCGATCCCTCCCCAGCGGGACGCGCGGGCTGCAGGCAGGACTCGGGGTGGCTCCGTCCTCCTGCCCGCGGCGTTGGGGTGCAAAGGGGAGTGAATTACCTGCTGCTGGCCCTGCAGCCGCTGCTGCAGCTGAAGTCGCAGCTGGTTGGGGGCCGTCGGGGGTCTGTTGAGCGTCTGCCGGGGTTGCATGGCCATGTTGGTGGGGAAGGCGCCGCGGGGCGGCGGGACCTGCACGGGCATGGGGCCGAAGGACGGCTTCTGCCGGACCATGCCGGGGAAGGCGCCGGGGAGGTTGGTGGTGGGAGAGGCGGAGGAGTAAGGCTGGGGGTACATGCCGGGTTTCTGCTCCATCATGAGCGGTGGGGTGGTTTGTTGGGGCTGGAACCGCTCCGTCAGGGCTTCCAGCCCACCGCCCTGGCCAAGGCAAAGAGGGAGGAAAAATATCACTTAATAAAAATATCACTTGAAAATATCACACCCACTGGCACCCAACCTCTCCCGGGTGAACTCAGAGGGGACGGAGGAGGCGTCTGGCATGGGGCAGCTTGCTTGTGAGGATGCTGCTGCCTCAGCCCCTGGGCCAGGCTCCGGCCCGTGGGGGAGCCAGCACTGCACTGAGGAGGGCATTAAACACCCGCTCCTCGGGGCTTAGCAAACCTTAGAGGGATGGAAATTATTTCTTTTGGTGTGCTTGGGCGCAAAGACGAAGGCCAGGCTTTTCTGAAGGGCTCAGGGCTCATCCCCTGGGGCTGGTGGGGGCAGGGGGGTTGCAGGGTAGTGGTAGGTGATCCCAGAATCATCTGGGTTGGAAAAGCCCTTGCAGCTCCCCCAGCCCAACCATGACCCTCCCCCTGACCGTTCCCAACTCCCCCAGATCCCTCAGCGCTGGCTCAGCCCGACTCTTCAACCCCTCCAGGGATCCCGGGGACTCCCCCCTGCCCTGGGCAGCCCATTCCAACGCCCAACAGCCCCTTCTGCACAGAAATCCTTCCTCAGAGCCAGCCTGACCCTGCCCTGGGCAGCTTGAGGCCATTCCCTCGGGGCCTGGCGCTGGGGCCTTGGCTCCAGAGACTCATCCCCCCTCTCTGCCCCCTCCTGGCAGGGAGTTGCAGAGGGCCAGGAGGTCTCCCCTCGGCCTCCTCTGCTCCAGACTGAACCCCCCCAGTTCCCCCAGCCGCTCCCCAGCAGACCTGTGCTCCAGACCCTGCCCCAGCTCCGTTGCCCTTCTCTGGCCACGCTCGAGTCATTCAATGGCCTTTTGGGGTGAGGGGCCCAAAACTGAACCCAGGAATCAAGTGATGTTGCCTTTCTCTGCCTTTTTCTCTGCCTTCCTCTGCAGGGTTTGCTGGCACTGAGCTGCTCATCTCCACACACCTGGCTGGACAGACCCTAAGGCTCAGAGGATCGACCTGAACATGGGAAATAGTTTGTGCTCGCTCTCCTTTCCTATTTTTATGCAGTCTCGGGTGCTTGGCTGGAGGCAGAGGGTGGGGTGTTTTGGGTCCCCATCTGCCCCAAGAGCACCCTGCACAGAGGCCATGTCCAAGGGTGGGAGCCAGGGGCCCCCAGGACGGGGAGAGCTCATGGGGAAGCCCGGCTGTACCTCACTGGCCAAACATCCCTTGCGAGGAGCCCAGGGCAGACGGGACCTTTTGGTCTACAGTACAGTCATTCCTCTACAAATGAGCCACATTACAGCCAGGGCATGATTTCCACATCAGCAAATCATGATAAGAAGATACTCTGTGCTGCTCTAGCTTGGCTCAGGCAGAGAAATTTGTTGTTTGAGCTATGAACCCACAGAGAAGGAACACCTTGGGAGCCAGAATCCTTAATCCGAGTCCTGGGGATTAACAGAAAGCGGCATTAAGAGAAACCACGCACACAACCCCCTGGCAAATGCCACTGCCTTTGGGATTTGGTTAGATGGTGCCCATTGAAGGACTGAGGCTTGCAGGCAGAGATGAGGATATGGGAATGGTGGTGGGGAAAGATACGTTGCTTAGGATCAGTTAAACTGGTGGTGGGGAAAAATAAATTTCTTAAGATAAATTCAGATGGAGTTTATATGGATACCAGGACATAAACCAGCAGCCTGTGATGACCAGAAACCACAGACCTGCTGAAATAAGGCTCTTTTCTCTCCCCAAACTACCCAGTTTCCAGCTGCCTCCTGATTAAACTGGGTGCAGGTATCTCCAGCACCTCAACCCACCACGTCTGTGGTAGCGCGGAGAAGGTGGTGGGTTTGGTGAAGTCAGGGGATGCCAACCCCCACCTGCCAAGAACACATCCTGGAGAGGAACTAGCGACATGTTTTGTTCCCAAAGATGCCTTTATGCTGACGAGTTGTTTCTCTAAAGATGTATTTCAAGCAAATATTTCATGGAATTATTCAAAATATTTCTGAGGTTCAAGCCAAAGCCATGGAAAAAGCCCAAGATTCCCATTAACGGAATGATCCCTGGATGAGAGCAAAGCTGGGTTGGGGTCCAAACATGAGATAATCCCCCCGAGCCAGGTGCTCCTCGGCAGGGGAAGTGCTGGATGGGCGTGGGGACGTTCGGCAGTGTCGGGTGCCATCCAAGGGCATCTCATGTGGCCGTCCGACACCGCTGGAGCCTGTCTGGTGCAGGAAGGGGTTGTTGGGGAGCTGTGCCAGCTGAGTCTGCAAAACCCTCCTGAAAACACTGAGCTGTTGCAGCTGCATCTTTGGCAAGAGCATCGCTGATCCTCTGTACCAGAGAGGCTGAACTCCCTACCCCTAACTTGCAAAAAAACTCCCAAAACCCAAAGGCAGGTGGTGATTTTGGAGGCACAGCCTTGAGAAAAGGGGATGTGGCAAATACCTGCCTCGGCAATCAATTCACTGACAGGTCCCCCAGATGGCTGATGAAAAGATAAACCCTCCCGGCAGCGCAGTGCAAGGCTGCAGAAAACGTGCTACCTCCGGGCTTAAACGGTGCAGGATCAGCCCCCGAGCACCCAGAGGGGTTTGCTCTGAGAAGCTTCTTTCTTTGTTAACAAACAGGACATCCCGTTTATTAACAGGCTTTTGATTGTGGTCCTTGTTTTGGAAAAAAAAATAAAAACCCCACGCGTGTGAGTGCTACGGGGCACGGAAAAAGAAACCACTGGACGATAAATCCCAAGCGATCCATCTCATTTTCCACACCCCTTGCTCGCTCCCCTGCAGCCAGCTTTCTGCCCCCCCGCCATGCCTTGTTATTTATGAAACCCTGGACCCTCCAGAGGCATCTGCCCCCACGGATATCTGCAAAAATGGAGCGTCCACTGGAGCTCAGCTGCAGAAACCAGGGCCCCAGCGCTATCCAAGTACGACAGCAGTACTAAATGCAAATCTCTTTTTTTTTTTTTTTTCTTTTCCAGTTTTTTTTCCCTGCGGTTCAACCCAAGACAGAAGGGCAGCTGCACTGTAAGTCAATCTTGATAGTAAGGGCTGCACGGTTTCATACCAATGAGGCCATTAGATATATTATTAGGTAGCACAACCCAGGCTCAGGAATCCCAGGCTGTGGGATTCCAGCTGGAAGGCTCCTCCGTGCCCTAATCCCCCCGTAAGGTGGGGAAGCAGGACAGCCTGCCAGCTCTCCCCCCCGGCTCCCTGTTACATGAGCTGCCCCGGGGCTGAAACCGCTCGGCCGCCTCTTTGCCAGGCTGCTGGTTCTCATGGGGGATCGTTTGAAAAGCGGAGAAGCGAGATATCCTATTTCATGGGGCCGTTCTCCAGCTTTTTTGGCGGGGGGGGGGGGGGGGGGGGGTAGAGAACGGCATGGTGTTATGTATCATCTCTGAATCTGATGCGCTCGTGTGTTCCCACTCACATCTGGCCTCCCGTTACCAGATGTTGGAAATCCTCCTCCACGCTCACGTCAAGCCTCAGCATCTGGCCCCGTATACGACCTCCAGTAAGTCCCAGGAGTGGTTCTCTTTTTACCTGAACCAGTTTGTCGATCCCCAGAGCTCGATCCAGCTCAGCCAGCTCCGTCTCGTCTTTGCCGCTGAGGAAGGAGACGAGCTGCTCGAGCAGGGCTTTCTCGTCGTTCCGACCCTCCGGCGTGGTGGGAGGACACAGGAGCTCGTCCAGCTGCGAGGTGATGCACTGGCTGCAGAGAGAAGGAGGCAAGAGGAGCCACGTTAAGGTTTATGAAGCAGGGAGGAGGCTGAGCTGGGAGATGCTGGAGCGACACAGCCCCTGCAGCCGTGGGGACTCGCTCCCACCCCGCCGCATCACGCGAACCCCACGGGCTGCAGCCTCGTGCCCCGGCTCCGACACCGCCTGAGCCCGCTCAAGCTCAAGCCCTGTACCAAAACCTGCTTGTGAGGATGAACCTCTCCACAAAACGAAGCCCAGCGGTGAGGTTTGGGAAGCAAAATTCAGTGCTTTTGCAGGCTTTGCTCCCACAGGCGTTTTGGGCAGGACAGCGGGAAGCAGAGCAAAACTCCTGCCGGCACGAAAGCGGGGAGGCTTGGACGGAGCCAGAGCAGCTGGAAGCAAACAGCTGAAGGCAAAGGGGAACCTTTGAGCTGCGAAAATAAGATTTCTGCAAAGCTCGCTCAATATTCTTTGGGAATAAGACTAATATGTAATGAGAGACATTCCAATGACGTGACTAATTGGAGTCAATTGGATTTGCCGGGTCTGACACGATGAAGAGAGCCGTGGCACATCACACTCGCAGAGAGGCACAAAGGCGAGGGCTCGAACATGCCAGCAGTTCCCAAGCAGCAGACATGTTTATCCTTTTAGCTCCAGATGAGGACCAGATGTACAGTACGGAACTGAAGCCAATCTGACCGAGACTGCTGCAGCCAACACACGCAGCCTAATCCAGGGAAAAGAAATACTCGGCATTGGGATTTCTGCAACGGCAGAGCGGGAGCAGAGAGGGAAGCGGGGAGACAGAGGTGAAGAGCAGGGCTCATTTCACTCCATAGCCAAGGTCCCTGCTACTTGCTGCTTGTATCAAACCCAGTTTTTCAGTGTCAAGGCCAAAGTTTGCCACACAGACACCATTCCCACAGAGGAAGGGGAGGACAGGCTGCTTCTCCACATTTACAGGCAGCTAGAGGAGAAATTCAGGTTGGCACCGCTTCTTCAGCCCACACACGGATGGCAAAGTTGGTTTATAGAGATCGTGGGGACAATGCAACCTTTACAGAGTAAATAAAACTTCAGCACATCCTTCTTGGCAGCCTTCTCCTGCAGCACCATGCCGTGGTGGGCTTCAGATGAGTCTCTGGGCAGGTAACGGTGGGACAGAGGAGATCCTGGACCTCGTGCATCATGTCCTGTCATATGGCTTCATGCTGCAAAGATTTTCTATCCCCTGCAACCCTTCAGGCTTTTTTTAAGGTGAAAACTCTGATTCTTCATGCAGTGAGGAGAAATTCCGCTACTTGCAGAGATGGGTGTCAAATGCTGCTTGAGGTCCCATAAAAATCTCCCTGGCGTGGCCTTCAAGCGCTGCTCCGAAAGGCTGCGGGTCTCCAGCCCTGCACAGATGTCCAAGAAACCTCAGACCTCTCAGATGGCACCGGCTGCCAGCGCTGAGGCAACCGGATCGGGCTCTGGGTGGCACGTTTGACCTTGGGGGATTAATGTGTGTGAGAACAGCAACCTGGACTTGGTTCGAGGAGCCTTGGAGCTGGCCCAAGGTGTCCCGCTTCCGCAGAAGAAGGGACAAGAGCACTCATGCTTGGGACATGACAGAGGGGATGTTGTAGCGTCCCACTTTATCAAGAGGCAAAGACAGGGGAGGATTTGGGGAATGGGAGGATTTAAAAAGCAAGCTCCTTTTCCCCAGGACACCTGGTGCTGGGAGATCTGGGCACCACCAGCTCCTTAAACAAGGCCAGGATGTCAGCCCATCTCCAGCCAGTGCGAACCTCCCAGCTGGGAAACCTTTAGAGCCTCCAAACCAGAAGCTTTGCTGGTTTGATCTTAGCTGAAATACATTTCTTGGTTCTGTAATATCTGCAGTCCCAAGGCTCCGACCGCGGGCTCGGCTGGGTGGACAGGCAGCTGCTGGGACCGTGGGCATCTCCCAGGATGAGCGGGTCCTCTGCAGCTGGAGCAGATCTACAGGTCTTGAGGACTGAAGTCCAGAGGCTTTTCCCCAGCAGAATCTCTCTTCTGGGCTGCAGCGGCAGCGGGGTTTTGCAGTTGATCACCATGCTGCTAGATGGAAGAGTTTACACCCCACCAAGATGCTGCCAAGGCAGGTCTCACCCACGATGCTCCATCAGACCTACGGTTACTGAAGATACAAGAGGGAACTGAGCCAGGAACCAGCTTCTTCCAGTGTCGCCTCTTCCCACCACCTCTGGCAGGAACCATCCACGCCCAGAGACCCTAATTCAGGAGGAACGGCGGCTCACCAGGACGAGCAGGCCTCTGCCTCTGCTCTCACTACCATCTCGGCGCCCCAGTCCGTGTGATGGCTCTGCCAGTGGCTCCCACCACATCCCCACCACGTGGGGAGCCCGACCTTGCTGCAGGGACCTGACGGCGCCGTGGGAAGTCCCCATCACACAGCATTGTTTTCCTTGCTTTCTCCCCCCTCAACGCTGAGAAAATCAAACACTGCCGTGTGAAACCCTGACCAGGCTGCAGTTTTAAAGTGTGGTTGAAACCATCGCTCTCCAAAGGCAGAGACTGTGTGAGATCTGTTACCTCCACATCTCAGCAGCCTTCGGGCAGATGCCGCCGCTCCACCGGTCCAACCTTCTCTCCTGGCACAGGGCTCTGCCCTGAAAACCACCCGAGGTGTTTTTCCCACCTGAGGACTCACGGGATGCTGTTGCCAAACGCTTCCCTCCTTGAGACCTGTGCAGAACCCAACCCTTCCACACCAGTCTGGGTCCTCACTCAACAATCCTGCTGCAAAGGGTGAGCCAGAAGAAAATCCAGCTCCCTTCCTCCCAGCTGCGCTGGCTGGGGAGACTGAGACCTCTACAGCCAGCCAGACTGACTCAGTGCTCAGAGCACAAGGCTGCCGAGTAAGGTAAGGTCATTTTTACCCCATAAGCACCATTTTAAGGAACATTCATAGCTTAAAAAACAGATTGATTTTTTCTAGCAGCTCTGCCCTTTGCCAGGTGTGCCCCAGGGATCTTATTCCAACAAAATAATGACACCAGCAAGGCTTAAAAGGGAAGTTATTTCCTTGCGGCAAGGGCTCGGGCTGATGTAAATGCTCAATTAAATGGGGATTTGTTTTATCTCCCAGCAATTTCAAGCAATGAGAGGCTAAGTCTTTACAGCAGAAGCCCAAGATCCAGTCGCAGCAGTGGAGACCACTTCAGCAACTCTCTTCTTGGGCTGAGCAAAGAGCTTTGAGAAATTAATCCAAATTTAGCCCCAAGAAAAATGTTTGGCTACTGTCCTGTTCAAATACAACTCTTACATGTGTCTGCTTCATGACTGGAAAACAAGAGGTTGTGCTCATCTGCTAAAGACTTTAATTAGTAGAGGAAATTCTGCCTCTCCACAAAGAGGGCTGGGCTTTGGCGGGAGGATCCGTGCAAAGCTCATCAGTGCTGGCTCCTAAACCAGGTACTTGGAGCCCTCCCTGGGCCAGGGGGAGGATTCACCTCCTGTCCACACCAAATCCATCTCCATGAGCACTGCTGCCAGCGCCGTTGCCTCAGCGAGGACTCTGGGGTGCCCCTTGCCCAGGAGAGCATCGACCGCTGAGCTCTGTCAGCAGGACTCATCACCCTTCTGACCTCCCATCCCAAAGTATCTGACCTACAGTCTTGTCCAACCCATGTATAGCCAAGGAGTGACGTCATAATTTGGGCAGGCGATGACCCCTTGGCTGCTCCGTGGGGCATGGACCCAAAAAAAGGTGGCTAGAGGACTGGAGGGGGTTATTTGACCTTGAATTAGAGCTGTAATAATTTCTGCCAAGCACGTGGGGACTGCAAAGAGCTGCAATCACGCGAAAACAAAAAACTGTCCCGTGGTTCTCCAGATCCCACCACTGCCCCTGGCAAGAAGGGATGCTGGAGACCACCAACCCAAACGTTGGCACTGGCAAGGGATAGTGGGGACTTCACAGAATCACAGAATTATCTCGGTTGGAAAAGACCTTGAAGATCATCCAGTCCAAGCATTAACCGCTTGCAGCATCCTTGGCTGTGCCACGGATATGCAGGATTATTCACAGAATCACAGAATCATCTTGGTTGGAAAAGACCTTGAAGATCACCCAGTCCAACCATGCACTCCACCCCAACTGTTCTCAACTCTAGAATGTCCCCAGTGTCCCTCCAATGTCACAGAATCTCAGAATCGTCTGGGTTGGAAAAGCCCTTGCAGCTCCCCCAGCCCAACCATGACCCTCCCCCTGACCGTTCCCAACTCCCCCAGATCCCTCAGCGCTGGCTCAGCCCGACTCTTCAACCCCTCCAGGGATCCCGGGGACTCCCCCCTGCCCTGGGCAGCCCATTCCAACGCCCAACAGCCCCTTCTGCACAGAAATCCTTCCTCAGAGCCAGTCTGATCGGGTCTAGGCATACCCTGGACGTCTCCCTTCAACCCACCTTCCTTGTCTACTCATGTGCTTGTCCCTAGAGAGGTAACAGATGTCCTCTCTCACATCGTAGCACCCTACACAACCCAAGTCCCAGCACTTTTACGGTACTGGCACCACCATACGGCGATGAGCAGTCGTGCTCATCCCAGCCTGCAAAGGAAGGCCACGTCTCTTTGACGTAGGCAGCTATTGCCAGGACATCTCAATGTTCTCCTGGGAGAGGGAGGGAAGCTGCCAGCCCGGCAGTACTTACTCTTCGGGTTTATTGAGCGCGCCTCGATTCATGGTTGCCATGCTGTTGTCCGTCCAGGGGATCTGCTCCCCCATTCCCGGCTGTCCAAACTGGTGATCCGGCACCCCCATCTCCAGCTCAGGCATTCCTGGGGGGAGAAAGAACGCAGGATGGGGGGAGAAAAGGTTAGTGCGTGGGCAAGACTTGGGTGATGCTGGGGAGGCTGAGCAAGCTCAGAGCAACGGGATGCCAACAGTGTGCTAAAACAACCCTAAAAGGGATGCCAAGGTTCACCATCTAGGCAATTTTTCAACCCAAAAGTTACAGGTATCAGGTGTGGTTTCCTAACTATTAATTATAAGCACGAGCTTCTCAGTGAAAGTCTATGCAAATACTGCACACACAGCAGATATATATGACCCTGCATACCCAGTACGTGCAAATGCTATTAAAATATTTCCATTTTCAGCACATTTCTAGCAAGATTTTCAAAATTTAGGCAACTTAGAGAGTTTCTTCTTGAAGGCAAATTGTTACTACTGAAGATTTTAGCTTAAAAAATAGCCCACACCCATTAGCATCTCCTGCCTCTCTTCTGGAGCAAAGTTAATTTGCCCAGGGAAAGAAGCCAATGCAATTAAATTAAGCTGTAGCAGAACTTGGAGCCCAAGCCTAGGACAGAGAGATTTATGAGCTTGGAGACTTTACGTCATCCCATTTGAAAGAGGAATTGGAATTGAAGATCAAACAGCATCTTGGCTAAACCATGGAGATCCAGGGAGATGGAAACCAGAGGGGAAAGCACATTTCTGGCTGGGGTGGCACCTCTGCCACATCAGGTTGCGCTATCGGGGGCCAGCCCTAGGCCAAACCCCCCGAGTTTCTAAGAGAAGTGCTGATGAAGGCAGTTGCTAAAGATGAAAATCTCTCTTCTTTTAACCAAGCTCAGCTTGTTCTCATTTTTTTCCCACCAAAATACGTTATTTCCTTGAAAACTTCTGGTTACTCGGTGCTTGGTGTCTTTGCTGTTGGCACAAGGAGCCACCAGCTTCACATGCCACCTGGACCATGGAGTTTGTTTTAAACAAGAGAAAAGAAGAGCCCTAAGAGGAGGGAAGAGACGGAGGTCCAGCTCGGGGGTGCTCGGCACCTACCAGCACGGTGGCTCCTGCCAAGCACTTCTCTATTCCTCAAGATTTCTTAAAAAAAGCCTTAAGGTTGCTTGGCAACAGGCGGATCCCGGTGGTGCCAGCGGCAGCCGCAGCAGCTCCAGCCAGGCCAGGGAGGTTCATGGCACAGTCGTGGTGCAGCCTGTCCTCAGTCCTTCCTTGGCTTGCCCCAAAATTGAATTGTCCCCAGGTTCACTGATGCTGACTTGTGCAAAGCATCTGACACTGTCCAGCACGACATCCTTGTCTCTGAATTGGAGAGACGTGGATCTGACGGATGGAGCACTCGGTGGATCAGGAATTGGCTGGGTGGCTGCCCTCAGAGAGTTGCAGTCAACAGCTCGATGTCCCAGTGGAGAGCAGTGACAAGCAGTGCTCCTCAGGGGTCGGGACCAGTGCTGTTCAACATCTTTGTTGGCGACGTGGACAGTGGGATCAAGGCACCCTCAGCAAGTTCATCCACGACCCCAGGCTGTGTGGGGTGGTGACACACTGGAGGGAAGGGATGTGACACCCAGAGGGACCTGGACAGGCTGGAGAGGTGGGATTGTGTGAACCTCATGGAGTTCAACAAGGCCAAGTGCAAGGTCCTGCCCATGGGTCAGGGCAATCCCAAGCACGAATCCAGGCTGGGTGAGGAGTGGACTGAGAGCAGCCCCAAGGAGAAGGACTTGGGGGTGCTGGTGGATGAGAAGTTCAACATGACCCATCAACATGTGCTCGCAGCCCAGAAAGCCAACCATGTCCTAGGCTGCACCCAGAGCAGGGTGGGCAGCAGGGCGAGGGGGGGGATTCTCCCCCTCTGCTCTGCACTTGCATGGGGCAAAAGGAGGCCGTGAAGATGCTCGGGGGCTGGAGCAGACAGGCTGAGAGAGTTGGGGGGTTCAGCTGGAGGAAAGAAGGCTCCAGGGAGACCTTAGAGCGGCCCCCCAGGGCTGAAAGGGGCTGCAAGAAGGGGGGGGGATAGGACAAGGAGGAGTTTTAAACTGACAGAGGGGAGATTTAGATGAGATCTAAGGCAGAAATTGTTCCCTGTGAGGGGCGTGAGGCCCTGGCACAGGCTGCCCAGAGAAGCTGTGGCTGCCCCCTCCCTGGAAGGGTTCAAGGCCAGGTTGGACGGGGCTTTGGGCAACCTGGGCTGGTGGAAGGTGGCCCTGCCCGGGGCAGGGGGGTAGCACTGGATGGGCTTTAAGGTCCCTTCCAACCCAAACCACTCTGTGGTTCTGTGATGGTGGATTTTGCCAAGCAGAGCATCATTTACCAGTGGCTCATTTATCGGGGGGGTGGGTGACCCTCCTCGAGGCAGCCAGACCCAGTTATGGATTAAGGGGTATCAGGGCAGGATGTAAAATAATCATACTCTATAGCTGCAGCTGCTACGATGACACAACGTGCTGGGCTGATTTCTGCCTCCTCTCCTGGAGGGGACTCAGAGGACGATGAAAGCTCCTGGGTGCTGCTCTCCTTCTCAAGAGAAACTGCCCAAACCCTGAGCTTCACGTGAGGGAAGAGGGACCGGTTGTGTCCAGGGCTCTCCAGAGCTGCAACGAGTCCCGGCCACGCGCATCACGCATCCACAGGCTGGTGGGGAGTGTGGCAGTGCCACGCCACAAGCGGGGCCAGAGCTGTGCTCCAAGGCAAATGGTGTGGGAGATGCAGGGCTGAGGCTCTCCTGGAGCCTGGCCACCAGCAGAGAGGGCAGCGGCTGAATCCAGCAGCTCTACTAGTCCCATGCTACCACCGTGAGAAGGTGAGATCTGGGTTATTTGGTTTCTGCACCTACAGTCAAGCCGTTGTGCAGCCCCAGCGCATGGTGGCAAGCAAGGTCACTATTCCAGGTCATGTTCAGCACCTCCTGACACATCAAGGGAGGTGGAGAAGGGCAGAAGCAGCATCCACAGCCCTCTGGAGCCCAGGCTGCTGAAATGGCTCACGGCCAGCTCTGCGGTGTGTTGCTGTCGGTGATTTCAGCAAGGTGAGGTGAGACTGTTGCTTCTGCAGCTTTTCTCCCAACACACCACCCGTGCTCCAGGTCTTGTGGAGATTAAGCTTTGCCCAGTGCCAGGGGAGCCTGAGCCACTGTCACTGCTCAGGTGAAGGGATGCAGCCTCCTCCGACTGCCTCCCCGGGAATGAGGACAGACAGACGGGCTTTGTCTGAAACTAAACTGATGTGAAAAGAGAGAAAGGAATAAGCACAGTTGGAAGCTCGCTGCTTGTGAAAAGCTGCGGGTGACCAGCGATGCTTGAGCTCCACCCCACAATGCCTCTTCTCCCCCGGGACACCCTGGAACACTGCGTCACCTGGAGAAGGTGGAGAGGAGCCGATTCCTGCGGCTGTACCTACCTGTGTCGGGGGGGAAGGGGTTTGGCGCGGGCACCGTGCCCCTGCCCTGCTGGGCCGGCCCGCGGGTGTGCGGGCTGCTGCCGTTGCTCGCGGGACAGGGAACCGGCCTCAGCTGTGTGGGCTCCAGGGGGTCGCAGAACTCAAAGGGGGCACGGCCAGCCTGCACGCTTTGCCCACTGTTCATCGCTGCTGATTCATCACATTATACACACACAAATTAAAAAAAAAAAAAAGAAAATAAAAGAATCACAAGTGAGATCTCTTCCCAAGGCTCGTTGCGAGATCACCACTGCTCAGAAAAATCCCAGAGTCACTCAGGCTGGAAAAGCCCCTCGGGATCATCGAGTCCAACCCTCAGCCCGACTCTACAAAGTTCTCCCCTACCCCACATCCCCCACAGCTCATCTTATGCTAGTTTACGCCTGGCAGCTAGAGGGGAGCCTCAGCAGCGATGCTCCCCATGCTGGCTTCCTGCCTGTGCAGCTCTCATCTATCACCTGCTGGCTTTAAATCAATTAAAAGGATGTTGTTAGGCCTTGCATCATTCTAGTTTTTATTTAGGTAGGGTTTTTTTTTTTGTTTTTGCAAGTTCAGCTGCAGTTTGCCATCAGGGAGCACGTCTCAAATGCTCACGTTGAGCTGAAAAATGAATGTAAGAGGCAGTCTTGCAAGCGGGTGGCCACCAGCTGTGGCTCTTGGCAACCCCTCTCACAGCCAGCAGCACCTCTAAATCCTCAGGGACAGGTTTAGGGGTGCACTGCTGTCACCCCAGCATGAGTTCAACCCGACGGCAGCACCTTCAGCGAGGCTGGTGGTGGATCTCCTCGGCGGTAACGGCGATTTGAGATGCTGTAACCCAGGAGGGAGGCAGTTGGCATTTCAAGCCCTCGCACTGCAGTCCCTGTCAGACTGTGCTCACCCTCCTCCCCACTCTAACTTGGATGCAGGATTCCCTTTCCTCCCAAGGCAATAAGCCCCACTCTTGATTATCACAGAACCATCTGGGTAGGAAAAGCCCTTGCAGCTCCCCCAGCCCAACCATGACCCTCCCCCTGACCGTTCCCAACTCCCCCAGATCCCTCAGCGCTGGCTCAGCCCGACTCTTCAACCCCTCCAGGGATCCCAGGGACTCCCCCCTGCCCTGGGCAGCCCATTCCAACGCCCAACAGCCCCTTCTGCACAGAAATCCTTCCTCAGAGCCAGCCTGACCCTGCCCTGGGCAGCTTGAGGCCATTCCCTCGGGGCCTGGCGCTGGGGCCTTGGCTCCAGAGACTCATCCCCCCTCTCTGCCCCCTCCTGGCAGGGAGTTGCAGAGGGCCAGGAGGTCTCCCCTCAGCCTCCTCTGCTCCAGACTGAACCCCCCCAGTTCCCCCAGCCGCTCCCCAGCAGACCTGTGCTCCAGACCCTGCCCCAGCTCCGTTGCCCTTCTCTGGCCACGCTCGAGTCATTCAATGGCCTTTTTGGGGTGAGGGGCCCAAAACTGAACCCAGGAATCGAGGGGCGGCCTCCCCAGTGCCGAGCCCAGGGCTCAGATCCCTTCCCTGGCCCTGCTGGCCACGCCAGTGCTGACACAAGCCAGGATGCCGTTGCCCTCCTTGGCCCCCTGGGCACACTCTGGCTCATTCTCACCCCCCCCCAGTCCCTCTCTGACCGGCAGCTCTCCAGCCACTCCTCCCCAGGCCTGTAGCCCTGCCGGGGGCTGTTGCTGAGGAACAGATCCCAGCATTTGGCCTTGGTGAAACTCCCACAGTTTACCCTGGACCGAGTGTCCCTGCTGCTGAAGGTACCAACCAGCTCAGCCCTGGGACATGTTTCTTAGCAAGGAACGATCAGGCCTGAGCAATGAATGATGAATCCAGCTGGGAGGGGAGGGCTGACAGCTCCTTTTCACTTCCCAGACGTTTTCCTGACGGAGGGGAGGCACAGCACCGCTCCCCGATGCCTCTGGGCCCAGCACAGCCATCACTTACCGCCCTTCCAGCATCCCCCCCTCCACCCTGTACATCCTCTGGTAGGTGATACTCCAATTTATGAAACCCCAAACTCTTCCCCTGTGATTTCTCTCAGGCAGGATGACATTTCAGCCCACAGCACTTTGCTCCAGAACCTGCCTGCAGCTCACAGAGGGTTTTTTTGGGGATTAGAGACCTACAAGCCATTGCTCAGTGGCGCTGCCCTCAGAGGGTCCCCCCTGAGAGCCCACTGCAAACGCAGCCTCCCAGGTGGGCTTCCCCTCACTTTATGGCACAAACTTGCCCGCGCTCACACCACCACGTTGCTTTTCCTTCTGCTACGATGCTCTCACCCTTTTAAAGGCTCCACTTGTGCAACCTGAGTCATCCGAAAATATCCCAGCCCTGCCTGCCAGAGCTGCCTCACGGGCTTCTTGCTAGGCTGGGATCCAAAACCTCCTCATCGCCATTTGCTGAGTAAGTAACAGGACAATTACTCCTCCCTGGGTAGGATGTGGACCAGCAGCTAACTGGTTTATACTGGGCCCTGTCCTGCTGCTCATTCTTCCTTCCCTCTGTTCTGAAAGCTGCACTTCAGCATTCAAGACTCGGTGTGATTTGCAGCAGCAGCAATATGGGGGATGCAACAGATAATTATATCTATAAAAAATCAAGCATGGGATGGGAAAAGCCCCACGGGGCCAGACTGGGCTCTGGCAGGTTGCCCCAGGGATGCCGTGGTACTGAAGGGGCAAGTGAGCATCCCCTTGTGCCACGGGGCTTGGGCTGGCACGGGGGACGTGCATCGTGGCAAGCGAGCAGCGTGGGCTCCAGTCAAGGACACTGCGATGGCACGAGCCCCTGAGTGCAGTTATTTGGGTAAATTTATGCTGCAATCAGTAAAAGCTTGCTTTCCCCATGGTGGGTGAGGGCGGTTTGCTGGGCACAGCTGTGCCTCTGTTACAGCCCAGCCCGGAGAAGCCCACCCTGAGAAGCCACAGCTTAAGCCTCCAGCCACGGAGTTCACGTTGCTATGTAACACCCTGAATTTATTATTTGTCTGCAGGCTCATTCAGGAGAGAAATCCTAACTTTTTCTTCGGTAAAACTGCTCGCTTTGGAGAAAAGTTGGGTTGGTTTGTTTTTTTTTTTTGTGGTACCTAGAAAAAGGTCCTGATGCTCCACCTGAGCAGATCAAGTTTCAAAGCGCTGTCTGGAAGCGACAGCATTGCTTTGAAACCTCCAACAGCTCTGGTTGAACCTGCCTGCTCCCCTGGGACACAGCACACATCTCGGGGGGACTGTAGCCCATCCTCTTCCTCACACCACGGCTGTTGCAGGGGGGACTGTGAGGCTCACAGCCACCAGCCTTGCACCAGCCTGCAAAGCCCAGGGTCTCCCCAGAGCATCACCATGGCTGGATGCGGGATGGTGGTACCCCAGCAAAGCCGGTGATGGAGGGGACCCTCCCCTCCCACCCCCCGGCAGGGATCGGGTTTGGGGGTGAGCACCGGCGTTCCCCGGGGTCGGACACGTACGGTTGAGTCCCGTGGGGGCTCTGGCAGCGGTGCTGGGCTGCAGGGGGGCTGCCAGCATCTCTGGTTTGACGGTGACGCCAGCCACACCGCTCTCGCTTCTCTCCGGTCCACACAAGCTGGGCAGCTGAGCCGCCTTCTCCAGCGAGGGCAGGAGCTGGTCCAGCTGCTCCAGTTCGGCAGCAAACTAAGAAAAAAAAAAAAAATAAAAAAATCACAGGTTGAGTGATTCAGCCCAAACACAGCGAGACCGAGTGCTGCTTTCACAGGGACACAGCCCCCCTCGACGCTGCTCCCCACATCCCTTTGCTTGCCAAAACACCAAGCATCTCACATGGATAGAGAACTGGTCCTGCATCCCTCTGCCTGGCAGGATGCAGACCCTGGGGGGACAAGGACTGTCCCCCGCCATGCACAGGTCCCCACTCCACAGCCCAGTCCTTGGCGGCAGCTTCAAGATGCTCGTGCACTGCAATTAGCATAATTATTAATGGTATATATAACCTCCAGCTATTTAAAATGGGAGATAATTAGCTTTGGTAATATATGCTTATGCTGAAATGATAATAATAAAAAATGGTCTTTTCTAAGAAACAGAAGTGACTTTTTGGAACAAGTGTCCAAAACTGATGCCGGCCTCGGGCATGTAATTACCCTCAATGGGGTAGTAAAATATAATTCAGTTTTTCCAGCCTTCATCATGGCTAAGAGTGGAAGAATAGACATTTAGCCCAGGGACTCAAATAAATGGGAAAGTTACTGGGAAAAGGATTTGCACCAGTGGCTGTAATAGTGGCGCTATAAAGCAGCAGGTTGGGATTAAAGGGGCTGAGATAAATGAGCTTTGGCTAAAAAGAAAAATATCTCAAGGGAAGCTTTAAAATCTGAGGATGCATACTGCTCCCAAAGAGCCACCCCTCGGCGTTAGGGAAAGCCTGGCCATTAACATGGGGTAATTAATAGACAACTTGATAGCACTAGGGAAAATCTTTGCATTGGTTAGAGGGAATGAAGCTCCAGTCTGGAGAAGATGGAGAAATCTGGCAGGAACTGGGGTCCTGGCTTTGATGAGAGGCTTTGCCATCAGCTGAGACACGAGGCTGCAGCCGACGCCCTGGTCTGTGATAAATAGCCAGGAGGCTGCTGGCTTTGGGCATCCCTGAGATGCCTCTGCCCTTCCCTGGCTGAGAGAGCAGCGTCCAAGACCTCTGACCAAGATGACAGCTTTGTCCTTTGCCAGAAGAAATCATGGGAAATTTCTCCCTAAATCCTAGCTGGAAATATTTCATAGCTCCGATAAAATCCTCCAAACTGGTGGCAAGCTCAGTCACCACTGCAGCCTCTTCCAGTTTCACCTCCACGGTGCACAGGTGGCACATCACAAGGACAAGGCCCAGGGTGGCCACGGGAAGCTCCACCTTGGGATAGACCCTCCAGGGATGGTGCCTCCTGGAAATCATAAACCCAGACCCCGCTCACGCTCCCCACCAAGGCAGAGATTTCCTTCTTGACCTTCACTGCTCTTTTTTCCCCCTTTCCTACAGTCTCACGGTAGCCCCTGAGTAGATGAATTGGTATTTTTAATACACATGACAGGGCACGTGCTTGCTTTTCCTTTACAGTGGCATTTTATGAATTAAATGATGTTTAGACAACAGTGATGATGAAAAGTGCACTGCAAGCAACAGGCATCAATATTACAATTTATAACAGACTAACCAGTCTTTTTCTTTTCCCACATAGCCCTTCCATCAAATCCTAACCCCAGAGCACTGAGAAGCAGAACAGACCCCTAAACCCAGGGTCACAGAGATAATTAAATGCAGCAAATTCAACTCCTGCAGCAGAAGTTTTCACATCTCAACTCCTCCAAATAACGTAATTTCTCAACCAAGGAGAATTTCTTTAAAGCTCAAGCTTGCAAAACAAAAGAGAACTAAAGCAAACGGGAGACAACCACAATACAGCAGAAATACATCTCAACTCCATCTCCTCCTGCAGGGAGGTCATTTTGGAGGCAGAGGAAGAAGAAGGGCACAGAGGCAGCTGTGGGCCTCCAAAACAGACGTTAAGTGGAGATAAAATGAGCAGTGAAGTTCTGGCGTTGCTCGTTGGGCATGTGAAGAGGTTGGAAGATGGAGAGGTGGGAATGAAGGACATGTGGCAGGAGCAGGGTGCCCATCAGTTGTTTGCTGAAGCACCCAAACTTGCACTTGGAATCTTCGCCCACTTTAATGGGTATTTTATTTCTCCTCCATGTCTAGAAAACACATGGAGCTGGAAGGCTGGAGCAGCTCAGGCTATCCAGTCTTGCTCAGAGAAGGCTCAGATCTCCACGACCTATTTCTGCCCCCAAATGGGTGAGAAAAAATACGGCACGAGGGATGGAGGCTCAGGGTGGCTGAACATTTCCAAACAGCCTCTTCTTCGCCAAACCTCCAGCTCCCGGCAGAACCAAGGTTCCAAACCCAGAGCCAACCAAAAGGCAAACCAAGGGACAGCATCTCTGCCCTTCATCCCTCATCCAGCGGGCTCACGGGATTCCTCATGCGGGAAATCAGCCCGCTGAGGTGGGCAGAGACAATTCCAGGTGGTGCCCACCTGGCAAACCAGGGACATCTTTCACTAGATCGGGGCTCCAAGCCCCGTTCAACCTGACCTTGAAGCCTTCCAACAATGAGGCATCCATGCCTCCTCTCTGGAGTCCACTGTCCATGCGTGGTGGAGCACTCTCAGGCCCAGGCCCATAACAGAATCATCTGGGTTGGAAAAGCACCTGAAGCTCCTCCAGCCCAACCATGACCCTCCCCCTGACCGTTCCCAACTCCTCCAGATCCCTCAGCGCTGGCTCAGCCCGACTCTTCAACCCCTCCAGGGATCCCGGGGACTCCCCCCTGCCCTGGGCAGCCCATTCCAACGCCCAACAGCCCCTTCTGCACAGAAATCCTTCCTCAGAGCCAGCCTGACCCTGCCCTGGGCAGCTTGAGGCCATTCCCTCGGGGCCTGGCGCTGGCGCCTTGGCTCCAGAGACTCATCCCCCCTTTCTGCCCCCTCCTGGCAGGGAGTTGCAGAGGGCCAGGAGGTCTCCCCTCAGCCTCCTCTGCTCCAGACTGAACCCCCCCAGTTCCCCCAGCCGCTCCCCAGCAGACCTGTGCTCCAGACCCTGCCCCAGCTCCGTTGCCCTTCTCTGGCCACGCTCGAGTCATTCAATGGCCTTTTTGGGGTGAGGGGCCCAAAACTGAACCCAGGAATCGAGGGGTGGCCTCCCCAGTGCCGAGCCCAGGGCTCAGATCCCTTCCCTGTCCCTGCTGGCCACGCCAGTGCTGACACAAGCCAGGATGCCGTTGCCCTCCTTGGCCCCCTGGGCACACTCTGGCTCATTCTCAACCCCCCCAGTCCCTCTCTGACCGGCAGCTCTCCAGCCACTCCTCCCCAGGCCTGTAGCCCTGCTGGGGGTTGTTGTGTCCTGCTCCCCAGCATCACGCTCAAGGGCAGATACAAGACAATTTGACCCGAAGAAAAGTTTCCTCTTCCCTTCGCTGAAGTTCTGCTCGTGCTTTGAAGCACAAGGGTGAAGAGCTCTTCCAAAATCTTGCTTATACTTTTCTTTTTTTTTTTTTTTTTTAACGCTTGTAATTCCTGTTAGCTCTTTCCCAAGCCTTACCCAAATATTTTTTGTTCTCACCCCACGAATAGGTGGCTCTAAGCAAACCTGGGGCATTTCCTTAGGATAAATCCAGAAAGGAAGTAATTCCTTCGAGGCTGAAGGCAAGCTGCAGAGCCTGCCCCATAGTTAAGTGTTGTTCCTAATTGACATTTTGATTCTTAAAATAATCACACATGAAAAAAAAAAAAATCTAGCAAGTGGTAGATTAAGTGGTAGACTTTATTTGAAATGGCAGCTCACCCTCCCCACACCACAGCAAAGAAGTCTGTAACAGAAAACACGTGGAAATGAAACTGTGCTTAGCTGCTGAGCAGTGAAGGGTTGTTCACTCCTCGGAAAATACATTTTAAGGCTCTGCAAACCCTCTCCAGCCTCTTTTATTAACTCTTTGGAAGCACTCGTTACAGTTCAATGTATAATCCTGATGCTCTCCAGCTGCCTGGGGAGGGATACTTGGAACTGAAAAGCCACGAAGGAGCCTAAAAAATGCTCAGCTGCTTCCAACAGAGCAGGAGAGGGGTTTATAAACACATCCAGGCTCGAGTCCTCCAAGCTCTGTGCGTCTGTTCGCAAGCAGAGCACAATTAGCTAGCACAGCCTCGTTTAATTAATAGGGCTTTCTGCCCTTTCTGAAGGATGGAGTCCCTGGAACCATCACTGGTGGTCAGCACAGAGCCTGCCTGCGTCCCTGACCCACAAGTGAATCCTGCACATGGATTTCTGGGAGTCCAGGCAAGCAAAGCTCTTCCCCTGCCTCAGTATTTTGCCTTAGTTCAGCTACAAATGCGCACCCTGACGTGCTCCGGGAAAGGAGACTGGGGTGGCTCCGTCCCAAGAGCATCTCCCAGGAGGACGCTGGGCCTTCTGCTGGAGCAGCTGGTGGGTACCTGCCTCTATGGCGGGTTCCCTGCCTGCCCACAAGCTCCCACGTGCCTCCCAAAATAAACATGTTCTGCCTTGGGTCTTCCTCCTCCGGAGGCGCGTTAATCTAGATGGATCTCAAAGGGAGATGATGGGGCAGGATGGACCATCCAGACAATGGTGACACCAGGGAAATACATTATAGAAAGAGATAAGGAGTTCAAAGAATCACGGAATCACAGAATCATTCAGGTTGGAAAAACCCCTTGGGATCATCGAGTCCAACAATCAGCCCGATCCCCCCACAGCTCATCCCAACGGCCCTGAAACCCCCCCAGGGATGGGGACTCCCCCCTCCCTGGGCAGCCTGTGCCACTCTCGGACCACTCTTGCTGGGAAACATTTTCTCCTCCTGCCCAGCCTGAGCCTCCCCTGGGGCAGTTTCCAGCCGTTCCCTCTTGTCCTGTCCCTGATCCCCTGGGAGCAGAGCCCAGCCCCAGCCTCTCTGCAATGTCCTGTCAGGAGCTGCAGAGAGGGATGAGGGCTCCCCTCAGCCTCCTCCTCCTCACACTGAACACTCCCAGCTCCTGCCCTGCCTCCTCACAGGATTGATTCTCCAGCCCTTCCCCAGCCTCGTTGCCCTCCTCTGCCCTCGCTCCAGCCCCTCCAGATCTCTCTGGGATTGAGGTGCCCAAACCTGGACACAACCTCCAGGTGTGGCCTCACCAGTGCCGAGCACAGGGGGACTGTCACCTCCCTGCTCCTGCTGCTCACACCAGTTCCAATCCAAGCCAGGAGGCCGTTGGCTTTCTTGGCCCCCGGGCACGCTGCTGGCTCCTGTTCAGCTGCCTGTCAGTGAGAACCCCCAGACCCTTCTCTCCCAGACAGCTCCAGCCACCCCTCCCCGAGCCTGTAGCCATGCAGGGGGTGGTTGCGGATTCCTGCTCGCCTACAGGATAACCGCCCGCGACTCCCAGGCCCACTGAGCCTTTAACCTTATTAAGAGACTTATTGTGCGTTTGTCAGCCGAGGCTCTCCGAGCGCTCTGTTATTCATCCCGTATCTCCAAACGCCTCTTTTGCAGCAGTCAGTAAGCAGGCGATCAGCCCTGCTCTTCATGTCAGCCACTCTCTTCTCTTTGCTTAAAAAGGATTAAGCAGCTTTATCCATGTTACCATCTCCCCTGGCTTTCAAAAATAAGAAATCTCTTCTATTCATAGCTGCGTGTAATGAATATTTATACACCCAAATCTCTATTGCAGAGATCTGTCACTGGATTATTCAATTTAATAATACTTTTAGGATAACTAAAAGGCCCATATAATTGCTAATCTCAGTGAACAGGAAGGCAAGGGATTGAAAATTCCCTGCGACACGAGTCCTAAATGTGACCAGAGATGCAGAATTAAGAACCCTTTTTGCACGGCAACACACAAGTGGTCTTCTTCTCACTCAAGCCCACCACCTGCTGCGATGTGCCAGGCTTCTTTTTTATTTTTATACACCTCAGTAAAGTTTCTCCCTTCCCTTCCCACCACTGCCTTGAAGATCTGAGCTGCCAAAACGTGAAGCAGCTGGACAAACGGGGATAGGACTGGTGCTGGAGAAGTTGGCACCAGCGCAGAAGGTTGCAGCAAGCCACAGGACATCTCCCCACCCTTCTCCCAGCCCCACCACCTTGCTGCGGAGGAAGCACGCCAATAGGTTTGGGGGAAATGCCCCCAGAACATGATTTGTTGAGAATATCCCACCAGCACAGATGCAGATGGGTCAACTCACCTGGCCCTGCGTCTCCAGCTTGACCTCCTCCGCGGCAGGAGGTTTGGCGAGCGGCACCGGGGCCGTGTTACAGGGCTCCATCTGCTCCGTCTTCTCCACCTTCACCTTCACATCATCCAGGCTCAGTGCCGGGGCTGCAGCAAGCTCCTTCTCATCCTTGTCCAGCAGATAGCGTAGGAGCTGGTGATCCTTCACATCTTTCTTCTTCAGCGCGTCCGGCTCCAGTTTGATGTCCGGGGTGCCCGGTAGCTGGTTCTGAGCCGTGGGGGTGGTGGCGGTGTTGGGGGTGTTCTCCTTCTTCTCATGCTCCATGGCCAGCGTTGTGATATCGGAAGGGCTGCCCTCCTGAAGGAGTCTATGCAAAATCTTGTGCCGCTCGGTCAGCGAGCTATGGGAGGAAGGGCAGGTGCTGCTGGGAGGGTTGCCAGAGGCCAAGGTGCCAGCGGTGCCCGCGCAGGCTAACGAATCCTTGCAGCTCGTGTCCGCATCGGCGTGTCGAAGCTGCTGCTCCGCTGTGGTGGCCAAGAGCTGAACCAGCTTATGGCTGGTGGCTTGGGAGCACTTGCTGTCCCCTCCCTCTGCGAGCCTGTCGCCGGCGTGCAGCATGCCCGAGTCCAGCGGTTTGCCATCCCCCGAGCCGCCGTCCGACTGGATCATCTCGCTGAGGATGGAGGCGATCTCTTTGCTGTCCTTGGACTCGGCTTTCATGGGCTGCATGGCGAGGCGGCCGGGCGAGCTCTGCGAGCTGAGCTGTCTCAGCGCGGGGGGCGGCGTGGAGTAGCCCACCGGCGTGCTGGGACCTTCGGTCAGGCCCTGCATAGAGTTTAGGGGGGCACTGGGAAAGGATCTGGTGGCAGCAGTGCCACAGCCACCCCCGCCGCCGCTGTTGGCCATGCCCACGGGGGAGTGCATGGTGGGCACCGGGGGGGAGAAGGGATTGCTGGGCACTCTGGGTCTGGGCACCAGCCCCGGGCTGACCCGATGCCTTGGAGACATGAACTGTGGTGGGGTAATCCCTGGACTATTCATGGGGGAGCTATTGAGGTTCAAAGTGTGGTTACTGTTCTGGGGACCAGCTTGTCCCTGGCTTAAGGCAACGTTGGCTCCTATCTGGTTTCCAGGTGAACATCCGAAGCTGGTTTGGCTGGTGCTGGAGTTGCTGTTGTGGAGGCCGGCGCCTGGCTGCTGGTTCACGGTGGTGGCCAACATGCTGCCGTTGGAGGGGGGGATGGAGGGTGGCAGGGCCATGCCTTGCCCCGGGGAGATGCTGGGGTTCAGCGAGGGGCTGACCCGGGGAAGGGACATGGCGGAGTTAGTGTTCTCTGGGGGTGAGAGCATGCCGTGATCCCTGCGGGTGATGAAAAAGAGAGGAAAAGTCACAAGAGGCTTTGCCCAAACCTTTAGCGTCACTCAGGCAGCTCCTGCCCCCCACCCATGCTGCAGAGCTCTGAGGCCTGGAGAGCAGCAGCTCACAAGCTCTGGTAGTCTCAAACTTCCCCGCTCCACCAGCACTCCCGGATCCATTTCACAGAATCCCAGAATCACTCAGGCTGGAAAAGCCCCTCGGCATCATCGAGTCCAACCCTCAGCCCGACTCTACAAAGTTCTCCCCTACCCCACATCCCCCACAGCTCATCCCAACGGCCCTGAAACCCCCCCAGGGATGGGGACTCCCCCCTCCCTGGGCAGCCTGTTCCACTCTCGGACCACTCTTGCTGTAGCATTTCAGTAGCACAGAGGGAGTGCAGCAGCTTTAGCATCTCTCCAGAAACGAGACGTGGCTCAGGATTGCAGCTCACCAGTCAAACCCTGAAGGCATCACCTTCTGTAGATCTTATGTTCCCACACAGCTGGAGGAGGACCATTTCCCTCCACTCCAGCCCCCTCGCATTTCTCCAGCACAGCCCACGCCCAGAGCCTCCCCTCTCCCTGTCCTGCCAGTTTGTCAGAGCCTCTCCCTCCCCAAATATTTTAAGTTCTCCAGGGCAAGGCAGAAATGTGAAGCACATCTATAAACCTCCACCTGAACTCCCAGGGCCACCTCTTACCAAAACAAGAATAATCAAGAGCAACAGAGCTGCCAGCACGCTGGTTTTCAGCCTCAGATTCCCCACGGAGATCCCACACCTCCCAACAAATCACCAGTGGATCCCCCTTTCACTGGAGGGAATGGTCACTTTGATCCCTGGATCGCCCAGCCAGGCGCTGGTAGTGGCGGGGTGGGGACGTACCTGTCGATGACGTGGATGCCCATGATGAAGGGCTGCATCTCCGGGCTGGAGGGGTAGCAGAGCTTACACTTGGTGTGGGCACTGAGCACCGTCCCGTCGCTCAGGGTGAATCGGTATGAGGGGCTGAAGGCTGTGCCACGTGTCATCACTGAGGGAAACAACCAGAAACACATCAATCTCCTGAGAAACCTGAGACAGAACCCGCCACACCCTACAAGCACCAGGGGGAGGATGGAGGGAGAGGGAGAACCTGCCTGGGACAACCACCTTCCCAGCGAACAAAACCACATGCTAACCCTGTAGACCCAAAAAATAAAAGGAGTAAAAATAACTGTGGTGGCGCAGAAATCCTCCCGGCTGCTTCTTCAGCTCCAAACCCATGTCCTGCAGTGGGTAAATCTAAATCCATCCAGCACTGTCCTTGTGTGCTCAGAGCTTCTGAAGGAGCCGTCACTCAACCATCAGTGCACAACGCACAAGCTGATGAAGCCCAGCCAGGCTGGGAAGGTGCAGCAGGACGCTGCTGCTGCAACCCTGGCAGAGTTACAGCTCTCCAGAGACTGAGCGACCTCCTGCTCCTACGTCCCTGCCTTCCCCACATCCCTGTTGTGAGCATCGTTGCCGACACAGCAAAGACACCCACGAAAGAGCTGACAGAGCAAAGATGTTCACGGAAGAGCTTCCGCTTCTTCTGCTTAGACACTGGGGACGGCGTTTGTGGACAGCCCAGGAAAAAAAAAAAAACAAACAACAAATTAAAATGATCATATTTATCTCCAATTTGTCTCAATTCTGTATTTCTTGAAAGGTGAAAGGGAACCTCCCAGCTGGAGGAGCTCCTACAGCATTACTCAGTCCTTTCCTCTCTCTCTTTGGCACTCTGTGATTATTATTGCAGCATTTATTTTTCCACAAAGCATTTATCCAGCAAGGACTGTGCCCAGGCTTCTCCTTGCAGCTCCTGCTGCTCGGCAGGAGAGCGCGCCAGTGAGGAAGAGGAGCCTGTTACCTTCTTGAAAGAGCTGTTTGGCGTAAGATGGCTCTCTGCCCTGCGGCTGGAAGAAAGCGTAGATGCATTTCCGCACCAAATCCTCCCAGCCCGTCCTGCCGGCGGCTCTCAGGGAGCTGGTGTCAATGGAGATGATTTTACCTGAGCGGGGAGAGAGAAGCCACGTTACTCAAGCTCAGCATGAGAAGACCCTCAGCATAAAGAGGTCCATAAATAAATGGTGGATAAATGAAGCCATGTTCTATTTGTGCCAGGCAGCAGTGGCAGGAACACACAGGGAGAGGTCGATCTGGAAGGAGGTGGAGGTTCAAAAAGTTTGCTCTGGAGCACACACCAAGCTCTACGCACACCTTGGCCAGCAGAAGGGGACGTGAAACTCAACAAGAAACACCTTTGTGCCAGGGGACCCTCACTGCTCCAGGGCTGGGAACCCCAGATTCACACCCTCACCCAGTGGGACACCCTGACAGCCACGTCACCCACATCCAAGGGTCCTCCAAGCAGGACCTGCTTTCTCCCTCGACGGGAAACACCAGGCAGCTTTGCCGGCTGTTTTACAGCCATGGGCAGGGAGCAGCGAGCAGAGAAAACATTCATTAAGGGTTTTCAGGCTGCTGGGAAGTCCAGGGTGATGATTAACTACCAGAAAGAAGGTCACCAGAATGACTAGAAAGCAGTATCTGGCCGAGATAAAACCCAAATCTGGAAGTTGGTGACGGTTTCATTCCCATCAATCAGCAACCTCAACAGCCCCCTGTCCTGGGACAGAGTTAATTTTCTTCCTAGTAGAGGATTCACTTTTGGATTCAGTGTGAGAATAACGCTGATAACACATGGATGGTTTAGTTGTTGCTAAGTAGCACTTAAGTGAAGGATTTTTCAGTTTCCCAGCGAGGAGGTGCACAAGGAGCTGGGAGGGAGCACAGCCTGGAGAGCTGACCCCAACTAGCCAAAGGGCTACTCCATACCACAGAGCATCATGTCTAGTATATAAACTGGGGCCAGTTGGCTGGGAGGGGCCAAGCACTGCTGGGGCATCAGTCAGCGGGTGGTGAGCAACTGCCTTGGGCATCTCTTGTCTTTGATTTCTCTTTCTGTTATACTCCTTTTCATTATAATTATTACACTGGGCACATGCTCAAGGGTCCTGCACTGCACTGCTGGCCTCTGATCTTCAGGGATAACAAATCCTCTGGAGCCAGGACTCCCCGGCATCGCTGGGCCGTTACCTGTGGTGTCTTGCTTGGTCACGAAGGATTCGGAAGGGGTGACGGCTGCCGATCGAGGTAATCGTCTCGCGATGCATATCAGACACGACTGGAAATCTGGGAGGCGGAGAAGGCACCGAGAACATGAAAATCAGACGTTACAACCACCTCTTGCATTTTAAAAAATTTAATTAAAATATCACCACTGGGCTTGATTGCCACGTCCTGCCCTGGAAGTGTTTACCCTGAGCAATCCTCAGGCCCTTCAAAACAAATAGGCTCTGTCTAAATTCTATAAAATTTGCTGGAAAAGAGGTTTCCAGTGCTTGGAGAAATTAATTGTAAAGGCTTCTCAGATCTGGCAGTATCGTACAATAAAAGTCAGCACTAAAAGCCAGCAACTGTCGGCTTCAGGCAAAGTATTTGGTCATAAAATACTGTAATTTATTCCTTCCAGTCATGATCTCCTGTGTAAACCACAATGGATTAATCCAGCTAATGCACTGGAAAATAATAGCTGGGACACCGAAAGGAGAGTTAGGGCACTTGCAGGAAAGCAACGGTCCCCACGGTACCGAGGGAACCCTGCCTGTCCCGAGTCCCCAGGCAGAGATCTGCCTGCAGGCAGCCAGGTCAGCCCAAAAACCCGCGGGCAGCACTGTGGTCTGGCAGCGGTGAAGGTACAAGGTGGGGTGTCAGGCACCCACATCACTCGCTGGGAAGGTGCTGCAGCCTTGGCTTCGGTGGGTAATAAAATATTGCTCCTTCCTTAAGGAATATTGGCTGCAAGCAACCCTGGAGGCAGTTCTGGGGGGCTGGGGAAGCAGATGGCTGGAGGGCATCGGCTTGAGGGCAAGAGGGAATGAGAAGCTGCAGCAAAATTCAGGCATCTCCCCCACTGTCTTCTCTGTGCCAGGCACTGGCTGTACCCAGCCGGGAACAACCAGCCCCACCAGGCAGCGCTGCGGGGGGATGGCTGCTCCTCCTCCGGCCTGCACTGCCATCTCCACCTCAGTCCTCCTGCCTGCCCTGGCCTCCACCTTGGTCCTCCTCCTCCTGCCTGCATTGCTGTCCCTACTCTGGTCCTCCTGCCTGCACAGCCATTACCACCCCAGTTCTCCTCCTGTCTGCACTGCCATCCCCACCCTGCTCCTCCTCCTGCCTGCACTGTGGTCCCCACCTTGCCCTCCTCCTGCCTGCCCTGCCCTCCCCAACGCAAATGCAGGGTCTCGAGCAGAGGATGCTCTCCCCTACCTTCTCCTTCCTCCTTGAAGGACTTGGGCTGGGAGACGGTGAAGCACTGCATCACCTCATAGCGCTGACGAGCCTCCTGGTTCTCCGCGCCCGGCTCGTCGGGCGGCCGGATCAGCATCCTGCAGCTGAAGGTATGGCTGTTGCGCCTGGTCGCTTCTTGAGGCCAAGGAACTCCATTTACTGGGGGGTGGACAAAGGAGGAGAGGGGTTGTTAGGAGCTGCGCCGTGCACACACGTCCCCCCTGACTTCCCAAAGACCCCTCAGACAGAAGGAAAAGTGCCGGCATGGGGGAAGAAAGCAGCTCGCTGCCCAGGTCAGGGATGAGCCCAGAGCAGAGCCGGGGGCAGAGCTCTCCCCCCCAGCCCCCGGGGCTCCTTCAGACCTGCTGGAGACCCCGTGTCCAGACCCACACTCCCAGCCAGGCCTTAAGAGCACCTACAACCCCAAATGAGATCAGTGCATCATCATCACACTGACATCATCATCACAGTGTCATCACGCTGACATTCTCCAGTTGCTCCTTCCATCGCTGGGAGATGCTATCATCTCCATCTTACGGGCAGGGAAACTGAGGCAGGGGGGCTTCAGAGCTTTTGGAAGACTCCTGCCTCCTGCTGTTTTACTTGAAATCCCTCTGAAGCGATGCTCACGGGACTTCTCTAGCAAGTCCAGCTGAGAATCTCCACAGAAATGGATATTTTCTTTGCTTCCTCCTCATTTCTGGAGTAAGTCGGCAGCCAGATCTTCTGGTGCTACAGCAGCAAAAACCTTCCCCTTTGATTTTTTTCTATAACCTGGCTTTTACCAAAAACCTTTGGGCACCAGTTGGTTGATTTTTCTAATGCTCTACAACATCTTCATGGCTATTCATATGCAACCCAAGTGATTTTGCTACCAGCAGATTACAAAGCTTCCATGCAACATGATCTACGAGAAGAACTGAGAGACTTGTAACATCCAAGGGAAGAAAACACCCAGCCTTGAACTGGGTAATCACAGGGAAAAGACGATGCCTGAACCTCTACAGGTTCAATCTGACGAGTGCCCATAGGTTTAGGTGGTTTAAGACATCATTATATTTAACCAGAAGGAAGACAAGTGTGAATTTAAAAAAAAACCACTATTTTTAAGTCAAGCTTGGGAAAGGCTCATCTTCTCTTGTGTTTCTTCAAAGGGGTGAGTGGAATCAGTGATGTCCCACCTGCATTAGCCACCCTGAGGATGCTCATCTCCAGTCAGTGAATAAAACCTTTTGCTTCACTTGCTTCCAACACCCCACCAAGTGCCTTCACCACACGATGCTCCCTCCCATCCTCCCAGCTGTTTGTTTCTCTGGTGTAGGGGACCATCGCGAGCTCACCGTTGGCACTGTGACCTCTCCTCACACCCCAGGGTGCAGCACATCCCTGTGCCAGACACTTGGGCTCTGAAACCAGCACAGGACAAGCACAGAATCCCAGAGTCATTCAGGTTGGAAAAGCCCCTCGGGATCATTGAGTCCAACCCTCAGCCCGACTCTACAAAGTTCTCCCCTACCCCACATCCCCCCACAGCTCATCCCAATGGCCCTGAAACCCCCCCAGGGATGGGGACTGCCCCCTCCTTCCAGCTGGGAGGATGTCCTAAATGAATTGGGATCAGCCAGCAGGCTCAGTCTCCCCAGATGAACACCTCAGAATCTTCCTCCTCATTTCCCTGAAGCTCCTATTTGTGCCCCTCGCTTTGGGCAGATGACTTGGTTCTTCCCACCCATGAGCCAAAGTCGAAGGCAAAAGTTTTCTTAGCAGAGAAAGACAAAGGGAAGATGACTTGAATACTGTCCTCCACTGGATATTTATTCAAAAATCTAATACTGATTTTTCACTGGTAGGATGCATTTTACTAGGAAAAGATTTATGGATCACGACCTGCCTAGGGTATATCTCTAAATTTCACAGTAAACAATATAAAAAATAATAATAATATATATGAATAATATATATACAAAACAATATAAAGCCAGCTTCACTGAAGACACAACAGCATTTCTGACAGCACTCTCCAAGCACCAGCTGATAAATAAACCCCACCTCAAGGGTTTTCTTACCTAGAGACTTCGGCAACAAGTTCTTGACGAACTCAGCGTGATCCCCCACGTGCAGGATGCTGTAGACACTGGTGTTCATGAGCTCCTCCTGGTTATAACCCAGGTAGCTGGTCACGTTCTCAGAGACGAAGACGATCCTCCCTTCACGGTTTACAACAAAGAAGAAGCCGTCCAAGGCCTGGAAGGGGAATAAATCCGGGCAGGGTGTGGGCAGCGGGTCCCAGAGAGGGTCAGGATGCTCCCTGACCAAGGGCAACCTTCCTCTGCCTCTCACACCTTGGCTCCATCCCCACTCTACATCACAGCAGTGACCAAATAACAGCACATTTGCTTAAATACATATTTAGGTCTGCAACTTCCTCGGCTGAGGCCGTCCCTGCCACTACGGACGGTGCCAGCAGAGGAGAAACAATCCTCTTCCAAGGGCCAGGGCAGTCAGAAAGGCTCTAATGTGGCAAGCCACTGAAATTAAGCATATGCCTGATTTGCTTAATTACAGCCCAAGAATGACAGAGCCTTCGCATCGTGCAGAATAACAGGTTTTTTCATGCATTGAGGACGCAAGTGGCAAATTCAGCTCTGCAATCAAACAGAGGGGGACAAGCGCAACCCAGACCCAATCACACAACACAGGGAGATCTTCTGCTTATTTTAACGAGGACACCATCAAGGTTTTTAATTCACTGCCGTGGTACTGGGGAGGTGATGCTTTCTGGTGCTACGAAATAAGCTCAGAGCTGCAGAGCCCAGTGCTTGTGCGAGGAGCCCTTGAGAAGGGTGATTGCTGATTTACACTCTTGCAAACAGGCATCACCTAAAATGCTTCATCCAGGCAGGGTTTGGTTTTCCTGGAGTCTAATTCTGATTTATCCTGCTCATCAACAGCAAGCTCTGGTGGACTGTGATCCTGCAACTAGATCTGGCCATATCCCAGAGTGGGAGGCAGTGCAGGGACAGGAGAAACTTGTGATGCCCCAAAATTGGTACCCGCAGCGTCGCCCTCTCCTCCCTGTCCTCCCACTTGTCTGTGCCAGCAGAGAGTTCCTCCGAAGGAGAACACCCAGGCTTTATTTAATGCAGTTTCTAAAAATCAGTTTTTGCTGTAGAGCAACATTAAGTGCAAGAAACAGGAAGCATTTAAAAAAGGAAAAAAAAAAATTAAAAAAAAGAAATCTTTTGTCAAAATGGTTCTGGCAGATCGGCTGCAATTTTCCTTATTCCCAGCTGTTGCCAAGACAACCAGACATTGCACTTTGGGAGCCCCCCCAAAAAGAAGACCCAGGCTGGATGGTAAACCCCACCTGGACCCTTCTCCCAGATAATGCTGGTTTGGGAGGGCTGGGGGAGCAGGGAAGGGGCAGGGGAGCTCTGTCACACCTCCCCTAATAGCCCCCGTTCTTCCAGCAGCAACACTGGGCATTTATCCATGGTTTAAATATTAAATTACCTTATCAGCATAATTGCTTATAGAAGTCAAGCCCGAACAACAGGTCAAGAGGCAAAAAACCTTCCTAAAAATGAACAAGATGCTTTTAATAGCCCTTTTGATCTCTGCCTTTCTGGGTCTGAACACCCCCCCCTGAGCCCAGGACACCCAGAAGAAGCTGGAAGTCATTTGGGGAATGTTTTTAGGCATGGGAGGCTGCGGATTGCTGGGGGACCAGTGAAACCACTAATTGCTTCTCACAGTCAATCCACATGGAAAATAAACTCAGCATGGTAAGGGCTTGGCACCCTCAAAGTCCTTCAAAGCAGCCACGGATGCCGCGGAGCACGGGCACAGGTCGGAGTCAGCATCTCCAGCGTGTGGGCTTCACACACGAGGACAGCAATTAGGAAATTATTCCTCAGTTTGTATATAGGTAATAACCGTAATTTAAACATGGATTTAAAATCAAATAATACACGGTGGGTTGTTTACAAAGCGACATCGACTGAGCAGTAATGGCACCACCTCTGCGTTCCTTCCTGCAGAAGGGATGCATCGGTACCCGACCCAAGCACGTGGGGTAATTTTTAGCCATGAGCTAGCTGATTTAATTAATTTTCTAGTTTTTTATTTATTTTATTTTTTAATTTTCTAATTTTTTATGATGACCTCAGCTTTTCCAGGGCCATTTCTACTACCGATGTGCTGCCATCCCTGCTTTGCTTTGCTCCCCATCACCCAAGGTGCTGGCTACCACCGAGGCTCCTGGCCACAGTGAGCCACATACTCCCACACATGGCCACAGACACGAGGGGATCGACCCCCAGCTGAAGGATGCTCTGGTGAGGCAGCTGGCCCCATGTTCATCATTTAAGCAACGTAAAGGCACATTCCCCAGACCGCACTGCAAAAGCTGTAGATTTACTGCGGACCCTGTTCCCTCTCACGGTTTTGTTGGCTCTGCCACTGCTCTCGTAGGATGCCTTCTCCCAGTATAACCCAAATACTGGAGTTTTGTTGAGGATCTGCCACCTTCTCCTGCATCACTTTACATTCCCAAGCCTGTTTCTAGCACCCAGCACACCCCTCAAAACCCACGTGCCTTTCCCAGCCTGATTTCATAGAATCACAGAATCATCTAGGTTGGAAAGGACCCTGGAGATCATCTAGTCCAACCGTTCGCCCAGCACAGTTCCCCCCTACAGCATATCCTTAAGCTCCAAATCAACACTACTCTTGAACACCCCCAGGGATGGGGACTCCACCACCTCCCTGGGCAGCCCATTCCAACGCCCAACAACCCCTTCTGGAAAGAAATGCTTCCTAATATCTAGTCTGAACTTTCCCTGGCGCAACTTGAGGCCATTCCCTCTTGTCCTGTTGCTTTCTACTGGGCTAAAGAGGCTCAAACCCAGCTCTCTGCATTTCTAAGACCCTTCAGCATTTTTGCCTCTGTTAGACCAAGCACCTCTGTAGCCAAGCTGCCAACTCCCCATTAACCCCATCCCAGCACCCATTTTCCGTCCTTTCCACAAGCCAGACCCTTCATTAGCCACCAACCCCCTTCCCATCCCTTTTGCATTAACTCCTCCATCTGCAGAGTCACCTCTTGCAGAGTTTTACTCATTTTGACACCTTCACTCCAGGGCTCAGGGAAGACAAGTGTGGTATGGGGAGGGGTTAAGCAGGTCTTGAGAAGAACGTGCAGGTGCAGGAGAGCTCCCCATGGCCTCCAAACATCTTTTGGAGAAACAGAAGAGACCAAAAATGTGATGGGGGGGGTGGGGGAGTGGGGCGGGGAAGTCTCTCTGCCCAGGAATCCCGAAACCCAGGCTGGCTTTCTGTCTCCAAAATGATGCCACATTTCACCTCCCAGCTATTGGGCTCCCAGCAGAAACCACAGAGTAAATCGTTGGACTGTGTCATGTCAGCAATTACACTCTAATTAAATGAATCAGATGAGGATGTTGCTTCCTTTTGGTCTTTGTGTAATTTTATCAGGCTGTTTCAATGCAAGAAGGTGGCTGTGGGATGGTGCTGGTCATCCCCAGGGAGGAAATCCCCAGTCCCAAACCCAACCACCCCCCATCAAATTACCAGCTGAACAATTTAGGATTTTAAGTTTATCTCTGGGGCCTGTGATATAATTTAATAACCCTCCTATAATAACCTTCTCCATACATGATGGTGCTGTCAGGTTGGACTCTGACCTTCCTCCTGAGACATGATTCTTTCTGATTTACTGATATCAGCCAAAATGCAGAGCGCCCTCCTCATCCTCCCTATTTCCCAGAGGACAGAAGGATTCCAATCTGTTGAAAAACCATCTATCCATGTTACCTAACTCACCTCCAAATGAGGACGGGGGCTCAGTTTAATCCCCATTTAGAAGAAACTCAATATTTTAATGCTGATACTACAAAGCTATCCACAACAGCTTCAAATTAACCAAGTCCAAGCTCCATCAAACTTGGTTAAGATTCACTTTCCAAGCCATTTGCTGAAACAAAGGAGTAAAATCAGAGAGCCTGGCAGGATTAGCAACAACATTTTAGCACCTACCTCCAGAAGAAGAGGTCCCAGAGACTCCTTCTCAATCACCCCTTGGCTGCTGGATGAGATGTCGGACTTCTGAACTTCATCATCAGCTGCTTTCTCTGTAGTAAAGGAAAAGGGACATTTCAGCCAAAAGAACCATCATTTTTACTACTGAATTATTATCAATAATAAACAAAATATTGACTGCTTGTCATACAGGAAATGAATGATGTGCACCAAAAGACTCCTGCATTTTTATTTCATCCCTCAGTCCCATGAAGATCTACTGTAATTTCTAATTATTTATTATTATAAAACAAGGCAATAATTAGATCAGTCTACCACTAGCAGGAAGGAAAAACCTATCTTAAGCAGAAGCATGCAGAAAGAGGCATCCAAAATCAACATTTTGAAAAGGAAACGGTATATCCAGTTTAGCACAAGCTACAGTATTTAATCTGGAACTTTTCAGACAACACTTTTAAGAAATAACTGCTGGGAGGAATTAATGGAGAGTGGGCTGTGCCAAAGAAAACCTGCTGGGGGAAAAAAAAAAAAAAAAAAATAGCAGCTCATAACGCCGATGTGCAGGGAGCATCCCAGGTGCTGGTCAGCTGGGAGCCAGCGGGGTCAGGGACGGGAGGAGTGGGTGATGCTGCTGGAGGAGCCCAGCCCCAGCCCTGCCACAAATTTTCATGCTGTATTGCTGAATAATCCCTTTGGGAAAAAAAACGACCCAAAAAACCCGGAGAGGAGGCCCTGTTATTTATCTCGCACTCCCCCAAAAGGTGCTAGCCACGTCGCGCAGCTACTGCGAGGAATTCAGGATAAATCCAGCAGCGAAAGGCGGGTGGCGAGTGGGATGTGATAAAGCCAGCGATCACGGGCAAGTGAGCCACGATGCCGCTGGTGTTTCAGGGCTGTTTCGTTTCACTCCTCCACATCCACGACCGTTTTCCCCTGGGAAAGCTGGGAGAGCCTCTCAGCCTCTCTGGATGTGATCTGGGAAGGATGGGGAGAGCAGCATCACCAGCACTACAGGACACAGGTGAGAATAAACCCCGATCACTGGGAGTGACTGGGGAGGCTGGTAGTGCGCACCCCGGCCGGGCACATCTGGGCCTACAGATGTATTTGCAAAGAGGAAATTAATTACTGTTTAATCACATGGTTTGGGTGGAATAAGAACAGAAAGAGGCAAGTGAGAGCCAAACTTTGATGGAGGGGATACCTGCTTCATTGATGGGGCATGACTTAGCAAGGGAAAAGAAAGGATGTCTCAGATTGCAGATGCTTTTTGCCTCAGAGATGTTTTGTTCTGAAATGTGAAAACTCAAGCTCCTGGGGACGGCCGGAGGGGCAGGGTATTACCCACTGCACGTCGGTGCCCGTTGGCACTGGCAGAGGAAATTATCTGCCACGCAGGATGTGAAACAGCACAGGAGTCCTGAAGCATCCTTGGTCCAGGCTCACAGGGGCAGCTTTGATGCAGGTTTTGATTAAAAATGAAAAAGACTCTCTGTGGCTAGCCAAAAAATTACTTGAAACTTCATCCTCTATTAATTTTACACCATTTACAAGGTTTTCTCAGGTGCCAGAACCACAAATTCAGCCTAGTAGCTGAAAATTAAGCTGTACTCTTTCTGTATAACTGTTAATTGTTTGTGTAAAGGAGGATGCTGGGACTGGGATGCAGCTGGTGATTTGGACAATGTGCATGGTCAGGGGGGGGATGCAGCCCCATCCTCGCAGGCTGCGCTTCCCCGCAGGGCAGCAGTGACCTCCTGGGTGTGCTGGGTTAACCCTGGCTGGACAGCAGGTGCCCCCCAAAGCTGCTCTGTCACTCCCCTCAGCTGGACACGGGAGAGACAACGTAACCAAAGGCTCGTGGGTGGAGATAAGACCAGGGAGATCACTCGCCAGTTACTCTCATGGGCAAAACAGACTCAACTTGTGGAAATTAATTTAATTTATTGCCAATCAAATCAGAGCAGGGTAATGAGAAATAAAAAATAGATCTTAAAACATCTTCCCCCCACCCCTCCCTTCTTCCCCAGCTCAGCTTCACTCCCCGTTTCTCTCCCTCCTCCTGCCAGCGGCGCAGGGGGACGGGGAATGGGGGTTGTGGCCAGCTCATCACCCCTTGTCTCCGCTGCTCCTTCCTCCTCAGGGGAGGACTCCTCACTCCTCCCCTGCTCCAGCGTGGGCTCCCCACGGGGTCACAACCCCCTTGGGACATCCCCCTGCTCTGGCGTAGGGTCCCCCACGGGCTGTGGGTGGAGATCTGCTCCCCCGGGGACCTCACAGCTGCCTCACCGTGGTCTTCATCACGGGCCGCGGGGAATCTCAGCTCTGGCACCTGGAGCACCTTCTCCCCCTCCTTCCTCACTGACCTCGGTGCCTGCAGGGTTGTTTCTCTCACATATTCTCACTCCTTTCTCTGGCTGCAATTGCCATGTTGTTTTTTTTTCCCTTTCTTAAATATGTTATCACAGGCATTATCACCGTAGCCGATGGGCTTGGCCTTGCCCAGCAGTGGGTCCCTGTTGGAGCCAGCTGGCCTTGGCTCTATGGGGGCAAATATCTCACAGCTTCTCACAGAAGCCCCCCCTATAGTCCCCCCGCCACCAAATGCATATGCGATGTTGGGAGCTGGAGGAAAATTGCCTGAATTGGTTTTAAGGGAGATGGCAGCAAATTCTGAACTTTACTGCCCAGCAGGACAAGGGAAAAGGTTCCTCAACCCACAGTGCCTTGTGTAGGACCTGGAAACCCTCACGTTCATCAATACATGTTTATCAATCAAATGTATATGTGTATCAACACACCAGCTTTGCCCAGCCTACATCTGTCCATTCCCAGAGAGCAAGAGAGGTTTTCTCAGAATCACAGAACCCCAGAACCATCTGGGTTGGAAAAGCCCTTGCAGCTCCCCCAGCCCAACCACGACCCTCCCCCTGACCGTTCCCAACTCCCCCAGATCCCTCAGCGCTGGCTCAGCCCGACTCTTCAACCCCTCCAGGGATCCCGGGGACTCCCCCCTGCCCTGGGCAGCCCATTCCAACGCCCAACAGCCCCTTCTGCACAGAAATCCTTCCTCAGAGCCAGCCTGACCCTGCCCTGGGCAGCTTGAGGCCATTCCCTCGGGGCCTGGCGCTGGGGCCTTGGCTCCAGAGACTCATCCCCCCTCTCTGCCCCCTCCTGGCAGGGAGTTGCAGAGGGCCAGGAGGTCTCCCCTCAGCCTCCTCTGCTCCAGACTGAACCCCCCCAGTTCCCCCAGCCGCTCCCCAGCAGACCTGTGCTCCAGACCCTGCCCCAGCTCCGTTGCCCTTCTCTGGCCACGCTCGAGTCATTCAATGGCCTTTCTGGGGTGAGGGGCCCAAAACTGAACCCAGGAATCGAGGGGTGGCCTCCCCAGTGCCGAGCTCAGGGCTCAGATCCCTTCCCTGTCCCTGCTGGCCACGCCAGTGCTGACACAAGCCAGGATGCCGTTGCCCTCCTTGGCCCCCTGGGCACACTCTGGCTCATTCTCAACCCCCCCAGGCCCCTCTCTGACTGGCATGGTACCCCTGCATGGTTAAACCATGAAGGAGCAGCACCCTCCCAAGGAAGACACCAAAATCTCTTCCAGGGATGGAAGAGCTTCCCATGCACCCAAACCCACAGGAGCTGGAGGTACCACAGCATGAGAAGCGGCTTTTTTTCTTCTACTCTTAATAAAATTGATGCACCTTAGAGGCAACGCACTGGCTTTCAACCCTAATCCTTTAACTGGGCTGCGGGATCCTCCTCCTGATTTAATGAAATAGTTTCATCTGCCAGCTCCAAGCCTGTTATTCGGGGGGATTCAGGTCAAAACGACGCACCATCACCATCTCCCTCATGCACGAGTCCTTCTCCTTCCCACCTCTTCAGCCCCGGGGATCTGGGAGCAGAGGGATCCCTGAAAGCTCCTGCTCACCTTCTCCAGGGTGGCACATCCCTGCAATGCAAAACTCCTTCAAAGTGTCAACACATCCCAGATAAACACTTTGGTTAACGTGCTTAAACACAGCTCTTCAGCTCATCCATCCCGAGCACACAAGGAATATATGACAAGCAAACCGCCAGTTTGCATCTTAACCCATTAATCCCGATTTTCTTTTTTCCCAGCACTAACATCAGCGGTGGCTCAGCTCCGCCAGCGACAGGCCGATGCTCTCGGGGAGCATTGGTTGCGGGCCAGGCATGCCCTGTGCTCGACACAGCCAAACACAGAGCAAATTCCTGGTTCCCCAAGCTCATAATCTCATTAAAAAGCTGGACAGACAAATCCACATGACAATAAACCAACAGGAGCAACATGAGCCCCGGCGCTGCTGCCGTTTGAGGCTGTTGGGATCCAGCTGCAGGGGCTCTGGCAGCCTCAGGCATCATAAATCCCTATCACACAATAAAAGCCCGGCCTGCTGACGGCCCCGATTGGGACCTAATTGCTGCAAACGTGATTAAAGCAGGGTTGTTTGGTTGGTTTTTTTTTTTTAATTGCAGCAGAGAGAGAAGCTATTTTAAACGCATTCCTCAAATTACGCCCCGATTTTGTGACATCCAGGGACATGTCTGGGTGCCTCCGGCGTCTACAGGAGCCACGAGGTCCTCTAAACTCCAAAAATATCAGGTCAGTGGAGTTGAACTGTGAGATAAGTGTGTTATAACCAGGTCACCCAACACCAACAATACTGCGGCGGGTGCAGCACCCGCTGCCCACTGCAACGCCCGGGAACACCGCGGTCACTTTGAAAACAATCTTGTCCCGTGCCAACCCTGTGCAGCCGAGCTTGGCACGGGCAGAGGTGACATTTCCAGCTCAGCCCTGTTATTTCACGGCCACACAAGCCTCCTGGCTAGAAGCCGCTGATTCTTTGCAGGATTAGAAGGAGGGATGGGGAAGGCACAAGGCTGGTGAGGGATGGAGGACGCTGCTAAAGCATGCCAGGACTGGAAGAGGAATGATACGCTCGGATGCCCTGATGCTGGAAGCGATGGCCTGAAGCACAAGGCAATGGGAACAGATTTTGCATCACCGAGAGCTGCTCTCCCCGTCCCCCAGCCCGGTGGCACCCAGCCGTGGCCGAGGCAGCCAGCCAGGCTGCTCTCACCGTGCAGCTCCTCCCGGGCTCGGCACTGTGGAAGGAAGGCATGGAGCAATGCTGGGGAGGGGGGGTGTGGAAAAAAGGGGTGGGAGGTGAGCAGAGTAAAAAGCAACACCCCTGGCAAGGCGAGGGCTGACGGCGGGGTGGCAAGCTGCTGAAGCAGTGGGGTGCAGCCCAGGCCGGGGGGATACCGGCAAGTCGAGGCGTGCTGATGGGCAGCTGACCCATCCGGAGCATTTTCCCTCCTGATTTTAGAAGGCGTCAATGTCAAAAGTCCCTTTTTTGGTTAATAAAAGCCCAAAGCCAAGAGCACACACAGGAAAGGCAAATCATAGAATCCCAGAGTCACTCAGGTGGGAAAAGCCCCTCAGGATCATCGAGTCCAACCCTCAGCCCGACTCTACAAAGTTCTCCCCTACCCCACATCCCCCACAGCTCATCCCAACGGCCCTGAAACCCCCCCAGGGATGGGGACTGCCCCCTCCCTGGGCAGCCTGTGCCACTCTCGGACCACTCTTGCTGGGAAACATTTTCTCCTCCTGCCCAGCCTGAGCCTCCCCTGTGGCAGTTTCCAGCCGTTCCCTCTTGTCCTGTCCCTGACCCCCTGGGAGCAGAGCCCAGCCCCAGCCTCTCTGCAATGTCCTGTCAGGAGCTGCAGAGAGGGATGAGGGCTCCCCTCAGCCTCCTCCTCCTCACCCTGAACACTCCCAGCTCCTGCCCTGCCTCCTCATAGGATCTGTTCTCCAGGTCCTTCACCAGCCTCGTTGTTGGCTCATCTGGGGTGTTATTTCTGCTCCTCCAAAGGAGACAGTGCAGTGTAACCCCTCCCAAAAAACTGGCTCGGACCCTCTGCCTCAAAACTGCATCTCATGGAGCAAAGCTGAAGGATGTGGCTCTGGCAAGCAGGTGACACCACCCTCATGTCCACACAAGTGGAGGCTCACTGGTGGTTTCCCCTTTCTTTATCTCTTTTCCCTCTTTGCATTATTATTTTTTTATTTCTCCAACCTCCTTAGCTGCCTCCATCACTTTAGCTGGCCTTCTGCTCTTTCTCTACCACCATTTTTGGTGACACGAGGCACAGTAAAGCCATCTTGCACTCGCCTCCCTCCGCTTCCAGACTTCTGTACTGAAAACCTGTACCCAGAGAAAATCAGGCATCCAAGTCAGGGGAAAGACAAGTGTTGGAGAGAAGCTATGAGCTCCTCCAGCAGCCACAGCTGGAGACCTTCCCTGGAGCAATGCTGGGGTCATGCAGGTTGGAAGCCACAGCCACACAATGGGAAAGTCCCCCAAAAGGCCTTAACTTATTGCTTTTTACCCAAAACACAACAAATCACCATGGCCAGAAAAGCACCTGCACTCCAAAGGGCTGGAGAAGTGAGGACGTGGCACCAGAGCGATGGGGGGTCGATGGCTTAGGGGACACCTTCCAGAGCCACTCCAAGGCATAAGGTGGGAGGGGAAGAAAAACAGGGGTGCAAGGGGTGGAGGGGGAAGATGTCCAGTGTTGATGTCCATCTGCCATGTCTTGGGAAGTCATCCCCAGCTCCACAGGCCCCATGGCATGCAGCTCCACCCAGAGCAAGCACTCCTGTCATACCATCTCTTAAATAGGAGCTTTTAAATTAAAATACAATCTGTCTGATTCTGCTCTTCATTTAAAATTTTTCAGCTGAAATGCTTTTTTTCCTCAGAAAGGGGAAAGGAATATCTGAAAAATAACATACTGCAGGTGAGTCTTCTAAATCAGGACATAAAAAATTCAAATCAGGATTTTGTTGAGAAACAGGAACACAGAAAATCAATAGTTTTCACTTGCCCAGTGCAAAACTTTGTAATATGTTGCATTTTGCCTTGAGTTGCAAGAAACTCGCTGCTGCTCTCTGAGGAAGCCCCCATGGAGAGGCCCCCACGGTCAGGGCTGTGATGGCCAGGGCCCAAACACACTATCCAAGGGCTTTTTTTCAACCCAAGATTTCTATGGGCAACGGTCCTTCTTCATTTCTTAAGACAGAAGCCTGAAAAGTCTTTGGGTTTTGACTTTTCTATTAAAAGTTCAACAGCTCAAAGGCGAAACGTCCAACCAAAGAGGACTTGTAGCCTTTCTCAGAGCGTGTTGGGTACCCCAGTGGGTACCAAGGATGACAGAGCAGGGCAAGATGGAGAAGTGATGTGATGCCTGGAAAACATGATGGAGCACCAGGCACAACAGCTCCCCATCCCTCTTCCATATGGCACAGCTCCGCAGCCTCCCTGAGGGCTGTGCTGGCTGAACCCCCAGATCTCAGCCAGGATCTGCTCTATCTGCTTTTTAAAAGATGAGCGAGGCAAAAAAATCCACATCTGTAATCTCCCAAATGAGGAGCTTTGATTTTTAGTTAATTAAAATCAGCTGTAAGAGATTCAGCGCACCCACGGACCGAGAGCATGACAGAAAGTTGTGCTATTAATTAGTGCCTGCTACAAGGTTCATCAGTCCAGTAAACCCTACAGGAAAACAAAAAAAGTGACATAAAAATAAACTTCTTGGCAGAAGGTGTGCAGCGAGTGCATCTTCCAGTGGGGCAGGAAAAAAAAATTGGCTTAAAAAAGCCATGAGAGAAGAAAAAGACAACGGTATTGATATAGGAAAGCAGTAGCGGATCTAGACCATAGAAATGGGAATTCTTTCATGTTTTTTAAATGGTACCTGAAGAGGAAGACATGTTGAGGGCTATCTGCCAAGTTAGGGACATGTTGGGGGAAGACTCTGAGCATCACTGGCTGCTGGTGGTGATGGCCTGGTCTGAGGTTCTGAGCTCACCTCCAGCCTCCTCTCGAGGCCCAGGGAGTCCCGAGTGTTCTCCTCCCCATCCCTACGGATCAACAAGTAGGGGAAGACCCAACCTCAACTGGGGGATGAAGCCAATTTCCAAGGAAGACCATTCTACGTAGCCTACAGGGCACACGTTTGGGCCACGGCAATGACGGCTTCTTCAGAGGTACTCTAAACCAAAATTCAAGCTGTGGAAGCCGAGATTTGCCCGACGCCTCCCTAGTCAACGTCAGCATATTCACAGGGAGGCAGATGCAGAAAACCCAGCCCAGAGTCCTCCCTTCTTCACTTCCACAGATACCAGATTCCTCTAAAACACTGTATGGAAATCAGCAGCTCTTAGGTTGTATAACTTTTTATTCTAGTAGGAGGAAGGAAATTATCTGATCTATGAATTTAAAAAACTGTGGAAAAATACAATCTGTGAGATTCAGAGCTTGAAAATACCAGTGCAAGAAATAGTAGAGCAGATCTTGGCTTTCAGAAATCAGCCCAGCTCCTTCAGAGCCCTGTGCTCGCCCTGCTTTACACCACCCGTCGCGATGGTCTGTCGGTGACAAGCCCCAGGGGACTCCCCAACCGGGTGCTGTAAGGCCAGGAGTGCCGGGACACTGGGTGAGATCCATCTCACCGAGCATAGGAAGGAGATGTTTCCACCTGAGCTACTCGCCTCATGCTCCCCTTACAGCCAAAGCAGAGAAAAAGGCATTTTTAGAGGAGATTCACCTGATGCATTTTAAATTTTTATTCTAATATAGCGTCTCATTTTGGGTTTTTTTGGGGGGGAGTGTTGTTATCCCGTAGCCCTCCTCCACAACCAGCAGTTAACCAGGTTTAGCTCTCTCTCTTTTTCTGTCTTTTCCAGGGAGAGCTGAACTCCTGACTTCATCACCCAACTCCAACGTTGGCCCTGAAAAAAATCACCCGTGTACCTCCAAAGCTGGCAACGCAACGCTCGCTTCAGCCCCGAGTATTTCTGTGCCACTCCAGAGAACGTCCTCACCAACACAGACACAAGTGGTTCTTCAGACACATCTTGAAGCCTTATTCTTCCATCAGTGCACATGCAAAGGCACATCTCAGGAGGGTACATCTCACCAGGCATGGAGCCGAGGGAGGAAAGTAAACCCTTGGAGCGTATAAAACCGACTCTAGTGCCCATGTGGATGGTGAGCACTGAGGACTGAAGCTGGTGGTCACTCCAGTTGCATCAGTAGAGCCAATGGTTGAGACAGATCAGTGGAGAGAAGGACAGCGGGGATGTCCTGCTGCTCTCCCATGGCTCACCTGAGCTTCTTCCTTCATGGCCTGGCTGGAAAAGCAGTCAAAAAAACAGCAGTCAAGCATTGCTGCTGTACCAGGAACCATGACAGGTCCAGCTAATGCTCCTGCAGCTATTTGCCACGCTGCCTGCAGCCCAAGAGCTGTCCTTACCAACTCACGGCGGCACGGGGAACTTGCACTAAAGCCCAGGGCTAGTCTCAGAAGGTTCAAACATCTCCAACCTCTGCGTAAAACACAAAATCCTAACAGGATGAAACCGCACAGACTTATTCATCCACAAGCCCAGATTTGCAGGTGGGACACTGGATTTGTGTTGAGGTTAGTGATTTCACGATAGCTTTTGAACCTCACAAGGAAAAGATACAACAGGCCAGTGTCTATATTAACACAACAGCTTGACTTAATCCTTCCACCAGCCTGAAAACCCCTTCAACATGGATATTTCAAAACCAGGACAACATCCCACGATGCTTCAGTGCAATTTGCCAGATGGAGCTGATGGCAGGTCCTGTCAGCAGGAGGGCTACAGCCACCTCCACCACATCTACAACCAGTCCCAGGAAACGAACACTCCTGGTAGGCAACGATTCAGCTCCATACCAGGTCTTCAGCCTGGTGATCCCAAGCTCAAGCAACATTAACCTTCCAGGTAGCTGTGGGTTGTTCCCCAGTTTTGACTGCTCCTCCAACTGGTATTTCCCCTCTTTTCCCATGTAGAGGATAAGGATTTTGAGGGCAGGAATTTTGATGTGGTTTTTTAAATTTTTTTCTTATTTTTTAAACATATATCTACCCTGCAACAGGCACAACCAACTTTCTCAGGACTAAACAATGCAAATAAAAAAACAGTCTTGTTTTAACCCATTTGACCCTATAAACTACAAAGAACATACTTCAGCATTGCCCTCATCCTAACCAGCCACTCGACTGAGTGGTAACCTGTGACATCCTTCCAAGTGAGGACCTCAGGGAGCTTCCCTTTAACGAGCCCAAGACACAACTCCCCATTAACGCTCCCATCTTCCAGCTGAAGAAACCCAATGCATAACCACACACGCTTCTGTAGCTCTTCCTGGAGTGGATTAAGAAGTTCATTGGCATCTTCTGAGCTGAGATGCTGTGACAGGCCACATGAATGCTCGCAACCCAAAAGCCACCGGGATTAGCTTCAACCAGTACTGCTTTCACACACCATGGTGGTTCACCAGCTGGTGGTTCTCTCTTGAAAGACTCCAGATGGACCTGCAAGAGCACATCTGTCCATGCCCCAAGGCAACACACATCAATGGAGGACAGCATCAGGAGTACAGATTAAGACCCAAGACACTGGTCCTTGCTGTGACCAGCAAACATCACTTTCTCTGGCAAAGTTTATATAGAAAAATCTACTTTTCTGCTTCTGGTAAAATCCTTGTGTAATGGCAAAGAGCTCAGAGCAAAGCGTGCTGCCACTAAAGCAGAAGGAAAAGGGTATTTCTTTCTGTCTTCACACCTTTTAGAGTTAAACATTAATGGTGTCGAGATGTCTTAAGTAAAAAAGGCTGGTTGTCTGAACAATGTCAGGAAAAATTATACCGTGCTGAGTGAATGCAAAATTAATGAGCGCTGAATGCTGACAGGAGAGAACAGGCATAAGGAGCTGAGTCTTTTTTATAGTCGACACTGAGATCAAGCAGGTAGAACATCTCCATCTTGCTGGGGGAAGGAATAAAGGGAGAAAAAAACTTTTATCTCGAATCTGAAGAATTTAATTCGTTCAAAAACTGTGTCAACTCTGCACGGCCAAATCTGCAGAGATGAGAAAGGGCTACATGTAGCTTCCCCCCCCCCCCCAACTTTAAATCAGCCCTGGCATAGCCTTCATTCTCCTGCAGGCATAAAATACATTGTAAAACCATTTTAACGATCCAGCTTAATTAATTTTGCAAAGAATTAGACTGTCTTTTCTCAAGATGTAGCATCTTGAAGCCCTGGTAGGCTGTATGCTAAAGTCCATGAGAAGTTACTATTAAAAATTCACTCGTGTCAACCGTTAAACCAGCTTTATCCTCAAGTTGCACAGGCATGTCAAATATGTGAACTGCACCGGCAAGGAGACGCCTGCCAAAGTGTGCAGACAATGCAAAGCTCGAGTGCAGCGAGGGGGGAGCTGACGCTTCCCATGTGCAGAGCAGCACTCCCCCCCCTCCAGCCCCACTCCTCCAAACCCGGCGTTCTCGCGCCTCCCATCTGTCTCTCCTGGGCTGCAAAGGGAGAGCTGTCAATCTGCAGCGATTGAGGGGATCGACTTGCTTTTTCTGCCATGCCAAAGGGATCTGTTGGAGGAAATTAACTGAGGGGTGGCTGTAACACGTGCATGTGAGCGTGGTCAGTAGGTGCAAATGGAGCTCTGGGCCATGAGATGCCCCTGGGGCGACAGGGATGGGCAGGAGCAAGCCGTGTGGTATGGGAAGCTTCTAGACAAGGTGGAGCCTCCCGGTATGGTAAGCCAGAAGCTGCTGTGAGCTATGGGAAGTCACCCAGAGAAGATGGAGCTACATGGTATGGGAAATCACCCAGAGAAGACCTGTGTGGTACTGGAAGCCACGCAGAGAAAATGGAGCCACATGGTATGGGAAATCACCCAGAGAAGATGGAGCTGCGTGGTACTGGAAGCCACGCAGAGAAAATGGAGCCACATGGTATGAGAAGCTACCTAGAGAAGATGAAGCTGTGTGGTATGGGAAGCCACCCAGAGAAGGAGCTGAGTGGTATGGGAAGCCAGCCACCCAGAGAAAATGGAGCCACATGGTATGGGATGCCACCTAGAGAAGGTGGAACTGTGTGGTATGAGAAGCTACGCAGAGAAGATGGAGTCATATGCTATGGGAAGCCACCCAGAGAAGGAGCTGAGTGGTATGGGAAGCCACTCAGAGAAGACGGAGCCATGTGGTATGAGAAGCTACTCGGAAGAAGAAAGAGCTGAGTGGTACGGGAAGCCACCAGAGAAGATGGAGACACACGGGATGGGAATCCACCCGGAGAAGACAGACCAAGCCATGCAGGTGAAGACCACTCTCTTGTCACTCTGCACGGAGCCTGCTCAGCAGGATCTCACCTCCAAAAATGAACTTTTAACACTTCCCGTGCAATCGTTACCTGCAGAACTGCAGGTGCAGCCCCAGATGCTGGATGTTCGCGGTGGGTGCACGGAAGGCACCGCTCTCGGGTGCTCCCTGTCCTGGGAGAGTAAGGAACAAGGCTGAATATCCATCCTTCACTTCCCCCCGTGCGATGGGGTTCTGCACCTAGGGCCAAGGTGCAGCTACCTGCAGTCCTTTTTTAAGGACCATATCCATTATTTCAAAAATTTGGGACGGTCCAAACTATTCCCTGCTTCCATAATTCACTGTCTCAGTGCAGCAGCTGCATCAAACCCGGGGCAAACATCAGCCTGGGGAACCTGATCCACCACTCCAGCATTCATCCAACCCTGCTCATCATAATACAGATGTAATGATTTAAAGGGTAGTTAGCTGAGACTGGTGGTTTAATTAATTAATGAAAACCTATCTTGGAAGGTGGGACTTCCTAAATAGCAAGGGCTATGAAATGAGAGATATCATTTAAAAACCATCCAAATGGTGTCATTGTCTCTCTACCCAAGGCTCTAGTGAGGCTTTAAGTGCCACCAAACACCCCGTGATGAAATCGTGGGGCTTGGGGAAAGCAGAAGAAGCCAGATGAGGAGCTTGGCAGCTGGGCACTGGGGAATAACGTGGCCCCAGAGGGAGCGAGACCGCTCCTGCATCTCTCATGCTCGTGTCCCAGCAAGTTTGTTTGCTTTGCCCAACCATACCACTCGGCATAATAAAAGCTATTATCTCCTTGTACAAATCTCCCTTTATTTTCTCTGCTTGCAGGAGCATTAGGAGGATTAAAGTCTATAAAAGTTTGTTCAGGGGAAAATCTGAAATGAAAACTGAAAGACTTGCACGGCTGGCTCCAAGTTTGTTGTGGGTTTTTTGTTTTGTTTTGGGCTTTTTTCCCCCATAACAAAGAGATTTATTGTGTTACTTCTTGCTTTTTAGGCATGGCAATGCTTGCACTGCCGGGCACTCTGATGGGTCAAGATGGGCACTTGCAGAGATGTGCTGGGGTGAGCTTCCCTCTGAACCTCCTCCCTTGCCCAGGACACTTGGTGACTAGCTCAAGTAAGATGCTGCCACTGTGGCTGCTAGAAGAGGGATGGATCCCCGTCATCCTGCTCCTGGACCCAAAGGGATGCCAGCTCCCAGCATGGTTGAACCTCTTTCTGATCATCCGCCAAACGAACTGGGGTCCAGAGCAGAGGGAGAGCAAGCTCAACGGAGGCAAAATCCTGCTGGGGTGGCATCCTGGGGGAAGAAGAATCTTAAAATAGGTTTTGTTCATCTTTATGAAGGGTAAGGAGGGTCAGGAAAAGGGCTTTAAAGAAAGGGGATTTTTTTGCCTCCTCCTTTCGTGTCTCTCTTAAAAATGAGACTGAATCAAGGAGGGGGAAAAAAAAAAAAAAAAAAAAGAGGGGAAAAAAAAAGCTAATCCGGCACAGCAGAAGGCAAGAGGAGGAGTGATTTCTACAGGTGGTTTATGACTCTCCGCATGATCCACACGCCTGTTACATCCTATCAGATCCTCTTCTTACGGTGAGGTGCTAAAGGATTTATTAGTTCTTGACAGTGTGAGATGTTTAAAAGCTTGAGGATGTAATAACCAAATGTTCACTTGTTAAAATAAAGGCACCGTTTGGAGAGGCCTGTGCAATTCTTAGCAGCCTCCCCTTCCCCTCGGTCTATATTTAAGCTGCCAGCTAGATTAAAACTGTCAGAGCAGGGATGAGAATTTTATTGACATGCTTTGTAGGTGGTATGGCTCCATAAAATAAACATATACAGAGGATGCTCCCTGGTGTTGCTGCACAGGCAGAGATTTTTATAGTACTGACCTGGGGGAGTTTGTATCTGAAATCAATCTCTGATATAAAACAGATTCCAGAGGATACGGAGAGACAGAATTCACAAATGTCTGCGGAGAGCGTGGGCAGGGATGCAATCCGTTTAACATTTCACGTTGAAATCAAACTGAGGAGAAGGGGAGGGTGTGAAATTCCCTGAACCTGCTCCAACAAACTCTTCACCCCTGTGAGCGAGGTGCAATTAATTACTCTGATAACGGGGAGGTTTGAATCCCGGGCAGGGGACCCACATGGATGCTCAGGAAGCCGTGAGGACTCTCGCCCCGGCTTTGTGCTGGTGGAAGTTGCTGCCATGGATGGGGATCTTGATCTTGAGGCATTTTCCAAAAACCAAAAATTTCAGATTTATAGAGATGAAGGCCAGGAGGGATCAGTCTGACTTCTTGAGTATCACAGAGCCATCAGAGTTCACCCACTTCCACCACCACAAGCCCTGAACTTCTGTTTGGCAAAAACCTGACGCAACCCACCGCTTCCCCTGGCAGCTGGTTCCCAGAGCAATCACCCTCCCAGTTGTAACTCTGGGCCCGAGTCCTAATTTGTTTTTGTCTGGCTTCGGCTTTGAGTCATTCTCTGTTATGCTGGATTTAAAAACCTCTTTAGTAGCCAGCGTTTTCCGTTCTTGTTAGTGTTTATAGTGTCATCACCATGTCCCCACTCCTTTTTTTTTTTTTCCCCTGGATACACTCAACAGAGCTCTTCAACCTTCCAAGCTGCAAGACATTTTCTCCAGCCCCTGGCTCATTTCCGTGGCTCTCCTCTCTGCCTTCTCTGGATTTCGCAACCTCCTTCCAGCATGGATACTCCATGGAGCTCCAGTTTTGTCCCACCCACTCCATGCACACGTAACATCACCCAACAGAAGCCCACCTTGCCTTTCATCACAACCCAAGTTCACATTGACCACTTTTGCTTCCAGGATCTCCAGATCTTCTTGAAAAGCACCATTTCCTGGGATACCATCCTTCCAGCACTCCTGTGTGCCCGTCCTGTATTAATCTAGCAATGATTTTGTATGTCCTTCCACATCCGTGAGGATGTTGAATAGCACCAAGATCTAGCACAGACTCCCAAGAAGCTCCATGAAACTTAATTTTGAGAAAAAAGGTGGTTTTCATCAGGATGAGGTGAGGTCACCAGTGGTGTTCCTCTGGCACCTGAGGTAAGGTAGTCACGCAGGGAGAAAATACCAACTTGAGGGTGGGTTGACCCGTTGACATGGAAGAGGACCAAATGGTAGAAAAACTACCCAATCACTTTGCTAAACTGTGCTAATGTCTTCCACTTTCTACTACTCAAAGGTCACGCACTCATCAACCGAGAACATGAGCTTTGGCTAAAAGTTGAGGATGGCTTAATGGAGGTGATAGGAGAAGACAACAACTGTTACTTCCAGCATAGCGGGGACGGTACCAGCAACAACCTAATGCTACTTGTAAGATCTGGTAAGAAAAATCATGACAGTCTGTGCCAATTCACTCAAGAAAAATGAAATTCAGTTGGAGGAAGTACAGAAAAGAGCTGCTGGGTTGATTAAAGGAAAGGCATTAACTATCTGACACCAAGATCCTAGGAGAACTTCGTTTGTGGGACAAGTCAAGTGAAGGTAGAGAACAAGAGCAACAACTTCACAAAAATACATTAGGGAAGGGTGGTAATTACCAAACAGAAGGAAAAATAAACCAAATTAAAGGGCAACGCTGGCACAGAAATGATCCGAAACTCACTTCCAACAAAAACGAGTAGGTGGTTTCATCCTCTTCAGGATCTGAGAAGGATTCCTGGAAGGATGAAGTTAAACAGGTAAAAGGACTGGATCTGTTTGTACTCTGTTTACCTTGGCTCAGCCTCACACTTGAGGGCTTTCAGTGGGCACCTACCAAAGCCAAGGAGGAATTCCCCTTCCCCGCTGATGTCTAATTTGGCCTCCAGGATTTGGTTATTTTTCTTTCTCTGTAGCCCTCTAACACATGGTGAAAAATTGGCCACCGAGGTGGGATGAAAGCGATGTGCATCCCTCCCTCTAGTAGTCTGAGCAGCTCCATCAGGGTTAATCCAACCACTAGATTTGGGAGGAAGAAAGAACTTTCCTCCCCAGCACCTGCAAACACCTGGCGACAGCGCCGCTGGCCGAGAAGGTCCTTCCTGACCTCAGGGATGAAGGTGGAGGAACCCGGAGTCTGTGAAACACCGCTCCAAGGCAAAAGCAAAGCTCCCCTTTTCTGACCTCCCTTGAAGCAAACAAAATCAGGATAACTCAGATAAAGTCAATGCATTTAAAGAGGAGACTACAGCACCAGGCTGACAGTTGTAGCCCGAAGAGTTTCCAATCTAATTTTAGACTTGACACAAACCTTAATGTGGTTTTAGTTAATTAATAAAAAAAATCCTTTAATTAATGTAAACCCCTTAAAGCAGTTTTCATTTACTCCATTTCCAGGAGACATTTCCACTTACATTGCTCCTCAGTTGCCATTCTGCTGCTTGCTTTTGTTCTTCAATCAAACCTCAAATGTTAGACCTAAACTTTGGTTTATAATACATCACTGAAAGCTGGGATGCTTTGAGCTCAGGCTATTTCTCGAGCCTTCACTTCAGTGATTTTCCAAGTAATGGGGTTTCCATCTCTTCTCTGACTACGCAAGAACTCTACAACTTGTTCCTCCACTGCGTAAGTGTCATCTTTTGGGTCCACTGAAGGACCTCGGTGTTGACTCAGCACATAAAAGCTACCAAAAATTACCCTTGAATTCTCTGATTCCAGGAGTTTATCTCAATTTCTGCAGGCAAGGCAGAAAGGCAGCAGTGACGGTGTGCTGCCACCCTGCCCTCCTGGCAGCAACACCCACCTTGGGCAGCTCTTCAGGCCACCAAGGAAGGAGCTCAGATGTGATGTGGGAATGCAGCAGGACATCCCCAGGGTCCAGAGGCCATGGGACTTCTCACCCCCTTGGCTCTCCTGATGGCAACCTGTACTGGGTAGAGAAGGCACGGGCTCCTGTTTTCAACCTGCTCCATCTGCACGGCCAGCCTGGGCACTGCATCTAGGTGACCACCACATTCTGTGTCCAGTTTTGGAACCCCTGGGTAAGACAAACTGGAGCGAGTTCAGTGGAAGTCACAAAGATGGTCAGGGCTGGAGCACTGAACCTGAGACCAGAGGCCAAGGGAAGGGGTTTGCTCAGCCTGGAGAAGAGAAGAGAAGGCTTTGGGGCACCTGAGAGCAGCCTGCCCATGCCTACGAGAAGTTATGGACGTGATGGAGCCAGATGCTTCACAGCGATGGATGGTGAGAAGATGAGGAGCAATAGATGCAAGTGAAGCAAAAGATGTTTAGGTGGGATAGGAGGGAAACCTTATTCACCACAAGGCCTGCCAAGTGTTGGAGTTGCCCAAAGCACTTGTGCTTCTCCATCCTTAAGCGCAACTGAGTGAAGTCCTCAGCAACCTTGGCAGATCCCAGAGCTGACCCTGCATTGAGCCCGTTTGTCAAACAACAACACGATCAGAAATGGAAATAAGCTTTATGGAAATGAGATGGCTCTAGCCAGAGATTCTAGCACCCAGGTAAAAATCTCAGGCTTCTCCAAGAGGATACTGGATTACAATGTGGGGAGAGGGAAGAGGTGAAATGAGAGTATTCAAAAATACAAAATGCTAGAAATAATGCAAGCATAAACAAGGCAGAGCACATCATGTAGAAGGTACTTTCCCTTGGTGGTGTGGAGGGAACAGCTCCAAGGACCTGAGAAATTTAATCAGAAACTGGAATTACTGCCTGTGATTCAATGCACGTCAAGAAAGACGCATTCAAATTGGAGCTGGTGAAAGAAGGATATGCAGACAATTTAGGAGGATCCTAAACAGAAGAAAAAAGTGCCTAAAGACTTCACTACATTATGCTGGCAAAACACAGCTAAGTGAGGGAGAACTTTCAGTCCTGCACTGGAGATGTCCAGCTCCTTTGCAGACTCAGTAACACGGACTTAGGCTCGGTATTTCCTCAAAGCTAAAGGAAGTCTACATAGAGCTCTGTCCCCAGGGGCTGTGGACACAAAACCCTGTGGACTGAGGGTGATGTGGGAGCCTGGACCTGGGCAGAAGAAACCAGCTGAAAGCCTTTAATTGCTCCACACTGGGTTCCTCTGCTTTGGGGTAGAGCTCGCCAAGAGGCCTCAGCTCTGTGACTTGCTTCCACACATTGCACGCAATTACTCGCTTTGTGGTTTTATGGGAGTAATTTTATGATCTTTAATAATGTACCACATCACTTGGCCGCTGGGACAAGAAGGGGCTCTTGAGGACAAGGTCTCTTCTCCTCCTCCTCCCAAAACCTCACACCACTGTCAAAGGCTGTGGGAGAAGCCTCTTCCCAGACCACCACTTCACCATTTTCTGACCACCACTAAATACAAAGCCAAGACTTTTTTGTTCTTTTTTTAAAGCTCACCACGTGTTGGTATTCCCAAACCCAAGAAGCAGCTCAGCATTCATTTTGAAGAGGCTCCCACACGTCCTGCTGAGGACCCAGGACCTCTCTGCGCTAGAAGCCGGACATGTATATCACAAAATAAATCCAGGGCCAAATCTAAGCATATGACAAGACAGCAGGGAAACTTAATTAAAGGAAAGTCATTGACAGCCCACTGATTGTATGCAACACAGCAGCCAAAATCAATAGTTATTTCATATACTTCACTTAATTAATCTACTGCATTTACCCAAAAGGAGAATTACTTCCCCAAGTAGTTTAACTTCCAAATGAGGGTGGTCTTAAACTAAGGGTTGTCCTTTTTTTGGGTTGATGTGTCCTAGTGACAAAGGAACACAAACTTGCCTGAAGGACCCCATCTTATTATGGCCACACTTCAAGGAAAAAACCCAACAAATAAAAATATGTCAGGAGGACACAACTGTTCCATGGTTTTGTTGGACCCAAAAGAGGATGTCTCCATGCAGTAGAAGAACAAGATGTGGAATTTTTGTGTAGTCCAAGACAGAAATGCTCTTATCCCTAAAACCTCTAAAAATTATTAAAATAAAGGCTCAACAAATAGCTTTCTCCCCCTCCCTGCCCAGAGTAACTCAAAAATTGAGGGTCATCTTTGCAGGTTAACACAGTAACATCGGGGAAAGAAAGCTAATTCATCACCTAGTGCCCTTTTAAAACATCCCCAAATCAGGTCACTATTCTGTAGCATTATAACAGAATAAAACTGCATTAATGAAGATCTGAATATTTTTTTTTTTCCTTTATACATCTATAAAAATAAATTCAGCAGCTCCACTACCGCAGAGCCAGGTTTCACTGGGGCTGAAGGTGTCACACATGGGGTCATACGACCCTCGATCACGAGAAGCCTTGCACTGCAAAGGCAAGCAGTGACTCAAGGTTGTACAAATCCAAGCAAACACAGAAGAAATTCTTTCTTTTGGCAAACTATGGAGTAAATCTGCTGGGGCTTTTGGACTCATGAGCATCACCCCAGGCGTCCTGGCGGGGTCGGGAGCCGTGCCGTGGCTGCTCCTGGAGCAGGGAGCTGCCGGCTCCGCGCACGGATTCCAGCAGAAGCTGAACATACGGCGGCACAGCGGGAGCGACCGCCAGCGAGCGAAGGCAGGAAGGATGGGAGGAAGGAGGGCCCTTGGACGCTGGCGCTGGTAGAGTCGCTTGTGATGCCTTAGGGGGTGTTTCAAGGGCAGCCCTCTGCGGCTGCTTGAGTTGGTAGGCGGCGTAAGGAAAAGCTCGATGCTCTGTGATTTATTCTGTTAAGGTGCTGCATTTATGCTCCTGCTCTGGAAGGAAATTAAGCAGCCGATCAACTGAGAGGGTTTTGGGGAAAAGACTTGGTGGCTTCGTCTTAAAAAGGACACTGCCAAGGTTGGGAGATCTACAAGGGGGATGAGATGACCCCTTCGCCAGCTGCCATCTCTGTCAGATCTCTGCCAAAGGTTATCACCCTCCCAAAACTGGGGTGTTTAAATAAAAAAATCATTGGGGAGGCGGGGAAGGAAATACCTTTCCAGAGCCCACCTGCCACCACAGAGATGGGTGTTGCAGGGGCACTGGATGCTGAGGCTCTGCCTCTCCTTGGGGTGGGGGTGACCCCAACCTCCATAGGGTAGGCATCAAGTATTACATCATTTTACAGAAAAGGAACAAAACAAGTGGTGGTCTGTGCATCAGCACAGCTTTTCCACTATCTCTGCTCATTTCTGTACTCTCCTGTACAACCAAGATGCCTTATTTTTACATTTGCAGCCACACATCAGCTGCCTTCCCGGCGGCAACTGAGCCTCCTGCCCGTCCTGCAGCCTCCTGACTCCACCGCAGCTCCACCATGCTGCCCTGACGACTTCTTCTAACGGCCTTCACACCACCTCTGCTAACCCTACACGCCCAAGAGTGCCACACGCTGAGCAGTGAAGCCATCCAGCTTGCCTTCAGCCATCGGGTTCTGACTGCAGCAGAAACGCTCTGAATTAACCCCACCTTGGGCGAGCTCACCTCCGCGTGACGGATGGACATCAGCTCCATCTCATGCCACGGATCTGCAGCAAAAAGAAGAAAGCCAACGGCCTCCTGGCTTGGATTGGAACTGGTGTGAGCAGCAGGAGCAGGGAGGTGACAGTCCCCCTGTGCTCGGCACTGGTGAGGCCACACCTGGAGGTTGTGTCCAGGTTTGGGCACCTCAATCCCAGAGAGATCTGGAGGGGCTGGAGCGAGGGCAGAGGAGGGCAACGAGGCTGGGGAAGGGCTGGAGAATCAATCCTGTGAGGAGGCAGGGCAGGAGCTGGGAGTGTTCAGGGTGAGGAGGAGGAGGCTGAGGGGAGCCCTCATCCCTCTCTGCAGCTCCTGACAGGACATTGCAGAGAGGCTGGGGCTGGGCTCTGCTCCCAGGGGATCAGGGACAGGACAAGAGGGAACGGCTGGAAACTGCCCCAGGGGAGGCTCAGGCTGGGCAGGAGGAGAAAATGTTTCCCAGCAAGAGTGGTCCGAGAGTGGAACAGGCTGCCCAGGGAGGGGGGAGTCCCCATCCCTGGGGGGGTTTCAGGGCCGTTGGGATGAGCTGTGGGGGATGTGGGGTAGGGGAGAACTTTGTAGAGTCGGGCTGAGGGTTGGACTCGATGATCCCGAGGGGCTTTTCCAGCCTGAAGGATTCTGAGGTTTCTGTGAAAGGACCCACCCCAGGAGAGGCTCTCCAGCGTGGATGGGATGCCAACATGAAGGCGAAGGGGAGGGAGCTCCATACAGATGGACTGCTGCTCCGTGGAGCCCAGGCAGGATGCTCACAGAGATCTTCCTCTTGCTGACCTCCACCCCGCTCACAGACATCAGTGGCTTTTTCTCCTTCCTCAGTGAGCGACTGTGCGCAGGCACCGTTCAGGGCTCTGACACTAAAACCACTCAACTTGAAAAAATCGAAAAAACTTTTGCGGGACGGACAAAGGCTGAAAAATTAACTGTCTGGCCTCTTCCTCCGCTGCGTTTATTGCTGTCTTGGCAGATGAATTTCAGGTTGCTGCCACAGCCGCAAACCGCTTGTTCTGCCAACTGTACATTACTAACATTGGAAGGTGGCCAGACCTAGGAATCTTTTCTAAAAGCATTTGCTTCATACTTTAAATAGCAGCCCAGCAGGCAGGGGGATGGGAGGGAGGGCTCAGCCCCTGCGTGCGATCCATCTGCAAGCTTCTGCTGGCTCCTCCACCCCTTTGCGGGTTAAAACCGAGGACAACCCGCGGCGGAGGTGCAGGGTAGGGAGAGAGCTGGTGGGATGTGACCTCCAAACCCTCCAGGGTTGGCAGCAGGGGGGTGGTGCCCCCCGGGATGTCCCTACTACCCCAGTGCTACCACCTGCCCCTTCCCAAGCTCCCTGGCTCCGCGCCTGGCACGTTATTAATTAAATTAATAGCAGGACGTGGGCTGGTTTTTTTCACTGAAATCTGCTCTGCTATGAGATTTAGCATCGTTTTCCCTGGTGCTTATGGGTTTTGCTTATGTTTGGGCTGAACAGCATCATGTGGAAGGTGTCCCTGCCCACGGCAGCGGGGTTGGAACTAGATGACCCTTAAGGTGCCTTCCCACCCAACCCATTCTATGATTTGCTGGGATTTCTATGATTCTGTGATTTCTTGGGACATCTTGAGCGTGCTGTAACACCTCACTGCAAAGTTCAAACTCCCTGGCTCCTCTCTGCTACATGAAATCATGTCTGCAGGTGGGTTTCCTAACGAAGCATTAGAAGGAGCACAGCCACGCACTGCAGAATATGTCACCGCTCACAACACTTTAGCAACAAAACCACATCCTAGTTAGCAAATATTAATCAGCTTTATGGCTGAGAAACAGAGAGGAGGAGGAGGAAGGACGCAGGCAGAGAAACATGTTTAACATTTGATATAACTACAAGGACAGAAGATTGTCTCCGGCCACAAATATTCTGACTTTTTGCCGTATTTTTCGTACCTCCTCATGTGAAATGCTCTCACAACAAACTGTTAAGAACAAATAATAGGTGAAGTTCCTTTTCTTCGGTAATTTGGTGCTGCACTAGATAAGCTGGCAACACAGAGCAAAGCTCAAGGCATAATATTTTTAAAGTAGTGCTTGTCCTAGTTAATGTTCAGCCCTGCTGTGCAATGTCAAGAAAACTAATGAACAGTGAAGTGGCAGCAAGCAGGAACCTGGGCGTACTCGCCCGCTACCAAACTCCTTTCAGAGCCTGGGCACAACGTGGATGAAATCTAAAAGCAGTTGCTCTGGTTCACTGGGAAGCCTGGGCAAGTCCATGCAATGTGAGTCGAATGTTTTGCCACCGTGCTTGCCCCAAAATTTGGTGCCTAAAATAAGAGCGGGGAGGACCTTTGGCAATGCCTGGCTCGTGACAGGACAAGGGGTGATGGTTTTAAACTAAAAGAGGGTAGATTCACACTAGATATAAGGAAGAAATTGTTTATGATGGAGGTTATGTTTATGAGACACTGCACAGGTTGCCCAGAGAGGTGGTAGATGCCCCATTCCTGGAATCATTCAAGGCCAGGTTGAAGGGGGCTTTGAGTAACCTGATGGAGTTGAAGATGTCCATGCCTGTGGCAGAGGGGTTGGACAGGATGATCTTTGAAGGTCCCTTCCCACCCAAACCATTCTGTGATTCTACGGAGCACCTGTATGTACCCACAGCCCAGCCACGGGGTTTAGGAAAAATTTAACATCTGTTATGAGGCAACATGGCTCCGCTTGGAGTGTGCCACAGGAGCTCTGGCAAAGGCAGCGCCTGACGGATGAGGTGCTCTCAGGCTAATACTGAGCAAGACTCACCTTGTGCACAAAGGAGAAAATGTTTGCACGAAGGACAAAATATTTGAGCGCACGAGAGGGGCAGCCCTTAGCAGGTATAGTGCAGAGCAGGCTGGAGCCCACCCACAGCAGCTCCAGGAGGGATGCTGAGGTTGCAAGGACCTGAACAAATCCCACTCCTTCCTTAATACACCTCACCCCTTCTCCTGGGCATCACTTGAGCCCTTTGGACTTCCACATTTCAGTCTGTGAGTTGACACCTGGGGTGAATTTTAACTTTTATATGGCTTCTCAAGCATCTCTTCTCTGTTCACTGGTTACAGAGGCGTATTCACCAACGGGAGGTGGATTAATGTCCCCACTAATCTGTCTGGTTGGCAGGAGAACAGATCTGACAAGGTGACACGGTTCTTTACCAAGTCTCTCACAGCATGTGGCAGAGCTATCTGTCCTTCACCTTACCCAGCCATAAAAAGGGGTTTCTGCATACAGTTAATAGCAGTATTGCTGATAAGCCCTTAATGGGCCTGATCCTGAAAGCTTAACAAGAACTTCTGATTATTTTAATCGAAGGAATAATTTCAGGATGAATCATAAACGCAGAGTAAAGTGCCACCTTGCACCAGAAACAAAGGTGGCATCTCAAATGAACCAAGCAACGAAGGCAAAGCACACCCTTCTGTATTACTGCTTCCAGAAAAGGGAGAAGGGAAACTCCTGCAAACGGAATGATGATGTCATGATTTTTCATTACTTAAGGCATGATTATTTGCTGCAATTTAGCACCTGAAGGGTAGCAGAACACTCTTACTCTGAAGCTTTCCGACAAGCCAAGGCAGGATGCTGCCACCTTACCTTGCTCCAACCTCTTCATCTGCTGGATCTGATCAACTGTCTTTTTTAGGATCTTGCATTTGTCAGGTTTGACACTCAGAGTGTCGATGTCCCCGATGTTTGCAGACAGCAGCTCCGCCAGCTCCTCTAAATATTTGTTCTCCTGTTCCCGTCGCCGCTTTTCATTGCTGGTAGAGAAATTAAAAAATAATAATTAAAAGTCATGTTAATGATTTTTTCCTGCTGCTCAGTCTAGTCACAACTGGGCACTGGACAAGAACCCAAAAATAAAAGTACTGGGTGGAGTGATGACCATGCTATAATCTGAGTATCTCCAAAATACTGGGGAGTTCGTTCAGGCTTTTGTATGTTTTTATGCATATAATCAAAATTAACGCCAAGGGAGACACAGAGGGCTAGCCAGACACCCCCAACAAAGCCAGACCTCTAACATCCAGGACTCTGCCTTCCTCTCAAAAATAGTTATAAATGAATTGTAACAAAAATAGTTATATACAGCCTCTTATTTTTCCACAGCCACTATTACAGCTATTGCCAAGTTTAATCCTAAATTCACACATAAAGGTTAACAACATCCACCAGAGTTCACCAAAGTGAAACTGAATCAACGGTGACATGAGGAAGATGAAAAATATTCATGAGATCAACCTTTTTGTACCAGCAAAAGCAGCTTTTCTTTTAGCTCGCAGCCACGCCAGAAGCTCAATGCTCTCCCATCAACTATTTGTAAAATCTGGGAATCGAAAACATATTATTTATGTGCTATGACATGCCCATCATTGAAGCCACCCTGGACACTGTAACATATTCCTTTACCAAAGATGTTACAAGCATCAAAACCATCAAAACAAACTGTGCATATGGGAGAGACACACTTTCCCTAAATACCTTCCTCTACATCAGCCGCGGGATGAAATGAGGACACCTCAAAATGCCCAACACGGCTCTACACCACCTGTGATGCCTTTTATCAGGTTGGTTTTCAATAAGCCACCTTATTTTTTGTTGTGCCTTCACAGGACACCCAGCACCCTATTTAAGATGTCCTGCCTGAAAAGGCCTAACATTTCCTAACATTTCCTAGACACCAAGGAGCTGCTGAGATGCCTGTGGGCACGGTGAGATGTTTCTGGCCTCAGAGAGGCCCCGTTGCTCAGGGAGGGGCTGAGAAAACACTGGTTACAAAAGCTGAACCCAACAGTCCATCTCAGCAGGACATTTGTGTCCCACCACAGATGCCGTTGCATTGTGCTACGTGGTGAAAGAAGCTCTGCTAACAGCTGAAGGCTTCAAGAAGAGGTTTGGTTTATTTTATCTGTGGAAAGTACAAGCCAACCAGAGCATGAACATACCTTGATAAATCTGCAGAGACCCTTTAGAAACCGTATCTGTCCAAAGGGGGATGAGGCACCACCTCTAAGGAGCAAATCAGGTAGGCTGCACAGATTTTATTCTTTCCTAATTCCACTTTATTAGCTCAATATCCTGGTCTAACAGGTAGGCCTTGTCTCTTGGGCATTCTTCTGCCTCCTAAACTTGTTCTCACATGACGATCTGACAACTGTAGGGATGAGACTTCGTGATGAACCTCCCCGTACCTCCCAAGTTTCCATCACCTCGTTCCTCCTCCTGCCTGTTTCTCTCCAGGTGTCACGACTGCCCAGAGGAGCGACAGAAATGACTCGCCTTCTTTTTAACTCAGTGGAGCAGCAAAATCAAAATAAAAAGGAAAAAAAATAAAAGCAAAGCCAGCTGCGGGTGTGGAGAACACCAACTGTGTTTCTGCCTGGGTCGCCGGTCCCGTGAAGTCCATGAGTGAGACCTTCCATGGGACACACATGGTGTGACCTGGAAATGCCTCTGCAACGGGTTCAGATGGGCGCAAGAGCCCTCGCTTCCCTGGCAGGCAGCTGCCAACAGGTACTGAGGGGTCTCAGGCAGCAAAACCAGCGTGACAGAGGCAGGTTGGATGTTCACCTGCTGCAGAAGTGCTGGCTCCACCCATGGACCTCGGCCTCTTTCTGCACAGGTATCGGTGACACGGTGCTGGCGCATTCCCCAGCAATGGGCAGGCAAATGCTTCTCGAAGGAGCTGAGCGAGTATTTTAGTTAAGGTCAAATTAACTAGCTCTTCCTGCAAACCAAAAAGCAATAGCAGAGGGGAGAGGAAAAAAAAAAAAAAATCCCTCTGTTGTGGGTGAGCTCATTTCATGAAAACCCTTAATGTCACTGTTGCTGTGGCAACTTTCAAATTGTAGGAGGGAGAATTGGCCAATTTTCCTTACATAAAAGCATCATGAGAATATTACAGCAGTGGGCTGTTCTTTATGACTCCCAGGTATCATCAAAAGCAATAGTTAAACCTCCCAGGTTTTAACAAAGGAGTTTTGAAGTTCACTTCACTCCGGAGTATGTTCCAGAGGACTCTGGTCAACCTGGGGAGGAGGATGATGTCCCTCCCCGCCACGCTGTGAGTTGGGAGATGAGCTGAAAGAAGGACCATGCAGAACTGGCGAGGACTTTTCTTCTGGATTTTGATAACATGCTTCAGCTCCAGCGTTAGGGGTTGGATGGTCAACCCAACGACGAGTGTTTGGGTCAAGCCTTCTAAAAATGCTTGTAGGTGCTCTGTGGATGTAAAACCTCATTGCGTTTGGACAAGGAAGGAGAATCCTTCATCCAGAAGTTTCTGCTTCTCTATGATCAGTTTGTTCCTCATCCTGTATATTAAGACCCCTGGTGTTGGCAGCAGAAGGCTTTTTTGGGGTGCTTAGGGGTTAGGAAACAAACCGCAAGAGATTTTTCATTCTGAAAATAAGACCAGATGAAGCAAAGCCACGTGTGTGCTCGTTCATCTGGGGAGCAGTTCCTTCAAGAAGAGGTGTCCAAGCCCACCCTGCTACACATGGCTCTGTCATGGGGACTCAAGGACAACCAGCTTCACCCCACATTCACTTCTGGGGTGAGGTCTGGCTCTGAGACCAGCCTGAGAACAGCAGTGAGGGCTGCAGGGCTCTGACTCAAATGACTCAGCCAAAAAGAGGAAATATTTCACATGATTACAGAAGAATTTGGTAGGAATATGAAGCTGCAAGTGCTATCAAAATGTCTACTGCAATTTAATAGCAGAGCTAAGCCACAAACCACCGAGCCTTTGTAAGAAGGTGCGTGAACTCTACAGAAGGGAGATGCTGTAACCAAAAAGTGCAATAAACAAAAATCCTCAAACAACCATTTAATGTCTCTCTCCCGCAGCACCGTAGCCTTTACATTTATTGTCTAGAATATCATGTATGAGCTCTAAGTGATAGAAAATACACCTGGGGTTTGCTCAGTGCATCAATATATCATTCTTCTCACAGGGAATTAGTGACTAAACAAGAGGGAACGGCTGGAAACTGCCCCAGGGGAGGCTCAGGCTGGGCAGGAGGAGAAAATGTTTCCCAGCAAGAGTGGTCCGAGAGTGGCACAGGCTGCCCAGGGAGGGGGGAGTCCCCATCCCTGGGGGGGTTTCAGGGCCGTTGGGATGAGCTGGGGGGGATGTGGGGTAGGGGAGAACTTTGTAGAGTCGGGCTGAGGGTTGGACTCACTGATCCCGAGGGGCTTTTCCAGCCTGAGTGATTCTGGGATTCTGTGAATATTCTGCGACAATGACCAAAACAGCAGCCTAGGCAGCAAAGACATGGAGTCGGCAGCAGCACTGTACGTTCACCCTTACTAACAGACTATAGCACTATGGAAAAAGATGCAGAGGATTCAGAGGGAGCCTGAAAAAGCCTGCGGAAGGAGATTCCAACTGCCCCTACCCAGGACTTCCTGGGCTAAATCAGGTGGCAAGGTAGCAGGGACAGAAGGCTTGGTCATAAGCAAAAGGTGCCTTTCTGCAGGGAGCTGAGCTCTGAAGCAACCTGCATCAGCACACAGAAATGAAGATATTTCAGACAGAAGTATTTTTTGTTTTGTAATTGCATCGTGGAGCAAGAGGTTCTCCACTGGAGTTTCTGCATATTACAAAACCACGGATTGCTGGGGAATCTGGCGTGAAGAGGCAGAAGGCTTGAGATGATCTGCAGACCTCGCAGAAGTATCTACCCCAAATTTACCCGGAGAAAGCTTTCCTGATGCTCTGAGGGCTCTCAATTTACAAAATCAATACATTAACTTTGATAACGAGTCTCTAATCATCATTTGCCACCTAACAACAAGCCGAGCAGATGGGGAGCCGCATTTCTATCATGCTCCCTCTTCCACCGCAGCCACTGCTAAAAGCAAAGCGAAGTTCTGGTGGGAAGTGTGAACATTTCCAAGTGGCTGAAACCCGGCTCCATCTGCTCGAGCAGACGGGACGGAGCGACACAGTGGGAATGACAAAGTAGCCGTGGCAGGGGACGGATTGGGAGCCGTGCACGTACCTCTGAGCTGTATCACAGGGCGAGCCTTTCCTCTTGCGAGAGTCGGGGTTGGCAGGGTCTGTTGAGCTGTCCCCAAGGCCACTCATGTTGGTTGACTTACTTTGCACCTGAAACCGAAGAGAGACAGGGTAAGGACAAGCTTTTTTCAGCTGCAGGAGTGGTTCCTCCACGGCAGAGCCAGAAAACATGGACCAAGTGACCTCTGAAGAGGCAACTAACCCAACGCAAGGCTTTCTTATTGAAGCGATGCCTCGTTTGTAAAGGACACGGTGCAAAGGGAAGGCAACACGTGATGACATTAGCCTCATCACCATCTGGCCAAGTGTGCCCTCACCACTAGCACCATCATCCTTACACCACAGGCTGAGCTCTTCCCTGTATACCCCCCAATTTTAGCTTCCTGGCCTTACAGCATTTTAACAACCTAAACACAGACTGTTTCAGTGCTTTGGTTTTGTGTATTTGATGGCTTTTATGTTGTTTCCTTCTCCTTCAGCCCATCTTCAGCTCCTCTGCCATCTCCCCTCGGTTCTTCTGACTCACGGTTGGCAGAGGACACTCCACCCCTTACACTGTGTCTGCACTCCTGCTCCCCCACCACCTCATTCCCCTCAGCACACGGCCTGGGCTTTAATTAGAGCTGCAAACTGACTCATCTCTTAACGGGATGTGACACCCTCCCACAAATCCCTTCCCCACCTCCCGCTGAGGCTGCCTCCCACGTATGGTCCTGCCAGCCCCAACCTTCTCCTGGCAAAGACCTTCCCACCATGGCCAGTCCTTGGATGGTCCCAACATGGGGCACCTTCTGGGATCCAGCCCTCTCCAACATATGGACATTTCACCCTTATTTTTAGGGTGCAATTTCATCGGATGTTAGGTAAACTAGTCTACCCTATGGCAAAGGAGAGGTCTAAGCAACTAAAGAAGGTCCAGAAGTCATGAGGATTGTAACACTGCTAATTCTCCTTAATTATGAATTATATTTTTTATATTTAACTGAATAAAATACTACGTAAGCCCAAAAAGGACAAGAAAGCCAATTAAGGCTTCTTTCTGGACACTTCATCTTGAAGGATGTTAAAGGTTTGGCCAAAGATCAGAACGCTCTCTGGAATCAGAACTCCAACTGCCTAAATGGAACTAAACTCATCTAAAGGACAGAGTCAAAATCCCATACAACATGTTAAATCACGGGACAGAGCTTCTCCAGAAAAGAAATCAGCTATGCATGTTGCTTCCTGTGCTTTGCCGAAGACATTCAGTGATTTTTCCAGGAACCACAATAATTCAATACTGGATATTCCCACCCTCAAAAACTATTTATTTATTTTAGAAGTGTTTCTCATTGTGAGAAGACACAATCCCTGAGAAATAAGTAACAGTACCCTGGACAAGAAGTTAGTAGTTTAGAGAGTAAAAGGACTAAGTTCTTCAACTTAATTCCTTTCATTTCTTCCATTACTTTTTAAAAGCTGGAATTTTAACGAGCATTACACTGCTGACAGATTGTGATAAAACGAACCCTAGAAGGCACATCCACAGTTCCCACAGCCCAGATTCCCACCATGCTTTATTCAGCCTGCCAGAAAGCATGGTGAGATGCCTTTGGTGGTCCAGCACCTCCCACCCGCTGCCCAGCTCGGCACAAGGCGTCCACTCATACCATTGGCACTGGCTCACCTCACGCTCAGACAGGTGATGACTGAAGTCCCACCAGCTTTTGTAAGTCCTCTGAGTCCCAAACTACATCTGCAGACCAGCTCCTCCCGCCCTCAGGGCAGGGCAGAGGGATGGACACAGCCATGAGCATCTCCTCTGCTCCGTGGTTGCTTGAAGACCCCAGTGTTTGTATTAAAACCCAGAAAGGCCCCGTGTGCGGGGCTGCACCCAGAGCAGGGTGGGCGGCAGGGCCAGGGGGGGATTCTCCCCCTCTGCTCCGCTCTGGGAGACCCCCCTGCAGGGCTGGGTCCAGCTCTGGGGCACCAACAGCAGAAGGACACGGACCTGCTCCAGCAGGGCCAGAGGAGACACAGAGATGCTGGGGGGGCTGGAGCCCCCCTGTGAGGACAGGCTGGGAGAGTTGGGGGGTTCAGCTGGAGAAGAGAAGGCTCCGGGGAGACCTTAGAGCGGCCCCCCAGGGCTGGAAGGGGCTGCACGAACGGGGGGAGGGACTCTGTATCAGGGGTGTAGGGATAGAATGAGGGGTAATGGTTTTAAACTGACAGAGGGGAGATTTAGATGAGATCTGAGGCAGAAATTGTTCCCTGTGAGGGGGGTGAGGCCCTGGCACAGGCTGCCCAGAGAAGCTGTGGCTGCCCCCTCCCTGGAAGGGCTCAAGGCCAGGTTGGACGGGGCTTTGGGCAACCTGGGCTGGTGGAAGGTGGCCCTGCCCGGGGCAGGGGGTGGCACTGGAGGGGCTTTAAGGTCCCTTCCAACACAAACTATTCTGTGATTCAGTGATTCTGTGAAAACCAGCATTACCAGCTTCGCTATCTCCTATGACTGAGGTGTGCAGGAGGGTGTTACACATTTTGGCTCACCACCTCCCCAGTGACTCACCTCTATGCTCAGCGTTGAAAAAACCTCTACTCCAAAATAAATTAAATATCTGCACTTAACACGGTGCTACAGGGACAGAGCCCGTCTTTCTGCGGCACACAGGCAGTTCTGCTGACGCTTGCATCACCGGCGCTAAGGCAAACACGGTTCCTGAAATCATTTTAGCAATATTAGAGCGGGCGATCAATGCTGCGGGCATGAGAGCTCGTCCACCAAAATCTGAAACCCTGAGCAGATGCCAGCAAGCCATGACCAAGGATCCGAGTTCATCCCCCGCGTCTTTGGCATATTTGCAAGAAGGAAAGATGCCAAAGCAAATATAAGGAAGGGGGAAAAAAAGCAAACTCTTGAAAAATTTAGACTGGAAAACTAAAAGTGCTGCATCATCTGCTCTGAGTGAGAAGGGCTCGCTGAGGTTTCAGACGAGCTTCCCAGGGTTTAAACCACCTTCCTGAAGGTTTAACTTGCTTGCACTAAAACCTGAGTCTCTATAAGTAGCGTTGCTCTTACAGGTCCTCAACTTCCCTCTCAGTGGCTGAATTAAAAAAATGAGTGGGGATATGGCAGGTAAAGTCAGCTGTCCCACCGGGATGCTCCACTGTGGGACCACAACTTGGCAAGAGTGACCATATGCCCTAGAGAGGTGAACTAAGGACAACATTGCAGCCTTAGCTGAAATCCTTGGCTTGAGTTAAGCCCTTGATGTAATACATTCAATGTTTCTTTTTATTGTAAAAGTAGTTTATTTAAAGCAAAACTTGCCAGGGCTGACAAGCCAAAAAATGTCATTTGGTCTAAAAATAACAGGGATGACTTGGTTTGAAAGCCCTGTTGGGTCAGGGCAAGAGCAGGGGTTGATGTCCCCTGCGGAGGGCAAGGGTTGGCGGGCGGTGAAAGGCAGTCCTGCCTGCCGCTGCCCGTGCTCGGGCCCTTCACCGGAAACCTGATTTCTAAACACTGGCTTCTTGTAAAAACGTTAATATTCTGATGGCTTAGAAAAGCAAACAGAGGCAGACGAAGGACGGCACGATAGTAATCATAGAATCACAGGATTGTTTAGAAAAGACCTTTAAGATCATCGAGTCCAACCGTTGACCCAACGCTGCCAAGGCCACCACTAAACCCTGCCCCTGAGCACCACGTCTACACGTCTGCTCAACCCCTCCAGGGATGGGGACTCCCCCCCTGCCCTGGGCAGCCTGTTCCAACACTCGACAACCCTTTCAGGGAAGAAATGCTTCCTAATATCCAATCTAAACCTCCCCTGGTGCAACTTGAAGTCATTTCCCCTTGTCCTATTGCTTGTTACTTGGGAGAAAAGACTGACCCCCACCTTGCTACAACCTCCTTTCAAGGAATTGTAGAGAGAGATAAGGTCTCCTCTGAGTCTCCTGTTCCCCAGACTAAACCCCCCCAGTTCCCTCAGCTGCTCCTCACAAGACTTGTGCTCCAGACCCTTCACCAGCTGCTTCTTTGGACACACTCCAGCATCAAATTTGTCTTTCTGGCAGTGAGGGCACCCAAACTGAACCCACTCATCGAGGGGCGGCCTCCCCAGTGCCGAGCACAGGGCTCAGATCCCTTCCCCAGTCCTGCTGGCCACGCTATTGCTGACACAGGCCAGGATGCTGTTGGCCTTCCTGGCCACCTGGGCACACCGCTGGCTCATGTTCAGCCAGCCGTTGACCAACCTCCCCAGGTCCTTTTCTGCTGGGCAGCTCTCCAGCCACTCTGCCCCAAAGCTGTGGCACTGCTGGGGGTTCTTGTGCCCCAAGGGCAGCCCCCAGCATTTATTTCACCCTTATTGGAACTCCTCCAGTGGGACTCAGCCCATCACTCCAGCCTGTCCAGATCTCTCTGCAGAGCCTCCCTACCCTCAAACAGATCAACACTCCCACCCAACTTGGTATCATCTGTCAATTTACTGAGGGTCCCCCAATCCCCTCATACAGACCATTGATAAAGGTATTGAACAGAACTGGCCCCAGTACTGAGCCCTGGGGACACCACTTCTGACCAGCCACCAACTGGATTTAATTCCCCTCACCACCATTCTTTGGGCCCGGCCATCCAGCCAGTTTTAATGAAAACATGCTAATTAGTTCAGTCAGGGCGAGCAGGGGGGATGCACTTTCTAGGCTTAATACAGGGGCTCTCTGATGCAGACCGCTGCTAAACTGATCTCTCCTCTGTTGTCACAAGCCACAAAAAAAATATATTAAGGGACAGTATAAAATGCTGTTGGTGTCCCTGACAGCGTTGTTCGCTCACCGGTGCTTCTTGGGAGGCATCTGACCATGGCAGGAGAAAGACCTAAGTGTTGTGTCAACACAGCATGCGCTGGCCCCTTGTCCTCCTCCACACGCACACGGATGGACGTCTCATCCCAAAGATGCCCTGAACCTGCTGCTCTGAAGAAACCCCGTGTTATGGTGTAAACCTAAAACATAGAGTGTTTTTTTTTTTTCCCCAACTATGGATATTATCATTGCAGCCAACTGCTTCATGCTTGGTCTTGCACGCTGCTGGTGTACAAGTCCGCGGTCCAGCAGCACTGGTGTAGGCGCGCAAAGCTGCGACGTGCACCGTGTCTGGCAGCAAAGCAAACACCTGTGACAGGCTGCAGGTCCCTGGCTCCAGCTAAACCAGGGCTGAACTCAAGCCACCAGCAAGGCCAAAGGTTTAGAGCTTCTCAAAGGTGATTCTCCAAATGTACAACTCCCTGCCAGGAGGGTGCAGAGAGGGGGGATGAGTCTCTGGAGCCAAGGCCCCAGCGCCAGGCCCCGAGGGAATGGCCTCAAGCTGCCCAGGGCAGGGTCAGGCTGGCTCTGAGGAAGGATTTCTGTGCAGAAGGGGCTGTTGGGCGTTGGAATGGGCTGCCCAGGGCAGGGGGGAGTCCCCGGGATCCCTGGAGGGGTTGAAGAGTCGGGCTGAGCCAGTGCTGAGGGATCTGGGGGAGTTGGGAACGGTCAGGGGGAGGCTCATGGTGGGGCTGGAGGAGCTTCAGGGGCTTTTCCAACCCAGAAGATCCTGGGATTCTATATCCATCTTGTTGTTGCTCCCCTGGTTCTTAGTCCACAGATTTGGATACAGCACTAGTGCCTGGTCCTGTTACCAGCACCCTGGTGCACGACAGCACCTGCTCACTAGAGACTAATTAGTTTCAAAGAGACTAATCAGAAGAAGAAAACAAAGGAGAGGGTGAACGGATAAGAAGCACGAGAGCCAAAGTGACCTCCTGACAGCCAGGCAGATGAAACTACTTCTGATTTACAACCCTATAATCTCTCCTCTTCCATCAGTCCTGCAACACACCACACTGGAGCATCTTCCTGAAGATGTTGCTTTTGGGGATTCTAACAAATATCCTAGCAGAGCCCAGAGCCTTGACATGGATTATGAAGCACCAGCAAACATCAATATTCCGACATAACCTTGTGGACCATGACACGAATGTAATTTCCACATTAACAAAAATAACAAAAAAGAAAAAAGGATGTGAATGATTATGGCTTAATGCTTCTGTTCTCCTAATAATGCCAACAGATTTCCAATAGCTTCCCAAAGATGGCCATCGCTACCTCTAGCAGACACAAATAGCCTGAATGATTTGAACTGACAGCGTGGAAGATGGAAGCTGGCCACTGAATACTTAATTCTAATAGAACTGCCTATTTCTAAAATGTATTTCCCACATTTTGGATGAATTTGACCCAAAACATCGCTTACAAAATAACACTAACATCTATCAGAGAGAAACACAATTAGTTGGCTGTTTTTAAGAAAATGACAATGTTGGAAAAGTCCCTCATATTACAGCTATTTATCATCAAAATATAACCCATCTGTGCATACGCAATCTCAATTAGAGGTAATTAAGAGCATACTTGGAGTGTCGCAAGGACACGTCTATATTGTTCCCCTCACAAGTTCATCATCAGCTGCTCCTCTCATCGCCGGGATCAGAAAAAACCTCAGTTTTGATTTTTATTTTTTGAACTTCTGCAGATTACAGAAGAAATGCTGAAGCTGTGATGTGGATAGAGAAGAGGCAATGGGTGAGAAAGAGTGAGTCACTTGCTAACCTACTGCATGTGGTGTTAGTTTTGGGGTGGGGTATTTAGAAAGAACTTCTTTTTCTGACCTCATCCCCAACAAAAGAAGAGAGAGATGCAAAGTCCTGATTAAACGTTTTTTTGGTGGCTGAAGTTGTCAAAAACAAATGTCACATCTGTTTTGTGCAACACTCCCTGGGGGGGGGTGGAAATCCCTTGTATCCATATGCCATCGCTCCAGCCTGCAGAGACATCTGCCTTCCAACTAAATCCTCTTTTCTTGGTACCTTACCACAATTTCCCTGCTCCGTTTCTTTCTGCCTCTCACCTGGCCTGCGAGCCCTCCGTCTTCTTCTGCCTGAGCCTCATGGAGATGCTGCCAGATGGACCCTCTGGCTCTAGGACATCCAACCCAACATGCGTTGCACAGCCCAGGAAGCACAGACAACTGGGTTTCTCTTGGTTCCCATTACCCGTCCTGGCCAGAACATCTCCTCTCGACATCAAACGACACTTCCATCATTATGATAATAACGAAGATGCTTGAGTCAAGGTTGGATGGGACATGCTCAAGGTCACCAGGAGGGCTTGCTGCAACCCTACCTTGAGCCTGCATCTTCACGGTCACTAGGGCTGTAAGAGCCTCCTCTGATGAATAAAGATTTACTTTCACTGGCCTTGGGGGGTGGAAAACCAGAGGTGAGATCCACCCTGCTTATTCTCACAGCGCCTCTTTAAGCTGAGCCTGTGGTGTTGGGAGGAGAATGAATTCAGGGAGAGAGCAGCATGCTCTGATGTCCCTGTGTCTGTCCAGCCTGGAGGGCTGGTGTTTGCTTTCTTTCCTAGGAGATAAGTGGGACGTGCAGAAATCTTAATTATCACTGGCTCTGTGGAGGCAGCAGGCTAATAAAAGCTGTCAGCTCGGGGACGCGGTGGAGCGAAAGCCCTCCGTCTCAATTCCTTGCATCTGCACCCACCTGCTGGGCAGGGGACAGGGAGGACGTGTGAGATGCCTGCACCCTCCAGGAGAGGCTTTCCACTGCTGCTGGCATGGAGGAGAAAGGTCCACAGCAGGTCTGGTGGCCCCGGGCGGGTCATTTCTACACCCTACTCCCTCTATCTGATGAGCGAGGTAAGTTTAAACATCACTGACACAACGCAGGTTAAAAGCCACCAGTCAAAAACCCAACTGGTCTGAAAGAGACGAACATTATGAAAGATTTAACGTTTTGACAGCGAAAAATGTTTCTGAAGACGAATTTCACTTCTCTGTATCATTATTCCCATTCCTTGGGGGGCTGCAGCAGCGGGACGGGGACTCCTCCCAGGTTGCAGAGGGAAGCACAGGCACAAACCAAGGTCCTGCAGGTCCAGACCCTCCCATGGCAGGGACAGTGGCTGCAGCCCGGGGAGCTCCCGGCGAGGGTGACATGCACAGGCTCTGGATTTTGGGGCTGTGATGCAGGGAACAAGTCAGAGTTTAATTTAATTTCTTCCAAGCTGCCTACTGGGTCAGAATCCATCAACACAAACAGTTTTTAATTTTTTACACGAGGATAGAGTACTCCTGACTATTGAACAAGCAGCTTCCTGAGTGCTGGCAAACCCTGGGAATTAATTGACTTAATATTTACAAACTGCTCTAGTCCTCTTGCAAAGGGCACCCTGGAAGTGCAAAAGCCCCAGCACACAGCGAGGAGCCCGGCCACGCATCGCCCAGCAGCGATCCACGACCTTGCATCACAGCTCCCAGGAGTTCTTCGCTCTTCAGGACTAAACGAGGAGGTGGGTGCAGAGCTGAAGGTCTCCTCCCAACTTTGTAGACCCCCATGGGTTTGCTCCCTGCCCCTAACAGAGAAGCCCAACCCATCCCAGAAGGTTTTGCAGAAGATAAGGTAGGAAATGCCAACAGGCTGGTTGCCCATGGGGAATAAGAGTAGCCCTTGGCTTCACAACCACCCACGGTGGCCACGGTGGGCCAGCCAGCACCAAGAATCAAGTCCTTCCCCCACAGATCCTACGGACCCGTGTCCTCTGCAGGGCAGGCACGGGAAGGAGTGAACCTCATATTAATGGGGTAGGGAGATAGGACATTAATCCCACCTTCAAGGGCCCCGTTTTTCTCATCATTTTAATTCTGAGCACTAGAAACTTTTCCATACTGCACGATGGAAAAGACAAGCTTTGCTCTCCAAATCCAGGCTTCTCCGACACCTTCTCGCCCACGAGAAATTGTTTGCTTTGGAAAGGTAACACGGGCTGTACAAGCCATAAAACTGAACCTATTTGGCCAAAGGGAATTTTGCATACAGTAACAAAAATACAGTCATCCAAGTGAATTCCTTAAGGATGAAAGCACGGGCCAGCCGCACGCCAGCTCTGCAAGTGCTTGCTCTCTACATGATTCCTAGAAAACACAAAAAGAAGGAGAAGAGGTATATAAATCAACGTCCTGCGGACTGAGCATCATCCTTAGAGAGGCGACGGTCCAAAGAGAAGGTGTGAATTTTAATAAACCCATCATCTCTTATTGTATTTGCAACTCACAGACCCCCAGCAGTCATTCCCTTTTAGCCCGGGGATAATTCCAGCAGCCAATTTGTTTTACAAATGAATGGGAAAATATGGGAAAGGGTTTTGCCTTAGCCCGATGAAAATGAATATTCCAGCTGTGGGAAATCAATATTTGATGCCTAAAGAGACCTTTGAAAATCCACCACGCCACTCTGTTGTTTTCCCAAGCTCTCTTTAAAACTCACCTCAGCTAAAATACAACAGACAGGAGATAACTGATGTGCTGCTTATTACACTAATTGCAATCATCTCCTTGTTACCTGGTGCTCACCCACATCTGTTTGTCACAGCCATCTGTTGTCTGTCTTAATTAGATCGCGCGCTCAGAGGGGCAGGGACTGTCACAGCATGTGATTTTCTATCCCCTCAGCATCCCACTTCTGTCCGAGCATCTCTGTGCTACCGCCATGAATCCCCTCACATGGCCAAGTACAGGGATGACAGCTGGAAAATAGGAAGCCAAAAAACCCCCCACCCCAAATATAAAGCAGATAAGCTCGGTAAGAATCACACTGCACCACAGAAGGGTTTGGGGAGTAAATGAGCACCCACAGCTTCTGTTACCTGTCCTAACTTTCTAGGATTCACCTTCTGAGCTGCTCTGGGGTCGTTTGGACAAACCTTTGGCACCCAACCAAACGCAATCCTGAGGGAAAGATGAAAACATGGAAACTAAACTTTTCCTTCTACTCCAGTACAAAAAATATAGAAAAACTAAAAAGGATGACTCGCTTCATGTCACTGTCCTTGATGCTGCTGCTGCCCCCAGGGTGAGGGAAACAGAGCCCACCAGCTCCAGCAAAGCCTTCACAAGGTGCCATCCCGCACCTCATTTCTCCACATTAATTTCTGGAGCAGCGAAATGATGCTGATTAATTATTAGTAACTTTGAGCACCAGCTCAAGATCTTCCATCTAAAACACACTGTCTTAGAGGTTCTTCTAAGCCTTCCCCAGAAAGTGGCCACTGAAGATAATTCCTGACTCACGAGATCAGAAGTGACCGTAGCTACGTATGATGACACTGAAGAACCTAACTTTTTTTTTTTTAAAAAAAAAGACAGAAATGTGCAACAAGTACCTCACCAGGTGCTACCATCTGAAATGATGGCACAAAGAAAAGTTTCTAACAGCAATCTAAATTTCAGTATTGGCAAGGTTCTGCTTTGATGCTTTTCATCCCCTTCTCCCGAGGTTGTCCCTGCCTGAGCCATGGCTGCCTTCCCCACCAGCTGGTAGGAGCTGGGCTAGGACCATGCTGCTGCCGTGGGACTGGCCACGTCTCTAGGCAGGACACCCTTGGTGTGACTGCTCGGTGTCCTTGCTATGTGAACTCAGCTCCATCTTCAAATACTCAAGATGAGGAAACCCTGAGCCTCATCACAGTCCCGGCGCTCAGCAGACTGAGCTACAAGGAAGGAGGGGATGAAATTTTGCTGCTGAGGTTCCTCTTGATGAGGAGCTTGGCTCCTTTCCAAGAGTTGGGTCAATACAGGCACCCGCTTGGTCTCAACCGTGGTTCTTTCTGCTCTCCATTTCAACCCTCTTGCTAAGTTCCTAGCCAAAACCAAGCCTGAAATTATTTTAGCAGCACAACAAGCCAATGGAAGATAAATTTAAGAGACAGATGCCTCGGTGCTAGGTCAGATGGAAACCTACCCCCTATTTTCAATTTGTTTGGGTCATAACTCTGGATCGAGTTACTCCACCACTATCATCTGCTACAGTCATGGGAAAAGTCCATTTAAAAGGATAATGATGTTTCATTTTCCCTTGAAAATGACTCTGATCAGGTATTTTAAGCCCATGTAAAGATCTCTGAGTATTAAAACTGCTTTGTTTTTTATCCTCATTAAAAGCCCAATAGAAATTCAAATTTCTTCTTACACCAGCTGTTTTCCCAAAGCATGCCAACTGCCTTATTATAGGGCTGCTCACGAATGTGAGCACGTACTGGGTGAGCGTTTGCATCCATGTATTTCTGCATATCCAAAAACCAGAAGAAAGGAATTCAACCATGGAGCCATACATGGGAGGGGAAAAGCAAACCCACGTGAGAGGAACAAGAACCATCATCTCTACAACAGTGGATGCAGTGAAGTTCTGGGTTTCAGTGCCATCCTGCTTGGATTTCCATCACTATTTTTCATTTCAAGACTGACAGCTCCACCAGAACCTCCCAAGGCTGCATCATGCATGGTTAATATTTTTGGAGGCAGCAAGGCTGGTAGCAAGGTGAGATAAATGCATGTATGGCGTTGGAGAGAAACGGCAGCGATGCAAGAAACCCACTGAAAAGGTGAGTCAAGGTTCGGTGTGTGTAATTCTAATAAAAAAATAATCTTTCTCGTTGGCCATCTCCTTTTTGGGTCACTGAGTACAGTATGACCTGTGAAAGGGAAGGAAATTTAGCCGGTGGATGGTAAAAAGGACAACGCTCTGGTTAAAAATACACGGGAGCAAGAGCTGGTGGTGGGTTCCCACACGAGGGTCAACCCTTGCCTGCTCTGTCCCATCTCTGGGAAAGGACGCTCTTCTCCACACTGCCAGCAGAAATGCAAAATCAATGCAAAAAGATATATTTATTATTTTTTTGCAATTGCTTTGCACTAATAATGGGAATATGCTGCAAGCACCGACTGAGGCGAACCCAGCAATGGATATGCAATTTAGGTGCCATCCTTGAGCAGTCTTCCCCGCATTGCCGCTCGTGTCTCAACGCCAGCAAGCATCTCTTGGCAATGTTTACAGCAGAGATAACATACAAAACAGAACTGTAAGAAGCATAACCTTTTCTCCCAGTAACTGATAGGAAAAGTGGGTTAATTTATACAGCTTCTGAAAGGGAAAAATAAAGCTAATTCCCTCTCAGTCACAGAACATTACACACTTAGTTTCATATTACGCTCGTGAATTACACATTGCAATTACACAATTTTCTCTATGGGGAGAAGAAAGTATTTGGCAGAACGTACAAATACATCAGGTTCTCATGTAGCACAAATTAAACTGCGACACAAGCACATGTGGTTTCATAAAAATCACCCTAACTCGCAAGCAGCAAAGGCACCGGCGCATCCTACGTCAGACCACGGCACAGGAACCCCGTCAGCTGAGACAAGGCTTGGCCGCCGACAAGCCCAGGGCTTTCCCTGGCAAAGCCACCCCCAAGGCCTTCGGCTAGAAGGCAGGAAGGAGGATGGAGTGGGGAAAAACCCCTTTTCAAGGAGTGGTGTGGGGGTCCATGCTGGACGCGGGGCTGTTCTAACCTTGCTGTGTTTGGTTATGGACCTGTTGGTAAGGGGGATGCTGGGCTACAGGTCCCTTCGCTCTAAAACTTGCAGGATTTATTTATCTATAAATACACACACAATCCTAATTTTGCTATTACACGTTTCTGTACTTGCATAATATCTTGGATACCTCAACTGCATGGATTAAAGAACAAACCCAGAGCGCTGGTCTATAGCTGCAGAGCAAATACTCCAGCAGCTCAGTGAGAGCCACCATAATGCCCATGACGGCCACCCAGCAACCCCAGCTTCCAGATCTACATCCAGATCACACATTTTAGGGAAGATATGGTATAAAACAGCAGCCCTGACAGCTCCCAAACAGCCGCACCACTCCCCACTTTGTGCGCACGAAGCGTATTTAATTACCATTTACGCTGCAGTAAGGCAAAATAAAATTCCTCCTTAAAATCTAGCAGCTGATGCCCAACACGCTTGCCTTTATTCTGGGTCAACTTCAGTCGTAAACCCAGCAAAAACCACTGACATTTCCTGATGGTGAAGGAACCTCAGTGGGGGGAAGCTCTTGGATTAAGCCATACCTTCATGTCTGAGTGAGGAGCCTGAGCAAACTCAAGAGTTCTGGTGGATCAGACAGAAAGGAAGACACCATACGCTGACTCAATGTAAAATACATCTGCTGACAAGACCAAAAATGCCAAGAAACTGAACTGGTGGGAGGGCTGAGACCTCAGAGCGAATGACTAACCTTGTAACCATGCTTTGAAGACATCTACAAGAGGGCTATGGCACCAGCAGTAGTTCAGGCCAGTTTTTCTTCTTCTTCTTCCCCCCCCCCCCCCCCTTTTTTTTTTTTTCTCTTTCTTGCTTTATTTTGTGTACTCGCATCCATTCTGCTTTTAATCAAACACTTTGGACTACTTCTGCTTTCTTCTGCATGGTCCCACCACCAGCAGTATCTGCAGGTGCTTCTAGCATCAGCCAACAAAAGTCACTGCAAGCAGCAGGACAGCCGGCCAGCTGCTTCTCCCACCACTACCTGAGACCTCTGGTTTCCACTTTCCACCTCCGGTCTGCTTCTCCTAAGCCCTTTGTAGGACTTCAGGCACTCACACTGCTGTGCAGGTTTATTTTATTCTCTCCAGCTTCAATTTGCCTGAGAGGAAAGCCAAAATGTTGAGGATCACCAAGAGGAGCTGTGAAAATGTAAAAAGACTTATGTGGGTGGAGAAGGAGAGATGACAGAACCCTCAATAATAGTCTTCACTGGGAAAGGAAAAGGCAAGGCAGCAAGGTCAAACGAGCCAGAGCGTGATACAACCCTGAGAAGAGCTGACAACCATTCCTCTTGTGGGATATGAATTTTTCATACAATGAGAGAGCGGTTTTGGTTGGAAGAGACCTTTAAAGATCATTTAGTTCCAACCCCCTGCCACGAGCAAGGACATTTTTCATTAAATGAGGTTGCCCAAGCCCCATCCAACCTGGCCTTGAACACTTCCAGTGATGGGGCATCGTCATCTTCCACCAACGGCACAACTCAGAGGAGAACGATGGTGCAGAGAAGCTCTCGCTGCTGTCACCTCTGCACGGCCCTACTAAGCTCAACAGCCATGGGCTCTTGCTACAGCAAGGAAGAGCCAAACCAAGACATCTAACACCAAGAACACTGAGTCAAGCCAAGAAGCAGCAAGAACCTTCCCAAGGAGAAGCCGCAATACCCTCCCCAACTGGACAAGCCTGAAGACAGTCTGCTCTCTTCTTGTGCCATCTACTGTCATCTCACACAGGGACAAGGTCAAACCACAGAGGCAGGTCCAAGAGGAGGCTGAAAAACCTCAGGAGACCCTTCAGGCCTGTGCACGGGTGCACTAAAACCCTGGCTGCAGGAACCCCAACATCTCCGAGCTCTCATGAAGAGCAAGAGTTTGAGGAAAGCCTTTCTGGTATCGTCTCCAAAATGACGTTTTATCTGCTCAAGAGAATTTTTCACTTACCCAAACAGAGCACTGCATTATAGAGCTCCTTTGAAAAGATTGCCGTGGTTTCCCTGTGAATAAATTAATCAGTTTTATTAGACTTGATGCTAAATTCCTGACTGATGGCTCCAACTTCTGAAGATGCAAGCTGCCGGCTGGCTGCCATGGAAGAAGTCTGGAAGGTGACAGCTCGAAGAGCTAACCAAGATTCAAGGAGCACACCAAAAATAAAAATATAAGAGAGTGCAATTTTTAACCCATTGATCACTCTCTCGTTATAAAATTCTAATTAGATTGCCTGATCTCTAATTGAGGATTAACAGATGAGGCAGGGATCTCATCCTGTTTTGGATATCACCCTGCTTTAACCACTCATGGTAAAGTGTTGGCCATCACCAGGATTTTGTTAAAGGATTAAAAAATGCACATTTTTTCTAATAATTGAGTTAAAAATAAATAAAAAACCTGATTGCTGAAGATCGAGCTTGAGAAAATCTTAAGGTCAAATGTCTATGTTGGATGGCACCTTGCATGCCTCAATCTGGACTTACAGTAACTGTCTGCCTCCTGAAAGTCCTCACCTGCTACCCACATTTCAGGTGTACCCCAAAGGATTCTGGGCTCAATTCTCCACCCCAAACCACCTGTCGATCGATACCGTTCTGTTACCACACAGACACCCAGGAACCCAAAGGAGAGGACCAAAGAAGGTGCAGAGACGCACAACTCTGGACTTGGTGTAGACCAGGGACAGAGGTGTCAACCAGAGCTCCCTGTACCCTCCAACCCAGAGGATCCCTCCGGAGCACTGGGAGCAGGACATCACTCCACTGGGATGCCACAAGGGTACTGGTTTAACTTTATTCCCCTTCTACAGTTACAGACTGAGCAAAACTTGGTGGTGAATCAGACTCAGGTTACTTTTTTTGAGCAATATCTAGATCCAGTGTTGGGCAAGGGCAATCATTAATATTTGCCAGAGACACACACCACCACACAGAGTGTTGGGGCGAGGGTGGGAGGCTCTGATGGGAATCCCTCCCAACCTTCCCATTCCGCAGCAATCATTACAGAATCCCAGAATCACTCAGGCTGGAAAAGCCCCCCGGGATCATCGAGTCCAACCCTCAGCCCGACTCTACAAAGTTCTCCCCTACCCCACATCCCCCACAGCTCATCCCAACGGCCCTGAAACCCCCCCAGGGATGGGGACTGCCCCCTCCCTGGGCAGCCTGTGCCACTCTCGGACCACTCTTGCTGGGAAACATTTTCTCCTCCTGCCCAGCCTGAGCCTCCCCTGGGGCAGTTTCCAGCCGTTCCCTCTTGTCCTGTCCCTGATCCCCTGGGAGCAGAGCCCAGCCCCAGCCTCTCTGCAATGTCCTGTCAGGAGCTGCAGAGAGGGATGAGGGCTCCCCTCAGCCTCCTCCTCCTCACACTGAACACTCCCAGCTCCTGCCCTACCTCCTCACAGGATTGATTCTCCAGGAGGTGAGATGCTGCACAGGGTTGCAGCCCACTGTTCTGCAGAGAAAATTACTGCATTACACTTGGGGAACCATCTCAAATATACAAACACCAGCCATTGTAATGATAGGACAATGGGTCATGGGTATAAACTGAAAGAGAGGGCATTCAGACTAGATATAAGGAAGAAAATTTTTACACCAAGAGTGGTGAGACACTGGCACAGGTTTCCCAGAGAGGTGGCAGATGCTCCATCCCTGGAAACACTCAAGGCCAGGTTGCACGGGGCTCTGAGCAACTTGGTCTAGTTGGAGATGTCTCTGCCCATGGCAGGGGGTTGGACTGGATGAACTTTGAAGGTCCCTTCCCACCCAAACCAGTCTGTGATTCTATGATTCAGTGACCACGAAGGCACTTCCACATGCTGCAACCTGGAAACCCAAGCAACGCTGTTTCTCTTATGAAGAACAGTCCCTTAATTTTACAGCCCCCCACCCTGTCCCCAGCATCAGACACTGCATGGGCACACCGTCAGTGCAAAACATCCATCCCCGCTGTGCTTCGGTGACCACTGTGCTGCCTACGAGCCCAGAGCCTGGCTTTGCAGCCCACCTCCAGGACACAACCCAAGTCTTCACCCACCAGCATGTCCCAACTATTTAAACAAGTTACTAATGGCTGCTCTAAAAGGCATTTTCAAATTTCAAAGACTTGAGAAGACACAAACCTCTATTTTTCTATTTCAGAAGGTCCTACCAACGCTCACAGGGATGGGGATGTGGGTGCCACAAGCAGGAGGTTTTGCTCACCAGGACGTTAGGACTGACCACTAATTTATCCCTGACCAAAGCAAATGATCCATTAAAGCAAGCGAGTGCTTCACCTTCACAATTAATGTCCTACCCTCACGTAACCAACCGTATCAGTAAGATGAGCTAAGTGCTGTGCTGCAGCTTTTTAAATAGAGAAGGAAAGCCATTAGTAAGATACAATGAAAAAAACCTATTGAATTGGGTTTCTCTTCTGCCAGAAGTAAATCTTTTGAAAGGCTGTATAGGGAGATATTAAAAAAATAAAACCACACAGAAAGAAAAATGCAGTTTAAAAAAGAAAGCATTAACAGCCTCTCCCAAATGAAGCCAAACCCTTATGAAACCCACTGAAGATCTACGCAGAGAAATTCCTCGATAATTGGATTATTGGCGTAGAAGAAACGAAACATCCTCAGGCTGCCACCAGCTCCGTTCTTATCCTCTACCCAAGTTTTAGTGATGCACGACAGAAGAGGCAAATCTGCCTTTTGCTGTGCAGATTGTAGAGCTGCACAAGACCACTTGTGAGCAGAGGATCTCAACCAGCTTCTGAATCACACCTGGTGCCTGAGCCAGGGCAGAGACCACCTTCTCACCTGCTCCTGGAAGGTGGGATGGGGGTCACCATCCTTCTCACAAGGATGAAGGAAAGCCTCCAGTCTCTAGAATATATCCTGTAGGATTTTGATGCCAAAGGGGATGCAGATTGATGCCACCTGCTGATGACTTTACCCTACAGAAACATGGCCGCATCTTCGATGTTTCCCGAGTGCTTTCAGTGCCGTGTGATTTTCAAAACATATAAAAAATAAGCAACGTATCATGTCAGATCTTGCTCTCGAGCAGAAAACTGAGATACAAAGACAGTGATCCCACCAAGAGCTCTTCTTCCACCAGCCAGAGGTTTGCAGAACATCACCAAGGACCTGCCAAATCCCTCAGTGGCGTGGGGAGAGGGAGCTGCTGGCGCTCACAGGGTGTCTGCTAAGCCTTCTCCTATTTATTAATTAGGGATCAGACAGCTATTGAGATTTCTGTACAATACTAGACTTGGAAGAGATGTAACCATCGCTGAGAACAAAAACAGATTATGAAGCATCTCAGGGCGTTGAAAAATAAGGGCAAGAAACAAACTGAAACTCAGGCAAACACAACTTTAATCAATAGCCACGGGGGGAAATAACCTCAGCTGCAGGGAGAAGTGGCTCCTACTGCCGTTTATGGGGTTGGGGTGGTGTTACGGGTTTTTTTTTCCAATACTTAACAGTAGTCAGATAATACCAAGCGAGATTGGATGCAAACTTATACAAAATACAGCAATGGCATAGCAGCATGGATATTTGGCCGTGGTCAGCAGAGCACAGAGAATGAAGGGTTCAGGGTTTTAGATGGTGGTTGTAGCTCTCTAGGCACAATTAGCTAAGCAAACAGAGGATTATGCACAGCTGAGATCACCTTCTCAGCAGACAGATAGCCACAACTGGTCCTAAAAGAACAGCAGGAATGACAAAGCCATTAAAGGGATTTATAAGAAAAAGATTAAAACAACAAAGTGGGAGTAGTTTGACCAAACCCCCAGTGAAAAGGAGAAGCTGCTTGAACTCAACAGGTCCGGACTGCACATGACATCCCGCTGGCTGGGGGGTCCCTGTGTGATCCATACGGTGCAGGGAAGGGGGGGATTTTCAAACCAAGATGACCGGTCTCGACTTAGAAGAGCAAGATCATCAAGAAACTTCTCAAGGAGCATGGCAAGAGAGGTACAGAAATTATTTAGACTGATTAAAGCAGGGTCCCACTTTGGGAAGAAGAACAAAGTAGGCAGCAAAAGGTTTATTTTTACTTTCACGAGCGCGACTGCAGAGTAGTTTGCTTCAGGAATCAGCCACTTCACCACCATCAGCAATGCCTGCTGGTGTCACCCGAAACCCCTCCACAATGCCCCGACCTGCATCCCCCCGACACATCCCAGCTGCGGGGCAGGACCAGCGCCCCAGCCGCCTCCTCCTCCTCCTCCTCCTCCGCCAGCATTGCACGAGGCGACCGCAGCCGACTCCAAATCCCAAGAACTACGGTTTTGTTACCTGCAAACTCGAGCTGCGTTCACCTCCCGCTGCTCTGGAGTGAGAGAAGCCAGGAGATGCCACTGATGCCCAAGCAAGGCTCCAAAGAGCAGCCGCTTTCTCCTGCTTTTTACAAATACTCAGGCGTCCAGGAGTAGACAAAATAATAAAAACAAGGGTTTTCTAGAAAGCTATGGAAAAACAATGAATGACAGGTAATACTTCAGGAGATGGATTCATTTCCTTAATATTTAATTGCATTATAGCAATACCTAGAGGTCCTGAGCAAGACTAGGGACCCATTACACGAGGCTCCATGGGGAGGATGCAGCGCCTGCTGCCTGGAAACATTTCCAAAGGAAAAACACATCGTACAGCGAAAGCGCCTCGTGGCTGTGAGATGGCAAGTTTAAGGCACCGCAGCAAGCCAGGACCTACCTCTGAGACATGAACCAGTATTTAAGTCAGGCTCAGAAATAAAATTCTGTGGTCTAAACCTGAGCCAGACAGAGCACGGGTAGCACCTCGCTAGGCTGCCAGCCTGTGGTGGCACCAGCCTCCGGCCGTGGCAGAGCCTTACCTGGCTCTTTAGAGTCCTCCTTGAGATGTTTTCTTCTCCACCTACAGACCTGCAGAGGTCACAGCTATCCCAACACACAACGATGATGTGCCAAGGCGAAGCAGGAGGAGAAAGCACGAGGAGGACGAGCAGAACGAGGAAAGGTGAAACACAAGGTTGCAGAGACCCCCCCTTAAGAGAGGAATTAGGCAAACTGCAGGGAATGCCACTTCAAAAATGCAGATTATTTCCCCCCTCCCATCTTCAGTTATCTTCATTTGTGTAGGGCTCAGATTTCAAACACCTCCCTCTCTTCTCAGCTGATATTTTAGACTAACCATATGGAGGAAAAGGGAAAAAGAAAAAAAAAAAAAAAAAAAACCAACAAAAAACCAACCAACCCAGCAACAGTAGTGCGCAACGGAGGCAAAGTCGTAGCTTGTTGCATCATTATTAATCCCTTATTACCATCACTCACAGCTGCAGCAGACGCCTCCAAAACGCGAGGATCCCTGCCCTGAGGTATTTACAGAGCCAGTTAGATGTGATATAATTAAGAGGTAAATAAGGCAGTAGGGAACGTAGTGCAGGGGGGAGGGAGGGGGAAGAAAGACACAATTAACTTCAGCAGCTTTGCAGAGGTTACCCCTATTTTACATTACAGTGTGTTATGCCCACAAACTGTTGGGCTCTTTTTTTTGGGGGGGGAAGCCATCTGGTGTTTTAACCACTAAACCCCCTCGGCACCAGTCTCCATCACCCATCGCTTTCTTATTTAATGCTGCTGCCAAGCAGGATGGTACCTTGACTCTTCCAGCGCTGCCCAAACTCCCTGCAGACACCCCGTTTCTCTGCAGCTTCCAGCCTCCGTCCCCCTCCATCGCAGTCAGGATCCCTTTTCTCCTACCCCAGTGCTCCGCGGGAGGTTTAACAGGGCAGCGAGCAGGCAGCATGGCTCAGAATGGCTCAAAGAGCAGCAAAGCAGCACCCCTACACCTGAGCGATGCCCCCTGCCCTCCTTGGACACCTTTTTTGCCCACGTTCTGAAGTCATGACGTGACTTTTGATACCCTCCCTGTTTGCACGTCGCCTTCCAAGACCACAGTTTTTACCAGTGCAGCGCTGGGTAGTGATTTTAAAAAGATACTTTCCAGATCTTAAAAAGTAAATGGGTAATTAAAAGAGGAGGAAACACAACCACAAATCTTGCTGCCCTTCGGGAAACATCCCACAAACACCAGCCCCTACAAAAAGCCGTGGGGAACTGCTTCAGGAGCTGCCTGAGCAGACGGACAGGCACTTGCTTTGCAATGACTCTGGCAAAAATGGATTCATGGGAGGATGACAGCCATGGGTAGAGATGCTACGGGTGGAAAATGCTACTGGAAATCACCCCGTGCAAAGACAAAAATCTATCAGTTGTGAGCGCTGCGCTGCTGCTACATCGGCTCATCACTTCAGGCTGCGTGATGGCAGGAGATGCGGCCGACCAGTAGCAAACTGGTGCCCAGGTGCCCTTCCCAGTCCCCCAGGACCTCTGACTCCAGACCCAAGCACCCTATAGCAGATCATTCCTATTAATTTCAGACATACACGCACACACATCATATCCCTCCTGTTTGTGTGTGAATCCCAGACAGGTCCAGAGAGCAGCACGGATAAAACCAGCGTGGGGAGGGATCCTAAAAGCTGCTGACAGCTACCTGGGTAACTCGGGAGCCTCAGGCAAGGCACACCAGAAGACCCTGCACATCACCGATTATGTTTGAAAACAGGAAATTCTCGATGTAGACGCAGCCCCAGTGCGGAGCTGGATCTCACCCTGGGTGGAAACCGCTGCAAGGAGAAAGAGAAGCTGAGGATGAGCTGGTGAGCTCTCCCACCCGTCCAACCACGTGTCCTGGTGTCATCAAGCTTTCTCTAAGGCAGTAAAATTTTTTTTTAAGCCTCCCTTGGATACCTGGCTGGCAAAAAGCCTGGAGCAGAGGGGGTTAGGGCCGTCGTGGGACCCAGCGGGGAGCCCAGCAGCATCTCACCCGGCAGAGAGCTCAGCTGCAGCCAGGACCAACCCCAACATCACACACGCTGTTGGATCGGGGACGTAACGCCATATCCCAACCCTTGAATCACAAATATTTTACTTTCATGGTTGAAGCTACCCACTTAATTAAAAGCAGTCTTGATAATTAAGGTTTACAATCAATCCCCTCCTCTGTAGCGCTGCTGGCTACAGAGATCTTTATTTTCTGGGGATGGAAAGAGGGAAAAAATGGGGCTGGAGCTTCTCGGAGCCTTGAGGGGTTGAATTGGTCTGTGCAAGGAGACTGGGGGGGGAAGGAATTCAATGCTGCTTGCTAACTAAGCCCCAGGGTGATGGAGCAGCACTTTGGGAAGGGGCTGAGCCTTGTACACAGCCAGGGATCACTGCAAGGAGCAGCACCACTGGAAATCACTTTTCTTTTTTTTTTTTTTAAGCTTAGGTAGCTGCACTCATAGCACCACAGTAGCATTAAAAGAGGTGGTGACGATTAGCACGCTTTAAAAAAAATCCTGAAGTCACCACATTCAGCATCGTAACCAACATTTCCATGACAAGCCAGGCTAAGATGTGTTCAAAACAACGCTCAGCAAAAGCAAGGTATATGAGGACATCTCAGCATCACATTCCCCCGGGTCCGATGTCAGTGATACAAACCTGCTAGGAAAGGTAAAAAAGAAGCAAAAATAATTGCATCACTTCGTGCCCTTTGAACGACCTTTGGATCCTGATGGCTTTTGCCAGGAGGAAGAATGAAAGTCAAACTAATTAAGCAACAAGCATGCCCACAGTACAAAGTGTGAAAATTTTAAAAGTCTGGCAAGTTGTTAGGAAGTGCTCAGCTCCCAGCTCCGCTTTCCTGCTGTCGTTCTGGGAGCAGCCGTGATGAAAAGCTGATTTTTAATTTTTTTTTTTTTTTTCCCCCCAAGCCTCAGAGCTCCAAAATGGCATCTAGTGGAAACTATCATTTTTGAAGATATTTCTGGTTCTGCAAACAGGCATCTACCTGCTTGTAATGTAATTAATTCAGTGCTGCATGTCACAGCTACCTGAACAGTCCCAGGAAGAGGTCCCAGGACAACCAGCAGCCACAAGCCCATGGCATGGACACCCTACGTGTGCTGGGTGGGACCCACCAGTGAGTTGGCTCCATATTTTTGGTTCCTGACCCTCCTTGCCCAAAAGCTGCCCAGCTGGAGCTCTGCCCAGCTGCAGGAAGGGGTTTTGTCCTCCACCACCTCTTTTCTCTACTGATAGGGGAATCTAAAGTCACCCAGAACATCTCAGCAACACCACCAAGCTGGGAAAACCCAGAGCACCGGGAGCTAGCACACGTTGGATGCCCTGTATTTCTGCTGGGAGCAGTGGGCTGGTGGTGCTGGAGCAACATCACCGTTGCTGGTGTGGTTGGCAACCTCATGGCAAGCCCAGGCCACGATGGACGCTCCACCTCAGCTGCCATCCATGCAGATCATGTGTCCTCTTGGCCACCAAGCAAAGCACGTGCCAACAAACAAAACCATCTGCCTGCTTCACCCGCCCAAGTCCAGGGTGACCTCTCCAAATATCAGAGCTGATCTGGTTTTGGCCACTCGAGGAGGACAAAACAACAGTTTCCTTCTTTTGGGTTTCTAGCTGTGACTAACAAGAGCAACGAGAGTCAAGTCCTTCCATCTCATACCAGAGGTGGGTAAGGACCAGGGAACTGTGGGGAACTGTGAATATTCAGACTGGTCTGATTGGGTGAATGGGGATAACAGGTGCAGAAGCTAGAAGGAAGAAACAGCAGAAAGAAAGGCTAAAAAATGACAGATGTTGATGGTACCCAAGTTAACAGGTCATCAAGATCTCAGCACAGCGTGTCAGGAGACCCAGGTTGGGAGACAAAAACCAGCAGGTAAATCCTGGGATGGGACAGGGTAGATGGACTGACCAGCGTCAGCTCCTCCAAGGCATGAAGACACACAGGAAAACCCTCAGAAGAAGCCTCCTCACACAGGAGCCACCATTTCCATTCCATCTCCCCAAATCCTGTGCCGACCTCCTGGACACAAGCAGCTTGGTCCCACAGCTCCGTGGGTATGAAAATCTGAGTATGGATCTGTGAAATCCATTCTGGATTAGATTTATTTTGAATTAAAATCACCTTCCCCTGTTTTAAGGTCTTGCATGGAAACTTGCTTCATCACTGATGAAATGCTGAAGCATTTTTTCCCACAATATGACGTTCACTGAGATTTCAACCTGGTCACCATCATCATCAACACGTACATAAAACTCCTAGAGGGTGGGTTAAGAGGAGCCCAGTGGAGAAAACAAAAAAGCAAATCTCACAGAGAAACAACAAACTCATGACAGATATGAGTCTGAGATTTCAGGTCCCAGCTCTTCTCAAGCCTCTCGGCAAATCATCATCTCCCCGAACCATCTTTAAAACCAATTTGCCCATCTTTGGGCAAACTTCGGGCATACTTTCTGCTGCTCTGCCTTACCAGTCTAGATCCTAAGTTTTTAATGAAAAAGAGGTTCTAAAAGTGCCAGGGTGCCCCTTTTTGACGGAAGGCATACATCATAACACCAAAAATTTAAAAGTGTGATCAAAAGAGTACTGAAAACTCTGAAAACTGAAAGAGCAGCATCACGATACTCAGTGCTTGGACTTTATTCTTGTGCTATTTAGTGATGCGCTGATGTCATCAGTGACAAAAAAAAACCCTAAAAAAAAAAAAAGATAGAGCCAGGTTTGGAAATGGGAATTTGCTCGTGCCACTCAAGAGAGGTGTAGCACTGCCTCCGGCTACAATTTATGCAGTGTTTTAAAGGTTTACATAAATCCTAAACAATCTTCTCCATCGCTCCAGCCTGTTACAGTGATGTACATCAGAAACGAAGGCGCTGTCGATGTCGGCTTTACGGTGGAAAGCCCTACAACACCTTCCCCCACGCAGCGGGCTCGAGGCGACGACTGTATTTTTATTCACCCTGCATAATCCAGCAGCTCTGGGGCAGCGGGTACTGCTGCCACGCAGGTCCCGGGCCCGAGGAGCGAGTTAAGGGCAGGAGAAATTCAAGCACAAATCCTCATGCGAGAGCCCACTGACACAGCAACCCCACATAAACTTCAAAGGGGAAGAGCTCTTTCAAATTGTGCAATGCTCTGCTAAAGGGAACCCATATACATGTGAAATCATTAACTTCATCTGCCGCTTTTACTTCTTCCATCAATGATTAACGAACATTAAGCAATCAGCATTTTTTTCTTTTAACGAGGAACGCGCTTTTTTTTTTTTTTTTTTTTAAATCTGATGTCCTTACTTCTGCAAGTCGCTGCGAGGATTCATGCCAAGCTCTACCCAGCTTAAACATTTACACATCGATTTTCAAGGTCACCGCTGAAAGACGTCATTTTCTACTTAGCACATTCTCCTACAAGCGCGCGGCTGTATTCAGTGCTGGCAACGCTGCGCGCAAGGGTGCAGCACCAAAAACAGCCTCAGCAAAGTTCAATCCATAAAAGAAACCCGAAGTAAAATGCCCGAGGGAAGGCGGCTGAGGGAAATACAAATATCATTCATTACCCAGACATCAGCTTTTCTTTGCGCTGTTGTATAAATGCTGAATAAAGTGACAGCAAAAGGGATTTTTTTTCCCCCTGCCATCCCAGCCAGGTCACAGAAAGGGAGCGCAAGGGAGCCCGGCTGTGCGGACACCTCACTACTCACTCCTGAATCAACCACTAAACACCCCCCAAACCCCCCCTTCCTAATCCCAGGGGTGTCTTAGGGGGAAGAAGCCATCATCCCTTACCTGAGAGCTTCCCAGCTCCATCGCTCTGCGCGCCGGCTGCGCAGCCCCCCGATGACGAACATGCTGCCGTGAAGCTTGCCGGCTCCCGCTCGCTCCCGCACGCTCCCCCCATGTGCGAGCCCATCAGCGCCCGCCGGCACACGGTGCTGTTGCCATCTCAAGGCGAAAGGACTCGCCGCCAGGTTCTCCCACTCGATTCCCACACCGGCTGGCTGATAATGAAACCCAACGCCCGCTGCCGGCACCGAGCGAGCGGCTCCGACGCCACGGGAGCGAGCGAGAGCAGCGATGCTTGCAGCTTGTTGTGATTGGAAACAGAACTGGTCCCATCCTAGGGACTCTAAGGAAAAAAAACCAAAAACCAACCCCAAACAAAAAAAACCCCAAACCTCTAGAAATCAAAAGCAATTTTGCTTTGCTTGCTTTTTTTTTTTTTTTTTTTTAAATCAGACACAACACAGGTTTTTAATCCATGAGTCCCCATCCCAACTGCATGTGGCACAAATATTATTAAACTTACCCTCATAGCCCACTTTTCTATCAGAGAAAAATTATCATTTCACAGGAGGGAAAATTAAGGTGCCGGAAAAATTCCTTTACCCGGCCCTCTTGCACCTCTCATGTCCCAGTCTGGTGACAGAGCCTGTGCTGCTCCAAAAAAAGGGGCATTTTTGCACTTAAGAGCAGCAGCTTTTTAATCTTCCAGCTTGGGAAAGGGAGTCCTCTGAATGTCAGCTTGGACTCACAACTCAGTGACTGTGGGATAAAACCAGAATCAGGCTGCACACCATCCTGGCAGTGATCAAGACCCCTACACGGGTCATCTCCCCAGCGCTGACGTGCACCACAGACAGTACATTCTGCTAAAATTTTGGACAAGCCTGGGTTGTGCACAGAGCTGGGGGGGGGGGGGGAACAGGGGAAAAAAACCCCAAATTATTGTCACCCTTGTGTTTTCCAGCCAAGGGACCTGTGTCCAGGGGGGCAGTTTGGTCCCAACTGCCCCTGTTGCCCAGGCAGGAGCAGGGGACTTGCTTGTCTTCATCCCAAGAGTCACATCGCAGGTACCATCAGAGTCTGGATGTTATTTTTTTTTGTAATACCATAAACAAAAGTAAACAGGAACCTTAAGATGTTTGGGCTGTAAAATGGCTCTTTTGATCCGTATCCAAATATTTTCGGTTTTACCACCACTGTGGCATCTGAACGTCTGATTTCAGGGACCCTGAGGAAGGTCCCTCCTCCGCTGCCCTGCTCACAGGAACATCAGATCTCAAATTCTTTTCATCAAAACCATTTCCACCATGGGATTTGCACAGCACAGCTACAGACATCAAAGAACAGGAGAAAGTGCTCAAAAAAGCATAGAGGGAGGAAACTTCTACAAGAAACTTGAAATAATGTGTGTCGGTAGGATGAAGAGATACAGAAATGATACTCCAGAAGTCAGCAAAGGAGAAAATGCTTGGAGCCACTGCAGCTCTGTTATATAAAGGAAAAAAAAAAAGCCCAAATACTTAGAAAAAAAAAAAAATTAAGAGAGGAAAAAGAGTAGAAAAAAAATCTGGAGGTAGACATGGAAGGAAGTCCTGGAGAACTAAAAGCCTATATAGATACAGCTGCAGAGTAACTTAATTAAAGAATAATGTTCAGGTAGCATTTTCCCTGCTCATTGCAGGGTGTTTGGACTAAGATGACCTTTAAAGGTCCCTTCCAACCCAAACCATTCCATGATTTTATGATTTTTGTCCAGGGAGGATGCTGTTATTTGCACAGTAGAGCCTGCAGGACCATAGATGTGGAACGGTCAAGCAAAGAAGATGACAAAATGCAGGAGAGAATGTCAGGGGATGTGGAGCGGTAACGTTGAGGTGTATGAAAAAAAATGAAAAATAATTTTAAAAACTCAGGTATTACAGACACAAAGAACAGTCTAATAAATACGGGCTTGATCATCATCTGCAGAGACCTTATGTGGTCCAGCTGTACCAAGATGGCACAAGGATAAAGAAGGAAAAGGGGTGAGAGCTATAATGAGTGTAATTCTACTGAAAACCCAGCATGCAAATGAAGACCCTATTTCATCTACAACCACAGAGCAAATGAAGCTGAAGGCTAAACCCCATCACCTGCTCAAACCCCAAGTTCCCAACTGCATTATTTCAAAGCACGGTGGTTTTTTTGAGGGGATCCTTCCAGCTTTTCTCCTCTTGGCAGTCTTGGAGGAATTGGGAAGTGTGTAATATAAATTAAAAATAAAATAATTGGGAAATATGGGAAGTTTCAAGAGTTTACCAACAAATTCCACCCCTTCAGCTGTTCAGTTTTTTATTACTTCAGCAGCAAAAAATTACCCTTGCTGGGATGGCCCAGCTCCAGCCATGAATTTGATTCCAGCTGCTGTGTTAAACGAATGATTAATAGATGTCTTTGTCCTGGCTGCATCTGCCTTTCACGAGAACATCGACGCTAACCTGGGCGTAACACCCCAATTTCTGCCTCTGGTATATTTTTCACTCCATCTCTTCACCTTCAAGGAGAATTGAATGATTCGGATGGGCAGAAGCTAATATGATAACACCATAAAACCCAAAATAAAGTCAATAAACCCAGCTCTCCTAATGCAGAGTTAAATAAGACAAAGAATTTGGAACACAAAGAATCTGCAGAAGCCACAGAGCTCCTGCGAGAAGCCCAAGTTTCATTTTCTTGCCCGTTCTCCTGGGCACGGTGATTAATTATGAAGGCTGCAGAAAGCAAGCGAGCAGAGGGGAGCTGATTCCCTGCCGGCAGCACCGAGCCCCAAGCCTCTGGCGCTGCTCATCCATCACCCGAACCGCTGGCAAACCTCAGCCGAGGGCAACGACTGCTGCCCGCAGCCCCAACCACGCAGCCCCAGCCATGGCCTGCCAGCGGGCTGGAAACTCTCTGACCTTCAGCCATTCCCACCAAAAAGAAACACCAAGTACATGTTAATCTGCTTCAATATAATTTTTTTTCCAAGATATTTGCTGATAAAACAAAGTGAGTACCTTTCGGGAAGGGGGAGAGGGAGAGAAGAGATAAAAGACATTAAAAAAAAACCCAAAACCACAACCTTCTGGCAGTTCAACGATACCACCAGGTTGCACCACTGAGCATCTTACTTTCAACTCCACATTATACAATTCTACAATTACTGGTTCCTTTTAAGTTTTCTCCTGAATCAAGCAGAGGGTTTTGAGCTAAAAGGCTCCAAATGGTTCATGTAGGGCAAATTCAGCTCAGAGTAAGTTCTAACGTCAATGATCCTTCCTTCCCACATCTTCTGCCCTCTAATCCTACTGGCATCAGTGCCAGCCCATCACAATGCCCCATGCCGTGATAGGTTATTAAACTTTTAGCTCAAGTACCAAGGTTTCCAGAAAAGGAATTAAAAAAGAAGTTAGAGCTGTTCATCTGTCAAAAAACCCTACACGGTGGTTAGCCAGGGCACTCTGAATGGAGATTTCACTTTCTTTTATGTTTCCTTCTATGTTTGCCTTCAAGAGAAGGGGCGTTGGGTGCAGCTCCAAACAAATCAAAACTCTTGGCTTTCCACCTTAGGCCAACAGCAATGACACCTGGGGTATCTTCCAAAAGCTCTTCCAAAATTGAAGTTCAAACCAATGGTTGGCTATAAGAACCCAACGAAGAAGCACAAACCATGCAGGGATGGATGGACACGGTGGTCCAGCTCCTCAACATTTCCAGGTGTCACGACAGATGGAGGTTTCATGATAACCAGCAAGACAAAGTTGTGGATGCCTCATCACTGGAACTCTTCAAGGCCAGGCTGGACAGGGCTTTGAGAAACCTGATCTAGTTGAAGACATGCCAGCCCATGGCAGGGAGTTGGACTAGATGGTCTTCAAAGGTCCCTTCCCACCCAAACCATTCTGTGATTGCATGATTTGAGAGTCCCTTCAAAAGGCCTTGAGCCTGATCTTGTGTGGCTGTGGGCAACAGCATAGAACAGACATAAACCACCAACTAATCTGAATTCTCCACTCCCAACATTCAAAGTTTCCCGATTTAAATGAGCCCTAAGAGATGGACTAGTAGTATGTAGGAACCTGGAGGAAAACGAGCCCTAGCACAATGCCAGAAGTGCCCATTTGTAATGGAGGTAAGATGAGCACTTGACACTGACCTTTAAAAGTCAGCATCTCGATGGATGTCATTGCAGGTTACGGGGGGAAAATGAGGTTTACTTTATCTGAGACACGACTGCCTCACAGTGAGCAGATGACGCTCCAGGAGGAAAACTTCAGGGATGAAAATTATTTTCATGATAAACGAAGGCATGAAAAATGTTCTTCAAGTTTTATACCTGCTCGAATCAACTCCCAGCTTCACCCATGTCCTGTGAGGACCCTCTAGCAGCCTTCTTGGAAAAGTCTCTACTGGCTGAGTGAGCTGATGTCACAACAAGAGACGACCAGATGAAAACACCAGATACCTCCACTACTCCGTACTTCACGCTTTATATACAAAACCCACAAACCACCCTATAGGGACCAGCTACAAGGATCTTACTCCATCAGCACCGATCTTTACCATCTACTAATTATTTATAGAGACAAAGATTCCATCACAAGATTTATCTTGATGTTCAAGCAGCCAAGAACTCCTCCAGCAACCTGCAGCTTCTCCCCAAAGAGGGATGTGCTCCTTTTCTTTGACAGCAGCATCTCTTTGGCCCACCTGCACGTGCCCATGGACCACTGCTGGAGCTGAGCAGAGTAAATACAGCACAAACATGCGAGGCTCAGCACTCTGAGAAGGTGATTAAATCCACACGACTGCATTAACATCCTTTGACAGCCAAGCTCCAGAGAGGTTTCCTACCCTCTCCAGGTAGCAAATAGCAAATAAGGAGCATCCGAGGTAAATGTCTGAATGGGAAAGCGAGAACAAAATAGCTTTGTTTTGTTAAAAAAGCAACAAAAACAAGCTGCACGTTCAAGTCTGCGTGTCTGCAGCCAGCAAACTCAGCACTTTCCAGCCCGGCTTCCTCCACCACTTAAAAAAAGCTCTAAGAAACAGGCAAAGTCTCTAAGTTATGATTTCTGCATCTAGAAAATGAAGTTCATGGTAAATGTCTAGTTTAAGCAACTGTCAGCACTTAATGTTTGTATTTACTTCAGTCCAAAAGAGCAAACTTTAAATAAAAACTGAACTTAATTAAGCGTGTCACATTCTTTCAGGCATGCCAGCTACAGTGGTGAGCAAGATGTTTTTCCCAGCCTCCGCGCTACAAACTCTGACACACCAACATGGTGTTTAAAAGCCCAAAGTCCCTCCCAGCCCGGAGGCTGGATTTATTGAGGAACAAATTGGTGACAAAACACATTTTTTCTCATCTCAGAGATGCTTTGAGGTTGTTTGGTCCCTGCTCTGCATCAGCAGCTCCAAGGCTCAAAGAGGTGTCTACACACACGTGTGGCTCTTGCAAATTCACAGAAGCTGAAGTTTTGATGACAAAACATTTAAACCAGGGTACAAGAAGTACACAGACCTGGTGGAGTGAGTCCAGAGAAGGCCATGAAGATGCTGGGGGGGCTGGAGCACCTCCCCTGTGAGGACAGGCTGAGAGTGTTGGGGGGTTCAGCTGGAGAAGAGAAGGCTCCGGGGAGACCTTAGAGCGGCCTTTGGATACATAAAGGGGATTATCAGACGGAGAAACATTTTTTATCAAGGCCTGTAGTCACAGGACAAGGAGGAGTTTTAAACTGACAGAGGGGAGATTTAGATGAGATCTGAGGCAGAAATTCTCCCCTGTGAGGGGGGTGAGGCCCTGGCACAGGCTGCCCAGAGAAGCTGTGGCTGCCCCCTCCCTGGAAGGGCTCAAGGCCAGGTTGAACGGGGCTTTGGGCAACCTGGGCTGGTGGAAGGTGGCCCTGCCCGGGGCAGGGGGGTGGACTAGATGATCTTTCAACCCAAACCAGTCTGTGGTTCTGTGATCTGCCCCCTTTTAGTGAGGTGGCAACCACCACCCCAGATGCTCCCACACCACCATCCCTGTCACCATTACAACTGGGAAGAAAAAGGTGACAACTACCCCTAGAAGCTACAGTAAAACCTTACACCCTGCCCCTCGTCACCTGGCTGCCATGCTGGTGACCAGCGGGAACTGCCTGGGGAAGACAAGAGAGCAAAGGCACAGCCAAACCTCGGGGGCTGGGGGGTTTGGGGTGGGGTGGGCAAATCACAGAATACACAGTTCAGGACAAGTCTGAGGGTCATCATCACTTCCTCACATCTCAACCCAAAATTTCAGAACCTTTGCCTGAGTAGTAGGTGGACAATATACCCTCACCCATGTATGTGCATCTAGCAGTAGTAATCCGACATTACAGGACGCTGCCAACAAATGAACTTGAAATCGAAGTTACTAGGTAACAGGCAGGAGCTTATTTTCAGTATCAGCTGGGCCAGAAAAAAAAAAAAAAAAATCACTCATTTCTGAATGTTACACTTGATAACTAGTGCTAAAATTACCATTTCCCTTCTACCCACCCAAAATTTGCAGCTGCAAGCTCCTCTGTGTAGGCCCACCTTGAGGTTTTAAGGTCCTGCCTGTTCTGAAGGGTTAAATAAAAAAAATGAGAGACTCCATGCAGCTGGTTTTGTAACCAGTCTTCTGCACACTAAGGGATACCCTGAAACAAAGCTTTATTCTTGTCCAGGTTTCAGGCTGGGCTTCAGCCAGGATGTCCAAGAGTAGGAGTTTGCATTTCTCTCTCAAGAACCGTCTCCAAGTCAGGTGTGGAGGCATCTCACCACCATTTCATCTCCTCCACCACATACTACAGGGCAACCAAACACACATTATATATACACCTACAAGCTGCAAGACCTTCTTGGCTAGAAAACACATTTAATGATGCAAAACCTCCACGAGCTCTGGGCAAGGGAAGGGTGAATTTTGCTGTTGAAATTGAAACTCAGCCTGGAATTGCTAAGCGACAAAAACAAAAGATGTTCTTCCCAGCGGATGGTGTGTGTTATAAACTCTGCAGCGGTGCAAGCTTGATATTCAGCAGTGAGAAGTGCAAACTTAGGGGAAAAAAAAAAACAAAACAGAGCAGGCTTCTACCCCCTCTAAATCCCTACCATGCCCATGCCAAAGGGGTTAAGTACATAGTAGACCACGTGAATTTAGAGCGGCAACTGAGGAATCCAAGCACAAAGCCAAAATGATACAAATCAGGCTAAGACTGCAAAACCACAGCTGTCATAAAACTTCCTCCTCTTATTTTGTTAAAGTGGGGGTTAGTCAACTGGGAAGATGTTTTAAACAGGGAAAGGTGTTTAAAACAACAACTGCCCAGACCGACAAGACCCCAACGCTTTGATGAACTTGATCTCTACGAAAAAGAGCTTGATGTGTGCTGCTGAGGACAGAGGTGGGCACTTGGATAGGAATGGGGACACTTTTTTATCTCTTCTTCTTAAAAATATATGGAGATATTTATTGAGTCTGTAGCAAGACTTGCTACATAATGCATATATGCATTTATATACACATATAATTATTATTATTTTTGATATATCAGTGACAATTCCCTGCTTTGATGGGGATATATAATCAGGGTAAGAGACATGCAGTAACCACACAGCTCCCACTGTTTGTCCCCAAAACCCAAATGCCCAGTATCCCACCCAGAGCCAGGCAGAACTTGGAGCATCCATGGGGATCCACATCCCCACCATGCTGGTTCTCCCCTTCTGTGTAACCGGGCAGGTTGCAGATTATGGGGATTTTGGTAGGTCTTGAGGTTGTGGGGGTATTTGAGGAGGTTTCTGTCCCTTTCATCACAGTGGGTGGAGGCTGCACACGAAGCAGAGATGTCCCCAGATGGCCTGTGCACGGCCCATCTTCAGAAAAAGGCATGAGCTGCTCGAGGCTGCCTCAGAATGGACGTGGTATGTAGGTAACCGCACCTTAGGATGTAGGAAAGGAGCCTATTAAGAAACCAGACAATTAACCTGCAGCCCAGTATGAGCAGAGACCACCCCTGAGGGGCACACTGGTGTCCTGATGGCATCAGCCCCCGGGCTGGTGGTCCTGCTGTCTGACCCCTTCTGAATCAATAAAACACTTCTTCAAGCTTTGCTCTTCTAATGCCAGAAGGACGCCGTTCTTCATACTTCGGGGTACTTTCCAGCCCCAAAATGTTTCACAGACAACACAGTTGGGAGCAAAGTGCTACATGCAGACCCTCCCCTTGCCAGGGGAGGGATCGATAGCTCCTCACTCCTCTTACTGTAGTTTTAATGCCTCGTAAGAGGTTCCACAACAGGAATAATTATAAACCAGTTATGAAAATAGCTGACCTCCCATGGAGCAGAGAGGTCCTAAGGGTTCAATTACGTGACAAGAGAAAACAATCAAGAGACACCCTGGGTTCAGCCTTGCTTTTAAAAATGTCTTGCCTTTGTTATTCTTACCTAATTGTAATGGCTTAGGTAACCAACCTTAATTGCGAGCCAGCTGCATCTGCTCTGCTCACAGCAGCCCTGGTACCTGCAGTGCCTCTCAATAAAAGCTGGGATCACCCAGAGCACCCTACCTATTCCCAGATGGGAATGAACATCAAAAAAGCTCATTATGTTTTTGAATTAAAGCTCCAACGATGATGCCATTGTTTTAACGCAATGCCACCGTTGCCTTGTTCAACAGAACTTGTATCAGGTAAACTCGGGGATAAGGTGGGTTTGGGGTTAAGGCTCAGCACCAGGAATCCCCAACCAGGTGTTATCAGAGATGGGCTTCTCATGTGGTCATCTCCAATCCTCCTCCCTCTCAAGCCTGAAAAGCAGGAGAAATGCTTCTCCAATGAACCTCAGAGGGAAAGAAATAACTTCTTAATGCTGATCTAATTCTCCCAGTCCTCAACTAGAAACACAAGGCATTTCTACGGTGCCTCCAGAGCCACGGAACAGCACGTGAAAATCAGTAGCACAACAAAAATAATCCCAGTCTGACCCCTAACACGCTCAAAACCCCACTGCATGTATAATGTCTTCAACGGGGAGTTACAGAACAGATCCCAGCTGGTCTCCACCAAGGAACACGGGGGTCTCAGTTCCCACCACATATCTCATAGAGAGGCCTGGGGTTCCCAACCTCTCCTCCAGTGGTACAACCTGGAGAGAGCACCCACCTCCGAAGGTGCAAGGAAATGAGGGCCAGCCTACACCCATCCATCACCATAAGGATGCAAAAAACCCAGCCTGGCCTATTATGAATTATTTTAAAAGGAAGATATGTGCGCCTATCATCATCTCTGCGCTGCCATCAGCAGCAGTTAGAGCAAAATTATATACTACTAGCAAAGCAATTTGATAAAATAGCTGCATTACAGAAGAGCGTACCCTGAGATTGCTGAAGGTGGCACGTGCTAAAAAGGACAGAACTCGCAGGAAATTTTGAAATCCTTAACCCTTAGGGATCCCAATCTCATTACGTTCTAAAGATTCAAGCGCATACAAGCTTAATCTTTTCATCTGTGAAAAAAAAAAAAAAAAAAAAAAAAAAAAGCCCTGACCATTTTCCACATCACACTGAGGGCTGAATCTCTACCAGGCAAAGCACAAAACGAGGGCAGACAAAAAAAAGCAGCAGGGACAAGCAGCTCTTGCTGAACGATGGACACAGCAGGAACCGGGAACCTCTTTTTTTACACAAATCCTGCTGCTCAGCAAAGCCTTTGCTCTGAAACAGGCTCCCTCCAACTTCCAAACCGCAGCGGGATCCTGAGCCTCTGCCCTCTCGGAGGCAGGATCTGGCCGCTGTGACAGGGGGTTGCTCAGGAGATGGGGCACAGGAATGACCTCCTAACACCCAGCACCAAAACAGCTCACTGCTGCCCTATTTATAATAATTGTTTTCAAGCCAACAAACAAACAAAAAAAATCTCGAATTGCTGCAGTTTAAAAAGCAACGTATTAAGTGGGAAAACTACAGACTACTTCCTCTTCCCAACATGCAGCAGTGAGAAGATCAAAGGCCGTTTGTTCCCTACAAGTAGCTGCTATCTGCGGTCCAGCAGTTACCTCTTTACACCCAGGAGATGTTCTGAGCTCAGTTTAATCCCTCAGAATCAACCTCTGCTTGGTTTTCTCCCAGAGCCTTCCCACTGAAGTCAGTGATGAAGTCTCTTGGACCAGAAAAGTTGGCATCTTCATCTTTCCTCTTCTGAGCATCAACGTGCACCTCTGTCACTAGAGATTAGGAGAGATCTCAGGGCAGGATAAGATGGAAAAAATGCCCACTTCAGGGATTTTTTTGCATCTTCTTAAAGCCATCACCGTCAGAGAGGGGCTATCAGATCAGCAAGACCTCTGCTCCAAATCCACTCGAGCCATGTATTACAACAGGACCCAGAGGACCCGAGAGCGAAGCGTTATTATGACTGGCACCACACAAACACACAGAATTAGATTGTCCCTGCCCCAGATGTCAAACCCTGAGTAGATTAGACTAAGTGAAAGGAAAAAAAAATTACCACCTCCATTTTACGAGCAGGGGCTCTGGCCAGAGATTTCAGTGTCTTGCCAGAAGGCCTAAGGAGAACAGAGCTGTGCCAGCCCAAACCTCGCAGGAAAGCTCATCTCCACAAGCAGGCGCTTTGGTTCTCCCTCACCCACTTCACGCTGGGTCTATGAATCCTTCTGGTGACCAGGCAGCTGAGGAGATGAAAGCCATGCACTTCTCTTCCCTGCTTACCAATTAGTTTTCATCTAAGCAGTCACGGCAACCTCCAGGCAGCGTTTCAGCAGCACCTCCGTATCCTAATGGCAGTGAGATGCTGGAGCAGGTTGCCCAGATAAGTTGTGGATGCCCCATCACTGGAACTCTTCGAGGCCAGGTTGGACAAAGCCTTGAACAACCCGATCTGGTTGAAGATGTCCCTGCCCACAGCCGGGGGGTGGGACTAGATGATCTTCAAAGGTCTCTTCCAACCCAAACCATTCGTTCATTGTATGATCATGTTGATAAACCGAAATTGAAAAGTTAAAGCCCAATCCACAAAGATAATTATGATTTTACAACTCACACCATTGCTAAGAAGTAGGACATCTTGCTCATGGCAAACAAGAGCACAGCACAGACCCTGCTCCCCAGAAGAAGACAGGCCAGCTCTTGGTTTTTTGGCCCTGCCCTGGGTTCCCTACAGCACCGAGCACGCGGCACGTCTCGGTCTCAGGAAACATGGGGGGTGTAAACGGCTCATGGATTTACAGACTACACAAGGCAGCGCTTCCCAGCTGATGTAACACAAGATAAAGGCAAGTGATGTGACCATATAAAACTTCTGGGGAAATCACAGCTTGTTCCAGACAGGGGACTCACCAAAAAAAGCCTGTGAGTGCGTGTGGGTAGAAAGGAGCATCTCTTCTGAAGGAAAGAAAGCAAGAGAGAAAGGCAGCACACACTAGTGAGAGCAGCACCCCCAGCACAAGGAGTCTGGCATCACCAACACCACGGCTCAGTGTCCCCGGAAAAAGTCCTGGGGAATTTAGAGAGGAAAAAGCATCTTTGTTCACAAACCTGCATGATTAGACCAATTTTGGTATGGACAGATTAAACTCCAGGGAGAGAGGAGATGACACTTTAACAGCTGCTGGAACAGAGGGATGATAATCCCCACGGAGGAGGTATCTCCCCCCTCTTTGAGCACATCAGTTCTGCCAGAACTGGATCCTCATGCCCTTCACTCACCCCCTGCTGGCCACAAACACGGGAAATCATGTTCAAACCACACATGTTGGAACAATACCACCGGGTGAGAAGCAGGAAAAAACCTTTGCCCTGAAATCTCCCACAGCATGCAACACCACGAAAGCTTTTCTGGTGATGATGGAGAAAAGCCCTTGGAAAAGCACCTCTTGGAGGGTCCGTGCAGAGCTCTGGGTATTAAACTTAATCTCTTCTAAGCTTAAACTCTCCAGAATTTGATATTTCCCCCTGCTCAACCGCATTCACTTGCAGAGCAGGTCCTGCAACATTTTCCCCGGGTTGAGCAAGATCGCTCAGGGGCCAAGTCTGCTGGCAAAGCAAGGGCATGTTGAACAGGGGGCACAGGCCAGGTGGTCCCCATGGCCAGCACGTGAGGCCACAACACGTCCCCTGCTCCAGGGAGTCTCCAGAGCTTGGAGAAGAAAGGTTCAGGCTGTGTTTTCAGACCTACGTGGGAAAAGACCGGCTATCAGGATGGTTACATGGGAGCTGAGCTGTTCTCAGCCCCACAACCTTGACAGCACGACTCAGCCAACATGCGCTTCCCAGATCATAAAGAACCCTCCCTAAAAATGCACTTTGTAATCACACAGTCAAAACAATCACAAATTGAAAGCCACTTTCCCCAAACTGGGTTTCATGTTGCAGAGGAGCTTGTTACAATCGCAGCATCTGCAAAAGCAAAAATAAAAATATACTTGGGAGTCACAGAAGGCTCAGATTTCTCAGCGAAGGCCGGGAATGAGCAACTGTGAGTGAAAACTGCTTTGGGTAATGAGGACAAGGAAGATGTACTTACTGTGGTGACAGAGGACTGTGCCTTTCTGAGGGTTTTTGGGATCACCCGAAGAGTCAAACACCACCCCAAAACGTCACCACAAAACACATGGAAATGCTGAGTGATGGAGCACCAGCAAGGTCTTCTCGAAGCGCAGCCCAGCTGAGATCCAGGGTCTGGTCTGATGGGCCAGAGCCAGAGCTAAAGAGCACCTGGGACAAAGTTATCGATGGCCAAGTATCTCCTGGGAACCTCCATCCTCCAGCACCACAGGTACAGAGCAAACTCGTGCCTACTTCATCCCAACAAACTGGAAGAAGAGCAAAGCCTCCTACTTCAAAGATGTACCGGCTACTAATTACCAAGGATTACAAAGACATTTTCTTTGGAGAGAAGCTTTTCCATCACTTCAACTGCTGGTTTCTTGCAGGTTCCTGGCAGCACTGGACGGTGCTGGACACGGATGAACTCCGGCTCCCCGCTGACCGCTGCCATCTGCGTGCTCCCCCAGTCGCACACCCGATCTCTGTCCTCGGGGTAGTTATATCAGCTACGCTCAAACTGCATTTAGCACATCTCCAGAAACTTCATTCACCCGACAGGAGCGGGAATGCACCGTGACCAACCCCATGAAGCAAACCAAAACCATTTTCTAACTAGTGCTGTCGTGCTAAAGTCCAAAAAGATCATGTTTCTCGGGAGGCTCTGAAACTGAAACCAAAAACGAGCTGGGAAGCAAAGCCATGCTCAAATTTAAAAGTACTTTTAAGAGCTTTTCTATTTCAAAGTGCTTACTGTCCTATTAAAAAAAAAAAAAAAAAAGGATGAAATCTTTTTCCAAAATATTTTTAATGGCTCCCGAGGAGTCACTGTACTATAAAAACTTTACATCTTAACCAAATGTTATAAGTGTATATGACTTTCTGTGGCGTTCACAAACTGCAGAGCTTTGATTTCCAGATCAACACAATTCCTCCCATGCCCAGGACAGTGAGAAATCCTACCAAAGGAATGAGAGTAAGCTCATAACTGCTTAAAATTAGCTCAACCAGGGGTTCTTTCCAGCCACATCATAGTACTTTATATATATACATGTACGTTTGTATTACAGGTTAATAAAATTGGGGCCTTTTTTAGCTGAAGCTGGATCCTGCAAATGGGTCTATGTTGATAGATTTTAGTCCCCACATACCGCCCCAATAAAGTTTCTAGCACAGACTAACTTTTAAGGAAGCAACTGAAGACTTAGGGGACTCCAAGATTCACACGTGAGCTGGCATGGAATATATTTTCATTTAATATCCAGAAAAGCAAGTATTACGTCTAACTGCCAACCCAACACCCCCACATCACACTTCCTGCAAACAAGAGAAGAAGCTTCCAATTTTCATTACAGATTCAAGCCCGTACCTATAAAAATTAGTATCAAAAGTGATCATAGTTGTGAAAGGGCTCCTCTCAGCATGGCTGAACCAGCCCAGGCTGCGATCAAGATGCAGCCCATGCCAGCAGAGGAGTTATTTTTCTGCAAACGCCACCATTCCCTGAACAAGATTTACAAACCCAGGAGAGAGTTTCCCCCGTGTCATTATTTCAACGCCGCAGCTCACGCCAGCATGGTGCTGGTGAGAGATGTCATTTCTTTCCCCATATTTCAAGGAAATAAGGAGAAAGCTTCAAGGCCACAACCACCCCCTGCATGGCTACAGGCTCGGGGAGGGGTGGCTGGAGCTGTCTGGGAGAGAAGGGTCTGGGGGTTCTCACTGACAGGCAGCTGAACAGGAGCCAGCAGCGTGCCCGGGGGCCAAGAAAGCCAACGGCCTCCTGGCTTGGATTGGAACTGGTGTGAGCAGCAGGAGCAGGGAGGTGACAGTCCCCCTGTGCTCGGCACTGGTGAGGCCACACCTGGAGGTTGTGTCCAGGTTTGGGCACCTCAATCCCAGAGAGATCTGGAGGGGCTGGAGCGAGGGCAGAGGAGGGCAACGAGGCTGGGGAAGGGCTGGAGAATCAATCCTGTGAGGAGGCAGGGCAGGAGCTGGGAGTGTTCAGTGTGAGGAGGAGGAGGCTGAGGGGAGCCCTCATCCCTCTCTGCAGCTCCTGACAGGACATTGCAGAGAGGCTGGGGCTGGGCTCTGCTCCCAGGGGATCAGGGACAGGACAAGAGGGAACGGCTGGAAACTGCCACAGGGGAGGGTCAGGCTGGGCAGGAGGAGAAAATGTTTCCCAGCAAGAGTGGTCCGAGAGTGGCACAGGCTGCCCAGGGAGGGGGCAGTCCCCATCCCTGGGGGGGTTTCAGGGCCGTTGGGATGAGCTGTGGGGGATGTGGGGTAGGGGAGAACTTTGTAGAGTCGGGCTGAGGGTTGGGATCACAATTCCGGGGTGCAAAGCAGACCCATGGGCTCAGCTCCCTGACGCCAGTGTATCCCCACCGCAAGACGCATCAGCCACCAGAAGCCACTGGTGAGACAAAGCATCCTCACCCATGTGCACATCGCTGTTGCGGGCTTGCAGAGCTGGATGATGACATCAACACCACACACCCTGGCTGCATCCCGGGAGCAGGCAGGAGGCTCGTGAGGCTGCTCGGGCTCAGCAGCCACCAGCTTCACCAGTATCCCCTTGCTGCAGCTCTCGGTGGGCAAGCCAACAGCAGGGCATGGCCACGCAAGCAGCTGGGTCAAAAGTTGGGTTGCTCTTCTCAAAGAAAGAAGGAAAAGTAAATAGTATTTTACCACAACCCTGTATTTGGCAAACAGCACGTGGACCCGCAGTCACCGGCCAGCACCGCGCACTGCAGCCAGCACTGCACATGTCCACACACGGAGAATGCTTACAAGTAAAATCCACTACTTCAAACAAACAGCACCCCTTAAAAAAATAAAAACCAACCCCTTCATTCCCATCTTAATTCATCACATCTTCTCAATATTCTCCAAGGACCATATCAGAGCTGTGGAAGGCGTGTTGGGGCAGGAGGCGAGGGGAGACCTTCCCATCTCAACTCTTTCCCTTCCCAGCTTCTTTCCCAGCACAGGAGCGAAGCACTAGAAAGAGATGCAAGTTTTGCATACGAAAAAACACACTCCGCAAATTTTAGGCTCTAAAATCACTGTATAGCATTCATTTTGCTGAGCCAGACCTGGATAAGAAGCTGCGTTGCCTTTTTAGTGTGCAATTAGCAGGCTGTTAAATTTGCCTGTTGGGTGTCAGGGTGCTGGGGGATGATGAGACATCCCTGGACCGAGCTTACCGAGGGCAAAGGGATTTGTGAGCTGGGTGGGTGAGCAGGGCAGAGGAGGTGCAGCGAAACCCATGGCTGGTTATCAACAGACTCTATCTTACTGCAACACCAAGAGGAAGAAAGACCTAAAAGCTAATGAATAATACCAAGAAATGGAGGTTTTACTGTCTTGACCCTTGACTTTTTGCCCTGTAATTAGGAGAATTATGCCATTATTTAGATGCGTCTTCCGTTTCAGCACAAATCTGCAACCAAACTTTTTTAGGGATTTCCGTAGAGCTATTCTGTAGATCTGTCTAATAAATTTTGTTACATCAGGTGCTGGTGCCCCAGCAAACCCCAGAGCTGAGACAGATTGAGCCAGAGTCAGAGCTGAGTTTACAGACATTACAACTCGATCCCAGGGTCTCCAAGGTCTCAACTTCAGAAGCAAGAGAACTGCACATGCAGCATCAAAAGGTGCTAAAGGGGTACCATAAAATCACAGCAAAACTGTCATCCAGCCTCTGCAAACACCACACTTTATGGAAAAAAAATCTTAGACCCTTATTCTACCGCATTTTTTCTGCAGAGTACTTTCAAGTAAATACCTCCATTTAGAAGTAAAGTAATAATTCTTTTGTCTACAAGAAACAACATTCAGACCAAGAACTGAAGCTTCCTCCTTCCTTACCTCACACCTTTGCAAACAACCTAGATATAAATTAGATGGATGGAAAAGGGGGATAAGGTGGTTTCCATACTTGGTAATCAAAGTGCAATTACACTGGGAGTAGAAATTTGGCATCCAAACTTCTTCCAAAAAAAAAAAATTAAAAAAAAATTGGAGACAGTCACATTGTAACTTCACTGTCTGCTCACAGGATCATCTGGGTTGGAAAAGCCCTTGCAGCTCCTCCAGCCCAACCATGACCCTCCCCCTGACCGTTCCCAACTCCCCCAGATCCCTCAGCGCTGGCTCAGCCCGACTCTTCAACCCCTCCAGGGATCCCGGGGACTCCCCCCTGCCCTGGGCAGCCCATTCCAACGCCCAACAGCCCCTTCTGCACAGAAATCCTTCCTCAGAGCCAGCCTGACCCTGCCCTGGGCAGCTTGAGGCCATTCCCTCGGGGCCTGGCGCTGGGGCCTTGGCTCCAGAGACTCATCCCCCCTCTCTGCCCCCTCCTGGCAGGGAGTTGCAGAGGGCCAGGAGGTCTCCCCTCAGCCTCCTCTTCTCCAGACTGAACCCCCCCAGTTCCCCCAGCCGCTCCCCAGCAGACCTGTGCTCCAGACCCTGCCCCAGCTCCGTTGCCCTTCTCTGGCCACGCTCGAGTCATTCAATGGCCTTTTTGGGGTGAGGGGCCCAAAACTGAACCCAGGAATCAATGTCTGAACACAGTAATACAGTTTATGTTAGCAACCTACCAAGCACATCAGGTATTTCCTACAGCGTTGCAGCGAGGTGGCAACCACCAGAAGACCCAACCACTGCAGAACCATCAAGGGCTCCCTACGAGTATTCTAGCTGGGGCTCATCTTTGCTCGGTTGAGACATCTCCATGGCAGCTCCTCGCCCCACATTCCCTCCACGGACCCTGGAGAGGAACAAGCCCCTCTGGGGAATGGCTTTCAGACCTCCACCTGCTTGCGTAGGCGGACATCTGAAACAAGTCATTGCTCCTGCAACCTTAAACCCTTCACCTCTAGTCACATTTGGACTAGATGATTGCTGTAGGCCCCTTCCAACTGAAATATTTTATTCTATCCCCCCAACAACAAGAGATATCATGGCGTAAGTGCTGATGTGCATCTTCAGAGACATGACTCCCATCCTCCTGATTAACACCCAGTTGGAAAAAACAGCACGTTCTGGATACTTTACCGCTGGATATTTCACACAGCTGCTCAGATGTGGACTGCTAACCTCACTAAACACACAGTGAGACCCTCTGCTCCACGCAGGCTGCCACAGGCAGACTCCTGAGCCCACACCAAGTCCCAAAAAGAGTAGCTGGGGCAGAGCCCTGCGTAGGGTCAGGATCTCCATTTGATGCAGAAGGGTGCACAGGAGGGAGTGGTGGTGAAAAGAAACAGTCACGCTTGATTCAGAGGGGACATGTGGGTGAGAGAGGCTGAGAGGCTTAATTCTTCAGGAATGACATTCATTACCTGGGAATTTAACATGCAACAATGCTCCTTCTAAGAAGGAGGGTACAAGTTCAAGCAAAAATACCTGTGTATACTTATACCCTTTGCTTACGTAAGAGTTGGTAAGCTTATATGCAAATTTTGTGGCCTTTGGATTTTTTCCAAATTACTATCATAGCTTTGGAGTTGTTACACTTGAGCAAGCTGAGCCTTAGCCACGAGTCTGCCACTGAAAAACACACCAAAAAACACCCCGTTCTTGGGTAGTAAATGTCACGACCATGACCACAGAAGTGAGACTTTCCCTGTGCAGCACATCCTGCTGCAATTTTAAAGAAGGTACTGCTAAATAGTCATGAAAACATAGGTTTTATAGTTGCAGTGCACCGATCAGCACAGGAGCCCAAGATAGTGCAGCTACTGGCACCATTAGCCCTCTGCCTGCCAGGCTTCCCTTGGGTGGGATGTCTGACCGACATGTGCTGACACGGGCCACTTTCAGACCCTGAAAATGTAATATATGGGTAACATCTGCTTAGGAAGACCCAAGGGTTGGTGTTGGCCAAGCTGTAAGCCCCGTGGCTAACCTCAGGCCAGTTGCCTTTCTTGCTGCTGTCGTAGGAGGACACTGTAGGAGGCATTTCTCTCCTCCTAGGAATGGAGATGGAGGAAGTTAATAGTTTAGTTCTGTGGCATTTAATCCAGAGTCAGCGCAAACAAACATTGGCCAAGTCTTAGCAGAGGTTCGGGTTTATCCTCGCTCATCTCCAAGGTGAGGAATGGCCTCTAAGGTCATCACAACCTGGAGGGAGAGGAGGTGGGGAATATCAGTGTGACAGCAAAGTTTCTCCCATCTGCAATTCTGAATTTTCTCCAGCATGAGCAAGTTGTCAGAAATGCACTTGATAAGCAAAAAAAAAACCAACAACCCAACAGCAAAATGTAAACTCAGCTTTCTGAAAACTTTCAAATGAGCAAGAGCACTGTGGTGCCACCTGAGTAGAGGACACCCACATGGGCACAGGGCCTCACTGGACTCTCTGGCATGGTGCAGGCGAGAACAAGGGGTTGCAGGACTTGTTGCACATCAGTTGGCTGCTTCCCACTGCCGTTACGCCGCTGGTGAACCCTCATCTGCTCAAACACCCTCACCCTTCCCCCAGTGCCACTAAGCCTCCTTCCCTCTCCAGCTGATGGTGGCACTAAAAATAGTCCAGAGAACTTGCAGAACCCCAACGAACACAACCCATTGCACCACTTGGATAGATGGAATCATTAAGCAACCCCCTTCTGTAATCAAGACCTCGTCACGACCGTGCGGGTCCCTTGCAGGCCAGCCTTGCCCGCATTGACATGCGCAGCAGAAAGTCCACCCTACTACAGGGTTATTTTCAGCAGCGCTCAGTAATTGTTAAATTGCTACTTACTTTGTGCCAAAAAACCTCGGCACCCAGCAGCTGCCTTTAGCTGATGTTTGATTAAATGCAGTTATGTGTCCTTACATAATAACTTCAGGACTGCTCCACCGGCAAGGCATATAATCAATTACATCGCTGTTCAGTACATCCTGAAATATTAGAAGCTCGTGTCCTAATTAAATAGTTTCTTCAGGCAAAAACTAAAATTACAGTGGATAATTATGTAACAAATTAAACATTTTCACACTGTAATCAATATCTCTAAATGCTAGGTAACTAGTGATGCTGTGACACGATAGAGTAAATGCTTAATACATGGCCACCCATTGGGGCGAGGGCTTTACAATTAATAATGAAGTTAATTTTTCATAAGAGGTTCAAAACCACACCAGGTGACAATGCTAGGAAGGTGGCACCTTTCTTCCTTAATGTAAATTAAGTTGCAGAGAACACCCCTTAGAGTAGGCTTTTTTCTAGCTATGTTGAGTCCAGGAAGCGCAGCGATCACCTTAGGCTGGGTCTTAGTGGGGGAACCTCACATCCCAAACACTTTATAATTGGATTTAACAATGAGTTATATATAATAATACATAAATACATAAATTTATGTATATTACTTATAATATATAAGTTCATTATATATCAATAATATATTAACTCATGTACATAACTCATTATATATATATACACTCATATCTCAATAAACTCACCTACATATATATACAAACTCATCTATCAATAATATATAAACTTATGTACATAACTCCTATAAATATACAGACTCATGCATCAATAATATATAAACTCACATATGTAATTCATTGTTATATACAAAGTGTTATAGACAACATATACAATGTGTGCACAGAGTAGCACCATGAACATACACCTCTTCTTTAAAAATAATTTTTAAAAGCGGGAAAATGGAGGGAAAAAAACAACCAAGCCCTTGAGGCCACCCCTCTCATTTTTGGGGCAGAAACACCAGAAAGAAGCCCCTAGCTGAGCCTTTTTTATAGAGAAGATGGGAACAGCCACGCTCCCCTTCTCAGCAGGGTTCCCACCCTCATCCGTCCACATTTACAGGTCTCTATTTTTGGTGTACCTCACGTGCACCTTTTATCCGGTTTTTTCACCCATCCTCTATCCTTCCAATCCCCTCTGGTTTTTTTTAATGACCCATTTCCTTCACCTGCTTTCTCAAGTTAAAACCTGCAAGCTCCGTTTCATTTCAACGCATTTCCTTTATTTTACTTTCAATTTTACTTTGTTCTCTCTCTTTACTTCTCATCTTTTCCACTACGGTTTCCATTACCTTTTTAAAGCCTTCTGACATAGAAATATTTTATTTTGGGGAGTGCTGAGGAGGTCTCGCTTAACTTGACCCGGGTTCACTGAACAACCTCTGCATGGAACAGCTGTTCCCAGTTTGGGAGGGTTTGTGGCAAGATGATCATTGTAGGTCCCTTTCCAGCTGAAACTATTCCACTTTTTTTTAACCAGAAGCATTGTATTTCTGGGGTCTGCTTAGAATTTGGGGGTATAAAGGAAAAAAATTGGGTTTGTGGGGTGTCTGCTTAGGCTTTGGGGGGAAAAATGGGTGATTTTTCTGAAGAGTGGTGGGTTTGGTTTCTATTCTCACATTTTTCTTGTAGGGCTTGTTGCTTTTAAAGATATGAATCCTCTACAATGACTCTGGTTATGTTCCTCTCCGCAAACATAATACGCTGGAGTATCAAGTAGAGCACGTTGGGTTCTTTGAGAGTTAATATCAAGGTCTGACCACAGAATGGTGGTCCCTCCTTTGGAATGACCACGGTCTTACCCACTGTTGACCAACCATACACTTGGAGTTGGCCAATGGAAACATCAGGCACATCCAAAGGATGCGAATTCAACACACATCATTGGCATGAAGGGCAAAAACCACAGACAAGGCAGGCCAATGCCACCTTCTGGTCCTGATTCTGGTGACAAGTTATTACATCTTGCTAGGTATTTCTTGGGTTTATGATTATTGAGTTTTATTATGATTTAATAACACACATTCCTCCACTCTTCCAAACTGGATGTTTGCAGCATGAGGCCACTACAGGGGAGTTTGATGCTGGGAGGGGGCTGATGCTGCAAAATTAAAAGTTTCCTTACAAATTATCAAGTACATTTACCAATTTTCTTATTTTAAAGACACCAATGGATTTCAGCACCTAACCTGACACCACAACACGTCTTCTTTTTGAAGCACACCTAAACCCAATGAGATTCCGATCTCACCCATGAAGATGGATGGATGGATGGATGGATGGATGGATGGATGGATGGATGAAGATGGAAAAAAGTAGATGCTAAATTCCAGTATGCTCCTACACTTTTTGTGAGGGAGAAATACAGTGGTAGAGGCTACAGCTAATTTTAAGTTAACCTGGATATTTTTCCAGTTAGTAACTGTTATTTCCGAGCTTTGGTAAACATCTAAGTACATCTAAGAGGAACCAGAAAGGCATTCCTACCTTGGAGCTACCAAGGGTCCTGCTACACGGTAAATTAAAAATTATAGAAATTAAAGTTATTTATTAACTTTCATGGTGTTTTACCTTAGTATCTGTCAAATACTTTAAAATGCATTTTGTGCATTTGTTTTTACACAGAAATTAAATCCCTCACTGATCCAGTCAGTCAGTTCTCGGAGAGGCTTCGTGTTTCAAACAATAAACGGTCGTCTTCTAAAATCCTCGTTTTTCTCTAAATATAGACTTTGCAAGGTTCCCATTCTTACCTGTTTTCTTTGGTGTTTTTTATTTATTATACATCATATATTAAAATCCCAGCAATGCAAGTCAGATTTTGTTTCTTTTTCCAAAACTAGCTTAGCCAAAGCAACAGCCTTAACTATTTCTTGAGACTGCCAGATAAAGTCCACCAACCACACATAATTTTTACATCAACCACCAACAGATACCTTAATTTAGATTAATTTAGGTAAATTAGCAGCATAGCAAAAATTTAAAATATCAATAGCAGTTAAGAAGGAAAACACTACACCAAACCTGTTTGGAGGTAAGTGGGCACAGGTCTGTGCAAAAATGTAGTTATTAGATAAAAGTTTTATTCCTCAATCATAGCTGGAGAGCTGCACAAATCCCTCCTCCTCTTCTTAATCCGAGCGTGTTGTCAACACGGCAAAAGCAAGAGAAATCTGCAAAGCGTAATTACACCTTGGGACCATTAACATGACATTCTCTAATAAGTGCTCCCCCGAGCATCTGCTGATCTAATTTTCTAACTGGCGCTAGAAAATACAGCGTGTTTATCTGCACGGCCATGAACTCCTCAAGTCAGCACCCCGGCAGGGAGAGGGAAAGGGAGAGTGCCGCGAACAGGAGAGGAAGATGATCAAACTTTGTGGGTATCTGTCGCTAGGTGATGGTCTCTCAGCTATGTTGGTCATTTAGACATTGGCTGGTGAGCAGTGAAGCATTTTAAATCTGTAGTGGAGTAGATAAGAGTGCCTGTCATTGTAAGGGGTCCTGTGAAAAGGGGGGGGGGAAAAAAAAAAAGGAACATGGAAAAGGAAAAAAGAGGCGAAGGGGAATAAAGGGGGGAAGGGAGGGGAAGGGGGAAAAGAGGGGAGGGGGGAAAAGAGGGCAGAAAGTAAAAAGAGAAGAAAAAAAAAGAAAAACAGTAAGGGGAATGGGGGGGAAAGAATTAAAAGGAAAGATGAAAAAAGGAACAAAAGGGGGAGAAGAGGGGGAATGGGGAAAAAGGAGGGAAAACATGGGAAAGGGGGGGAAGAGGGAGAAGGAGAGGAAAAAAGGGGAAAGGGAAGGAGGGGGAAAGGGAGGAGCAAAAAAGGAAAAAACCTCTCCCTGATGGGAATTTCAGGAATGCCACTCTTCCACCACTCACTCAAAATGACATTTTCATGTAACTTGACAGTGGAAAACACTCTCTGACCCAACGGTCTGGGCAACCTTTACAACATGAAGCCTCCTCTGGTCGTGCCCATCTACTTAAGCCAGGGATGGAGCTACAGTTTGGGTTCATGATCACTTTTAATTCCCATTCTCTGGATTTCATCTTGGCACTGGGATTATACTACTGAACACACTTGCCGAAGAACTCTCCATCATGACTTGGACACTGTGTTCAACACACGCAGGCAGAAGGCACCATTCCCATGAACTAAGCCAACCCAACACCTTCAACATCTGAATAATTAACTAGTGGCTGTTAAGGCTAAAAGGCTGCATTAATTGACTTGAAGAGGGATGGGCTAAATCCTGAAGAAATTTCAGATGTGGCAGAGAGCAAAGCCTTAAAAAATCCCAGGACAAGTTCACCGTTTCTCAAAGCAGAGCAAAGCTTAGAAGTTACAGAAGCACCTCACTGCCTTCAAAACACAAATAGGAAGGCTGCCCATGTGACCTCTTAAAAAAGCACACCCAGTAAAACAATTAGAGTAAAAATAGTGTACTCCAACATGGCAAAAAATACATCTGATTTCTCACTGCCTTCTTGTGCCAAAACAGGACAAGATTTTGCCCAGAGTGTGTGTCATTAAACCTCCACGTGCCGAGTGACTGCTGCATGCCAGGAAGAAGACAGCTCAAAGATAACAGCCAGAGGAGAGCTGCATGTACCCCATTTACAACTCACACTATAAAATAAACAGCGTTTTATAGAAGTAGCTATTAAAAAAAAAAAAACAACTTTTTTGCCTCAGGCCTTGGAATATACAAAAAATTTCCCTTCCATGTTGTCAACTAAATATGGACTGTAACTTTGAGGAAGATCTTGCTGCAAAAAAAATCAACTAGGCAACATCCCATCCCAGCTGCATCACCTCTGGGTGCCTCTGACTCCCGTGAGTGGTGGGAGGAGGTGGGAACCACCATCAGGTGTAGGCATCAAAATCCAACACAGCAGTTTCCAGGGTTAAATGTCAAAGCCCCGACTGAAGCCCACGGGGGTTTCACCAGCCCCTTCTCCTGGTGCTGATGCTCAGAACTTCTGGAAATCCATCCATGTCTTCCATGGAGGAGAACTTGGTCCTACTCAGCCATAGTAACTGGTAAAAAAGTCCATTTGATAAGGAAAGGTCACTCATTGAGAAAAAAAAAAAAAAACGCACAAAGAGCATCTGGTAATGGAAATTGCTGTAGATCGCCGGGTGGAAATAAAGTTGGGTTCAATTGACTCGGGCTGTTTCCCTCTACTGCCATAAACCAAACTCTTCAGGGCATTATCAGGTTTATTCCACGCTCTAACAGACCACAATTCTTCCCGAGAGGTTCAGCAGCACCTTGGCAATAGAAGAGATTAAGCAGAACTGCACCCATTTTCTGTGCCAAATGCTCCCGCTCAGCAGGTAGGGAAAGAGACGGTGAATTTAGTGAAGTTCCTTCACTAAGCACCAAAAATCCCCTGGCATTCCCCTGGCTGTGGGAAACATCCTGGATCATGTTTTAAGCGACAAAAAAGGCTCAGCCTTGCAGGTACACTGACCATGTGTCCGAGGTTGAGGGGAGAGAAATCACCTGCACTAGGCAAGAGCAGTAAGAGGATTTCACGTGATGGGAGTAAGGCAGGCAAGAGATTTACGGTTTGTTTGTTTTTTATAATTCCATTTTAATACAGCCAGCTTGCTTTCTTTCTAAACAGAATACATACGCTCTCCCAGTCCCAAAATTGTGGTTTGGGAGGGGCTGTGTGCAGGAATCCTGTGTGTAGCCCAACTTCAGCATCTGCTTGGCTGCTCCCTTATAGTGGAGACCTGGGAAACCCACCTTGCTGCAGAACCAGAGCGAAATAACACAAACACTGACACATTTCAAATTAACTGATTTTTGAAGCCTGGTTTGGGAAGCCTGAGAAAGCAGCCGGCTCTCCTGGGAGGCTGCTCCAGGTCTGCACCAGCTGGATCCTGCGGGTCGGGGGTTTTAATGATGGGCAGTCGCCCGACAAGGACAAGGCACTTTTGTTTCAAGGGCTCGCTCTGCTGCTCTGCAGAGCATAACCCTCTTAAAGCAGGTATCATGGAGTAATGCTTAAACGAAGAGAATCAGCCAAGTCACTTCTAACCTGCTAAATTCACCTTCTCATCTCCCAGGATGTAGCTCCAAAAATGAGTTTATTGCCACACTTTGCATTTTCATAGACTTGGTGATGATATCAAAGCATTTTAGGAGTGTTCAACTTCACAGCACACCTATATGGTAGATATTACTTTCAGAAGGAGTCCAAAAAAATAATTTTGAAGAGAGACTATCTTGCCAACAGCTGACGAGAAATACAAAGAACCCAAACAATACTTTCCTAATCAACAACCAGCATTTTAAAAGCTGAATACAGTTTTCAGGTTAATGGCAGATAACCTGGCAGTCCTCAACCCATGCCCTTCCTTCTCCAACAGTAAAAAAGAACAAAGCAAATAAGAAATTACTGCAGGCTGGTGGTGTTTTTTGGTGTAAGGGGCTTTATTTCTTCCCCAAAAATTCCCCGAGCAGAGAAGACGACTCCTCCTTCCCAAGCTGTTCAATACAGAAATCTCAAACTCGAGAGTGCTGGTGACACCTCTGTGAAGATAAATCTTCCTAACAACCCAACCTTTGCAGATTCCAGAAGGGAACAGGAAGATAAATCCTTCTCCTGAGAAATGTGGAGGTTGCTCTGCCTGTGTTGGGGCTGTAGGGAGGACTCGGCTTCCCAGAACCTGGAATAGGTGCTAAAACACAACCTCAAAGGGCACATCTTGAGATAAGTTGATGGGACTGTTTTAAAGCACTCTGCAGACTGGAAAAAAGAAAAAAAAAAAAAGAAAAAAAAAAGACCATGACAGCCTGAACACCAAGCAAGGCAACTTCTGGCTCATGCCCGTTCACCATGAAACAAGAGGACAACTTACAATTGGGATGGAGAGACCAGAGAGGGGATATGGGAGAGGTAATAAAAGTTGAGGATGGTGGAAAGCAGCCTACCTCAATATACTGGCCTAGAGGAGTGTGAATGAAGCATAAATCCACTACTCTGATTCAAGTCAATCTCTGCTGTTCCGATCAAATATGGACTTTCAGAGCAGAAAACACAGGAAGAGAATTTAGGCTCCTTGCCCAAGATCAAGTATTGTCAGTGGTAAAGCACATTTCTGACCCGATATTACTGCAATCTAATCTCTAGATAACATCTGACTCCTCATACAACTGCACACAGCAATATCCTGCTTTTAAATGCCGATCTGCTAGGAACAAGAATCACCAACATACTCTCAAGCATCATATAAACACTCAAAGAATGAAAATGAATCACATCAGGAAGGAAAAACTTATCAGTTCAGTGTAGTATTAATTACTGTTTCTTGTGACCAAGAAGGAACTTCAGCAAGAAGCCAAAGTGCTCGGTTTGGCAGGAACATCACAGAGAAGCTCTATTATGTTGCCCTGGGGAGGAGCAGGCCAGGGTCACAGGCCCAACCGAGTAATTTCCAAGTACCACCTGCATCTCCTGAGCCCGAGACACAAAGATTCTCAGCTTCCCAACCTCCAAAGAGCTGCACAGGAAGCCGTTAATGCTCTGTACCTTCAAAAACAAATTCAAAGCATCCTTAGTCACCCATATGAGAAGCCAAGACTCCAACCTCAATTCTACCCTCAGAATCACAGAGTGGTTTGGGTTGGAAGGGACCTTAAAACCCATCCAGTCCAACTTCCTTGCCCCGGGCAGGGCCACCTTCCACCAGCCCAGGTTGCCCAAAGCCCCGTCCAACCTGGCCTTGAGCCCTTCCAGGGAGGGGGCAGCCACAGCTTCTCTGGGCAGCCTGTGCCAGGGCCTCACCCCCCTCACAGGGAACAATTTCTGCCTTAGATCTAATCTAAATCTCCCCTCTGTCAGTTTAAAACCGTTCCCCCTCATCCTATCCCTACCCCCCCAAGAAAGAGTCCATCCCCACCTTTCCTGTAGCTCCCTTTAAGTACTTGGAAGGCTGCTGCAAGCTCTCCCCAGATCCTTCTCTTCTCCAGGCTGAACAACCCCAACTCTCTCAACCTTTCCTCATAGCAGAGGTGCTCCAGTTCCCTGATCATTTTTGTGGCCCTAAAATGTGGCCCCTTCTACCCCCACAAGGACAAAAGCCTTTAGCACCATTTGCAATATGCTCTGGAACTCCACGATGAAGTGCAAGCTCAAGGCATGAACATGTCAGGTTATTAATCCATTGTTTAAATTAAGACCTGTCACTACTGACACTGTTTTACTACTCTACACAGAAAAACATGTAGGCAGAGCAAATATTACATCATCAAGCACAGCACGTGCAAGGAAGGGCTCCTCCTTTTCACCAAGCTCTCCCAGTGCCAGCGGGACTGGCTGGAGGTTACTTGAGGTAAATACACGGTGCCCTCACCAAGTTTTACTTCAGTTTTGTGCAGCGTAACTCACCGAGCTGATGAGACAGGGGATCCCAAAGATGGAAACCAACGGCCTCACTTAACTTCTTAATAAAGACGCTTCCTCGGATACGTGCTTTGTAAAAACTAAACAACTACCCCAAAAAAGAGAGATTGCTCAGTGTAACGACGGCTTTAATATTCAAGATTTTGTATTTACTGAAATTTCAAGCACAGCTACAGGAAATGTGTTTTATAAGGTTATATGAAGAGATGCCATTAGCATCCTGGGCGCAGAGCACTCCTGGTACCCAGCAGGATGCTCTGCTCATCCAGGCTGCCCAGGCTAACGCTGCCATTTGCTCCACATGGAAGTGCTGCACCCCAACTGTACTTATGGTACAGCAGACCGGCTTGGAAGAGACACTGTCCATCAGAAATCTAATTAAACCCCCAAATTTTAAATAGCTTCAGCGACAGAGGCAAACAGACCCCCTCAATTCATGACCAGTTTTTTCCAAACACTATTCTCTCCATGCAAATGTAGAAAAGGCTCGCATTTTCTTGACTGTTTATCCCCTCCTTGATTCATTCAGTGCACCACATTTCCATCTGGATAGATTTGCCAAGCAACGCATTTGAGGAACATAAGGATTTTACAGGTCTTCTGGGTTTTGTTTATTTTCCTTAGAGACCTGCCCCTAGTCTCAGCTCCAAACCCTGACCCAAAACCTGGTGTGCATCTAAACACCACTTTTCTGGTTTGGAAGGAAAAGCTTACACCATTTTGCAGCTGCATCCCACTCCCCGGGGAGGGAAAGCAGCCCAGCAAGGGTGCTGGGATAGCCTTTTAGCAGTACATTTATCCAACACACGTTTTTTTTAAATTTTTTTTTTTTCTCTTTTTGCTTTACCGCAGCAAAACTGATCTGCTTCTTCGTTATATAATTTCTACTTACATTCTCCTTTCAGCGTTCTCCTTGAAGCAGGCTGCAGAAAGCTCAGGAGCAGGAGCTCTGCAACAAAGGCATCTGCCATACGAAGCTTGCAAAAGTTCAGGAGCACCTGCTGGAAAATGCTCCCCCAAAATACATTAATTTGCAGAGAAAAATAAGACAGGGCTTCGTTTCATACCACTTTTCCTCTGCATCACCTCCAAGTTACATGGAAACACCACGAGCTGTTTTGTTTCATGCGCATGTGAAAGACAGATGTGATAAAAACGCCGCAGGCTGAAATGCAGAGTTCCCTCAGCTAAGCTAAAGCTAAGCTTAGCTAAAGCTAAATCAACAGTGTTTTGCACCCGCTTTGCCCAGTGCCTGGCAGCAGGACCAGACCCACATCCTCTGCGAGCACAAGTGCTGCAGACACAGATGCAACCTGCCTCCCCGGTTGCTAATCCTTGGGTTTGCAAAAAAACAATAAGCATTCATAAAAACAGCAGAATAAGGAGGCATTAAAAAAAAATAAATTAAAAAAAAAAATATTTGTAATTAAGTCCTAAGAATGAAGAATGGGATGGGGCAGCACCACAGACCGTACCCTTGCTTCAGGAAAATTATGCACTGGGGGTGTCTCCTGCCCAAAATACAGTGGGTGTGTATAAAAAAAAAAATTTAAAAAAAAAAAAAAAAATCAGTCGTGATCAAATATATTGCAGCGGGGAAGAAGGGCAAAATCACACCGCAGAAATGGGTGTAAATGTGCCTCAATCAAGGAAAAATAAATGTCTTTACAAAAAAGCATGAGCGCATGGAGGCAAATGCACAGAGGAAAGGGGAAAACCAGGAGAGGGGGTCAGGAGAGTCCAGCTCCCTCGTGGAGGGAACGTGAGGCCAAACTAATTAAAATGCACAGCCCTTGGAGAGTTTCAGGAGGAAAGTGCTGCAGAAATAAGTCCAAACCGATGCTATTAAATCACAGATATTAATAGCGAAAGAGATCCACATGTATCTGGTCTGTTAAAATGGAGGGCAAGAGATGCTCAAGCCGTTTCATGAAGCATTGCAGAGAAGCAACATTAAAATCCTTTACCGACGCTACTCAGCACTCCTTAAAACTGTTTCTACAATACAAAAATAGGCAAGTGCCTGAGAAAATACAGCAAAATGTCTGGGCTGCTCCACACAACGTTTCCGAAAAGTAGGACATCCTTTGAAAGACGCAGGATCCCACTGAGGTGACAAAGGGCTGCGAGCTATAAGTAACCCAGTGTCACTTTGGTTGAATTCTCCCCCAAAATTCTTCACTGCAAAATATGCTCCAGAGAAATAACTTTTTGCTTTGTCCAATGAATCAGGAATCATTGCTAACGAACTCAACAGTTCCCAAAAGTGCAAGACATGCAAGCAGAAAACTCAATCATCAGCTGGGAAATAAAGAGCAGGGGGGAAAACTACCTGGCTATGAATCCCTGAAATTTGGTAGAAGATAAGTCTTCCAGCACAGACTGGAAAAAATGAAGGCCAGTTTACGTAACAAAACTTGTGCACATAACAAACACATCCTCCGTGCAACTGTAAAGTCAGCATTGCAAAAACATTCCTGCAGCAATGTGCTGAAGCTGCCAGCAACATTTTGTTTGAAAAGGGCAGATGAAACTCAATGTAAGAAAAAAAAAAAAAAAGTAACTGGTATTTATTAAACCATTAAGAAAGAGGAAAAATTTGCCAGTTTACAGTCATCTGTAAATGTGCATGGGGCTAAATTTCAGGACTGCAAAACAGATGTGCGTGCAAATCCTGCAGCTGCACAAACAATACAGACAAATAAGCCGACTCCAGCACCTCAGTGTGAAGTTCACACTGGTGCAAGGATATGGCTTATTTTATACCCATGCCATCACACTACGATAGAAGTAACAGTTTTCTTTTTCCCCTCCGTAATTAAAGCTTGTGAAAACAAAGCGATGAAAAGACTCAGCTGTGGCACAGCACTCGCTGGCTGCTGCGGCGCAGGGCAGGCTGGAGCTGGAGATGCTGCCTTTAGAAGATGGCAGCTATGTGGCACCTGGGTAATCACAGCTGAATCACATTAATTGTATTAATATTAAAAATGTTTGGCCTTGGGGACTCTTCATAAGAAATAGAGGCTCTTCCTCCCCGCACTCTAGAGGATGGCGTTGAAGGCACCAGGGAAGGGATGTGACAGCAAAGGGCGATGCCACCCTGGGTGATGAAGCTGGAAGGTGACACTCATCCTCTGATGGAGAGTGTGGCAATATGGGCACGCACCTACAAAAAGATCTCTAATGTGTTTTATGAAGTCACGTACCGATTACAAACAGGAGGGAAATACCAAACTGGTTTTGAGAAATGCTGCACTGCCAGAACCAAATATCAAAGAGCAAACCCATCATTTAATTGACAAGTCTCACCCCCCTTACCCTCGTGACAATGCCATCAGTCCTTTCCTTCACTAAATTACTCTTAGAAACAACAAAGAATTAGATTAATATGTATACTTTTAATTTTTATTCTTCTCTTTAAAACCTTTCAAGTGAAAACATGTCAGGGGTGGACACCTCACCACACTGGAAAAGAAAGTTCACTGCAACCACCCGCACCACTCATGAGCAAGATAAATGGCTTTCACCAGGTCTCCTCTCGAGGAGGATGCCATTCTTACACAGTAGAGCAGACATTTAGTTAGCTGTCATGAAATATTTATTAGTCTGCTGATGAGTTAATTAAAAATTTTAATAAGATTTCAGTACTTACTGAAAATTATTTACCCCATGTACAACCACGGTGTTGACAATAGATGGGTAAGTGGTATGGGGAGTGATTTTATTTTTTTAATGACTTATCTACTTGTCTGCAAATGCTCTAATCATTGCTAACAGCTGTAAAATTTATCTGTCCTTCATATTTAACATGCAAAATAGTTGTCATTCAGCCATTATTACTCCATCATTTTCAAAGACCACTGCAGCATCCCAAGCCCAGACCTAGTGTACCACAGATGACTGATGAAGTATTTTGCTATCAACACTCACATTAATAATGGCAGGGTGGAAAAGGTCTGGAGTTTAACTGCAGACCCTCTCAGGAAACAACAAGCAAACAACATCTAATTGTAATGAAGTATTTTCATCTGCTGGTGAAATAAGGATGCGATGGGATTACCATTGTGTTGTGAAGCAATGCCATTCTTCATGGTATATTCATAAATAATACGCTTACACAAAGTGGAAAAGCTTCCTTCCCATTTTCACATCAGTCAGGAGACTGCTGTGCAGCTGTATTTTCCATCTAAAGATAGATGGAGTCCAGAGAAATACAGAGCAAAGGGAGCTCATTTGTGACATTATACTAGTATATTTAAGAAAAAAAACCACTCCAGCTGTATCTGTGTATCCTCACTCTGACATGTGCTTGGGACTCTAATTACTTACTTTCATGAATTAAAGACACAGGAGAGAGGGATTAAAGATGAGACTGCAGAATGCGAGGAGACAACAAATGTAAGAAATTTGGAGGAGTCTCCCATTCAAGCGAGATGAGAGTCAGCAACATTCGGCGGCTTCGCTTCCCTCTCTTCCGCAGGGATCAAAGCAGGGAGAAATATTAATGCTCTGAAGTTACAAAGATGTATGAAAACCCTAATGAGCATTTTACCCTGCAGATGCGTGAGCAGAGCTTCGCTCGGTGCTGTGCGAGGCAGAAGCTGCGACACAACCAACTTTCAATGTCCTCAAATTTCGAAAGAGCTTTAAATCGGCTGCCAGTGAGAAACACGCAGTAAGGCCAAACGCTCGCTTATGCTGCAGTGAAGAGGAAGGGATCCCTACGAGAAATTAGTGTCATTAACCTCAACTGCTGACCACTGACATGACCACTAGTAATATCCTGCTCTGCTCCCTAAGGGGCTTCTCCATGCCTTGACAACCGTCATTCATAGATTGGATTGTGTTTCCTATAAATTTTAGCAAGTTCCTATTTCTGTTGTCCATCAGTTGCCAAGAGCTGCACATCTGCTTTACAGACACCGTGTATTTAAATGCTAAATATTTTGTAGAATCGCAGGAAATTTCAGGTTGAGCCTTGGGGATGTCTCTGGTCTGACCTGCTCTGGGGTCTGTCCTCATGGAGAAGAAGATTTTCCTTGTATCCACCTGAACCACCCTTATTCCAGCTCCACTGAGCAGAATTCCCTTTCACAACTCTCATATTATAAACTGTCAGTAACACCACTGAGTTCTGTTTTAAAGTTTGTCGGGAAAGGGATGACCTTTCCTTGCACAAGAACACTCATTTCTTCTCTTGTTCTTTCATTTGGGTCATTTGGGGGGTTGAATTGCCCATTCAGATTCTAACTGTGTTTCTTTAGGAATGTTTGTTGAAGTTTTTTCCATTAAACGTTTAAGTATGCAGTTTTACTTACTTTCCATCTCTGAACTATTTACTATTATGGTTGCCATAAATTTAAGGCTCCTTAAATCAGAATTTTATTCCAATATCTTAATAAAAATTTTTTCCCTTCATTTGCTACACATTCAGAGATCCGCAGGAACTGCTCAGCGGTATAAATCCAATGCTAAAAGACATACCATCCATCTGATATTCTGTTACTTTGTTATTAAAATTTGCTAATTAGTTTGCCTTTCCCTCTTCACATTTGGGCTTAAGACAGTAGAGAATTTCCCTACAGATAAAATTGGTCCCTTCTTAACAACCCATTCACGCTTCTAAAAGGAATATGCTTTCTCCCAGGTGACATTTTGATATGAACTGTAACAAGCAACGGGGCAATTTTCCTTTGATTTTGAATTTCATTTTAACTTCGCCAAATATATTTTAATATACATTCCGCAGTTCATCTGTAGCTGGGATTTGTGACAGCTCCATTAAACAAATGTATGCCTTTCATTGTATAAAGAAACTCCAGGATAACAAGGTAGAGGAAGCAGGGCTGGGGAGGGAAGGCACATTAAAGCTAAGGCTTTATTAACCTCATAAGGCTTCTCTGAAATCTGCAAGGGGAGTCTGAGGTCTTTACAAAAATAAAAGAAACTATGGAAAATATGCTATGGCACATGGAAAATAAGGAGGTGATTGGTGATGGCTAACATGGCTTAGATTTAGATGAGATCTAAGGCAGAAATTGTTCCTTGTGAGGGGGTGAGGCCCTGGCACAGGTTGCCCAGAGAAGCTGTGGCTGCCCCCTCCCTGGAAGGGCTCAAGGCCAGGTTGGACGGGGCTTTGGGCAACCTGGGCTGGTGGAAGGTGGCCCTGCCCGGGGCAGGGGGAAGGAACTAGATGACTTTTAATGTCCCTTGCAACTCAAACTGTTCTGTGATTCCATGAAAAAAGCATCTGTGAGGAGTTTGCTATGTATTCCTACATATTTTTTGCTATATATTCCTACTGCTTCATCCTCTTTCCAACAGCTAGTGCTGCCCTAATCTCTAACATGCAACCCCAAAACATAATTAAATTCAAGGAGAGCAAGCAATGTAAATATGTGGGGAAAAAACAGAAGATTTTATGGAAAAACATCACTTACCCCTCCAACCAAGATGCAAAAGTTCCCTGTATATTAGCTACCCTAAAGCCACAGACCCAGGCAGAGCACCTCTGCAGCCTCTCCATCCCACACCAGCGGGGAATTGGATGATGCAGACAATTTCTCTGCAGACAGAAATCACCCCAAATTGATAATTCTTACCAGCAACATCCTCTGAAGTTTTAAGCATCATTTGAGGTGCTTTGAGATGTCAGCATGTCAGGGAAGACGAGGAAAGGATGTCACAGAGGAATGCTGATCAAGGATGAGCAAAATTAGATCTGTATCCCAAATCACCAGGGTTTCCTGGGTGTTGAGCTCCTAAAACTTGTTTGTAATGAAAATTATTTACCAGTATTTCTGGTTTTTGGAAAGTGTGTGGATGATGCTTCTGTCTCCAGCTCACAAGACTGACTCAACAGTAAATAATAATTTAAACCAGCATTCAGGCAAAACTGCCAGGAAATACTTTAAATTTCAGTCCTTTCCTGGTGGCAGCAGGCATGTGCACGTGTGTTTTATGGTGTACACCTTCATCTTCAAACCACAGGAACTAGGTATCGATAGTTTTCTTTCTGAGAAGCAAACAGAGACACATACTTAGCAAAACCTCCCTGGCACCAGTGAAAGGTATTCACCAACAACTCAGAACAGAAGTAAAAAAAAAAAAAAAAAAAAATCAGCAGAAAAATTCTTCTCACTTTTTGTCAGCCAAGCGGTAGCTTTGGGGTTTTGTGTTTATCTCTTGAAAGTTTACCAGAACCAGATCTTACTACTCTCCTGAGTTAACAAGTAGTTGCACAACTCCCATCAGCTCAAAAAAATGTTTTTTAGTGATAACTGAAAGATAAAAAAGACTTCTCTAACTAAAAGCACAAATAGTCCTTACTATGGGTTTAACCCATCTAAAATTTTTCTCTTTCAAAGACAAGATCAAAAGTAGGGAAACAAACAAAAAGGCAGTTCTAAGCAGGTTTATTTGTTATTTTTAGAAGATAAAAGGACCTCCTTTTCAGATATTATGCTGTGCCCCGTTTCCCCCAGAAGCTGCTGTGAAGAGCAAGTCTGCCCAAGGCGACGAGGGGGGGTGATGACCGCGAGCAGAACGTGCCTCTTGCAGGGTTGAACTCATTCACTGTCCCCAGCTCTGATCCCAGTTGGCTTCACCCCATGCAAGAGACTTCAGACAGAAGATAAAACCTCATGGAAGGAGAAAGAAACCCTTCCAGGATGGATAGCTATCACCTCACGAACGCAGCCAGGGGGGTGATGCCCATGAAGATGTGTCACTATCCAGGAGGATGAATGCTCACCCACATTTTTATGATTTTATGCTAATTTTTTCCTTAAGCACTTCCACACTGACTGAACAGAACTGCGCTTTGTATGAAGGGCTCTGTGCCCAAATGGAGATCAGTCATCAGTGGTGTCCCTCAGGGGTCCATACTGGGACTGGCACTGTACAGTATCTTCAGCAATGACCTAGATGGTGGGATTGAGTGTGCCCTCAGCAAGTTTGCAGATGACATCAAGCTGAGTGGTGCAGCTGATTCACCTGAAGCGTGAGATGCCATCCGGCGGGACCCTGAGCTCAACAAGTGGCCACATGTGAATCCCATAAAGTTCAACATGCCAAGTGCAAAGTCTTGCACATGGGTTGGGGCAATCCCCACTACCAATACAGATGGGGGTGGATGGGGGGGGTGAATGGGTGGATGGAGGGATGGACGGATGAAGGGATGGACAGATGGATGGCAGCCCTGCAGAGAAGGATTTGGGGACACTGGTAGATGAGAAATGGGACATGACCCAGCAATGTGTGCTTGCAGCCCAGAAATCCAACTATATCCTGGACTACATCAGAAGAAGTGTGGCCAACAGGTTGAGGGAGGGGATTGTCCCCCTCTGCTCCACTCTGTGAGACCCCCCTGCAGAGCTGGGTCCAGCTCTGGGGCACCAACAGCAGAAGGACACGGACCTGCTCCAGCGGGGCCAGAGGAGGCCACGGAGATGCTGGGGGGGCTGAAGCCCCCCTGTGAGGACAGGCTGGGAGAGTTGGGGGGTTCAGCTGGAGAAGAGAAGGATCCAGGGAGACCTTATTGTGGCCTTTGGATATATAAAGGGGGTTATAGGAAAGATGGATAAAGATTTTTATTTTACCAAGGCCTGTAGTCACAGGACAAGGGGCAATGGTTTTAAAGTGACAGAGGTTAGATTTAGAGTAGATCTAAGGAAGAAATTCTTCCCTGTGAGGAGACCCTGGCACAGGTTGCCCAGAGAAGCTGTGGCTGCCCCCTCCCTGGAAGGGTTCAAGGTCAGGTTGGAGGGGGCTTTGAGTGACATGATCTAGTGAAAGATGTCCTTGCCTACATCAGGGGAGTTGGATTAGATTATCTGTAAAGGTCCCTTCCAACCCAAACCATTGTGTGTTTCGGTGACTCTAATCCTGCCAACCTCTGGATCACCTGCTGTGGACAAAAAAAAAAAAAAAAAGGTAGAATTTCTCATACTTCTCTGGCTTACAGAGGCAGCAACCACAGGTGTGTCTTGCAGGGAGAATCAGCAATCACTAGTGTCTCACCTCCAGAGAGCTGACAGCCAACAGGAAGCCCGACACCAAAGAGGTGCCCTTGAGAAGGTCAGAGCAGTAGCTAACACAAACTGACAAAGAAGCATTAAAATAGATAAAACAGTGGAAGAAAGTAAATAGGTACCGATTTATAACCTTACATCCACAGGAAGGGCTTGTACAGCAAATATTACATTAGGCAAACCAAATCGTTAAGTCCCAAAAACTGACAGACTCACTTGAGTGTGGTTTTCAATTAAACGATACATCATCTTTGTGGCCCAGGAAGTAGAAATTCCTCGAGGGCAGCAGAGAACCCAGCAGACTAAAAAACCATTAACACATCCAGCGTCATTTACTGTCCTGCTGGATGCTGACTACAATCCTGCTCGGCCAAGACAGAAACGTGTTTCCACCTTGTCTCTGTGGCACAACAGGAGGCACCTACACGGTGGGGCTGGAGACAACAACGAATGAAGCTTCTGTTGTTCAACAAAGCACCGCAGGGGTGAAGGAAGGGGTTACAACCTGCATGCACGCTGCACACTAAAGGTGATGATAAACAGATCAGGGCAGAAGTGGCTGCAGCAGATTAAGCTGTTCCCGGTCCCAGGTTGGCTGTGAAGAGGATCCCATGCTGAAGAGTTCACATGAGCATTTCTCACTTGCTTCAGCACAAGAAGCTCGTGTTGAACAGCCACTGGAGAGGGCTCAGCCCAGCCTGGAGCAGCTGAGAAGTGTGCACAAGAACCATGCTGTTGGATGAACTCATGGAAGCCACCAGCTCTGCCATGTAGGTAGTGACCGACAGAGACAATGATATCTCAGATCTCGGCAGGGTTTCTGCAGCTGCTGTCTGGTCACGGTCAAAGAATTAGGCTGGATTTGGGTAAAAATGTGAAAGCCTAAGAAAAAGCTGCATTTGCTTAAAATCTCTAGTAGTAAGGCAAATGGATGAAGTGTTTCTTTCCAAAAGATAAGCAAAACCGTAATCTGGATATTAAAACAAAGCAGTCAAAATAGATCTAATCAAAGCTGCTGGGAAGCAAAGTTTAACATAAAATGATCAAATCCTTACTTAGACATTTTAATTCTTTGAAGGAGCTAAGCACCAGAAGTTCTACTTAATGGAAGGGGTGTGTGTCTCGTACTTTCTGTATAAACAAAACACCAAATCTGACTGGCCAGCTAGAGGATTTACATGTGAAAACCAGAACATCTAATGGTATTTTTAGAAAAAAGGAACAGAAAGAGTTCTCAGATGTGAAACTACAACCAGCACTGTATCAAAACAGTTCTTCCTTAATTTCGCACTAGCAGACATCTGAAATCCCATCAACTGTTTTCTTCTCAGCACATGCTTGAAACTTTTGTCTTCAGCACGGTGCAGGTGCCGCTAATATAAACATTTAACAGAAAGAGGTATTTCAACATTATGTAAACAAGGACTGAAGCAGAATCAAATGAGCAAATCAAAAGAAAACAGGGGGGGAGATTCAGTTAAGTCTCAAACACCTTGAACAGGGTGAATGCTTTTAATATAAACTTTCTTGCTAGTGCCAGCTGGCTAAAACACCTTCATGACAAATATGAATGAGGGCCTCCACATGCTTATTCTAACTTTTCTTCTAAAATAAACAAAGCCAGCACCAAAAAACCAAAAAGACTCAACTCTTCAGCATTTGTATTTGGCAACCTAAAGAAAGAAACACCTCTCCTGTTATTGTGGCTGCAGGTTGGCCAACAGAAGTACAAGAAGTCTGATTTGAAGATGTGATATTGTTGATGGGTGTCCTCTGCAAATGGCAGAAGCTTCAGACCTCTCCCTGCACCTGGTCTACAGTGGTTGTCCTGTCTGTTCTCTACCAGGCAACCTAGAGAGCCTTTTCCAGTGGGCATGGCGGGGATTTCTGGTTGGTTTGATTATGCTCTCTGCTTTTTAAAAGCAAAGCTTCAGGAGTGCCCCAATGGCTTTAATTCACACATGGCGAGACAAGTCTGGGATTTCTTCTTCCCAAGTCTCCGAAAGTGCTGCGTGTATCTTTGTCTTGATCAGCAGGACTCCATTTCAAACACATGGCTGAAACAACATCCCTCTCAAAAACTAACAAAAGAGGTAGAAGAACAGTTGATTTAGAAGTATGATGACTGCCAAGCCCGTCATCTGTGTCCTTCCTACCCCACCAGCAGCCCCCGGGAAAAGGGAACGGCAAGGCAGAGGTTACGACTTCAAGGAAACTCACCTACGGTAAATATCTCTCACGAGATACCATTTATAAAGTGTTGCAACACTTGAAAACGCTGTTAACAGCAGGAAATCTATTTAAAGTGGAAGGAATATGATCATTAAGGAATAAAGAGGGAGTTTCAGCTCAGCAAAGACCTAGGGCTAGGGTGGGGGAGGGAGCGTCTCGGCGATTGCATTTCCATTTTTTCATCTCAAAGCCCCATCACAGGATAAAGGGGATGGGAACTCAATCACAGCAACCAGATTTCATGCCAAGCCAAAAAGTCCATTTGCTAGAGGAAAGAATGAAATTTAATAAGACAGGTGGGGGGAAACAAAAAAATAAGGAAAGGCTGGGAGGTGCCAGGTGGGATGAAGGCAGGGCTCCCCCTACGCAACTGCAGGGGCTAGCCCGTCAGCCCCCTAAATTAGGGGAAATCCAGAGCAGCCGAGGAGGCACCTCACCCTTAAAATTAATCTAGAACTCACTCTTCCTCCTCGCAACGCTAGCCAGTTTCATAGGTAAGAATGTAATCCTTTACTTGCCTGGGCTGCATCCACCAAGCTGCCTGATGGCTCAGATAAAGCCTGGCCACTGCTGGGCACGTGATTTGTACTGATTGCTTTGGAGAGGGAGGAAGAAAAGCAGAAAATAAAGAAGAAAAGCTGTGTACAGCCCAGCGTGCGGCATGCTCCAGCCCAGGACCCTCGATTTGCAAGCTTCCAGCCTGGGCAAGTATTAATCAGCATCTGGAAAGCAGGTCAGCAGTGGGGAGAACCCACCACCACCCCGCGAGGTCAACTCTTCAAAAGCTGAATCTGGTCAGGTACCAGAGAGGAAATTAAAGATGTCTTAAGAGTTACAGGAGCTAAGATTTTTGTTTGTATGTGATACGGCTTACTCGCTTCCAATCAAAAAATATTCTGTGATCAAAAAACAGCTGTTATGTCCATAGACAAAGGTGATCTTTTTGCAGTGAAAAATCCTTAATTCAGCTGAGCATTTATTGGGCAAAGCACAGTTTAATAATTAACTCTGAGCAGCACTTCAGCACTGGTTTAAGGCTCTGCTGGTTTCTTACCACTCACGGGCAGCACCCCAGCTCTCTCCATCCAGGCAACTCCAAGCCAACAGTCAGGACAGCACACAACAATACAGAAGTGATATTCTTTCCAAATTTTACAACCATGCCCAATTACTGCTGTCATTTGCACTACAAATGGAAGACACCAAGGCAGAGAGCAAAGAGCTTTGCCCAAAACCACAGGGCAAACACTAGGCAGCCAGATAGATGAAGGCGAGGGGGGATGGCACCCCAGCTACCACCACCCCATCCCTGCTGTAGTGATCATCCCACCACCGTTTAGGGAAGGGGCCAACTCAAGGACAGAAACCGGGGGTCCAAAGCAGCCTATAGAGGACATACACCACCAGTATCTTACTGGGACCAGTATTTACACCACACCAAAGAGGAGAATAGGAGCAAGCCATGCTCAATGCAGAAGGAAATATCCCATTTTTCCATTGCACTCCAGCCAAAACCAGCTCCAATGCAAAAGTTTCTTGCAACATCAGCTATCTCAGGGAACTGTGATACAAGCAATATACAATTCCATCAGACAAAAACAGCTGTATATGTAATTTTTGCTTTATGGCATGTCAGCTAGAAGCTAGTTTTCCAGGGGAATTAGCAGAGGTGTAGAGGCCCTCCCCTCTGCTGGGTACTCATGGTCCACAGCAGCAAGCGCTCCCAGGCTTGATGGCAGGCAAATCCCACAGCCATACAGCAGCTGCAGCCAACACATCATCCAACTGCTACTTGTTTTACGATTCTGTTCATTTCTAAATATATTCTACTGTCTGTCCAAGTTACCACTCCATTACAACAATTTTCCTTTAAGATATTGCCGGCTGTGGGCAAACCACAGAAGTGTTCAAGTCGTTACATGCATCAGCTAGTAAGAGCTACAAGGATGCTGAGTACACACTTCTTGCTCTGGAAGTTGTAGTAGCCCTCGTCATAAAACATTTTGATTTCCCAAGTTTGTGACTTTTAAAATTCTCTGGTTATGGACTCAATTCACCTGATCGACACCGTGAGCCAGCCTACAGCATAACACTGACTTCCCAAAACCACATATTGTTCTTTAGCACAAATCCTTCGCATACCATTCTGCCACCGCAGCAATTAGCTATTCAATTTTGCAAAACATATTGAGAAAGCACAGTTGATTCAGGCAATAATTTCATCTTTATGAGCTTTTAAAACAACTCTCGTAGCTACGAATGCAATGCAGGCTGACTGCACATCTCATGTACGGAAAACAACCCAAAGGATGCCAAGGACACAGAAAAACAGTGACTTTTGCTTTCAGCAGTCTCGGTAATTAATTCCGCATGAAGAGGTGCTCCAGCAAAAACCACCTCCATGACAGGTTTAAACATTTGCTGCCAGAGGAAAGAAGAAAGAGAGACCTGCAACCTTACCTCTACCTTCCCGAGGTGAAAGATGGTTCATGGGAAAAACTGGACTCTTCAGTTAATTAAACAGCAAAACAACAGGATCCTAGAGCCTCAGCAAACACAGGCATCGACCTTCCATGGGCAGTCTTCACATGAACTCTTCTGACAGGGCACCAGCATCAATTACTGAGTCCTGCAGAGAAAAAGACAGTTTGTTTGCATTATCTTTCGTTTATCTTTCTGAATTATTATTCACACGATGCAGTTTTCAGTGTTTTAAGTAGAAAAACAGCAAAGTTGAGGTCAACTCTTAATGCACAGCAGCATCATTAATAGCTTGCTGACCTTCTTAATACTATTAATTGCGAGGTATCTTTTTCATTTCATTGGAAAAGAACTCATCAAGGTTCCTCAAGCTTTAAGCTACTTGGGGAAATAAAGGAAATGAAAGCTTAATACTTCAACCGGTATCTTGTTTTAAATTCTCCCCTCCCTCTCTGCCGATACCACTCCTAAGAAATAAAGATTACCCTCCAGAAAAACACAGCACAGATCTAGCAGCAAATCTGCCATCGTGAGACAGCATCTACACAACACGGGAGATAAAAACTAGCACCAGAAAATTACAGTTGGTGTTTACAGCCAACAGGCTGCAGACCACCACCGAACTCATAAAACTCAAAGATAATGAGATCTTTCCCTGCCTCACAAAGGCACGGATTGTAAATTGCTGTTGTTACTAAGCATTAAGCTAGAACCGGATCAAGGGGATTTCTCCTGTTTCTCCTCTTCTGTATCACCCTCAATAAACCAGGTAGCCTCTGAACCTAAAACAAGTGTAATTATTTCACTCCAGAAGCACGTACGTTACCCGAAGTATGTCTGTTTTCTCCAGCTATCCCCTCTCCTGTAAGTCACACCGGTCTCAATCTTGTTCCTCTCAAGCTGAATGTTATACGTCAACTAACCTGCGGCTTGCAAAGGCCTTGCTTGCTTGAAAAATTTAAGTTAATAAAACTGGGCTCTTCATATTGTGATGCACTGCCTGAATTCTAATGAAAAACCAAGTAATTTAAGAAAAAAAAAAAAAAATCCATCACAGAAACACTGAGATCAGCTTCATAACCTTCCTTCCAAGCCACTCCACACGCTGCAGTTTCTGTAGTCAAGCTTGCTACCTACCCCGGCAAATGCTCCCAGACTGAAGTCCCAATATTGCTTTTGAACTTTTATTTGTAGGATGCAATTCTTCTTAATCAATCTCAGACACTTAAGAGCTGGTTGGAAACCAGAGCTGGTAATTCCAGGGTCCCTCTGAAGTCAATGAACAGATCCAGGAGTCTCCCCTTGGAGATTCTGGATGGAGATGGGCTGCCAGGGACCAGCAGACAACTGCCTCAAAGGTTGGCTGCTGCTTCAGCAGATCAGGTCTGGCCCCCAAGGATCCACCAGGTTACAAGTCCACATTAAATTACTTCCAGCACGTGTCTATTTTCTTTCTCTCTTTCTCTCTCTTTCTCACAGCATTACTAGGATTAGTGGGTTGAATTTATACCTCTGAATCTGAACATCTAAAGTTTGACATGGGGGATACCATTGTTAGTTCAAAGCTGCTTGTCCCCATCACCACTCCTGCTGTTACAAAAGAAATTACATGGACATGGTCATTAGAATACTGTCTTAATCACACACCCATCATTAGCAACACAAGATTTTGGTAAGTCGCTTATTACAATTTATTCATGAAAAAAGCAAGTAGGCAAAAGGAGGCAGGAAAACTCACATGGCAGCACTGTCTCCAAGGCAGTGACAAAGAACAATTCCAGAAGCTTACGGATCCGCATCCGAACAGAGAGGTGTGACAAGAGCACATCCCTGATGGGAGATGGGATGCCTGCCTTGTTAAGCACCCGTTTTCATACACACGTGCACATAAATGAAGACATAAGATGCACAACACGCTGTATCACTCAGGCTTCCAGTCTGAAAGTTTCTCTTTACCAGTAGGAGATGGTCTTTGAATTTCTAAATAATATATATGTCCCAGCTGCTTTCACTACCCCTACAATAAATAGGCCAAATGATGCTAAGGAAGGAGTGTTAAAAACAGAAAAAAATAAATAATAACAGAAACTTTAAGAATATGTTTCCAGATTCCCAGGGCAAGGTATGTGTCTTGGGTGTGTGTGTGTGTGTGTGTGTTAAGCTCCCAAAACTAAAAAGGGAAGACGTTTCTATTTAAAACAAATAAAATAATTCTTCTTGACCTGGCTCTCATGAAAAGGAAAGCAACAATCAGGATAAAAAATGTATATAACAAAGAGAAGAAAAGCTAAACTGTTGGAATCTTAAAATACATCAGACATTTAGTGATACGAAAACACAAGAGAAGCAAAACGCAGTGAGAGGAACCACAATACTCACAGGTTATAAAAATTACCTGGGAACAGTTAATTCCAGCAATGGCCAAGGACCATTACTGCACAGAAACAGAACAACCACCAGCAATATTATAGGAACAGCAGAAGAATGCAGCAAATATTTCTGTTCATTAATTAAGAAAGAAACCAGATGGTATAATCATGCCACAGGAAACATTTTCTATTCCAAACAGCAATGCAGGCAGATGTGAAACAACAGCCAACGGAGCCAGTCGTTTAGAAGTCAGGAGATCTTCAACAGCATCCCAGGGACTCTACAAGAGCTGGACAAGAAAACCTCTGGATCGTTTTTTGTAGCTTCCTGCAAGGGTTAACCTGGGAGGTTTGAGAGCACTGAAGGACACGCTGTTGCGTCAATATTTTAAACACATGAGCAGAACGACCAGGCTAATAACAAGCTATCAGTCCAGCTTACAACCCAGAAGGAAAAGGAAAATGCTGGTATAAAAATCTAATTAGGAGTTATAGGAAGTAAATAACTGATGTCTATCGACACACAGGTCTTAAATCAATTGTATGGGTTTTTATTAAGACTACAAGATTGGCTTCAAACTGCAACAGCTCTGATGCAACATACTTAGGGCTCAGTAAATCATTTAACTTTGTAAAGTATGATTTCTCAAGTAACAGGAATTACGTTACATAACATGGAATATATTAAATAGATTAATAATTGGCCAAGCAACAAGTCAGAAAATATAACTAGATCATCGTTCATCACGTGTTCGCACTGAAATCCCAGAAGGAGCGGTTCTTGCGCCCTACATTACTCATCCTCCTGCAAGCCATGAGCAAAAGCCACTGCGACTCAGGCTCACGCCGACTCTGAAAGCTGCAGATAGTGAAGGACATGAGATACAGATCTTTTACCAACGTGATTACAAGCAAAGACCTTGCTCATCTTCAATCACCAAACACAAACTTGGAGCAGAGACCCTTCCCAATCCAGACAAGAGGTAACAGAGGAGGGACACACCAGCAGCCTACGAAGGCAGCAGCAGTTTGTTCACAGTGTAAGAACAAGGGGGCAATAAATGAAAAGTAGCAGGTGGCAAGTCCAAAACCAAATCAGAGACAGCAGTTTCTTCACACACGACCCAGCTAAGTGGTTTAGCTCCTTGCCACAGAATGTTGTGAATGCTAAACGTCTGCGTGAGCTCAAGGAAAGACTGGCCGTGTCACAGAGCGGACACCCGTAGTGGGTACTAATAAGATAGACACCATCTCTGGCTGGGAAAGTCCTGGAGGTGTTGAACAATCAGAGGCTGGAGAGTTGAGAGTGTCACAAGAGGGTCTGCCCAGTTCTCACACCCTTCTGCAGGCTCCACTTTTAGTATCAGGGTGCAGATCCATCAATGCTATTCTTAATTCTCACCCATGAGTAGAGGAAAAAGTACTTTGGAAAAGATCTCAGTGATGGTGGACCTCCAATCGCATGTGGCTCCCCGGTGCAGCAGCACTGCATCATCCACGTGCATGAAAAACTCCTAAGGTGGGAGCTCAACCCCCTACTTCAAATGCAACTGAACTCGGGGAGGTCCTACAGCCTCTTACGCAGGTGACCACCTCGGAAGATACTCTCCTTTCCCAGAGATGGTGAAACCATGGCTTTGGAACCACAGGCAGCCCCAGAGTCACTCCCAGACTGCAGCACAGTTGCACAAGAAGTAGCGGGGTGATGCCACCCCAGGCTCATCGGATGATCGGAGCCCACCTCAGCAGAAGAAAGCAGGTCAGAGAGGCAGACAGAAACACACGCCTTATTTAGAAAGCACCAAAGATCTTCCAGACATAATTCCCTGGCAGAACCGCTCCGTCCCCTTGAGCTCTTCCACGTCCCATGCGCTTTCTTGTCTTCAACTGCATGAAGATTTTGCTAAGCCTTCCCAGGTCGTTACTACACAACCTGTCTGCAGACCACTACCTGTAGTCTATAAATCATAGCAAGAAGCTAAAAGAGCTGGATCTTAGCTTTTCTTTCCAAAATATACCTTGAAGCAATAATAAAAGACACTTTCCAAGTGCTATTATGCACAAGCTTTCAGTTTAAGATATAAAGAGATTTGGAGGACAGATAAAAGAAATAAGTATCCATAGATTATCTACATCAACAGCACAGGATATTTTTTTCCCTTTCATCAGAAAGCCTTTTAATTAGTAGAAATATGCGCTTAGAAATTTCCAACATTAAAAACCCCAAGGTCTTTCAATAAAGCTCACACTGACTGATGACCTTTGCTCTTTTGTTTTCTTCCCAAAATCTGCATTCAGCATTTCTTGCTCAAACTATTGACAAATTTCACTGAAGGGTTTGAAGTGATTTGCTTTAGGTGTATCTGTGGTTTTTCCTCCAACAAAGCATCAAAGTTAGGTTGTTCCTTGCAACCCAGCAAAGCACAAAGAAGAAACATCCCATACGAGTCGATGGATTGGACCCTGGTTTTTAAACCGTCGAAGCTGAGGGCAAGAAGTGGGTTAGCCAGGATCTTGTTAAGCATATCCTCTGAAGCTGCTCTGAGCCAGGTTCAGACCAGATGACCTCCTGACACCCCCTGCGCCTAAACTATCCCGCATTACTGACAGCAGATTCAGCACATCAAAAGTTCTCCTTATCCCATGAAAATATATTCAAGCACGCACAAGAGAGCCTCATGTGTTGCTGAACCCATCAGCCTTTCCATGCATACGTCTGCTCTGAAATTCTACTAATCAGCTGAAAAATTAGTGGAGAGCAAAAGGAAGCTAAAATCTAGCATGGTGTTTGGGCTCAAGGTCAACTGCTAATATATTTTTGAGTAAAATATATCCATTAAACCATTCCAGACGTTCCAGCGACCAGAAGAAATGACTTCCTGTCATCTTTCATCTGAGCTAGATCTCACCCCAAACCTTTCATCTTTAGCTTACTACAACATTTTCCAGTCCCTTGAGGTCACGCGCTTTCTGCTGCATCTTCAGCCACGGACCTACAGGGCATAAACGCTTTGCAAGTGAGTCCTCACACAGCCCGTGATGGCCCGAGCCACCACATCACCTTTGAAGTGGTCATCCTTTAGCATGTGAAACACGCATCTTTCAATACCACCCTTGTTAGATTTTACTTAAGGCTCTAAATATTTTATCAGTGGACTGTTTAATATTAAAATGCATAAACAAGGGTCCATGGAGGCAGGACCAGAAAGAGTACTGCTCTCTTCACTTGATGAGTGGGCTCCAGACCTACAACATGAAGACAAACATGGGTTTGTCCAACCTTGTCCCACGCTGTGACCGTAGGATCCTCTCCTGTCTATCAGCTGCAACAGTTTGTCCCGTTTAGCCTAAGCAATCAAAGCTAATAAAATACACCCAACTATAAAAAGCAAGTGGAAAGGAGTTAGGAGGGATTTACTGTTTATTTTATGTTGACAAAATACGTAATTTATTTACTTGTTTTTCATTGCTGTGCTATATATAAAAGGGCTCACGACAAAGTAATAATAAAGAAGAACAGCTTTGTTACAGGAGGTTGCAGGGAGCCTCCCGCAAGGACCTTCCTCCTCTCCCTGCTTACAAGTAACGTGCAGCACCAAATATTTTTTTGCAACTCCTCCAAACTCCAAAGCTGTTGGGCCAGTGTAAATGCTGCATTTTTAAAAGGGATATTTAATTTCCCTGGAGTAAGGACATTCAGGCAACAGTTTCGAGGCAATGCTAATTCTCACCACATTTTCCTCCTGTGAAAGTACTCTTTCAGGTTCCCTTTAAACTTGACTTTTCTGAAGAACTTATACACATTTTGGGGCATCTGGAAAGCCTGTTTTCCTCCTTATCTAGTTTTTCAGTAATACTGCCTGATTTATACCCAATACCAAATAAGCATTGCAAGAGACACAGAGAGAAAAGCCGTTTTGCAAGAGGACTAAATCTGTTTGCCAGTTAACTGTTGCAAATTAAAAGGTCAAAAAAACAATCCCTGTATTTGGAAAGAATAATTTTACACAACTAAGACCTCAACGAAAAAAAAAAAAAAAAGTATTAACTTTGTTCCAGTAAAGCAAGTTGTCTTATCTACCCATGAGGAAGTTTAATAAACAGCTTTCTGTACTTCTAAGGTTTTGAATGTGTGCCAGATTTTGCAGGGTTCTCACTCATCCTAGATGAAACTGCAGGGCTTTAACTGAAAAGCAGAAAGTGTAAAATATGTTTTTAAAAAAAAAAGTCTGAAGGAGAAATTGATTGGGTTTGTTCATTTAACCAATCAATAACAACAGACAACACTAATATTAAAGTCACATCTGCAGATTGCTCCTACTGTTACAGATCGAGACCAGTGAATTAACCTGTTGGTTCCCAAAGCCCAAGGTACTCCCACAAGACAGGAGAGGCCCGTCACGGAGCCCACGTTAGGAGCCCTGCCAGACTCCTGCTAACTCGAGGCTAGAGCAGCTCCAAGTGAAAACACCTGGGCTTATTCATTGAGGCTCCCAGCTAGTGCTGCCGAAACCATCAAGGGAGAGGAGAGAGGCAGAAGTAGCTCCAAGCTTGGGGCAAAGCAGCAGTAACAGATTTTATGCACTGCTGTTCAACTCTCCCGGTTGTGAGGGACAATCCAGAAGTCATCACTGGGGAGATATGAAGGACTGAAGAAGCCAGGCTGAGTTTCACTGCCACAGAATTTGGGTTTTGACCCCTTGAGGACAAGCAAGGAGAACAAGCCGAGATTGGAGGGCTGTTGGGTCCCTAAATCCCAGCTCTCTCCAGGTGGCACACAGGAAGAGCTCAACAGTAAGGAAAAGCTGTATTTATGTATGCAACACCAAGTATACAAGAGTTTCTTCTGGCAGGTCTGCACAACAATCTCTTATGTCCATGAGTGTTCAAGCTGCCATTCATCTCCTACACCATCGTTGGCTTTTCTTCATTCACCCGCCTCATCACAACACAAAGCCCAGAGTTCCCAGTTTTGGTATTTATGCAAATTGCTGCAATTCTGAACCCACTCAAGATTTCAAAAGTGCTGTGAAGCCGTAATAGCACTTTGCTGGCAGAAGTCTCCAGCTGGACCACTTCAAGAGCTTCGGGCAGTGGAAATCACACAAGTCAAAATCCCTCCCTTGCCGTGACCTGACCATCACCAGCTGTGGGGAACACCAAACCCGCTGCAGGATCCTGCAAAGAGAATAAACCTGAAAGCTCTTTAGCAGGTGACACTTTCCAATGGTGCTTCAGCCATCGCTGCTGCAGTACACAGTGAGCAGGACTCCTGTTTTGCATCCTGAAAGCAGATGTGGGCTTTAAGGGGAGAAAAGAAACCAAACCAAAACCCAACACGCTTTTCCATCTGCACACAACCCAGCACCCCAGGTCCCTACTCACTACGGTTTGCCAAATTAATCCATAGCTTGCTCCTAGCCAAATAAATCATTAGATTTATGTCCAAAAACTCTCCAGGCATTAACAGCCCTAACTGCACACTTCATATTAGTTTTTAATAACTTCCTGATACAGATTAGATTCAACTTTACTCCTCTCTCACCGGCTGAATGTGAACTCTATGAACACCCTAATTTCTGGAACGGCATCCACATTCTCAGAATACTCAGTTTCTCTCATTAGGGCAAATTTGGTTTCAAGCCAAACAGCATATAAATAATCATTTACACAGCTCAGTACTCCTGCGTTGCTCAAGGTTCCTTTTCTTCCAAAGCCTCACGGTTATCTTAAAGAGTGTCTACCATCATTTGCAAAACTTTGTTGTCAGACTGATGCCAAAGGGTGAAAACCACTTGCATGCTTGATGTCAGCTCCTTGGAAAGGCTGAGATTGCATGACGTTTCCAAAGGACTATACTTGAAGTTATCTCTGAGTAACCTAGGAGAGATGATCTCGTACAGAAGAGAATAACTGGTCTGAAGAGCTGTGCAAATGCTAATTCCTCGGGCTGGAAAGAAGATGCATCTTTGAAAGCAGAATTTAAGCTGTCACAGGTTCCCTGTTCCAACAAAACCAGCTCCTACCACACTTCAGAAATAAATCCCTAATCTGAAATCTCCTGCAAAGAACAATCTTGCTCTTAGGAACACGAGACTGACTTTTAATTCTTTCTTACCTTTTTTTCTCTCTACTCAATGCCAATGACGATGATTAAACGATGACAAACGGGTTTGTCTGGGTACCATTGTGAAACAGACTGCTGTCCTAGTAAACCTTAAGTGATGCACAAATATGCTGTTACACCAAGCAATGCACACACTGGCCTCAACCCTTCACGATCACTCGAACAGCTGTGTGCTGGATTACAAGTATCTGGTACAGTACTTTAAACTGTTTACTTTCTTACTATCCATCATTAAAACGTGCTTAACAACAAGCACCAGCAGCCTGGGACAGATGTTCTTGCCTTTTTTGTCTTCCACAACAAAATGTAATTAAAAAAAAAAACTAATGGAGAAGGGTATCATCTATAAAATATATAAAGGATGTTGCATATAAAATTACAGAGTTCAAAAATTTTTCTTAATATATTAACACAGAGAAGGTGTACTAGAGTCCAACAGTGACAACTTTGCTATTAATTCATATGCTTGGACTTCCAGCTCTTAATTATCACAGAATCCCAGAATCAACTGGGTTGGAAAAGCCCTTGAAGCTCCTCCAGCCCCACCATGACCCTCCCCCTGACCGTTCCCAACTCCCCCAGATCCCTCAGCGCTGGCTCAGCCCGACTCTTCAACCCCTCCAGGGATCCCGGGGACTCCCCCCTGCCCTGGGCAGCCCATTCCAACGCCCAACAGCCCCTTCTGCACAGAAATCCTTCCTCAGAGCCAGTCTAATATCTAGTCTATCCTTGTCTTACATTTTTAACTCTAAAGATGATTTATTGTCCTGGCATCACAACGATGACGGGGTAGACATAAGACATTGTGAAATCCTAATTCTCTTGATTTCAATGAATTTGGAATTTCAATTACATACGACCTCAAGCCTGGGTCATGCTGAGTCAAGCTTGGGAGTAAGTGTAAGCTGAAGATGTAAAGCACTCTGCGCTACCTCGGGTACACAACTCTAATAAAAACGTCACTGTCCTCAGCCCTGTGATTTCAGATCTGTGTCTCATCACCTTTATTGAATCCAAACTGTGGCAGAGCTCATTATATCCAGAAGCAATTTAGAAGTTTCTGAGGAGCTGACTCAATGGGTTTCTTTAAAAAGTAAGGCCAACAAAATAATTTTAGAATGTTCTCTGACGTTTCTTGAGTGTCGTATCTTAATGATTAAATATATTGGGACGACGAAGGGGAAAAACAGAAATGAAGACAACTTTCTGCAACAGCCACCATGTCAAGATTTGAAAACTGCTTTTCTCCCACTGCCCCCATTACTCACATAATTGTATTTGAAATTTTTATACAATGCAGATAAACCCGATAAACAAACTGGATATGAACACAGAAGTACTGCGTTTACTATAATCCCTGGCTGACAATTAAATAACAAAAAGCATATTAATACTAAGAAAACAATTATACTGGAGCTATAACTCCATATATTATGGAATAGCATAAATCCATATATGCATAATAAGAGAATATGTAGCTATAGCTACAGAAAGAAAATTCAGTAGTAAAAAGGTAATTTTGAGGACTCTAATGAATGGAAAAAAATGTAAAGCGAAACCTTCAGCACTGCACACTAAAATACAGTGCTGCTTAAACAGTTTAAATGCATGTCTATCTTTTTTAACTATTTCAGTATAGTTCTTGAAAAAAAAAATACCGAGACTTTATCAAAAACCAAATTACTTAAAGCGGCAAGAACATTTCTAGAAGGTTCCATCGAAATCAGGACCAAGGATGGGAAATGTCTTATGCTACTTCTTGTTCTATTAGAGAGGGGAAAGGTGGGTGTAGGGGAAGGAAATTCCATGTACAAGAGCATTCAACGTTCAAGCTGCCACTGCAGCTGGCAAAGCACAGGTGCCACCGAGGATGAGGACCGTTAAAGGCAGCTTGGAATATATCCCTGAAGCTTTTAAGATGACATGCTTATCAGCCTGAACGCCTAACCAGTGCTTTAGAAATAAAGGATTACTGGGAGTAGAGAGCCTGTGTTTATACAGAAGAGCTGCAGTGAACTTAAAAGCTTTACAGCTCTTTCTCATGTCTTTATGCTTCGTAAAAAAAAATAAAAAAATTAAAAAAAAAAATCCAAGATGCCATAAGCTTATCTGTATTTATAACTTTAGCTATTTGAATGCTTTGTCTGAATGGATTCCCAGTGGAAATTGAAAATTCCCTCCCCCTGCTTTCATGCACTATTTCAGCTTAATCATCTCACCGACAGCACTGCAGAACGTGGGCGAGGGGATGCCGAGAGTGGACGTCCCACCCCTGCCACTCCTGCAAACGGCCAGGATGGCCACGGATGCACCGGGGGACTGAGACAAGGACAACCACTTTACCTTCCCAGCTACTAGCACCCGCTGCCAGACCAGATTCAGTAATCATGATTTCTCATGTAAAGCCTATTCCGTGCTATAAACTTGACTGGACACTGGTTGAAGAGCAGCTCCAGAGCAGTGAACAGGGGACTGTGTAAGGGAAAAAGAGACAACTCAAACAGAAAAGTCAAGGGTTAACCACTGCTTTTCCCTTTGCTGCAGCCTCAAACAGCTCCTGAAATCTCCTACCAGCCAGCTACACTTCTCTAAGCCTGTTTTCCAACAATTTTAGAGAAAAAGGATTCCAGCTGCACATGCAGACTAGCAAAGTGTCCGTGCTAACATACATCCTCCCACTCCTCTGCTCCTGCACCCATTGTGTCCTCCCATCAGTCCGGAGCCACCCCAAAAAATACATCACTTGTTTTCTGTGTGGTCTGCCAGCGAAAGAGACCATGGGCAGGGAAGGAAAAAGACTTTTTCAGAAGCAGATAACTATAGCCGTGCAAGTTGAATGTAACATTATAAACAGTATTTTCCCCCCTCTTTCATAAACCGCTTTAAGTCAATCCATCGAGATGTGTTTTCTGCAAAACATGGCTCTTGCAAAATTTCAGATCCTGCGGGCAAACCAACCCCTTAACGTTCAAGTTTCTCCCATCTGTCAATCCAGAGACCAAGCTCCCTGCTGCTCTGATCCTTCCAGGGAAACCAGCTCCAACAACAGAGGATCTGGCTGAGAACTTCCACCTGTGGCTAGTGGCAACGAGAACAAGCCTTTTTCTGTGAAGCTCCTCAAACCAGTCCCAAACCACTGCCTTTCCTTTTCGGAATTAAAAGCAGATGGTAAACAAATCAAAGGACAGTTATCTAAACAGTTGCTGAGATTTAACATCTCTCTTCATTATCCAGCTGAAATATATTGTTTTCACATTCATTCTCCCAACTGCAATCTGTTTATTGGTTTGCAATAGTGGGGAATTTCCTCCTCCTTTTCCAATAGCAACTTGGTAACCACAGCGCATTTGGCAATTTCTTCGACAATATTCCTTTGAAGCATTAACTGAAAGGGGCTGGAAATGAGAAACAGCTACACTGGAGGTGGTACAAAGATGCACTCCACCGTAGAAACTTCAGCGAAGATTGAATCTCCTGAAATAACTCCTTGGTGTCTCCATTTGAGGGGAGAATTTGATATACCCTTTTCTGACAAACAAGTGAGCAGCAAAGCGAAGGATTCAGAAGTGTCACCTCCAATATCCACTCTAAACCTGGACAACACGCAGCCTCCAAATCGCTTTGATCTACCAAAGAACAGCCCGTTCCGTGGGTAAAGCCACCTTAAAGAAACCAGAGGCTGTAGAACCTTGAGATGGGCACATATGATGGGCCCAAAACAGGAATACAGCAAGGCCGGGCTCTCTGCACCCCAGATGGGTGCTCCTCTGCCCCACCCCATGGTGCTGGACCCTCCTGGCAGGTGCCAGACCTGCGCCCAGGTCCACCGAGGCTGCCAGACCCATGTCACAAAGCAGAGGGGATCACCACAGTGAGAACCAAGCTACATCTGGGTAGAAGACACCAGGGTGAAGAAGCAGCACCCTGAGGTCTCCAGAAGTCCGCAGGTCCTGAACCTGGCACAGGAATTCCTCCATCGAGCTCAAGAAATTCTGATCATCTCCAATTATACCTCAATTCAGGTAACTAGAAAGGGAGCATCGAGGAAAATATGGATCTCAACTAAAGCATCCATTATAATTAATCCCCAGTGGTGTTTATACTCTAACATGAGAGCACTCCAGCTGCAATTTGCTGTATAGAAACACCAGAAGGGAAAGAACATTGCAAATCCAGCAAAAAAAAAAAAAACACCCACCCCTCCGTTATACGTATTAACCCAAACCATCCTAACCCATTAGCACAACCTCTCGATTTCAGCGCCAGCCTGAGCACACAAGGGGGTTGCTGACCATCCGTTCCCCTTCCCATCACGTGTGTGGCACTGGAAGGAAACACATCCTCATCCTCGCCCGAGCAACGACACGGTTATCACTAATTGCAGCACTAAAACAACTCAACAAGATGGCAAAGGCGTGCATAAAGCAGAAGAGAGAAGGAAAAATTTGGAAACCAGGGCAAGCTTCCTCCTGCTTTGGTTTCTGCAGGTGTAAAATGGGAATTATTGATGCAGACACATTTTGTTAAGTGCGATGGGCTTTGCTTACTGCACCTTGTAAAGCATCAATGTCTCCTGCGCAAGCGGCTTTGAAAAACTGTCATAGATCTGGAAAAGGAAATTACATGAATTCAAGCAGATGGTTAATCAAAAGGTTAGCCCCTGGTTCTGCCGCCAGAGGAAATAGGTTTTTCTTTAGCAAAAATAAATCATATAAATAAAATAAACACCAGTGGCTTAAGTCAAAATAATAGGTTAGGTCAATCTGGACTTAACACCTTCAGCATCATCCTGCTAATCTCAGCACTCCTGACTTTCAACAGTTGAGCCTTAAAAATCACTTCAGTCATTACAGGTCTTCCACAGGGTCCTGCGTTGCTTCCACAGCCACCTCCCGGGGCAACGCAGCAGCTCAGCAGCACGGGCCTCTGGTCGCGTTCCCAAAATGCAAACAGGTACAAAGAAGGGCATCTGCGTTTCATTTTGGTGGCAAGATTTTCATTTATCAGCAGCCAAAATTGCTGGACTATCACATAACCCCAACTGTGGGCTGAAGGAGCATTCTGGAGTTTGTTTTCTTGGTGTATTTTTTTTTTCCCCAAACAGACAAAATGGGAAGTGACAGCATCAAAGTTTTGGAATCATAGAACGGTTTGGGTTGGAAAGGACCTGTAAAGGTCATCTAGTTCCAAGGCAGGGACATCTTCAACTAGCTCAGGTTGCTCAGAGCCTCAAAGTCTCGCCATGTGCCACTAGAGCATTGTTAAACACTGGACTGCAGCAAGAGACAGTGTTAAAATAAGCTCTTTGGAGATGAGCTTTATATATAAAATTTCCATGGTTACTTCCATGCAAGTTACCATGGATTAGATGGGACTAAGTACTTCTTTTTCCAAAGCCATTTATAAGCATTTAAGAGATTTTTTTCCATTCTTGCCTCAAACAATTTCGTATCGTTAGCCACTGTTTTTCTGAACATACACATTATGTATTCAGCCTTAACCAAAATTTAATTTTATATTTTTGCGGTTTACAGGAACTACATTAAGAGATAGGTACGACAAGAAGATATATGGTTGTATAAAATGTCAAGCTAATCTTGACAGCTAACAAAGTCCTAGTGTGAATTAAAGGCTACAAGAAAGTATTTTATCATTCTACCAGATGAAACAGCTGTTGGATCAGACAGATTTTTCCAGATGTTAGAAGTGAGGGGCCATACCTTGTGCCTCAATAACCACAACTAATACCTGTGCACCTGTGTTTAAATAATTATATTAATGATTCTTGTTGTGACTGAAGAAGCTAAAGTGGTGGTTTTCAGTCCAAGGAATAAAATCCGTAAGACTATCCAAAATTAGAGCTTTTTCTGCTCATCATCACTGACAGAAAAACTCTTATCTGGAAAGAATCTCTTTATTTGTATTTTTAATCAAACATTTGAGGCTGTAGGACACTACTTCTGAGAGGCCACCCACAACATCTGATGTGTAGCAAGGAGCTACACGAGCACTCAAGCTCAGTCACCTGGCTGGTGGAGCAACAAACACATAACCTACCTATCCCAGCATTTTCTTCAACTGAAAATTGTGAAAAATAGGCTTTTATAAGCATCTTTGTGATTTATTTTAAATGCTATACCAAAAAAGAGAAGTACTATTTCACACAGGATGCCAACACATGACAGAAGATCCCAGCTGGAAAGCCAACTGGTCAACCAGAAGGAGACATTCAGTTCAGCGAAATGGGTCACGTCTTTCATGACCTGAACTACCCGAATATGACAAAACGACAACCAGATTTACATGATGGATTTTATTTCTGTTCAACAGCCAGCCTTGCTTTGCACGCCCAGAAGAGCCAAATCCTAACAGCCTCTGTTCTACTGCCCCTCAGATATCCATGTCTTGTCCTTTCTTTTTTGGGTATTAAAATAAGACCCACAAACATAAGGCAAAGCAGACAAATAATTAATTTAATAGGCCTTGGTCCCATCTGACTGGGACTATGGGTGTGTTATAATGGAATTAAGATACAGAAAATGAGTTACACACCCCTGTTATTTGCAGTCCTACTTATCTTCCTCAAACTGCCAGAGGCATCCTAATCCCCACTTTCAAGAGAATCATTTCTTAAAAATGAAAGGAAAGCAATTTTCAAAGCCATCCCACCAGGCAGGAGCTTGTATGCCGGGTGTGCTGGCTGCGTGGGTTTGGCTCACCGGACCAACGTTGCCCCCAACACAAGTCAAACCCAGGCTGCCCTTTGCCTCCTGCAACAAAAAACGATGAGCTCCCGTTTCACGTTGGCTTTCCATCGGCTTCACGGGGCACTGTAACGCGCGCACGGCACAGAGGCAGCCAGATGTGCCCCACAGCTGTTGTCGAGGGGTGATACCCAAACCCAGGGAGGAGATACGGTTGGGAACGCGTGACTTTCTGCTGGATCAGCCAACCCATTCATCCCCATCCTCCCTTTGGATCTGCTATTTTAGCTCTGCCATCACTGGGCACGTCGCCAAGAAACAGTAAAGACGATTTAGTTTCTGGAGGAGAAGTAGGAAAATTGCAAATCTGGGATATTACGATAAAGACATCTTCTTTGTGACTTGCACCACAGAATCCACCAATAAAATATACCGATACCTGTCACTAAACAGTTTCTTTCACGGTGTTACCACTTGCTCAAGCAAAACTTCAAGAGATTGCCAGGACCTGGTAGAGTTGGAGGTTTCAATCATAGAATCATTCCCTTAAGTTAAAACAGCTTTCCATGAAGTTTTACAAAGTGTCTGTCTTTTCATTTGGAGACTGTAAAATGCAAGTTCTCTACCTCAGCACACTTTGAGAAAGAGATACAGATAAAGAGTGATTTTTTAAAATACTCTACTGAATACACACTGAATACTGTATATGCAGACTAAAGGGAATTATTTTATTCCCAAAGAAAAGACGTTGCAAAGCAATAATGTATGTAAAATACGCTTCAAAAAGGAGGGTTTTTTTCAGATCAATCTTAAACAAGATGGTGATCAAAACCATACAGGAACCTAAAAATACCTGGCCAGAGAAAACACTAAACAGAGAAGGAGCCCTAGATTATTTGTTAAAGGGATTTATTCCCCTTTTTTGCCTTTCTTTAGAGGTTCCCAAGTGCTACTTAGGATGGGCGACACAGCAGAACACAACAGAAGTTCCAAACCATTCACACCTCAAGGTGCAGGACTAGTGTCGTCACCCTATCTCCAGGTGGGTTTTTGTTTGCCTTCACAAAGCCAGGCTCAGCGTTATCGACAGGTGAGACAATCCAAATATTATCCATGCAAATCTACACCTGCACAGGGACACCATGTTTTAAAAGAAATGGCTTTAAAGCACGTTAATAGTTACTGAAATTCTTCATCTCGGGAGCAGCCCATCTACAAACATTTTGTGTTTTCAATCACGTTAGAGCAAATTAACTCCCTGGTGTTTGAAGTCTGAAGTGAACTCGCTCCGTGGTAATTACCTCCTGTTCTTGTACAAGTAGCTGCTTGTGCCAGCCCAGCTCGCTCTTGCTTCGAGAGGCAACGCTCCAAAGTGCCGCCGTAGTGCCGCGGCTGTTTACATTTCTGAAGACAAGCCTAAAGAACTGTTTTTCCTCCTCTGCTTTAGAAAACTCTCTCCAGAAGAGCTTGTTTAGCAGAAGACCGTAGAAGCTTTTGAAAAAAAAAACAACACAACAGAGAAACTTTGACAAACACCATTTCAAAACTGCTTCCTAGAGCAAGCTGTATAAAATTATCTTGGATACGTGCTTTTCCCACTCGGTTAAGCCAGGCTGAAAGGGAGAATTCCCCAGTGATTCAGCACATAGTTTGAAAACGTGATGCTTTTATTAAGCCCGAACAAAGCGAGGCCTCTCAAGGAGTCACTTGATTTCTGAGCACCTGGAGATATTCAGCGCTTTGCCAGGCACTCGGGGTGGGTCTACGCACAGTATCTGCACGGAGAGCAAAGCTTTTCTGACAAAGTACCAGCCCACAAGTAGTGGCATAATATTGACAGGACCTCCAGGGGAAGGATTTACTGGCATAATTTGGTCCTCCTAGAAGAGTTCAGCACAGTGTCATCAAGTTGGTCCAGACTTCAGACATACAAAAAGATGCAAGGCACTGGAAAAAAATTATTGCACGTTGCTCCCTTTCCATCCCTCAGTCATCCACCTCTCTGCCTCCAATACACCCTCATCTTCTGAAATTTTCACTAGATGTACCTGCTAAAAGTTCACACTCCCTTAAACGCAAAACACCCAATCCCAGAGGCCATCACCTCTCCATGTCGGGTGGTTTTATATTTTATATTTTAGGTGTTCTTCTCACTTTGCAACTTAACCAACATCACTGTGTGGCTCAGCAGCAGCAGTTGGCCTTTTTGTTCCATTTAGGTCTTACCAGATCCCAAAATGCACAGGAATTAGCCCAAAAGTCCTCCACAAACGTGGTGGTGAAGCTTGAGGCATCTAGGAGACGCTCATGGTCCTAATCCAGGTCTGGTTCTCCAAGTGCTCATCACTCTCCTCTGAAGTTCTATTTCATCAGATCTTAAGGATGCACAATATAAAGGGTAAAAACATGGAGAATGAAACCAGAGATCAAAGACTGCCCCAGCAGACAGAAATTCAACTTAATAAGTCTTGAGAGTGCTCTTGTATAAATAAGTATTTTGAAGCTGATCAACAGTTAGTAAGCATTAATATGCTTATAAATATCTGCTCGCAGGAAGAAAAAAAGATCAGCTAGGAGGATTTGGCTATATACAAAATGTACTCATTTCATAAAATGAGCAAATTAAGGGAAAATATTTTTATTTGTTTCCATGTAGGAATGTGATCTTCAAGTTGATTGTGCCATCTCTGGAAAGCTATCCAAGTGGGTAGGCCAAACTGGGGAAGTAAGCAAAATTCATCTTGGAGAAACCCCGTAATAATGAACCAGTCACGTTTTCTCCCGTAAGAGCAGGGCTACGTGGAGATCATCAATAAGAATCCAAATTAAAAAGCAACTAGAGGGTGGGCAAGGCAAACTACATCAAAATCCAGAAGCTAAATTCAGTCAAATAAATAGTATTTACTAAAAATGAGGATTGAGATCCTGTCCATCTGGCAAATGCCTGAGACATCCTCTTATAGCTCTTGGCTCTGCAAGAGCAGAACTTTATCCTCTAAGGAAAAGAGATGGGAAACAGCTCACAAACCTCCTCTGTGCAGATTTCAGTCCCTATGGATGTGGTTTGAGAAACAGTAGTTTCTTCTCTTTATTCCCAGCATAGGAAATAACAGACTGGGTGATGAGGTTATCTTTTCCAGTTTGCCTAACAGGAAGGCTAAACCTCTTTTAACATCTAAAAAAAAAACCCCATAGTTTGGCTTCACCTTTATGTGCTTGGGATTTAGAAAGGGATATACATAAATTTGACTCCCCCCAAAATATGCAACTGTGTCAGGCAAGCTGGGATAAGGGACGTACATAGGGGAGAAGGGACATATGACTTGGTAGTAAAGCAAAACCTGCGAGTGGTGGACTCAACAGAAATGCCTGTAACTCGTTAACTCTCCTGGCAGAGGTGACTGCGGCCAAGAACTTTAGTCAACTGATGAAATAAAGAACATTTGCCCCAGGCTCAAATGGATATTTCATTAATTATGTGAGAATTAAGCTAAGATTAAGCAAAGATAGAGACCTCTCTTATGGGAGCAGAGGTCAAGAACTAAGAATTTGTTTAATTCCGTGGATAACAACAAACTGACATCAACAAGAAACAATGTCTAACAAATGCGCTCTTAAAGACAGGCCTGAAATTTTGTAATGATAATATTTGTGTGTAGACTGGATCCACCGGTTGCAATCTCATTAAGACTTCCCAGTTTATGAACCTTCTCCATGTGGGGAAAAAAAGACTCAATTTGGGTAATAGCATTTATAGTTTACCGAAAAGTGCTGGCGCCCACCAGAGTAAAGTAAATTTTCAGAGGTATTTAGGGATTCTGCAGGCAGGGTGGGGTGAAGAGTTAATTTGGGATAAAAGACCTGACTGTTTTGTTGGACCAGCCAATCTGAAGCTGCCCCAATGGAGATGTTCCTTCATCACCCCTAAGGAGCGGGGTACATGTGAGAGCATCCACCACCCGCCCGGGATCATGCAGCGATGACCATCTCAACCTCACCTTGCCTGACAGGCAAAGAACCTGCCCGAGATGAAGGTTGGGCCTCACATGCTCTTTGTAGCGATAGGACAAGGGGTGATGGTTTTAAATTGAAAGAGGGGTGATTCAGACTAGATATAAGGAAGAAATGTTTTACGCTGAGGGTGCTGAGACACTGGCACAGGTTGCCCGGAGAGGTGGTGGCTGCCCCCTCCCTGGAAACACTCCAGGCCAGGTTGGACAGGGCTCTGAGCGACCTGATCTAGTGGAAGGTGTCCCTGCTCATTGCAAGAGGGTTGGACTGAACGATCTTTAAAGGTCCCTTCTCACCCCAACCATTCTGTGATTCGATGATTCTGTGATTCTTCAGTTCCTCTTGGTGTACTGCATTATCCTTAGCTGTGGGGTGCTCAGGTTTCAGATGATTGCAGCAAATTTATTTCCCATTTAATATGCAATTCTCAGTGGCCATTCATTGAGCTTCTTGTCCTTAATCGTTTTACTTAATTCATCTATCATGGTTGGCTCTTTATGCTAAATGCAAGGTCGCAGGACTCTGAGCGAGCCTTGGGCCAAGCCCTCCACAGCCCCGGTTAGCTCACAACCCAACAGCAACCACCAGGAGTCAACTTCCAAGGAAAAGAAGGGCTGCTGGAGGCTGTTGCTCTGCTTAAGACATGTTTTTCCCAAAAATGCCACTACTCCACAAAGCTGGTGAAACAGGCATCTCCCTCCCAATTCACATAAAGCATTACGGGTGCATCATCTTAACGCTGCGCAAGAGAGGAAGCAAAACATGCTAAAAATTTAGACTTTATATATTAATAATATATCAATTTATAAATTATAAAAATATACCATAAATATATTAACAACGTTCTCTCAAGGGGATTTAGCTGACCTCTGAGCTATTCTCATGTCATATTCCCAGTTGCAGGATGGCCACACAGGTAAGTGGAAGACTAAATGTCATGATCTTGCACACAGTGGCCTCCAGCTTTCTCATCTTAAACCTTCCTGTGACACAAACAGCCTGTGAGACCATCTAAGATGACTCCTAAAAACAGTAATTCCAAGCTGTTTGCAACATGTTATTTTTTCCAGGCAACAATATGCAATTTTTCACAGGTATCAATCCCTATCATTTTAGGTTCTGAGCACAAGAAACAGTTTATGAATCTTCTAAACATAAAATAAGGGCTCTAATGGAGGAACTCAGCCTGAACCTGACTCTCCCCTACTTGGCAAGCGCTTCTAGTTCAATGATCTGTCCCTGAACAGATCCTTCCAAGAGCTGGGGAACAACTCCATCCAAGGGTTGGGGAAGGGGGGAAGAAGGATTGGATGCAAATACATAGATTACTATATGGAAATGACATTTTTCAAAAATATTATGCTTCCAACAGTTCTGGCACGAAGCAAGGAATTACATCATTTATCAGAATCCAGGAATTCTAGACTCCTGAACACCCGGGTCTTCCAGTCCTAACAGGTCCTCTCCTTAAAAAAACACAGCAGATGCTGAAAATTATCTGTCCCTTCATGATTTCTTACTGAAAGTGCCTTCTCCTCCTTTGAAGTGGGTAAAGAAAATCCAACAAAGCTTACTTGTTACCATTTCTTGGAAGGGAAGGACCCACAGCCTATTCAGCCTCTCTTCTTCCTCCTCCTCTGAATCAAAAGGCAAGCCCAGTACCTTGAGCAAGCACCCGTTTCCATGACAAGCTTGGCACTCGTGTTGGAGTCTTTAAAGTCAGAAGGACGAGAAGCCAAGCAGCACGCCGCTGCGAGGGCTAGCCTAGCTAGAACCAATTCTCTAGGACAAATACGCTATGTAAACACTAATAATATAATCTACTTAAAAGCACTATTACCAATGATACAGAACCACTGCGAATTTTCTAACACAAAGATAAATGCTAGCACAAATATTTGTTTAGCACTAAACAGGAAGACCTGAGCAGAAGCGTTTCTGGCCCAGAGCAGCTCCCGAGGAACCAGAGCTGCCTGAGCACCACGAATGCTCCACCAGGCTTTAAACCCGCTGCAAAGAGAGTTGGGTTGTTGGTTTTTTGGTTTTTTTTTTTAATTTTATAAAGCAGTATTAATATTTTATGATTGCATTCTTCTCCATTCCAAACATATAAATAACTCCAGATTGCTGCATGCTTCAATTGCCAAGAATACACTCTCTTTCCCCTTTTCTGCCTTCTTCTGTTGTGGGGGGCGGGGGGGAGAGAAGTATGCTAAGTATAATGAAAACGCATCTTGACATCATGAGTAATTCTAGGTTTGTTCAAAGACTTTATCTCTCTAAAAGAATATGAAATCAACCTAGCAGGTCTGTTTAACAGGGACATGTAGTAACGCAGGTACAATGCCACAGTAAAACACCGAAAAGGCAAGACCACAGACTATGCAGCAGGAAAACTGTAGAAAGATTATTCACTAATTTCTCCTTCGATTTAATTCTGTGTAGATGCAGTTTATGGTCAACTACTTGCAGTGAAACAAGAGAAGCATTTCAAAGTTGCTATTGCAAATTATGGAAGAAGCCAGGATCACTACTACCAGACAGCTGCGTGCTGAGATCCCTGCTATCACAACCAGCAAGGGAGTTCAGGGGTGAAGTCAGAAACGATACGATTCCCAGCTACAAGAATACGCCCTGAAACTTTCCACGCACATCCTAAATTTTTGAGGTCATCCTTTCCTCAGGACTTCCTCCAGTCGCTTTTATATATTAGATTCTCAGCATCATACTCTGAAACAATTGCCTTTTTAGAGGGGAAAAGAGACACAATTCAAAAGTCTCATCTCAACCTCAATTTATTTCCATCCTTCCGCCTTAAAACATTTACACCCCTGCAACGAGTTGCTGAAAAATATCAGCAACAAACACATTTAACTTAAAACAAAGAAAATGCACACAGAAAGAGTCCTGTAACTCCAAAGGCTAACAAACCCAGGTCTGCTCTCCCAGTTGCACTGTTTCAATCTGCTGCTCGTCCTTTTTATTTTTGCAGGATGGCACCTTCACATTTGTAACCAGCCATCAAATATTTTGCCCCCGATGCATCGTGCACCGTTAGCCCATCACAGCCTCATCCACACTGCTGCTTGTCTTATGCCACTGAAAACTCAACAAGTCCTTTTATAGGCAGCTGAGGTCCTACCTCAAAATTACACATCGGGGAGATACTCCCAAACGTGGGACAGTGCTAAGATGCAAAATATTAACCTTGCTTCAAAGAAGTGGAGGGTTTAGCTCAAGCGTGTCTGGATCAGCCCCACCACTGATGCTGCACGCTGCAGGGGAGCCTCTCAGACAGTGGACCACAACACATGCTGATCTTTGGAAAAAACAAGCCATTGAGCAAAGAAAAGAAAACTGGAAGCCACAGCAAAGCCATTTCACAAAATAAAGGGACACAACCACCAAGGCTATTCAAGAATAAAAATGCTATGCCCATCTACTTCTCATAAACCATGTTATTATTACAGCTAAAGCATGCAAATGAAAAATCTTGGTCCAATTTAACTACAGCAGAAGTTACATTTGCCAGTTTATCAGCATATGGAAAAAGAATGACACTAGGAGGAGGAGAAAGCTTGTACAACGGCAGACCGGTTCTACGGCGCAATATTGTATGTTTTTCTAATATATAATAGATCAAAAGCTTAATAAAAAATAAGCTCATTTCTGACGGAACAAATATTCAAGGGCATGAAATACTGTTTTAAATTATTTCACTTATAGAGGAGAAGGAAAAAAAAAAAAAAAAAATCTTGGCTGAGCAAGCCGCATGCAAAATTGAAGTGCTGTGCCAGCAGCTGTGGGGCTTCAATGCAAACCACGCCAGCAGAAGGCTATCGCAGCTACAAAGCCACACAACCATCTCTTATTCTTCCCATTTATAAGCTACGCTTTCACACTGGACATCACAACACCACGATATCCCGAAGCCCAAATATATCTGCAGCTCCCATCATGCCAGCGCACTTTTTTTCCCCCCTTCGTCTGATTGATGGGAACCACTTCGGTCGAGAGATAATTTCTTGCTTCATTGTATGTGTAGTAATAGATCCTCCCCTCTCCACGTCTGGAGTATTTTATGTCAGTAATACCGACGAATGCTCGTAGTGCCAAGTCCTCAGTGCAACAATAGGAGAAAAGATCTCCAAGTTTCCTCGAGAAAAATCCTTAAGAATCTTTCTCCAGCATATAAAGGAAAAGAAATTTAATATGCAACTTTATGTTCAAAATTACTTATGTCAAATCTGCTCAGCTTGCAAGTCATTTTTATTTTTTCTTAACTGCCCGCCTTGTAAAGTCACCTGGGAGCTAAATGTCAATATAACTTGTGCTTTGGAACAAAGCCTCTGCAATTAGAATATTTCATTATGGTACTGGGTATATTAAACACATTTATGCCTTATTCTTTTTTGTTGTTTTACTTACTTTAACTGGCAATTTTGTTTCTTCTTACAGAATGCCAGTAAGGTCTGTGTTACGAGTAAATAAAATATTTAAAATCATGTTCTCCTAAGAAGAGATCTCATGCGTTAACATAAACCAGAAGTGAGCTTATTACTTATATGCCCCTTCAAAGAACAGACATATTTATAGGCAAAGACACCAGCAAAACTGCAGTAGGGTCCAGCCCACCACAATATGTATTTCTCGCTTGAAAATCATTGAACAAATCCACTTTAAAAATACCAAGTGTAGCCCCAAGGCCACAAGAAGAAAGTGGTTTAGCAGGTAAAACGAGACAGCCCATGCTTTAAGAACCCAAACGAACACATGACGATGGCTCTCTCGCACAGAAATACCACACAGCAAGGGACTGTATCTGGTCAGTAAGTGCTTTTGAGCTCCCTATCACCCAGCAAAACTAACTGGCTCTTTCTTCGAAATGCCAGGACCTCCAGCAATTACCCCCCGACATCCTAATTGACTCAGCAATCGGAGATTTTAATTTCTGAAGCCTCAGCTCTGCAGTGAGCCTTGATTTAATTTCCCATAATCTTCAGCAATAAATTACTTTTACCCAGGCTTTGCCTCTATGAAATTACTCATACAGAGGTAAAACACGAGGAACAGTTGAAAAATAACTTATGGGAAAGTTAGCAGTCATATTTGAAAGGTTGTCATTTACAACAAATTATACTGGAAAAAAAAGCCTCGCACTATGAGTCAGAAGATAAAGGTAAAAACCTACCATGAGGTCTGGAGTCAGTATTAGCAAAATGAGAGTTTTCTAGTAGTCCCTTTTCCTGTACAATTTGCTCACTAACTGCCACACGTTATTAGTCTCTATAAGGAGATGCCGTAAAGTTTTCAGCGTTTTACAATTTTTCTGGTTCTCATTTGGGGTTTCGGAAAATAAAGCGTAAAAAACAAAATTGAGAAAGCAAACTCTTCAAATCAAACACTGCGGCAAAATGCAAACAGACACAGTGCAATGTTAAAAAAAAAAAATACCCTTGAAGACTTTGGCACTAGCTTTTCTGAAAGCCAAAAAGACCACGAAACTGTATTTCTTTGGAAATGAAGCCCTCGCTCTAACACGAACCACGCTCCGGCAAAACGCTCCGGGTTTTGTACATCGAAACAAACCCAGCACGCAGATAACCATCCCAATTAATAAAGCAAAAGCCCTTTTCCCCAGATTTAGCAAGCCTAATAGGTTAAAGTACATGTCACACCCTTTCTCTACACCCACTACATAACTCTCGGCTTTGTTATGTAGACAAGCAGGCAACCAGCTTAGTAAGCATCTTAGTGTATTTACAAAAGGCTCTACATTAGCACTCAGATATTATGTAAACTAAGCCTTTGCGAGAGAGAGAGAGATCCATTGCAGAACAGAGAAAAACAGACATTTCCCAAAGGGATCACTATTTTGAAACAATACTTTAAAGGCTCTACCACATGCTGCTGACCCATACAGACAATTAAAAACACAAGCTCACCAAACAATTAAAGGGTTCGTCATTGGAATGAAGAAAAGTGGAATAAATTCTAAAAGTAAATGTCAGCTTCGTAGGGGCATATATGGTGATTTGGAGAGGATAAATGTGCGCAGCTCCAACGTTCCCAGCACCATCTATTTTTGGTATAAGCTGGTAGAGAAATAAGGCAAGAAGAATAAAGGAAAAAGATTCAGCGTGCTCAAATGCAGAAGAGTTCACGGTGATTTTAAGGTTCCTTGCAGCACCTCCAGCACAACCTGGACCTCTCCCACCACCCCCAAAACCCCTGGGCATGCCAGACTCCACATCTCCTGGTCTCCAGCAAAAGGAAAGGAAGGGGCTAAAACGAGGCAAAGAGCAAGGGAGGCCAGGCAAGCAGCTAGCCAAAAAAGAAGCGTGCCTCTTCCCACCCTTACCTCAGCCCTCTTCATGTCCTTCGTTCATGGGACAAGCCTGTAAATTCTCAGGGTGAGGAGCACATACCTGTAAAGCATTGATTGTGGGGGCTTAAACCTGATGTTGTGCTCTTCCTAATGGATTCCCAGCCTGGTCCACATGAGGAAGAGAGAACGAAGACAGCCCCAGAGAGCCCTGGTGAGACCATATGCTTCATAAACTAGGTCATTTGTATTTTTTTTTAAATGAGGTGTGGACCGTAGTACCATCCCTACTGGCAGGCAATGCTGAGGCTCCACGTGCCTCCAGAAACATTCCTCCCTCCTCACGCTCCTCTGGGTTATAATTACCAGCAAGAGACACAAACACATGCTCAACCTTCCCCCTCTGCTGGGTTCAGGCAACCAGGCCACAAACCGATTTACAAGGCTGGTATCCCTCAAGACACAGCTCCAGAAGACAGTGTCATGGGCATTTCTAATTGATTCCTGCTTCGGAGCAGAGCAGCAGACTCCTATGAATAGAAGCTGCAAAAGCTCAGGAAATAGTCTTTTTTCCCCGTTTTGAAGGAGGGGATTTTCTGGCTCCATTATTTTCATCGTTCTGACTCAACACAGGCATTTGCGTGCGTGTGTCGACATCAGACGGAGATGGAACCGCTATTAACGGAGAGTCAGTCTCCTGGAAATGACAAAAGGTTCATTTCTACTCATCAAGGGGTCTTGTAAAACACCAGTCAGCACTCAGGCTCATCCCTCAAGCACATGAGCAGGTTTTGCAGAGTAAAATTTTCAGAAGCTTAGAAAACCACGGCTGTTCAAGCCCCACGCAAATGCCAATTCCCTAGCAACACAAGCTTCCTATTCTGGAACAAAAGCTCTCCAAGAAAGATAAAGCTCATCCTCCAACAAGGTCAGAGAAAGCCTGGCGTCACGGAGAGATGCTACTGCTCAAGCTAGGGGAACGTGCCGAAGCAGCGTCAAAAAGATGTAAGGAAAAGCTTGTTTTCTTTTGAACCAGCACGGCGCAAGGCAGGGAGCTGGGTGGAAGCAGCAGCGTCCCCAGGGGTGCAGCTCTGCTACAGCCACGCTCGGGCACGACGCAACGTCAACCGGTACCTGCTCATCCAGTGCCCATCCGGCCTCCCCAGCCCAACGAGCTCTGCTCAGCGTAATCCTCAACGTTTTAAACACGAAGTGGGATCTCTCCTGCAAACCAAGAGAGACTGTTGAAGCAGCGGAGCAAAAATTCTGCAACATTTAGAGAGCAGAGAGAAGAAACATCAGATGCTGAGCAGTTTACTCATCGCAGATCACTGGAGACAGACATTTATCTTTGGTTTTTTTCCTTTTTTTTTTTTTTTAAACCTCACCCTTGTGCTGGAACAGCATCATTTTACTCCCCGCACAGCGCTCGGGGATAGTGTTAACCCAGGGGCTGGGAGCTCCAGCACTGGTGTTCCTTGATGCTGGTTACACGACCTTTGCCGCGGCGCTGCTTCGCCTCCCTTCTACACGCTCCTGGGTTCAGCCTCATTTAAAGTCTTTTATTGTCAAGGGAGGTTTTGTGGCAACTTTCTTCTGGTTACAACTTCACATTTCAGGCTCTTAAAACATCTCTTTTCTTAATTCCTCCTTTTGTAGTGAGTGTGGCACTGGTAATGGTTTCTCCACTCACTGCTTATTATCACTCATCCAGATCCCTCAGAAAAGGGCTTTTTTTAAACCAGTTGAGCGTTATCACACCAATGTAAGAACGACTTAGGTTACAATCTGAAGCCTTCTGGAGATTAAAGCCAATTATTTCTAGACTTTTACTCTGGTTTTCTTATTTTCTGACAGAGGTGAAACAAGTTTGTTAAGGTTACATGACCTTCTGCAAACCTATCCTGCCTCTTTTTAACTCTTTTTTTCCTTGTTCTAAGCATTCATTTTTGTCAAAGAATGACATAAGAATGGTATTTATTTCAAAAAATTATCTCACTACCTATTCACTGGGTACCTTTTGGCTGGAATATTAATTCCTTGTATGCAGTATTATTAGTCAAACTTCATTTTATTTTGAAAGGGACAGGCAACAGCTTGGGATTAACCCTCCTTTTCTTCCAATATACCCGAAGTAGAATTATATTAGAAGTCTTCATTATTTTATTAGCAACAAGCACAGCATGAAAAAAAACCTCTGGCAGCCTTTAGATTGCCGGGGGGGGGGGGGGGGGGGGGGTGCACAGAAAAGATTTTAAGAGACTTTTTAAGCAAAAGTCGTCCAAGTGGGAGCCCTGAATATGGCACTCTATGCACCGAGATGTATCTGAAACTTTGTGATGTGAGTAGGAAAGCTTGAAAATTTAACAGCTTTTTTAAAACCACTTGATAATGTCAATAATGAGGTGCTCCTATCATCAAAGCATCAAATATTTAGATATTTAGTGCCCAGAGCGACACAGAATAAGCAAGACAACAAATCCAGGATCAGCTCTGGTATCTACTGGTGTGAGCAGCCTTTGTGCTCCTTGGGACTTGCAAGACGGTTGGGCTACACAACCCCCAGCTTGCTGGTCAAATTGGCAAACCACCAAATAGCCATTACACTTTCTGGAGATTTTTTTTTTTCTATTCCAGAACTCTTCAGGTCTGAACATGAGCAGCAGACAGTTTTTAGCCTTTAGCTGGAAGCCAAATCGGTTTTTAGGGAGTGCTGAATCAGTCAAAGGAAATGTTACAGAGAGATTTCAATGAAGTAGTAATTAAAAGAATTCATAACATCTGAATTTATTCCCCTTACCGGCTTCCTATTCATTATTTTTTTCAAAATCTTGGCTGGCTGCTAATTTTTCAGTGCATCTCATCTCTATTCTGCAAGCAAGAAGGCAACTGAGCCGCCTTTTGTCTGGTCAGCACAAACAAGCTGAAAAGATCTGGGTTATGCAGCGGGCTGGAGCTGCAGAAGTTCAGACACATTGCAGGAAGTTGACTGTGCAGAATTAAATCCCAGTTTCCTCTTTGAGACATATATATTGGCTGGAGATAAGATGGTTTGGGGTTTTTTTTGCAGAAAAAAGGGGGGGATTTTTTTGCATGCTTCAAGTTGGAGGTGTTTCGCCAGCTGACCAAAAGGATCAACAGGACTTCCATCGTCGTTGGTCAGTTATGGACACTAAAGCAAAAGCTTTTCTGAGGTTTTTTCTTTGATTTGGCATTTGCTCTTCCTCACAGCTTTTTTTTTTTTTTATACTCTTTATACAGCAGAAAAATATAATTCACAGGAAACAGACATTAGAGGGAAGATATCTATGAATTGATCTTGCCCACCCCAAAAGCAGGATGGGTCCTGTAGTCTATTCTCAAGTGCTTTGCTGAACGAGGCAACGAAGGCCCCGCCACCATACTAATGAAATTGCCTGTTTGGAACCTTTTACTTTATATACTAAAATTAGAATTAAATATTTTTGAAGGCTACTCCATGCAAGCTGATTTGTTTTCTTCCAAACCCACAAAATCTTCCAAATAGTCAAAACCGTCCAAAATTATTTTTAAATTCCTTACCACCCAAGATCTGATCATTGCTTTTAACCTGCTTAGTTTTCCCTGTCTTGTTTTCCAGTTCCATCAGTGTCTTTACAGTTCACACCTTCCATGGTTTAATGCCAGGCTTACTATTTCAAAAACACTAATTCAGACAACAGGATTTACTTGGCTTCAGGGTTTTGAGAAATGCATTTCTTAAGTTCTTTTGCAAGGAAAATTCAGGGCACCTCCTACCAAAACAGCCAGGTCCAACCCTAAGATCCGATATAACGTGGGAAACCCTTCTGCTGCATCTTCTGTATTGGGAGTGGAAGACTCAAACTTCCAAACCACACAGGCTGAGGGACAGGCTGTCTGTCCTCAAAGTGCATCTTATCCTCACAATGGAGGGTCTTCATCATCCTTGGGGTTGTTTTAATAAGCCACTCTCCAAAGATAGATGAGATCTTCCACAGTGTCTAATTACTTCACCTCCCTCCCTGATCTGTGACCATTTTTCCCTGCACCTTTTATTTATTAAGTCTCTTCTACCTCTTCCAGAATTCTCCAGTGAGTAACAAGTTTGCTCCATGCTACCTGGAGTAGTTCTTTGGGATACACCCTCCATCAGTACAAATCCAATAGATAAATCGATACTGAGATCACCCCTCTACTCCTACCTCTGCGTAGCTCAAATCTCACCTCTTCACTACGCTGACGCCCTCATTCCCCATAAAGTTCAACCACTACTCTTCATCCATCCTGATCCACCTCTTTACAGGTGATTTGTGTTGCCTGCTCCACATTGTAATTTACTACTTACACACGTTGGCTCTTACAGATTTGACGGTTATGAAATACCTTCTGCGGTGCTGGTCACAACGAAATAATTATACTGAAAAAATACTCCTGGCTATAATACCTCGTTAACTAAATCAAAAAAAGATGCCATCAGTAGCAAGGGTACGTTCTGGACGCTGAGTTGTTGTCACAAGCTCCCTCTGTAAAATTAAAGTTTGTTTTACGGAGACTTTATACTTTTTTTACACTGATTAAAAAAATAAATAAATCAAAATAAATCCCATTCACTGCTGGCATCACATCTGCTTTCTGTTTCTGCAATCTCCCTTTTAGAGCTTTTTCTAAATAAATAGTTTTATGGCCTTATTATAGTTACGATGGTCCAAATCATCTTATTATGCAACCTGTTGAGACAACGTTTTGAAAGCATGACAACTGGAAGTGGTGATAATGTATTAATTATTACAGTGTGAATAAGGAGTTTCATCCTTCTAGTGTTCAAGGATGTGACTTTACATAACTTTTAAAGGGAACAGGAAGATTTTCATCCTTAGATTGCTCTTCAAGAGGCTTCTCCTGAAGTTCTCAAGTCTTGGCTCCTACTCTGCAGAATTCCACCAACAACTTACTACAATCTCCCAGGCAATTTATGATTCTGGCAAGACTTAGTGCAATCTATCACTCGGGTGACAGACAGAACATAAACTGTATCCTGGCTGACATCACTGCTGTAGTCTCTAGTGAAGTCAGAAGAAACTATTACAAAATGAAAAACAATGCTGTCAGAATTCCATGCTTTCTACCACTCCTAGAGTTCCATATTTCTTCCTCAGCACAGGTTATTTTGTTTAAAACAGACTTGCTTTAACCAAGAGGACTTTTACCATCACTATTAACTGAAACAAAAGAGTAAATCAAATAGTAGAAAACAAGACTGAAAGCAGGGGAAGGGAGGTTGTCAAGAGTTCTCAAAGCAGCTGTTGTGCTGAAACTACATAAAATTTAAATATCTTTTTAATAACTAGTAAGCCATTAAGAAAAATATGTATATGAACAAGGGCTGGAGCTACTAGAAAATGAACAAATGATTTGATGCTACAAGAAAAAGACAAACTGGAAAGGACTACAATTTGCTAAAGAGAGTGTAAAATATATTCTGACCCTCCTATAATGAAGTAAGGCTTTTGCGTGGATCTAATTCACTATAACTTGCTACACAACAATTTAATCTTGTTACCCAGTCCTAACAAAACCTTACAGAAAGGTAATTGAAACAGGTGGACTCTTCGCATTCCCTGATTCTAGAAGCAAGGCTACAGCAGGCTGCAGAAGAAACACATCCAACCCCCAAGGGAAACATGCTTGCTAAAATATTCAAAAAATGGAGAAAGCCTTGGGTAAATACCATTCATACATCAACATCAGAGATAGGTCATCAGAAATTCCAGCCTTTGTTTGAGGATAATGCCTCCTACCCAAGAAGAAGTCTCAACGAGGCTCATCATTAACTACAGACACATCCAAACTATCACACAAGAGAGGAGGCTCTTCCCACCAAGACACCACGACGAGGTCGACTGGCTTATCAGGTGAATCATCAAGGTCACAGACATCCTCCCATGTTCTCATTCCTCAAACAAACCAAAACGGGAGATAAATATTTGCATATCACTGCTAAATCCAAAGACCCGATGCCCATTATTAAACATGAGTACATCACAGCTCATTACCACTGGTGAGGATCACCTTTTCCCAGTAAACCAGTGGTTTGCTCAGGGATTAAAATTTCCAGAGGTAAAAATGTGCAAAGTTGTCAGCTGTTACAGCACGTCGTGTCAGTCCCTTCTCCCCGCTCCAGCGCTGGAGAAGACTTTCATGACAGCAGACTACATGAAGATTGACACTTTTACCTCCCACCAATGACTGCAGCAGCCTAGAAACTTTTCCTGAGTACCCTGCTATTCTGACAGACATTTGTATTATTACCATACTCTTTCTAAACTGAGCAATTAATGCAACGCTGACTTGGCAACTCAATCAAACACAAAAGAAACCTGTCCTATTTAGCTGCCTAACACATCCAAGCACGGGCAAATTTGCACCATTCTACCAAAGCCTCCCTCCCCACCAGAAAAGGAACAATAACAGATTTTTCTACAAAAATTAAATAACTTAATTAGCATGCATAAGTACTTACGCCTATCCTTTAGCCTTCTGCCTTCCATTCCAGCCTGCCCTTGTCTTCCTTCTCTTCCTCTTCTCTAATACTTTTATCCAGTTTTCCTCCTCCCTCTTTTCTTTTTGTTGTCCCTGAATTCCCCTCCACAAAGAGAAAGGTTCAAAATATCAGAGCAGCATCCTCTCCTCCATGGGCACTGCTCCTCCTATTCTTGTAATGGGTTTTTATAGTTTTTCTTCTTGCTCACTCACTGTTTCTGCAACCAAGATTGTGAGGTGCTCCCTTCAGCAGGGGCTTTTAGAGGAGAGATGCTTTGTTGAAACATGGCCTGCCCAGGGGCACATAAAAGGAACACTGAGTGCCCACCACACACACACAAAAAAGGTTTATAATTTTTTTTTTAACATCAATACCAAAAGAATGTAACCAAAATCATGGAATAAGTGAGGACCAACATTATAATATTTGTGTACTTGTTTACTTCTCTTGCTAATGGTCCTAATTACAGAGGCTACTGTGGTTTAGTAATTTACCTCTCAGGGTACAAAAATTATTTCTAAAAATTCAGTAATGCCTGTGAAACTTTATTTAGAAAAAAACAGGCTCAGATCAAAAGAAGCATACCCAACCTGCATCCATGCCCAGGAAAGCAGACCGCAGCAAAGGCAACCCATGAGGACCGACGGAATTTTTTCACCGTGATGCTACACGTTTAAAAGTTGAAAGAGCAAAGATCCTCGAATAGCATTTCAAACCGGAGAAAATACGCTGCAAATAGTATTAGCCACCAAGGCTATTCATTTAACAGGTTTCTGCTGTAGCTGAGGTGCACCAAGGAGCTTAGCAAAGCATTCAAAGGCCTGCTGGATCACATTACAGACAGCACTTTCATACTTATGTGCAATAAAGATTGAGTTTAACCTAAATATATATCCACTTAAAGCGACAGCTATCCTTTTAAAAGTAAAAATACTCCTGAACTTCTCAAAAAGTTTTCTTAAACGGTTTAACCTTGCTTGCAAAAGTTTCCGAGCAGCCTAGTATCAGTACATCGTGCTCTTGTGCTGAAGATTATGTTCAAGACCAAATCTAGCTACACGTCTACGGGAAACTGGAACACCAAGCCCGTAGATGTACCGCAATGGTCTTTTTATCTAAATCAGTTTAAATAAACAGAATTTGCATCTGGCTGGAGACAAGGTATAGATAACAAGCATTCCTGACACACCAGTTGCAAAACCTGTATGCTGTGGCTTGAGACTTGTTCATTTCTATAGTTCAAGGCGCCTGAAGTCTGGTCTCCCCTACAGCCACAAAATCATCTACCATCTTTTGCTATGCTTTTTTACAGCAAGATGGCCCCTGGCAAGGGCAACAGCCCTTGCTGGCATGGCTATCAAATTCATTCATGTTGGACATGACTGTTTTCAGCCAACATTTTCACAAACTTAAACTTCTGAAGTGGCTTGAACTAAGAGAGCACCTCTCAAGCTGTAACGAAGGTACAGAAGAAAAGCAATGGCAGGGAAAGAACCTCAAACAGCTGCTATTTACTCCCAAAAATCTGCTCAGATGATCCTTTGATACTATTTTTCATTCTACCCCTCGTAATATATCTAGCATGCGCAAAAATACAGGGTCAGGAGCATCCTCTGCTCTTGCTACAGCAGAGCAACCGAAAGCATTGTGGATTCAGAGGTTTCTGCAGACAATCCTTTGCCTGAAAAGCATTAATGATCTTATAAGCAAAAAAAAAAGTCAAAAGGAGAAAGAAAAATGAACAGAAAACAGGGAAGGAGAAAAGCGAGCTAAGACTTATGATACCACGAATTACCAGGGGTAGTGCACGGTCACACAGGACAGCTCTCGCAGGGACAAGCACCACAAACAGCCCAGACCCACCCGAGCGGGTTTCCATGACTAAGGCAGGAGCTCTGCTCCAGGTATAACCCTTTTAGCCCAACATCCAGAACTCACAGGCTGGCGAGTGGACACTGACAATTCCTGTGGCTTTTCCCCAGGTATAAGTGAACAGGATCATCACAGATGTTAACAGCCATCATCTCGCACGAAAGCTGTTCCCACTTGCTTTTTCCTCGCCGGCACAAGCCAAAGCCTTCTCCTGTCAAGGGCTTCTCTCCAACGATGCATACAGTGCTTGTCCTTAAAGCAATTACACAGGCTATGAGCTATTCGCCATGTCAACAACAATTTCTCTCCTACGGACCGAAACGGCTTAGAAAAACACACCGCTGAAGTCTGCTTCCGTGCTGAAGAGCATCTCCTCACCTGCACGCACAAAAACAGGAACAAACAACAGCTCCTCTCCCGACACAGGGGATGGGTGGAGAATGTGAAGCTACTCTGTCCAGCTCCAGGTAGTAAACACTACGCAGCCAGCACCGTTTGAGAAGAAGGAGAGTGAACACGTTATAAACATCATTAATTTTTCCAAAGCTAGTGCAAGGCTACTGCTGCAAGCTTCTCGAAATTATTTCAGCTTTACTGGTTTCTGGAAATAACTGGTTAAACTACCAAGGCTCTTACAGCTCCCAGCTTCTCACAAATTCATGTTATGAGCTGTGGTTTCCTGTTTGTTATGTTTTCCAGTATACTTAAGACATTGACTTGAAATAAGTTACTTCGCCCCTGTCATCCCCCGTCCCCGTCCCCCCCCCGTCCCCCCCCCCAGGTTGAGATTAAACCACGTAAACATCTGTTTGAGGTAACAAGTTCATCTTGCTTTCAGAAGATGAAAACTGCCTAAATTCAGGGTCTTTATCACATCCCTTTGTAAATATATACCTCTTTATTTTTTTTTTTAATAAACCACTGCTCAGTGAACATTTTAAGTGTTCAAAAATAAGCTGAGAGAAAGCTTGAAACTCATTTTAATTACGCTTTGATAAAAGAGTCAACCCATTTCTTCATGCACTGAAAAGCAGTCATTTAGACTGTCATCTTGGCAAGTGAATTAATTTTCTTAAGAGCAAGTGAGAAAATGAGAATGATTTAAGTTAACACTGAGCATCTAGTAAACGCTTGCAGCATTTGCCCAAGTTATGCATTATACCACCCTTCCTTTAGGGAAAAAGGTCAATCGTGTAGTAAAAGCAAAATAGTGTTGAGTCAGGACACCTGCAGTCCAGCCCCAGTTCTGAAACCAGGCAGCTGCAAGTCCTTGGCCGTGCCGCTGAAAGCTTGTGACTCCGTTTAGTCATCTGCAAAATGAAATGTTCGGTGACACTGCAAGAGCACGTCTGCGCACGCGTGCGAAGCGCGATCTTTGGAACAAAGAGGCTGGAGAGACACCGTGGCTCAGCCTGGGGTGTTTAACAAAGTCAGGCCAGGTATTGTATGTGGTATAGCAGGAAAAGGGTACTCCTGTGAGCAGAGTTTACTTTACTCAGGGTGGAGGATGCGTCAGTGTAAACCATATTAACGTGCACAACACTTCACCAAGAATAGGATACAGCTAGAGCAGCAAAGGTATACACGTGGCCTTTGAATAAACGACTTAGTTCTCCTTTTTGGAAAGATAACCCAAAGAAAAAAAAAAAAAAAAACCACAACCAAAAATCCAACCCAGCACAGGCAAACTCTCTCTGCTGAGCTGCTCTTTATTGGATGACGATGTTCTGCTGCACTACAATGCACAGTGGATCTAATTACCCTGATAGAGTCACAGTAGGGATGCGCTAACTATATTGTCTCCAGTAGGTCACCGGCAGGAGCTCGCTCTCCCTCTGCCACACCAAATCTCTCCTGAAACCACAGAGCAGCACACTCTGACTAGCTGGCCAAGGAGCATCCCGAGCAAGCCAGAGGAAGAACCCGCTGTCGGTCAAGTTGGGGTAGTAACAAGGAAAAGAGTGTTTTAACCTAGCAGGCAGGAAATCACTTGCTGCCTGCTGCCGAGCTCAGTTGAGATGTCATCTGTGATCTTCGGAGGAGGAGATAAGCTGGCTGACATCAAATGGAAGCAAGGGAGCTGGAAGGAACCTCTTCGTGGTGTTGCAAACCCCGTAGTGTGATCCCCCTCTCCTCTGACAAAGCTAGCCTGCGAGGTGCTTTATTCTCCTGGCACTGCACACGCATTTGGCAGATTGAGAAATCTGTTGTACTTTCACACTGCACATACACGCTGTACTTTCATGTAAGATTCCAGTGCATTAGTATTATTTTTAAATGTAACTGCTTCTGGAGCCCCATTATACTTAAGCTTACAAAAAAACCTTTATGAAGAAAGGGTGTGAAAAGTTACATCTGAGAAAAACCTTTAGGTTTTCTGCCCTTTTTTTCCCAGCAAGTCATGCTTTACTTTCTCATTCTCTAGTGAAGTCTGCAGAACGTAGACTTTAACCATCTGTAAGCAAAAAGTATTCTATGTATATTTTCAGATGATGGTAATTAATTTCTAAGTTACCGTACACACCAGCCACTGCGGCCTCCCATCAACAGATGGGGCACATTAGAAATCTGCCTTCCAAAGCACTGGCTTTGGAAAAAATGAATGTTTATAACGTAATCAGGTGGAAAACACACCGATTTCATGGAGCACACCACAGGGCATTGCAGCTCAGCCCCAGCACTTGAGTTTCCAGTTCTGAAAGTGCATTGTATCCATAATCCTGCCTAATGCATATTTTGGCTTTAGTGACTCTCACCAGTAAGGTTTTTTTTCCTGTAGGTAAGGCTATCACAGCCATAGGTTTTTGTCTTTGAAATGTCCTTGAAATACAAGGAGTCAGAAGTTTCTTTATTAACAAAATTAGTAAAAGATACTCTCCTGGAAATGCCAAGGTCACAGGGGGACAGACAGAAACTCAGAGTTATTCATGCCATCTGAAAACGTAATCTATAATATAAAGTTATAAACAAATTGTCCTAGGCTTCCCAAGAAATGCGGTTCTGTTCACGTTTTGATATTTTGCTACTTGGCTTTTTAAAGCATCATTTCACAAGGAAGTTGCAAGCAGCAGTGTTGGCAGGTTGTGCCAAAGAAAGGGCTTCTAAGAGACCTTCTCCAAAACATCAAGTTAAACGAGAAACAAGAAACCTCATTTCTTACAGAAACCTGTGCATCAGACACGACAACAGCCGAAATTTTTATTGCAGGAACCCCTAAAACTTCAAGTTACGGTTTTAGCATCAAAATGGCAATAGGTAGAAACCAGCACCGGCCTCTTTTTTTAATTCCACTGGGAAGCTTTTCTATGAGTCTGTGCTTTCAGACTGCGTGCAATTCACCATTTTGCTTGAAGCAAATAGGCAGAGCGAGGCAAGGCATGAAACGCTGAAGAGCTTGGTGCCAGAAACGACGACCAGCTCGGCTCACCAGCATGACTCATCACCCAGCAGCACGACCCAGCTCTCTCCAGCCTTGTGCTGGGAGTTCAAAGCAATTCTTCCCCCCCCCCGCCACTAAAACATCAGGGTTGTTTTCTCAGCAGAATATCAAATACAAGAAAAATCAATTATTTACATCATTCTTTTAGTTGTAATTTAAAAAAAAAAAAAAAAATCACTGTATTTACACAGCACATGCATATCCACTACACTTGGAGCAGAAATGTCATTTAAACCATTCCAAGCAGAAATTACAGTCAATTCCAGAGATCCTGATAGGGTATAATACCCTAGACAAATGTTGCCAAAACATTAAAAAAACAGATGGATACCACGTGCATCTGTTGGAAGCAAATACATCCTTGCCCAGGATAAAAATCTTCATAAACAATAAAATAAAGCCCTGCATATTTTTAGCTTGACTAAGAGGATTACACAAAGGTTTTATGAAGACATTGACACCAGTATTGACAAACTATATGGTAGTAATATACCCACTCGGGCAACTGCAATACATACAGCAGCTGTTCCTTTGGGAATTACTTTCAAATAGTAAGAGAAAAATGAGGATTCGTCATGACCCAAGATGTACCTGGCAGGAGGAAGAAGGTGCCATAGCAGCGTTATGAGAGTGCTATCACACCCAGCAATGCTCATTTCCCCACTACCACATCCCAAGGACAGTACTTGGAGTAAATCCCAAAGATAAGGGGACTATTAAGGTCTAGTGCCACAACTACTGTGTTATAAAGCTTTGGGGTGGAGCTTCACTTACAGACTTCCACATTAAGATTCAGTTATTCCATTAAAGTAAAAAAAAAAAAAACACCACAACAACCCAACAAACACCAGCCTGCAAATCTGAAGCTTGGGTCTTACTGTACAACATTGTCACTTACTATCAACATCATCACCATTAGTGAATTTAAGTCAAAATGCAATTGTAAGCTAAGTGAGGAGGTACAGCCTAATGGGTAATAATATTCTATACATTTCATAGATTTAAAAACAAGTTTGCAGTTTGAAACAAGATGGAGCAATACAACACCTTCTTGTTCCCTGGTTCAGTTACATCAACCATAATCAATGTTTCTAAGTCATAAAGTGTCCACCACGAGCAAAGCGGAACCATTAACTACTACTCCACGTGCGCAACCACGGGCGAGTTCGTCAGTCCACACTCCTTGAAGAACTGCTCAAGCTGATCCAACTTTACTCAAGTCGCACTTCAGGAAAACTCCTTCCTCTCCACCCTTGTTGTCAAAGTGCACCCAGCAGCCTCCTCTCTCAGTACACTTGTTGATAAAGTGATATTCAAATGCAAAACCACATTTTTTTAAAAGATGCTAATTACTGGCAGCATCTTAATAGCTTCATTAGAAGCTAGAGCTCTCCATCAACACCAGAGATCATGCCAGTACGTCAAGGAAAATAAACACTGGGTTCTTTTAAAAAAAAAAAAAAAAAGGTCTTGCTTCTTTAGCAATAAAAATAGAGAGCACAACTGAAAGATTACAGTATTTCTTTTTTCAAAGTATTGTTATTAAATGCACACACTTCAATAAGCAGCAGAGATTTTTCTATCCATTTTCTGGGGGAAGCATTAGAAAAAAGCAAGGACATTTTGCTACACTGTCACGACTTGCTCCACAGATTTAACTCTGGATTAAAAGGTCCAGTATCCGTGCTGACTAGAAGGGATCATTTTGTGGTTAAAACACAGGGTTACACATCAGAAAAATCCTGGATCTGTTTTCAGCTCTGCCATAAACATCCGCTAAGATCTCGAGCGAGTCTGGTTAAGCCAAATAAAAAAAAAAAAAAAAAAAAACACTCTTCCTTGAGAATCAGAGAGTAAATCTGTGGTAAGAGCGAACTGTACTCTTTACACCATGGATACACAATCATAATTACTCCCAAATAAACTAATGTGTGAAATGGTTAATTCCTAATGTTCCTTGTGTAGACACCCTGACTTATCTCGATTTTTAGGAAACAATCACATTTACATGGGTGAAGTATTTCCACTCTAACACCCTTCTCATCACTCATCTGTAATGCAGCTTTTTCAGAATAATATTTTCAGATTTGATGGCTGAAATGTCTGCCTCTGAAGTTGGTTTGGCCTTTTTTCCATTTTGGTTGAAGGAGTGTTCTGGGGTGGGAGTGGGAAACCACACCAAATACCTAACAGCCCCAGAGAGCCTGTCAAGTTAACAACCAAAAAACGTCTGCAGTTGAATTTCTGGAGTTGGCCTTGAACTCTGGAGACTTTTAATCTCTCAAACAGAAATGGTAGTACTTTCATATCTCATGTGAAATACTAAAAATAAATTCAAATTAATTTAGTGATTGTGAAGCTCAACTACCATAGCTTCAAGGACTATAAAAAAAAAAAAAAAAACGGAGCAGTTCACAGAATTTCAAATTCAGTGCAACAACTTGAGTATCAGACCATACAAATGAACGAGGAGGGTAGGAAAAAAACCCGAGCTCCTGACCAACACTCAAGCAAAATCCATCCTTTGCTCTCCAGATAGGTGTCTTGATGCAACAAAAACAATATATAATTGTGCAACAGTATTTACAGGCATCAAAACCGTGCCAGAGTGGAGCCAAGAAATCTGGTTTTTCTTCACTGAAAAGGTAGTAACATTATTTAGGCAACAATTTTTATGTACATTCTTGAATATTTAGACCTCTGTGCCATAAACATAAATTACTGATTTGGGACAGGCTGCAAGTGAATGTTGTTTAATAGATACCACCAGCTTCAATAAATTGGATTGGCTTACATGAAAAACAGTTAATAATGCTCAAGTTGGCTATTAAATACTTCCCACTACTTATGCAGCACGTATTAAAGAAGTGGCTAGGTAGTAACTGCGCAAATTCCCATTAAAACACAAATACAAATGCCGTATTTTAAAATTATGTGGATATAGTGACAGCTATATTTGCCCAGCTCATGGTTGACTTCACTAAGGGTCTATTGTGGAACACAGACAGCTCACCCAAATCAATTTTCATAACAAAAGCCCAAATATTGAAATATTATTTCCTCAAAACTTCGGTAAACTGTTGTAGCTGCGTAAGACCCACAGTCGAAAAATTTATTCATGCTAACAGTAAAGTGACACTAGAACTGAAAAAGAAGACAACATAAAAAACATTGTATGTTTGAGGAAACAGGAGGGTTTTCAGCCATTTTCCCTACTTTTTTTTTTCTGTAAATATACACTAAATCATTACTCAACTATCTCAACGTTTCATGCCTATGAAAACTGCTGATACACTTTTAGTCTGAAAATCCTTAAACAAAAACATTTCAGCAATAAACAGACTACAGTCCATCTAAGTTCTTACGTGACATAAGTCTGCTTCTACTTGCAATGAGGATTATTTGAATTTAAAGGCAGTTGAAGACAGAACTTAAACACAGCTTGGGTGTATGAAGCCAACAGGAATTAAGGGAAGCAAAATGAAGGCCGCATATATTATTAAATATTATGCTTGCATGACTAAAAAAAAAGTGTACTAAATATCATGTTACACGACATTTCAGAGGTAAGACAAGAAATGACAAATATACTTGAATCATGGCCGTCCCTCCCTAAGTAGCTTGCTTGTTTGTTTAGTTTCAGGCACAATGGGAGCTTGGGCTAATTCAGGTTGCCTGTTACTACCTCATTATAAATACTAATTACTGCTATTACTTACTAAACGTTTATTTGGGTTAACCTATAATGCAAGCCAAGATGCCTTTTCAAGTCTATCTCAGAAGCCCAGCAGGAGCAGTTGTGATTCCAAAGTGAGTGCAAAGACAGTGTTTTATATAGACTTGCTTCTCCTCTCTAACAAGCACTAGATTTTTAGGGAGAATTATGGTCCTTTGGTACACCAAAAATCCTTCAGAAGGATGCATTCATTGTGAGAAGTAATTCATCTGAGTCTTCACCCATGGCAGCATGAGGATAACTCTTAGGAATGGCAGGTAGGGCAAAGCCTCGTGGGGAGGGGAGAAGGGGGAGGCAAGTTCACCTCTTCTCCCTTTAAAAAGTCAGCATGTTGGTTTAAATTACCTTAGTAATGTTTTGCAGTTATGTTCAAAGTGCCTTGCAATCAGCTAATTAATCCTTGATACAGGGAAGTGACATACTTGTTAATTTTTGATAGGAGTAAAATCAAGGAGGACAAACCAATTAATTAAACCCCCAAAAAATCAGGTTTCAAGCCATCCCTAACCAATGAAACATAAAGTGTTCTTTAGCAAACAGCAGTATACCCTCAGTCTGAAGACAAACAATCACCAGTTTGTTCAGACCCTTCTGTACTGACTTTAACAGATAACATTTTGATAATTCTTTTATCACTTCAGAGCATAAATGACTGAAATAGGTACTAAAAAATGAGGCCCGAGAGATCTACCCACCAGTGAACAACAACAACAAAAAAACCTGACAAAAAACCAGATAAATTATTCTATAGACAGCAATATCTAGAGATTTCAATCCAACAAGCTTTTGCATTTGAGTTCTGTGTTTCTTTAGCAAATCTGTGCCTGTGCATCAGCCAGCCACGTCTCTGAGTACGTGCATACTAATTTTCTCCCACATGAGATTTCTCATAGGTCATTTCAGAGAAAAAAAAAGATAAAGGGCTTTTATTGCTTTCTTTAATGAGGATGAGGTTCAAAATGGCCAGGTACACAAAATCTGTGATGTATTCAAGGAGCTTACAGAGATAAGACTATTCATAACATTTTCAGGGACCTTGAACCGAGTATGTGGTAGCCTTACACAGCAAAGTAGGAAATGAGCCTGGAATAAACAAAGCTTGGTTTCAATACTCGGGGGGAAAAAAAAAAAAAAATAAATTAAAAAAGACATCTCTGGAAACACAACCAACTGCAAACGAGGAGAAAGACCCTCTACAATTTTGACAATCTGCTGTGAACAGGGGGATGGAAAGAGCTCAAGGCTCAGACAAGGAGTCTCAAGGATATCCATTTACAGGCACTGACTTTTCCACACAAGTGATCTAATCCCCTCGCAAAGCATCACAGTGTCTTCCCCCAAGTACAACACTGTGCTACTCCATCTCCACCACATGCTGCTCTCAAGACCACATTATAAGCATTTCAAGAACCAGCTGAATGCAACTGCTAGATTAGGAGAGGAACCTCTTGCCACCATCGGAAAACAAATTCAAATCCTTTGAATACGTTAGAGTCACAATGATCGATACTTCCACACCAGCCCACC